>NC_056631.2:57982188-59182188 GCF_002870075.4 Lactuca sativa
TCTCTCTCTCTCTCTCTCTCTCTCTCTCTCTCTCTCTCAGGCTAATATATGTGTTATAGATAAATTCATGGATTTTCATATCTTATTTATTAGGGTGGTAATTTTGTTATGTTCGGATCGACAGATTTGCAGTTCACAAAGCTTAACCTAGACATAACTAATATAATTAAATAATTGTGTTATATTGTTCAATCCTAATTAACCCACATTTACCAAACTTGTACATGACTAGCATGACTAATCCGTTTAATTATAAAAGTTCATTGGTCAAAATTGGGTTCATGGGCAGAATCAAGTTTGTGGGTTAGAATCGGGTAGGGTTCACAGGTCATACTAGTTTAATTTGAAAAAATTCCATAAAAATAAACTCATAAATACATCTAAATTCTTGAAAAATAAATAGAGAAACAGGTCTAAAATAACACATCAAAATAAAAAGTTAAAACTTACATAATTAATTAGAAAGAGACAATGCTACATGAGACACTACAAGAAACTCGAGCATTAACGGCAACATGAGTCGCCACTAAAAGTCAGGTATGTCATCGATAAAGGCTTTTGCGACGACGTGTCGTGGTCAAAAAGTCGTCATTGTTGCCTCGCTGCAAATGTTCCATATGTCACTGCTATTGCTCCCTAATGCGGCAAATACATTGTCGCCGCTAATGTCCGTAGTCGACCTACAAGCCTTGTCGCCTGTAACATCCCAATACCAGGTATACCTTATAAGCCCTTGTTCTTTTGGTAAATTGTCAAGTTTAGCTCTTATTGAGAAAAATGTGGTAAATGAGTATGCAGAGCGTACGCGAGTGTACGCTCAGCGTACTCATATGTGTGTTTTTGACGCGGAGGGCACCTAGTATGATGGGCATCCTAAGCCCAGAGTGAAAACCCTAATTTTGGATGTGTCCGTATAAAGGATATGATGGCCTCATTCCTGGCCACCATCCTCAGACAAACAACCCTCTCAAGCCCTAAATACTCATCCATTGAACTTGGGTGCCAATTTGTGAGCTTTTGAGTGATCTTGTGTTTTTTTAGAGTGAAGAAGGAGCCTTGAAGAAGAAGGAGTGAGATTCCAGGCTTTGGATCTGAGCTTACCTGAGTTTGGAGCTTCATTTTGAGGTATAAAGCTCAAAGCTTTCTCACTCTTTTGTTTTATGCATCATGTAATATCATTTTAGGGTTTTGGTCCCAAATTTGGATGCTTTATGAGGTATTGAGCTCTAAAGACTAGGATCAACTCATTTTGAGTGTCTTAATTGATATAATGTCATAAAAATCAAGACTTAGACGTGTAAATCAACCCATGCATGAGATATGAGCATTTTGAGATAAGAAAATGGAAATTTTGGGTGTTTGTGACTTTATCAGCCATGCCAACGCTTAAAGCCACAAACTTTATGGAGTAAGAGCCTTTAAGGAGTCCAGATCTGTGATATGAGCCAAGGTCTTAACAAATTAAGACCAAACAAGTAAGAAGAGCAAAACGGGGACTTACGCTAAGCGTAATCCCAGTACGCGCAACGTAGGGTCGGGAATCCCTTATGCATGCATAGCGTTGGAGTATGCCCAACGTAGAGGTCTGGTACGCGTGGCGTACGCGCTGCCGTTGACTTTTAGGGTTTGGTCAATTTGTGGACTATTATGGCCATAGAGGGGTAAAATGGTCTTTTACCCTTGTGAGAGCTTGTAGAAGGGTTACTCTAGCTTCTTTGAGAGTTGTTATTAATTAGGGATAGTTACTGTATGTGTTAGGCGGAGGCTAGACCGGTGATTTGATTTCGAGGTTATCCGATTTCTTACGAGGTGAGTCTTCTCACTATACTCACCATGAGTGGTATCTTTGTGTGACCGAGGTATCTTATGTGCTTACTTGTGTATTGTGATATTATGCGTTATGTCTTTGTGATTTATCTTGAGTATTATTATGATGAGCTTATTGAGTTAGGACTGGAGGGTCCACCCAAGTTGTAGGACCAGAGGATCTCTACTGAGACACATTGACCGGAGGGTCGTACTGAGTTAGCCTCGAGTGGCTAATGTGATGTGTGTGGTATTTTAGGGAACTCACTAACCTTCATGCTTACCGTGTGATGTGTTATCTGTTTCAGGTACCTCTCAGGATCACTGGAAGGCACCGACTTAATTGTACACACACCCGAGTTGGAGATATGTTTTTGGAGGATTCTGGATTTGTGTTATAAACAATTTTGGGACATGTGTTTTGTTAACTTGATGTTTGTGGGATTTTGTGATTTTGGAAATGAGATAATTGTGTTTTTAAATGAAAATTTTTGTTTGAAAATTTATATCGTTGCAAGTTGGTATCAGAGCCTTGGTTTGAGGGATTCAGATGCACCTTCGGGTGTGTCTGAACTCAAACTGAAGATTTGAGAAAAAAATTCAAAAAGAAATGATTTTTCTAAAATGAGAAAGAGTTTAAGAGAAAAACGAGTTGTAGTAGTGTGTATAATCAGCCAGAGCCCGAATGGTGATTTCCCAAAATACCCTTAGTTTTTGTGTTATGAGATAAATATGAGATATTAGTTATGCATGCTAGAGGATAGGCTAAGTATTTCATATTTTAGGACTAGAGTTTCCTGATTTGTGATGCCTTAGCCTAGGAGTTGCTACTATTTGTTATGTGCTTTGAGTATGAGCCGAGTAAGAGTATTTAGCAGGAATCGCCTAGAGAGAGTTTTGAGTCGAGAGAAAATCTAGGAGAGATACCTAGATGAGCTTGTGAGGGGTTTAATGAGAGAGTAGTTTGTTATTCGTGAGAGATAGAGTACTTGTGAATTGGGATCCTAGGAGGAGGACTTGGGGTGACTACAGGTTGGTGTGGAAGGTAGTATTGGGCCCGTACTACTGAAAGCACCGGATCTGTAGGAAGCCCAAGTAAGAATCTTTAGGGTGCCAAGGAACAAGTAGGGATGAGTGATCGAGTGTGAGTATACTTGAGCGAGTCTCTGATGACTTTTGTGTTGTGTTTCAGAGACATCATGGTGGGTACACCCCACAACCCCGAGAACAGTGGGACTAGTGATGATGAGATTCGCAGGATGTTTCACGAGGAGGTGGCCGCAGCCATTCGAGAAGCGATTCCTGAGATGTTTGGGTCTATTAAGACCATCTTGATCGAGACACTTGATGAGCGATATGTTGTTGTTACTGAGGCGGTTGCTGCTGCTGCCAGGCCATAGGGAGGTGACTCATTGTTGTTTCGAGAGTTCAGCAACATGAAGCCACCAGATTTTGATGGGACTCAGGATCCGGTTGATGCTATGAGGTGGATCTCTGATATTGAGGGATGTTTTTACACTTGTTCATGCCCATAGCATTTAAGGGTTCAGTTGGCGTTGAACCAGCTTCGCTTGGGAGTGAAGGACTGGTGGAAATTTATGACAGCCAGTTTTACTCTTGCAGAATGTACTGTAGTGACATGGGATAGGTTTACGCGGATGTTCCGAGATGAGTATGTTCCCCCAGTGGAGAGGGAACGGTTGGCCCAAGAGTTTCTATCTCTCAAGCAGAAGACAGAGTCAGTGACGGAGGTTACGAGGATGTTTCACGAGAGGGTGTTGTTCTGCCCTGAGCACGTGTCTACTGAGCAGGCACGCATGAGCCGGTATTTAAGCATTCTGAGGAGGGATATTTGAGATTTTGTGGCGAACTCGTCATATCGGACATTTCCCGAGCTTCAGGAAAATGCCAGGAGGAGGGAAATCAAGTTGGAGACTCAGGACAAGGAGGAGATGAAGTCTCAGGGGAGGGACCAGAGGCCGGCGCAGTCGTAGCCAGCAACGAAGCGAGATAAGCCCACTGATTTGATATCAGGAAGCCAGAAGGGCCGCACTTGTGGTAAGTGCGGAAAGAGTCATGAGGGATCTTGTCGGGCAGGGATGTGCTACAAATGTGGAAAGCAGGGGAATATGGCGAAGGATTGCCCCAAGGGATTTGCAGTTTGTTTTCACTACAATCAGACCGACCATCGGAAGGCCGAGTGCCCTCATCTTGTTCAGGGACCATCCCAGGGTTCCACTCCTACTTCTTTGTGTGGTATTGATAGTCGGTCGGTGAAGGCCAAGGTTTCGAGGCTCGTGGGAGAGCTTTCTAGCTGACAGTGGAGGAGGGCCGCGCAGCACCTGATGTCGTGGCTGGTACGTATTTCCTTATTTATTTATTTTGAGATTTATTGTGCTTATTATGTGTTGTATTTAGGTACATTTCTTTTGAGTTCTGTACCTGCTTTGGTGTTATTTGACTCGGGTGCGTTAAGTCGACCTCTGAGGGTTTCCATAGCTGACGAGCATGCAGTTTTTGCTACTGATATATTCCGAGGACGTGTGCTGTAGATTTTTGGTGTCGAGTTCCCGATAGATCTAGTGTCGATCACGATGGGTGATGCATGTGTCATCTCGGGCATGGATTGGTTGAGCCGTTTTGGAGCAGTGATCGACTGCGAGCGTCAGTTAGTGACTATACGAGAACCTAGTAGGGGAGCACTTATAGTATATGGCAAGGGTATCAGATCTGGGTCAACTTTCTGCTATGCTGACAGGTCGAGGCACAGTTTACAGCAAGGTTGTATGGGCTTCTTGGCATATGTGATGGATAAGCGGGTTGTTTCAAAGAGGCCAAGTTCTATCTCCAAGGTTCCGATAGTGTGCGAGTTCCCGGATGTTTTTTCTGAGGAGTTACCAGGTGTGTCTCCTGAGAGGCAGGTGGAGTTTCGAATTCATTTAGTTCTGGGCGCGACGCCTATTTCCAATGCACCTTATCGCCTTGCACCACCAGAGATGCAGGAGTTATCCTCACGGCTCCAGGAGCTGCTGGGAAAGGGTTTTATCAGACCGAGTAGCTCACCGTGGGGAGCGCCGATCCTTTTTGTTAAGAAAAGGATGATTCACAACGGATGTGTATACATTACCGGGAGTTGAACTAGCTGACGGTCAAGAACCGATATCCACTTCCGAGGATCGATGATTTATTCGATCAGTTGCAGGGGCATCTTAGTTTTTCAAGATTGATTTGAGATCTGGATATCATCATATGAGAGTATGCAAGGAGGATATTCAAAAGACGACCTTTAGAGCTCGTTACGACAATTACGAGTTTGTGGTGATGCCTTTCGGGCTCACCAATGCACCGGCAACATTCATGGATCTCATGAACCGGGTGTGTAGGCCTATGTTGGATCGGTCGATGATCGTGTTCATCGATGACATCTTGGTGTATTCGAGGTCCAGAGAGCAGCATGAGGAGCATCTGCGAGAGGTTCTTGGGGTTTTGAGGTCAGAGAGGCTTTATGTCAAATTCTCCAAATGTGATTTCTGGCTACGAGAGGTCCAGTTCTTGGGACACCTCGTTAATCAGAATGGGATATTGGTCGATCTGGCCCAGATTGAGTCAGTTATGTGATGGGAGGTGCCAAGATCCCCATCCGAGATTAGGAGTTTTCTTGAATTGGCTGGCTACTATCGGAGATTTATCAAGGATTTCTCTAAGATTGTGGTTCCTCTCACCAGATTGAACCGGAAGGGCGTTACTTTTGCTTGGGGGGCCTGAGCAGTAGGCATCATTCAAGACTCTTTGCCAGAGGTTGTGTGAAGCTCCGGTGTTAGCCCTTCCGGAGGGAGTGGAGGACTTCGTAGTTTATCGTCATGCCTCTATCTCAGGGATGGGTGTAGTGTTGATGCAGATGGGTCAGGTGATAGCATATGCGTCGAGGCAGCTGAAGCCTCACGAGACGAGGTATCCCACCCATGATTTGGAGTTGGGGGCGGTGGTATTCGCCCTCAATATTTGGTGTCACTATCTTTATTGTGTCCGGTGTACCATATACACGGACCATAAGAGCCTGAAGTACCTGATGGATCAGCCCAACCTGAATATGAGGCAGAGGAGACGGTTGTATGTAGTGAAGGACTACGACTGCAAGATCTTATATCACCCAGGCAAGGATAATGTGGTAGCCAATGCCTTGAGTCGCAGAGCCGATAACGCTCCGATCCGAGATGTGTGTATGAGGATGACGGCGATGACTCCTGTCTTAGATACCATCCAAGAGGCTCAGGTAGAGGCTATGAGACCGGAGAACCGCAAGAGAGAATGTGTGGTTGGTTAGGTTTCGGAGTTTCAGTCAGATAGTCATGGACTTATGACTTTCCGAGGTCGGATTTTGGTGCCATATACAGGTGGAGCTCGGCGTATATTGATGGAGGAGGCACATAAATTGAGATTCTCCATCCACCCAGGGGCCACTAAGATGTATTTGGACCTGAATAGAGATTAGTGGTGGCCCTGTATGAAGAGCGACGTGGCATGGGTTGTAGAGAGGTGCTTGACTTGTCACTTGGTTAAGGCAGAGCACCGGCGTCCACATGGTCCTATACAGCCTTTAGAGATTCCCCAGTGGAAGTGGGAACAGATTTCTATGGACTTTATCACCAAGTTACCGATGACTGTGCGTGGTGTTGACGTGATATGGGTAATTGTAGACCGGATGACGTAGAGTGCTCATTTCCTCGCTATTAGTGAGAGCTCTTATGCAGAGAGACTGATCGAGATTTATGTGAAAGAGGTGGTAGCACGACATGGAGTGCCGACCTCGATAGTGTCAGATTTAGACGTGCGCTTTACTTCCAAGGCCTGGAAGAAATTTCATAAGGACTTGGGTACCCATTTGCATTTCAGTACCACATACCACCCACAGACAGACGGGCAGAGCGATCGGATGATTCAGACGCTTGACAACATGTTGCGTGCATGTGTTATGGACTTCGGAGGAAGTTGGGACACATATTTTCCCTTGGCTAAGTTTTATTACAACAATGACCATCATTCGAGTATTGGTATGCCTCCCTTTGAGCTTTTATACATGAGGAGGTGTCGGACTCCCATTTGTTAGGGAGAGGTTGGGCAGCGAGTGATGGGTGGCACTAAGATAGTGATGAAGACGACCGAACAGATTCAGCAGGTCAGACAGAGGTTACTGACATCCCAGAGTCTCCAAAAGAGTTACACGGATCGACAACAATCCGAGCTACCGTTTCAGGTTGGAGGTTTTGTCCTCCTGAAGGTATCCCCATGGAAAGGGGTGATCCGATTCAGGAAACGAGGCAAGCTGGGGCCCCAATACATTGGTCCTTTTAGAGTGATCTCCAGAGTAGGTAGGGTAGCCTACCGGTTAGAGCTACCAGGAGAATTGAGCCAGATTCATAACACGTTCCACATGTCCCAGTTGAGGAAGTGTGTAGCTGATGAGACGACAGTGGTACCATTAAAGGACATTCAAGTGGATGTGAGTCTGAATTATATTGAGAGACCGATTGTGATTTTGGATTGAAAGGTGAAGGTTCTAAGGAACAAGGAGGTGCCTCTGGTTCAGTTCCAGTGGCAACATCGGAAGGGGTCCGAGTGCACTTGGGAGCCAGAGTTCGAGATGCGCGAGCAGTATCCAGAGTTATTTCGGAGCCTGACTTTGATGGCAAAGTCTGATTCTAATGGGGGAGAATTGTAACATCCCAAGACCAGGTATACCTTACAACCCTTGTTATTTTGGTAAATTGTCAAGTTTAGCCCTTATTGAGAAAAAGGTGGTAAATGAGTACACGGGGCATACACGAGTGTACGCTCATCGTACTCATATGCATGTTTTTGACACGGAGGCCACCTAGTACGTTGGGCGTACTAGTCCCAGAGTGAAAACCCTAATTTGGGGTGTGTCCCTATATAAAGGATATAATGGCCTCATTCCTGGCCACCATCCTTAGAAAAACAACCCTCTCAAACCCTAAATACTCGTCTATTAAGCTTGGGTGCCCATTTGTGAGCTTTTGAGTGATCTTGTGTTTCTTTAGAGTGAACAAGGAGCATTGAAGAAGGAGTGGGATTCCAGGCTTTGGATATGAGCTTACCTGAGTTTGGAGCTTCATTTTGAGGTATAAAGCTCAAATCTTTCCCACTCTTTTGTTTTGTGCATCATGTTTGATCATTTTAGGGTTTTGGTCCAAAGTTGGATGCTTTATGAGGTATTGAGCTCCAGAGACTATGATCAGCTCCTTTTGAGTGTCTATAGTGATATAGTGTCATAAAAATCGAGACTTGGACGTATAAATCAACCCATGCATGAGATGTGAGTATTTTGAGATAAGAGAATGGCAGTTTTGGGTGTTTGTGACATATCAGCCATGCAAAGGCTTAAAGTCACAGACTTTATGGAGTAAGAGCCTTTAGGGAGTCCAAATCTGTGATATGAGTTAAGGTCTTAACGGATTAAGACCAAACGAGTACACATACGCTGAGCGTAATCCCAATACGTACAACATAGGGTCGGGAATCCTCAATGCATGCATGGCGTTGGAGTACGCCCAACGTAGAGGTCTGGTACACGCGAAGTACGCGTTGCCATTGACTTTTAGTTGACTTTTAGGGTTTGGTCAATTTGCGGACTATTAAGGCCATGGAGGGGTAAAATGGTCTTTTAGCCTACTGAGAGCTTGTAGAAGGGTTAGTCTAGCTTCTTTGAGATCCGTTATTAATTAGGGGTAATAATCGTATGTGTTAGGCGAAGGCTAGACCGGTGATTTGAGTTCGAGGTTATCCGATTTCTTACGAGGTGAGTCTTCTCACTATACTTACCATAAGTGGTATCTGTGTGTGACCGATGTGTCTTATATGCTTACTTGTGTATTGTGATATTCTACATTATGTCTTTGTGATTTATGCTGAGTATTATTATTATGAGCTTATCGAGTTTGGACCAGAGAGTCCACTCGAGTTGTGGGACCAGAGGATCTCCACTGAGACACATTGACCGGAGGGTCGTATTGAGTTAGCCTCGAGTGGATAATGTGATGTGTGTGGTATATTGGGGAACTCACTAGGCTTCGTGCTTATGTGATATGTTATGTGTTTCAGATACCTCTCAGGATCACAGGAAGGCACCGACTTGATTGTACACACACCCGAGTTGGAGATATGTTTTTGGAGGATTCTGGATTTGTGTTATAAACAGTTTTGGGACATGTGTTTTGTTAACTTGATGTTTGTGGGATTTTTGTGAATTTGGAAAAGAGATAATTGTGTTTTTAAATGAATCTTTTTTGAAAATTTACATCGTTACATCGCCACTAGTACATGCCCATCATCGTAAATTGTATTTTTTGTATTTACCATTAAAATTAGAAAAAACAGTATAATATGTATAATAACTGCTCCGAAACTTTATTTTGTAGAAAAATAGTTCGAAAATAATACACATCCCATTATAGCATCCTACTTTTTTTTTTCATTTTTTCATTATAGCATTATAGTTTCCAAATTGCATACAAATACACAAGCTACATACATAATTTTCTATACATACAAATACACATATACAAAAATAATACACATCCGATTATAGCATCATACTTTGTTCTTTTTTTTTTTCATTTTCTTCATTATAGCATTGTAGTTTCCAAATTGCATATAATTACACAAACTACATACATAATTTTCTATACATACAAATACACATATACAAAAGTAATACACATCCAAAAACACATATACATGCATCATACACATACACATACACATCATACATACACAAAATCAACATAAAAAGGCATTGGTGGGAGTCGACAACACAAAGTTCTAACTTGGTGGGGATCTTAAAATTTCGGCAATATACTCGAAATTCCTTCAACCATGTACATTTAGTGGGGGAGAGGAGAAATCGAAAAGAAAAAGAGAAAAAAAAAACTCATAGTCACCGAAAATGGAGCTTGCCACTGATGTGACGTCGTCGGTGATTGGGTGCGTCGTCGGTGACGAGGTTTGGTTCACCGGTGTTGTGGACACCGATGAAAGCTTTAGACGGAGAAAAGGTTTCTATTACCGTTATTTTTCGAGGGTATGCGATTGAACAGAGAAGAAGAAAGAAGGGGGGTACTATATGCGTGTCGTATTAGCAGCAACGACGACCAATTACGACGACGAAAGGAGTAATAGCGGTGACAGCTTTGGACAGAATATTTGGTGGTATTTTTTCGAGTATTAGTTGCGATGTTGTCGTCGCCACTAAAGGTTTGATCCGATGTGGATTTATTGTCGTTGGATAAGGACTAAATCGATGGCTATGCTTTCGCCTCAGCTGTTGAGACAGATATATGACGTGTAACCATTAACTGCGACAAATAATGCGAAACTTATTTGTCGCCGCTAAAGGTGTGTGTCGTCGCTAACGACTATTATTCTTGTAGTGAGGGGATGGGGTGATACCGGTGAAGTGTGTTGCTGCGTGTAACCGTATAGTGTGATGCGTTCAAAATTTAGGACAAATTGAAAATACATGAAATCTGAGAAAAGAATTATAGAAATATTAGAATATGTTTTTCTAATCTTAATACAATATACGAATTGATGGGTTAAACCGAATGGCCGAACACGACCCATGTAATTATTAAAGGTTATACGAGTTGCAAGATTATGAGTTACGCGTCAGAAAACTCAACCAAATTCATTTATTTATTTGTCGTCTTCATGTTCATGCCGCATCGAAAATAACACCCGTTTTATTTATTATTCGGTTGCTTACTGCTTAATTGCAATAACATTGGTCTTACTTTCACATATTTTAAAACTGATTATTTCATGTCGAAGTTATAATACAACTATGGCTAATATGAATTTCATTTTATATATATTTGTACAGTAACAATTGTTCTATGAACTTCTCTCTATATGTGGTTCTCTATAAAACCAAAAAGGTTAAAGTACATAGAAAATAAAGGAAGTTGGACTGCTTTTGAGTGATTATTTGAAGTTATAGATCCAAGGCATAGCTTCCCTTACTTTCAAGCAAAAGATCATGTTAAAAATTAAAAATAAAATAAAAAGAAATTTACAAGCTTTATCTGGACAGTGACCATATTTAAAAGGGTGCAATTTGTAACTTTCTTTTCCTAAAGACTGCAAAAGCTACAAGCTGTGGAAACTTTGTCCCCCCTTAACTATCTTTATTTTGCAAAATGCTACCCCTCACTTTCTCTTTTTGCAAAAGCTTTGTGGTGTGGAAGCTTGTCTTGGTTATAGACTCTATGCCAATCAAAGACAAAAAAAAAAACAAAAGCTGAATTGCCTTTAAGACCATTGATCATACCCCTACGCAAAATTGGCTAAATAAAGAAAAAAAATTGAAATTATACATGATCAAATGGGTTGATCTACATATGTTAGATAACCAATTAAAATATGAGTTTGTAACATAGATTAAAATATACGATTAAAAGTATAATATATTTTTTGTAAAATGGTTTATGATGTTGTAAACACTTCGTTATATGTGTGTAACTTTCAACTCATACATCATGTTTTACTTTAATTAATTTGTTTTACTTAGGTATTTTTTTTCCCATTACATCTTGTCTTCTTATTTTAATAAAAAAAATAAGTCTATTCACATATTAACAATTATCATATTATTAGAACTTCTCATTAATATTATATGTCATATATAATGTCACTGCAGGTATTTATTTAAATTAATAGTTATAATTTTATATAACTAAAAAAAACATCTATTAATAATTTGTTTAAAATAATTGATTAATAATTTTAATTTTTTAATATAAAAATTTATTAATTTTATAATCATGGTTTTTACTGGATATAAACTAATTATATTATATAATCTTCTGTAAAACATTGTTTGGTCAGTTTCCGGTGGTCTTTGTTTTTTTATTTAAGATCATTTTGCCGTTGTAAAAAAAATTGAACATACGAAATCATTTTTCCATATAAATGCAGTGAAATTGTGGCCTAGTCATTTTTTCTTTAGAACCTAAATGTTATGATTTTTTGAGCTCCGTAAGAAATTACTTTTTGGACCCTAACAAATGGAACATTTTTCGGTTTTGATTTTTTTTAAAAGATTTAAATAAATGTATTTCACAATTAATAATTGTAACATGATATTTATGACATCTTTTTGGTGAAAAGAATTATATTTTGCTTTTAAAAAACTAACATTTTAGATATATATTTATTAATCAGATTAAGTATTATAATATAAACTATTTCTTTAGAATCTAGTTCATTGTTTATTCTTTATTATTTGTGGTTGTAATCATAACCAAATATATTGTGAGATCATCTTTTCCCAAACGGCTATATAAAATTACTCTATGATTGGAGAACTTTTAGCCATTGATTTTAGTTCCTCAATCATTGGTTTTATTTTTATAGAAGATTATATCTATGATTATAGAGAAAAAGAGATAACCGGTAACCATGGATAGTTCATGAAAATAAAATTTGTACAGTATAAATATATGAATATGTTAGGAAATTAAATCTTCAGCGTGAAATTAACTAACAAGAATCAGAAAATATTTAAATTTTTTTTCTTAAAACACCAAAAAATAAGGTTTGTTTTGGAAACGGCAAATGAATTAACGGAAGCTCTACCAAAAAATAAGGTTGATTTGTTAAGTTGTACAATTGATCTTTATGTAATACAAAATTCGAGGTTTTTCAAGTACATATAAATTACAGCCTGCAGAAGCCCTTTGGTTTTATAACAATTTTTGTGTCATGCATTTTTTAAAATTTGAATCCAAGTAATGATCAAGCTGCCAGTCAGCCTTGTAATAAACATATCTAGGTAATATTTTATATTTTTTCTTAATATCTTCTACCAGAACTGATGTATGTAACTTGAAAAGATGCAAGTGTATTGTTTAAGCTTCATCTTATGATGTTATCTAAGAATCTTTGTACTTCAATTTAGCTTTTCCAAAAAAAAGTTATCTTATATTGATTCAAATTCAAAAACAAAGAAGATCGAACAAAGGAATAATATTTACACTTTCTATAAAGAGCTATAATTTGTGTTTTTTGTTTCTTCTAAATGATAACAATGCAAAAAGCGTCCCAAAGGAAAAAGGGCTTTTGAGTGTCGTGATCGTTTGATAGATTGTAGCGCGCCGAAGGAAAGAACAAAGGAAAGTTGTTTATGTTATCTTGAAGCATGAGTTTCCTCATCGAGAAAAAAATGTAGTAAAAAAGTGGTAGATCGTATCATCTGAATAGTCTACGTCAATATGTCTCATATGTCTCAGAGCCAACATAGGAAGTCAATCGAATAACATTAAAAATATTTTGGTTGTGTTAGGGTTGGAATTTTGAACCTCATTTATACTATATGACTTATTATCGGATTATACAAGTATTTGTTCGTCATGTTTCAGGCATACAACTTATCTAGCCTTCATGCATAACATGACATATATGATTTATCTAGTTGCAACAACATATGAAATACAATCATACTATCTAGTTCAAACATTATAGTATGATTCCGATGCATGCTCAAAATCATGTCATGTTGTATTGACAAGATAAACTCTCTTAGAGCTTTATATTTTAAACTCTTTAAGATCTTGACAATTAACGCAATTCTACATAATCATTTAAGTTGTCATGCTTTATCTATATAGATCTATATTCCAAGAATTATTTTGTCGGCTACATATGAGACTATAAATGTTATTGCGCTCCTACTAGTTTTCTAGAAAACAAAAGAATCATCTTGATTGATAAAGAAATCATATTATGCAATTTTCTTAACAAAAAGAAGATTCTTACTTTGAAATGTTAGCTTAAATCTAAAAAGATTTTCATCCATATATGTTTTTCTACTTTGAAAAGTCATTTACTCTTTATAGTCATACTATATCAATGAAGATTAATGAAATATATACTTGATTATCATACATGAATGCATCTTTATATGTTCTGTTAGTTTCTGATTAACGATTTGAACATGTTCAACAAATGTTGAAAAACTTGCTAGTTCCAAACTGTGATGCATTTGCTCCCACTTAGAAAAAGTTTCACATTGCTTCCACTTATAAAAAAGAACTTCTTCTGGAATGACAATCACTACTAGAATCGTAGAAAATTTATCCTAAACAATCATTTAGGATAGTCTACATAAATGCAATTAGTAGATGTCAGGCTGACTTAAGCTTCCGGTCTAACACAAGCTCCATAACTCTATACCTTTTAGATAAGGATATAATATTTCATCCTTAGTCTGTAACATCCCAATTTTGAATGCCAAAAATTTCATTTTTAATTAAGTAACTCATAAAATATTTACCAAAAACATTACCAATGTCAATTCAATTTATAAAATTGTAACAACGTGTCTCAAAACCATATCATCAGTAGTAATAAAAGTCATAGTACAATCCCAGAAACCAAATGTGGAAATCATGTGTGAGTGTGATGTGCCGTAACCGCACCGACTCCTTCCCCTTCGCTGAAGAGGTAACCGAAACAAAACTGAAAACCGTAAACATGAAGCTTAGTGAGTTTCCTCATCATACCACATACCACATATAGCCTATCTGTCGGTATCTTTCAACCGATATCTATCTGGCATATCTAGGAGCCGGACTCCTCTTTGGTATCTTTCAACCTGTAGCTGGGAACTAACCTCCCCTTCAGTATCTTTCTACCGGTAACCGAGAGCTAACCTCCCTTTCGGTATCTTTCAACCTGTAACTGGAAGCTAACCTCCCCTTCGGTATCTTTTAACTAGTAACTAGGGACTATCTCACCCCTAACCCTATCTCATAATAAAATATCATAAGCATATTGATCACATAATAACATATCATAATCACACTGTTAGGCATGCATGGGTACTACCTACCTCTTCAGTATCTTTTAACCGGTAACTAGGGCTATATCTCCCTTATCACTACTAACACATATGTCATAGCATCCTAGCACATAAAGCATATGAGATAGCCACATCAAATAATTATCACAGAGACAATCATCTAATAAACAGCTCCTACTAGTGGGCCGACATTGCGGTCGTAGACCCGCTCCTACTGGAAGGTAACTCACCTCAATGTCGCGTAGTGTCTGCACTAGTCTCGATGCGGAAATCGACTCTCCTCGACTCCTCAATACCAAAATGACAACCCTTCCAAATATCAACTCATACTCATGCTCGTAACCCATACAAGGGTCATTCAGTCCCAGTTAACGTCCAAGTCCAAACCATGGTCAAAGTCAACATCTGAATGACTCGACTCGCCGAGTTGGCCCGCCAACTCGTCGAGTCTCCATATTGACCAAAATGTCATAAACCCGTCTCCACCCGTCGAGTCTAGCAAGAGCTCGACGAGTTCGCCTTCATCCACACATCGAACAATCTTCAACCGACTCGTCGAGTTTGTTCTTGAACTCGTCAAGTTCGTCTTCATCCATAAGAAGATGTTCAGTCTATGACTCGCCAAGTTCCTCTCGAACTCGCCGAGTCCATCTTCATAAGTTAGGAGGTTGCCTTGGACTCGCCGAGTCTGTTCTTGAACTCGACGAGTCCCATGATTTCCAGGTCCAAAACAAACCCCTATCAGGATGAGTGCTCCTTCCACTCAACCAAAAATCAATTCCAGAAGACGTTTTGGGGAAAAAACGTCCCGCCTCGCCGTGTCACACAAGTGACTCGCCGAGTCCCTCTTTGTCCAAAACTATACAAGTGATTTCAGTGGGACTTAAAGCATCCCAATCATAGATTTGACCTCCTAGGGTCCCTTTTATACATAAAGCAACGAACTTGATGTCCATGCATGGGGGTTTTTGGCTCAAAAGGCTATAAAATGGGGTTTATATGATGCATGGGCTTCCCATGGCCATAAAGTTGGCACCTTTATGCCATGGGAACCCTCAATGGTTCCAGATCTGAAGCACAAACCCACACATACAAGCAAATCTGAGCATAGCCTCTTAAAAGCTTAGAAAAGGTAGAAAATAGCCCCCAAACAAGATCTAGGAAATAGATGGTCAAGGTTCTAGCTTTTTACCTTGAATGGACTGAGAATGAAGCAAAACCTCTGGATCTACTAGCTTCCTCTTGATCTCCTAAGCTCTCTTCTTCTCCTTCAACTTCAAACACACACCAAAGGCTCAAAAGAGCTCAAAATCACTCAAAAATGGTTTAGGGTTTTAATCTAGGGTTTCTCTGAGTTGGGAGGGTGATGGAGGCTGGGTTGGAACGAGATAAAGTGTTTAAATAGGGTGCAAACCCTAAATGTTAGGGTTTTTTCCAGACAGGTCCTACTCGTAGAGTCGGTCTTCCGACTCGTCGAGTAGGTCACTTAAATCCTCGATCAAAAGTCGAGTCTACTCGACGATTTGGGCCACCAACTCGCCGAGTCCTAGAGTAAATTGCAATATTTCATGAAATTAAACCAAGGATATGGTGCTACAAATCTCCCCCACTTATTTTAGACTTCGTCATGAAAATCTGTTGCCGAATCTGGGAAAAGCTCGGGGTAGTGCTCCCTCATCTCTTCCTCCAGCTCCCAAGTCCATTCTGATCCCTTGCGGTGTTGCCATTGCACCTTCACCAGCTCCACCCTCTTGTTCCTCAAATCCTTCAACTTCCTGTCGAGGATCGTTACTGGCCGCTTGATGTAATTCAGGCTGTCATCCACCTGAATATCCTCCAAGGGCACCACTGTTGAGTCGTCCACCAGGCACTTCCGTTACTGGGAGACGTGGAACGTATTATGAATCTGACTGAGTTCAGCTGGCAGGTCCAGCCTATATGCCACCTTGCCCACCCGGGCTACAATCCTGAAAGGTCCAATATACCTAGGGCCCATCTTACCCCGATTCTTGAATCGAATGACGCCTTTCCAAGGAGACACCTTCAGGAGGACCATGCCCCTGACCTGGAACTCCAGCTCTGATTGGCACTTGTCGACGTAACTTTTCTGCCGACTCTGAGTAGTCTGAAGCCTACTCCTAACCTGCTGAATCCTCTCTGTCATATTGAGCTCCACTTTGGTGCTCCCCATGACCCTCTGTCCGACTTCACCCCAACATATCGGGGTCCTGCACTTCCTCCCGTATAACATCTCAAAAGGAGGACGATTGATGCTCGCATGATACTATTATTATAAGAGAACTCCGCCAACGGAAGGTAAGTATCCCAACTACCTCCAAAATCTAAACACATGCCCGCAACATATCCTCCAGAGTCTGGATGGTCCTCTCGCTTTGACCATTCGTCTATGGGTGAAAGGTGGTGATAAAGTGCAGACGAGTACCCAACTCATCATGAAACTTCTTCCGAAACCTGGAAGTAAACCACACATCCCTGTCAGAAATCACTGAAACTGGCACCCCGTGCCGCGCCAGTACATCCCTGATATAGATGTTGACCAACTTCTCGGCCGAAATGCTCTCCTGAATCAGAATGAAATGGGCACTCTTGGTCAATCGATCAACGATGTCTAAAATCGAATCTACCCCTCGCACGGTCCTGGGAAGCTTCGTGACAAAATTCATAGTAATTTCCTCCCATTACCACAGTGGGATATCCAACGACTGGACCTTGGTGTGAGGTCTCTGGTGCTCAGCCTTGACCTTCCTGCTGGTCAGGCACCTCTCCATGAACCAAGATACATCCTTCTTCATACATGGCCACCAATAATCAAGACGAAGATCCCTGTACATCTTCGTCGCCCCGGGATGGATAGAGAACCTGGATTTGTGTGCCTCATCCATCAATACCTGGCACACACATCCATGATACGGGACCCACACCCTACGATGAAGAGTCAATAATCTCCGGCTATCATAGGCGAAGGAGGAAACCTGACCCACAATTCGCTTGCTCTTCTGATGTTCCTCCTTCATGACCTCCTGTTGGGCCTCTCGAATCTGCTCCAACAGCGGAGTCACCACGGTTATCCTCATGCAAATGTCCCGAATCGGTGCTGCCTTGCGGCTAAGCGCATCGGCCACGACATTGGCCTTCCCCAGGTGGTAAAGGATCTCACAATCGTAATCCTTCACCACGTCTAACCACCAATGCTGCCTCATGTTCAGATTCAGCTAATCCATGAGGTACCTCAAACTCTTGTGGTTCGTGTAGATGGTACAACGAACCCCGTAGAGGTAGTTTCGCCAAATCTTGAGGGCGAAGACGACCGCCCCCAACTCCAAATCATGCGTTGGGTAGTTCGCCTCATGAGGCTTCAGCTGCCTCAAGGCGTAGGCGATGACATGCCCTCTCTGCATCAAAACTGCGCCCAAACCCGAAATAGACGCATCACAATACACCACAAAATCCTCCATGCCCTCGGGTAGGGCTAGGATTGGCGTCTCGCACAGTCTCTGTCTCAATGTCTCAAACGCTGCCTGATGCTCAGGCCCCCAGTGAAAAACAATGGCTTTCTTCGTCAGCCTGGTCAAAGATACAACTATCTTGGAGAAGTCTTGAATGAATCTTCGATAATAGCCTACCAATCCGAGGAAACTCCAAATCTCAGATGGAGACTTTGGGACCTCCCATCTCATCACGGCCTCCACTTTGGTCGACTCAACCAATACCCCGTTTTGGTTGATAAGGTGCCCAAGAAACTGCACCTCGCACAACCAGAACTCACACTTAGAGAACTTGGCATACAAGCTCTCCCTCCTCAAGGTATCCAAAAACTCTTGCAGATGCTCCTCATGTTGCTCTTGCGTCTTGGATTAAACCAAGATATCGTCAATGAAAACTATCACATACATATCCAGAATCGGTCTACACACGCGATTCATGAGGTCCATGAACACAACAGGGGCATTGGTGAGCCCCGAAGGGCATCACCACGAACTCGTAGTGGTCATAACGAGTCTGGAAAGCAGTCTTCTATATATCCTCAACCCTGACCCTCATCTGATGGTAGCCTGACTGCAAGTCTATCTTGGAAAACCAAGATGCTCCGTGGTGCTGGTCGAACAAGTCATCTATCCTCGGAAGTGGGTAATGGTTCTTCACTGTTACCTTGTTCATCTCCCGGTAATCTATGCACACGTGATGCGACCCGTCCTTCTTCTTGACAAACAGGATCGGGGCTCCCCACGGCAAACTACTCGGCCTGATAAATCCCTTGTCTAACAGTTCCTGCAGCTGTGTAGACAACTCTTGCATCTCGGGAGGAGCCAATCGATATGGTGTTTTGGCTATCGGAGCCGCACCAGGGACTAGGTCGATCCTGAACTCCACCTATCGCTCCAAAGGTATCCCAGGCAGCTCCTCTGGGAATACATCCGCATAATCTCGCACCACTAGAACATCTGTCACTGTCGTCTTACCCTTCTCTCGGGTATCTATAACATAGGCGACATACCCAACGCAACCCTGCTGAAGATAGTGCCTATCCCTCGCTGTTGAACATAGCGCTGGTCCATGTTGTGGCCTCTCGCACTGAAACACCAGCTCTCCCCCACTCAGGGTCCTGATCCGAACTAACTGTTGCGCGCATTCGATCACTGCCCCGTTGGGGCTCAACCAATCCATTCCTATAATCAACTTGTTCCCACACAACAGAATGGGAACCAATTCTACCAAATAACGCTCCTCGAACAACCTCAAAACATAATCCCTGAAAACCGCTGACGCTCGAACTGATCGGTCATCTACAATCTCGACCTCTAGTGGGAAATCGAACATGCCCAAAGACTCAGGGAATCTCTTGCTAAGCGCAAGAGAGACAAATGATCGGGTAGCGCCCGAATCAAACAACACCTGAACTGGGATATTGTTCACATGGAACGATCCTAAACAAGACATATCACATGGCACATCAATATCATAAGCAACATAAAATAAAAGCTAGGGAGAAGAAATCATACCCGTCACCACATCGGGTGCGGCACGTGCCTCTTCGGTAGTCAATTGGAAGGCCCAACTCCTCACCATTGGAGCCTCTGTCTTGCCCTGCCGACCATCAGTGATCCGCAGGGTCGTTGGAGCTGGCGCCTTCACGAGCGCTGCTATTGTCAACTGAGGGCAATTGGCCTTTTTATGGCCCTTCTGATTGTAATGAAAGCAAATCAGGTTTGATGTCTGAAAGGTGGGGGCAAGGGCGTTATAATCCCTACCAAAGTGCCCAGTCTTGTCGCACTTATAATAGCTTGATCCCAGCCTAGTGCGGCAAACCCCCTCATGTGACCTGCCGCATTTCCCACAGCGGCCCCGACCCTACTGGCCCTTCAACCTAGAGTCGAATCCCTTGGGCTTCTTCCCCGAAGCCCCAGTAACCTGTCCCTCCTCCGCCTTCTCTTCCTGAGGTGCTCCAAGTCTATCTCTCTCTCCCTCGCCTTGGCAATCATGGAATCTAGGGTCGAGCATTCCAAGAAGCTAACATGCTCCCGGATGTCTGCCCTCAACATATCATGATAGCGGGTTTTCCGTATCTCCTCATCTCCCGCATAATGGGGCACCAACAATGCCCTCTTCCGGAACTTGGCGTTAATCTCCGCCACTAACTTCGTCGTCTGCCTCATATCCATAAACTCACTGGCTAGCTTCTGAAGCTTTACAGCTGGCGCAAACTCAGACATGAACCTGGTCACAAAGTCCGACCAAGTCATAGTATCAATCGTCGAGGCTCCCAACGAGTCACCAACCGAATCCCACCAATCCCTGGCCCGGTCTCTCAAACAACCTGCGGCATATCGCACCTTCGACCCCTCAAGGCAGAAGCTCGTCATTTGTACAGACTCAATGTCTGCAATCCATCTCCTGGTTGTGATGGGGTACTTAGCCCCATGGAAATCCGGTGCACCACTGCTCCTGAAGTCCTTGAAGGACAGTGTGCGTGATCTTAACTAACTGAATTCCATATCACTCCTGAATTCCCAGAGGCGATCCTCTATCAACTCAATGATCCCTTCCTTGATCGACCCAAAAATCACCGGAGTCGACTCAAGGATACCTCTCATGATCTCAGAAGCAATGAACTCACATAGTCCTTCATCAACTGGCTCGGTACCTGCTCCCGAACCTGATCCTAAACCAGATCCTGGCCCTGAACCTCCTCCTCCGTGACGTGTGATCATCACCATTCTAAAACGTAACACATAACTATCAGAATCATTCATAAACCTTGGCAGGCATCATACACTCTACTAGTTTCCTGGTTCTATCTTGGCCCTCCTTGATTCGAGTACGGATCCTCTGCTTTCAGTAGTACAGGCCTATACTACCTTCCACATCTATCCGTACTTTCCTCAAGGATTGCTTCGACTTTACCAAGTCCCTTCTACTACTATTGTACTCTCTGTCAATCTCTTCCTAGACTTACCCTAGGGTAACTCTCCGACCTACTCTCCGCCATCAGCTGCATAAGGAACCCCTGCTACCTTTACCTAACCAGCTTGCAAATGCCATTACATATTACTAAGACCAAATAATTCTTTGAATGAAAGGTCCTACCCCACAACGGTTGGACCCAAACAAGAGTTGCGCAGTAGGGCTAGACCTAACCTTCTAAAATTATTTTGTCCTCGCAATATGTAACTTAACGTATTCGTTTACTAGTTAGCTAAAGATAACTAGAACTCCCGAAGCACAAAGCAACAACATTCGGGCATTGAGTAACCCAATCTGACATACTCTATCCAAGCTATCATATAACTGACTAATTAGTAACATCTTGCAGCTCAAAAGCACATATAACAGGCATATCAGGCATCTTCCTAGATCCTTAGCCCTAATCTAGCATGCAGTTCTCACACATAGGCAATAAGCATATAAGTTATCCTTCCTAGATCCTTAGCCCTAATCTTCCATGCAGTTCTCATAATCGCATCATATCATAATGTAACATATATGGGTATCTTGGGGAAAACTTACTTGAGCTCGGCCGGTCACACACATCACACATCTTGTTCTTTTTCAAGTTCTTTTCTCTTTTCAAACTTCTTTTCATAAAAATGATTTTACTTTTGAAAATTTCATACCAAGTCCTTAGTTTGAGTTCAGACACACCCGAGAGTGTACCCGAATCCCTCAAACCAAGGCTTTGATACCAACTTGTAACATCCCAATTTTTAAGGCAAAATTTTCATTTTTTATTAAGTAACTCATAAAATAATTTACCAAAAACATTACCAATGTCAATTCAATTTATAAAATTGTAACAACATGTCTCAAAACCATATCATCAGTAGTAATAAAAATCACAATACAATCCCAGAAACCAAATGCGGAAATCATGTGTGAGAGTGATGTGCGGTAACCGCGTCGGCTCCTTCCCTTCGCTGAAGAGGTACCTGAAACAAAATTGAAAACCGTAGGCACGAAGCTTAATGAGTCCCCCCATCACACCACATACCACATGAAGCCTATCCATTGGTATCTTTCAAGAGGTATCTGTCTGGCGTATTTGGGAGCCGGACTCCCCTTCGGTATCTTTCAACTGGTAGTCGGGAACTAACCTCCTTTTTGGTATCTTTCATCCGGTAACCGAGAACTAACCTCGCCTTCGTTATCTTTCAACCGGTAACTGGGAGCTAACCTCCCCTTCGGTGTCTTTCAACCGGAAACTAAGGACTATCTCACCCCTACCCCTATCTCATAATAAAATATCATAAGCATACTGATAGCATTATAACATATCATAATCACACTGCTAGGCATGCATGGGTACTACCTACCCCTTCGGTATCTTTCAACCGGTAACTAGGGCTATATCACCCCTATCACTACTAACACATATGTCATAGCATCCTAGCACATAAATCATATGAGATAACCACATCAGATAATTATCACAAAGACAATCATCTAACAAATAACTCCCACTAGTGGGCCGAGATTGTGGCTGTAGACGCACTCCTACTGGAAGGTAACTCACCATAATGTTGTGTAGTGTCTGCACTAGTCTTGACGCAGAAATCGACTCTCCTCGACTCCTCAATCCCTACATGACAACCCTTTCAAATATCAACTCACACTCATACTCGTAACCCATACAAGGGTAATTTAATCCCAGTCAACGTCCAAGTCCAAACCATGGTCAAAGTCAACATATGTTTGACTCGACTCGTCGAGTTGGTCCGCCAACTCATCGAGACCCATATCCACTAAAATTTCATAAACCCGTCTCCACCCGTCAAGTCTAGCAAGAGCTCGATGAGTTCGCCTTCATCCACACATTGGAAAATCTTCAACTGACTCACCGAGTTCATTCTAGAACTCGTCGAGTTCATCTTCATCCATAAGAAGATGTTCAGTCTATAACTTGCCGAGTTCCTCTCGAACTCGCCGAGTCCGTCTTCATGAGTTGAGATATTGACTTGGACTTGCCGAGTCTGTTCTTGAACTCGCCAAGTCCCATGATTTCCAGTTCCAAAACAAACCCCTATCAGGCTGAGTGTTCCTTCCACTCAACCAAAAACCAATTCCAGAAGATGTTTTGGAGAAAAAGCGTCATGAATCGCCAAGTCCCTCTTTGTCCAAAACTTTAAATTCGATTTCAGTGGGACTTAAAGCATCCCAATCATAGATCTGACCTCCTAGGGTCCCTTTTATACGTAAAGCTACGAACTTGATGTCCATGCATGGGGTTTTTGGCTCAAAAGGCTATAAAATGGGGTTTATATCATGCATGGGCTTCCAATGGCCATAAAGCTGGTGTGACATCCCCATTTTCACAGCCAGAAAAGACCGATTTTGTTTATGCTTTATAAAAATCAGAGTACCTCTTTTAATAAAAATGTTGCGGAATTTGTTCCCAGTAAAACATGATAAATACGTTATCAAGGCATTTCCGAAAAAAATATTTTTATTCATTTTAAAACATTTGGGATGTCATCGTCAATACAGAAACATAAGCATAAACAGAACTTACATTCATTATCACTAGTGATTTATATCTCCTTAATCTCTCTGTTTAATGTGACTTCATATCAGCACCTGTGATATAAATAAATTGAGTGGGTCAGGTTGGGAAACCTGGTGAGTACATAGGGTTTTCAACCCACAATAATATAATTATTATGTTTAATCATCAAACAGTTAACCCAATTACCCATCCCCATTATCTTCTTTACTCTTAAGGATCTACCCTAAGAATCAACTATTTCTCATTCATTCATTCCTAAGGATTATCCTAAGGAATAGGTACATAGTCTATCACTTAGGCACAACTGCTAGTTCTATCACTTAGGCACACCTGCCAGAATTGTGACATTCTATATGAGGCGCAACTACCAGTATTGTCCTTCGAGCACAGCTGCTAGGGTTATCTCGTTTATTGACAATATCGTTTTCGAGATTCCACTCGCAATACTTGTCAATGGGTTTTTAGAGTACACTGGTGAACGCATCGTTCACAACACCTACAGGTTGCGAGCCTGCTAGTGTTCCACTGGACTGTCTAGAATAGTTCGTGGTTGTTATCCATACTATGCTAGATGACGGGGCCAACATTTGAGAGCAAAGCTTCTCACAACGTCCACCTCTCACCCTTACCTCATGGTCTATATCACCTCTCAACTCATCATCCAACTCATATTTCATCTAACCATGTTTACCCAACATATTATGTAGATATAAATATATATACAGTTTAAATGATATAAAACTTGTATAAAATCGTTCATCCAGCATAGATAGCAAGTATACAGATAATATGCACACATAACACGTAGTTTATATAAAATACTTCATATCTATGTGTAAGATGAAAGGGACCATGCACTCCCTTGAAAATGTGGTGATTCTGAACTCAGACAGCGCTTCGGTTCTTAAAAATAATTTCCTTCGACGAAACCTAGTATTATTACCACTAGAGTTTAGTCTATTATTCGTCGAGACTAATTAATAGTCTAGCTATTATTACTATTATATAAGTGTTAAACAATACTTATATAACCCATAATAATAACCTAAGTACTTATTATAAGTTCCTAATAACGTTACTATAATTAAATAAAATCTATATTTACAATAGTGTAGGTGTAGCTCACTTACAGCGGGTTTTTATAGAAAACCGGGATTTGCTTGGAGCAGCGTTCCCAAGCTGAAAAGCTCTTCTTTTCGGAGCCGTCGATCACTCCGGGGCTTCTGCCTCATGCTAGGGAGGTTCCCTAGACTTTTCGGGGGGTTTCGGGGCTAGAGAGAGGTTTGAGAGAGAGAATAAAGAAAAAAAGAATGGGAAAGGTGTGAAGAAAATGAGAGTGGGAGAGGTTCTATTTATAGGGTGAAAAATGGTTGAACTTGGTGCCACAAGTCACCATCTAGTGGCAAAACTTGGGGAGAAAGTAATGGCCAAGATTGTGCCACATCACACATTTCCGCATAGCACACTTCTGACTTCTAAAATCCGTAACTTTAACATACGAGCTCCATTTTTGATGTTCTTTATATCCACACGCAGGTAAAAATAAGATCTACAACTTTCATTTTGAATCTGTCGGCTAATTCTCGGCCGCTCTTAAATTTAACAGTACGAGAAGATTATACTGTTAAATGTCCACGTAAAATTCATAACTTCTACATACAAACTCTGTTTTCGTCTGTCTTTTTACCGTTGAGTTCCTATTAATGAGATCTTTAATTCTCATTTAGGTCGCGTAGGCCACAAACCGCTCGATCTAAAATTGGAGTTTCGGGTTGTGCATTGCTAAGCCAAATCTTAGAAAATTCATAACTTCCTCATACGAAGTTAGATTTGGGCGTTCTTTTTTTTTTTTGTATGTTCTTGGTTTAACATATAATACAACTTTTTTTTAGATTTCTAAGGCTAAAAAGTCCTCCATCGTAAATTCATTATTTACGTCTCCCGGTGTCGTGTCAATTTTGCCGTAAAACTTTGGCGGACCATAACTTCTTCGTTATAACTTGGATTTTGGCGTTCTTTATATGTACGGAACCCTTGAGATGTATTTTACAACTTGGTTAAGATTATTTATTCTAAATAATCTTTTGTCGAAAAGTCGTTTTTGACCCCTATTTTCTCTAAATTGACTAGCCTGGATCTACGGGCGTTACAATTATCTCCCCCTTAGGATGATTATGTCCCAGAATCATCAAGGGAACAGGGCAGTATAATGATTCCATATGTTATCTTTTCATCCTTGGTTATAATCGTAACTTCCTTGTTTCTTCGAATAAGTATCTAACTCTTAGACTCCTTGAATGCAGGCGATGCTCGATCTTGCACTTGCTTCCTTTCTCACGTTAGACTCCAAATTTTGACCTTCATGTCATGATCTCGATCTTTATTGGAGACTCCTTCTTTAACAAACTTGAGATAAGCTACTTCCTTCGATTATCATAATAGACCGATGGGTCATGCTCTAGTGACCTCTCATCGTATAATGCATTGCTTAGGCTTAGGTCTTTTAGAGTCAAATTCCAGAACAGACTTTACTTTCCTTCATGTTTTAATCACATCATAAAAGGTAGCATTCCTAGCTACAAGCAGTTATCGCGATACCTCTACCGATCTCTTTGATTATCTTTTATTTCAATCTTCTGGCTTAAGTCAGATGCTACATCAAACTTGGTTCTCTGAACCACGTAACATAATTATCGTAGTCGGACTCAATTCGATATGACCACTAGGGTCGAAATAACAATCATCCTCTTAGTCATTACCTAAATGATGGTAACGACATATTTGAATAAAACAATATCAATTACTAACTTCTTGGTAACCTTGTGACTTTCCCTGATCCAAGCGCGAGTCTTGTGTTTCCGGTAGTATAGGCCTCTACTACCTTTCACACCTACTCATACTCGTCCCAAGTATTGTCTCGCAGTTTATCCAAGTCGCCATGCAAGAAAATCACACAATTATTCAACACGTCAGATAACAAAATGAAGGTTTTATATTATTTCTTGAAACGATTACATATGTGTTCAAGTCCACCCTAGACTATGCCTCTAATAGGCTACCCTACGATACTATGGCTATTTCATGGCTCGATCTTCGATTATCAATTCTCACTTCTGATTTGTTGCATTGTCAGCCGCTTCGTCTAAGATGCCTTTTTTGGTCATGGAGGTGCATTCGCTTTGCTGCTTCATTTTTCTTCAGGCTGACCCTAAGTAAATGCCCTTCTTTGTTACATCCACATCACACCCTCTTGTTGGATGTGCACTTTCCGGCATAATGCCCTATCTTTCCATATTTGTAGCAAGTCACCTCTTTGTCGCATCTCTCATAGTGTTGCAGCGGTACATTTGGCGTTGTAGCTCTCATCGGCCAATCTTGCTTGAAGTGTCCCTCTACACTACACTTAAGGCAAACTACCTCCTTGGTTGAGCATTTGTGGGCATAGTGACCAGTCTTCCCACATTTGAAGCAGGTCACTTCCTTAGGGCATATCCCGTTGTGTTTCCTTCCATACTTGTTACACCATTTTGTTTTACCTCCTCGTCCATATTTTGAGAACATGTTGTTCTTGTTAAACCTTGAAGACCCCTCAAATTTCCTCTTCTTGCCAACTTCAACCTTGTTGGTGATCCTATCATCGATCATTTCTTCGACAGACTTAGCAACCCAGATGGTTGCCTCAAAAGTAGGTGACTGGCGTACTGGAACAGTAAGCTCGTCCTTAATTTGATGAAGGAAATGCCTTGTTTCTTCCATTTGTTGATCCAACATTATCTGCACCATTGCATGTACACCTGCAATCGTGATTGGCCCAGGTGCAGCTGCTACTTCTGGTGCATGCTCAATCACTTGTGGTTTGGGCTGCGGGTTTCCACTTCCAATTCCGCTTCGAGTGCTCACCATGTCGATCTATACACCAAGTCGGACGTTTGGTGTGTAGTGATGAGAATTAAGATAGGAAAGATTTTATTTACGATCGACGTGTATATCTCGCTATTACTCTGAAAAGTTACATGGCAGTTCTAATACCGTAATTAGACGTTTAGAAATCTGAACACATAAAGTTTCCAGATCCAGTCGGCAATAGGCCATAGATCCGATCATACATTTAGCATTATAAAGCATCATAAATCATTTAACACATAAAAGCAAGTTAGACATTTTCCCTAAATAAGCTAGTGCTTGTGTCTATTCAGGTGTATTACCTAAGATACACTCCTCACAATCATTGCTTAGCATTCTAAGTTTAAGTCTAGAAATAAATTCATATTCCTAGTTCACTAAAACTAATGCTCTGATACTAACTGTGACATCCCCATTTTCACGGCCAGAAAAGACCGATTTTGTTTATGATTTATAAAAATCAGAGTACCTTTTTTAATAAAAATGTTGCGGAATTTGTTCCCAATAAAACATGATATATAAGCATAAACAGAACTTACATTCAAGGCATTTCCGAAGAAAAGTATTTTTATTCATTTTAAAACAGTTGGGGTGTCATCGTCAATACATAAACATAAGCATAAACAGAACTTACATTCATTATCACTAGTGATTTATATCTCCTTAATCTCTCTGTGTAATGTGACTTCATATCAGCACCTGTGATATAAATAAGTTGAGTGGGTCAGGTTAGGAAACCTGGTGAGTACATAGGGTTTTCGACCCACAATAATATAATTATTATGTTTAATCATCAAACAGTTAACCCAATTACTCATCCCCATTATCTTATTTACTCTAAAGGATCTACCCTAAGAATCAACTATTTCTCATTCATTCATTCCTAAGGATTATCGTAAGGAATAGGTACATAGTCCATCGTTGTCAATGACACAGCTGTCAAGCACAACTGCTAGTTCTATCACTTAGGCACACCTGCCAGAATTGTGACATTCTATGTGAGGCGAAGCTGCCAGTATTGTCCTTCGAGCACAGCTGCTTGGGTTATCTCGTTTACTGACAGTATCGTTTTCGAGATTCCACTCGCAATACATGTCATTGGGTTTTTAGAGTACACCGGTGAACAAATCGTTCACAACATCTACAGGTTGCAAGCCTACTAGTGTTCCACTGGACTGTCTAAAATAGTCCGTGGTTGTCATCCATACTCTGCTAGATGACGGGGCCAACATTTGGGAACAAGGCTTCTCACATCGTCCACCTCTCACCCTTACCTCATGGTCTATATCACCTCTCAACTCATCATCCAACTCATATTTCACCTTAGCATGTTTTACCCAACATATTACGTAGATATAAATACATATACAGTTTAAATGATATAAAACTTGTATAAAATCGTTCATCCAGCATAGATAGCAAGTATACAGATAATATGCACACATAACACGTAGTTTATATAAAATACTTCATATCTATGTGTAAGATGAAAGGGACCATGCACTCAATTGAAAAGATGGTGATTCCGAACTCAGACAATGCTTTGGTTCCTAAAAGTAATTTCCTTCGACGAAACCTAGTATTATTACCACTAGAGTTTAGTCTATTCGTCGAGACTAATTAATAGTCTAACTATTATTACTATTATATAAGCGGTAAACAATACTTATATAACCCATAATAATAGCCCAAGTACTTATTATAAGTTCCTAATAACGTTACTATAATTATAAAATCCGTAAGCTCTCCTTCTCGGAGCCTAAGGCTTTTCGGGGGGTTTCGGGGGCTAGAGAGAGGTCCTAGAGAGAGAGTAAAGAGAAGAAAGAATGAGAAAGGTGTGAAGAAAATAAGGGTGGGAGAGGTTCTATTTATAGGGTGAAAAATGGCTGAACTTGGTGCCACATGTCACCATCTACAACTTCATTTTGACTCCGTCGTCTAATTCTCGACCGATCTTAAACTTAACAGTACAAGGAGATTATACTGTTAAATGTCCGTGTAAAATTCATAACTTCTACATATAGACTCTGTTTTTGTCTTTCTTTTTACCGTTGAGTTCCTATTAATGAGATCTTCAATTCTCATTTAGGTCGCGTAGGCCAAAAACCGGTTGATCTAAAATTCGAGTTTCGGGTCGTGCACTGCAAAGCCAAATCTTAGAAAATTCATAACTTCCTCATACGAAGTTAGATTTGGGCGTTCTTTTTTTTTTTTTATGTTCTTGGTTTAACATATACTACAACTTTTGTTTAGATTTCTAAGGCAAAAAAGTCCTCCATCGTAAATTCACTATTTACGTCTCCCCGTGTCGTGTCGGTTTTGCCGTAAAACTTCGACGGACCATAACATCTTTGTTATAACTTGGATTTCGGGATTCTTTATATGTACGGAACCCTTGAGATGTATTTTACAACTTGTTTGAAATTATTTATTCTAAATAATCTTTTGTCGAAAAGTCGTTTTCGACCCCTATTATCTCTAAATTGATTAGCCCGGATCTACGGGCGTTACAGTTGGCATCTTTATGTCATGGGAACCCTCAATGGTTCCAAATATGAAGCACAAACCCACATATACAAGCAAATCTGTGCATAGCCTCTTAAATCATAGAAAATGTAGAATATAGCCCCCAAACAACATCTAGGAAATAGATGGTCAAGGTTCAAGCTTTTCACCATGAATGGACTGAGAATGAAGCAAAACCTTTGGATCTACTAGCTTCCTCTTGATCTCCTAAGATCTATTCTTCTCCTTCAACTTCAAACACACATCAAAGGCACAAAAGAGCTCAAAATCACTCAAAATGGTTTAGGGTTTCAATCTAGGGTTTCTCTGAATTGGGAGGGTGATGGAGGCTGGGTTGGGACGAGATAAAGTGTTTAAATAGGGTGCAAACCCTAAATATTAGGGTTTTGTCCAGACAGCTCCTACTCGTAGAGTTGGTCTTCCGACTCGTCGAGTAGGTCACTTAAACCCCCAATCAAAAGTCGACTCTACTCAACGAGTTGGGCCACCAACTCACTAAGTCCCAGAGTAAATTGCAATATTTCATGAAATTAAATACGTAACAGGGATCGGGTGCTACATAGTCTAGCGAAAATATTTATTCTACTTGTTTGACTGGAAATATATATATATATATATATATATATATATATATATATATATATATACACACACATGCAATATATATTTGTTGTAGTGAGCATAACTTCAAAAATTCATGAAGGAAAGTGTTCTTTAAAACATCATATAGCAGACTATAAGGTCTGATTTATCCTCTTCAAAAACATGTAGTATCCACATTTAACCAGTGGCCGGGTGAACCTATCCCATTCGAGAATGTGAAATCTCTCTCGAAAATTATAAGATAAAATCCAAGCAACCAGGTGATCTTGTGCCACAAAGACCTTACAAATGACAAGTGAGTGTTCTTTGATGGAATGAGTTATGAACCAATTCTACAACTCTTAAGGTGTTCTAAGAAGGCTTAGTTTAAAAACTTATTTTCTTTATTAGAATGAAAATGTTTATGATAGTCTCATTAAGTTGTATTTCAATCTTCATTATGAAAAATTTGAGCAAATCAAAAGTTTCACAATAACGAATAAAAGTCGTTCGTAAAATTGATTAAGTATATATCATCAAATCTATTCATGGATTGAAAATATAACATACATCACAATGTATAATTCTTTATCAAGCTTTTTTTCTTTAACTACTAATAGAGAAAGACACGTGTGAATCATTTTCCCATATGAATATGATTCACATATATCAAATGAATCAGACCCATTTGTCTTCAAAATTCTATCTTTTAAAGTTAGTGTGTTTCTTGTTTATAAGTCACGATGATAATGACATAGATAAGGTTGAATCAAACATCATTTGATTATATAGGTGTTATCTTTAGAACTATCAGTTTAAGAAAAACTTGTAGATTTACTTCATAAATAATATTATGAGAAAATATTCTTAACGCATAATACATCGTTTCATAACATGAACGTAAACATCCATTAAACGATAAGTAAATCTAAATTTATTCAAAATTTGAAGATATTACAAGTTAATCATCTATGTTCAAATATAGACTATTTGCTAATCTAAAACTCCAACGGTATTAATAACAACACTTGTCATATCTCCAGCATGGAATATCATTCGCCTGCAATCGGTTGATTATTTCTTCCATTCATCTACACATAATATCAAGAATTAGTGTCACTTATAGTGTTAAATAGTCAAGTGAATGGTTGAAAAATAACTAGTTATATCATATAGATACTTGAAGTGCTGGTCCTGCCACACTTCCTCAGCTCGGTGAGATAAGAGGGGCATTTCCTCTGTCAGTGTCTAGTTTCTCCACAATAGAAACAACAACTGATCATTTTGTCCCTTCTTGATTTCTTGGGTTTATGTTGTATGTCTTTTAACTAAATTATATGTGTCTTAGAGTACACAATCTCTTAGACCTTCCTTTTATTCAATGATTGAACAAGTTTGAAATAGGTTCTACTATTCCAAATATATACCTTCTTCACTTGATGAAACATCTGATATGCTTCATAATTCTTCAAGGCCTTTTGTAGGTCAAGGGTCATTATTCTAGTATGATGTGAGACACATCAACATCATCAAAATAATGCTTCCACAAAGCATCATCATCAGACTGAATGGTTGGTAGAGGTTGTTTAGGAATGAGATCTTTCAGTATATATAATTTATGTTTATCCTTGAGAAAAATCTCAAGGCTTCATATAAGTTATAGAAATTATAACCATCAAATGTTACTATCTCTTGAAACTTAGAATTTAACAAAATTTCATTTAGTATTTTCAATATTAAGTCTTTAAAAATTAATACATTTCATTGCTTCTAAAAAATTAATTTATTAAAGTCTAGGACCCAAGTTACGAAGCAAGTAAATAGTAAGGTGACCATCATTCTATCCACTTAATCAAACGCCATAGGTAGCGATTACCAATTCCATCAAAATGTAATTCCTAGATAACTGAATCCAAAACATAGTGAAGATAATTATGATCCAAATCACATTTAGCATGAATAAAACATAATATCAACATGTCATGTTAAATTTTAAAAACTAATATCATATATAAAGTTTTGACATAAAAATAGTACATAGTATTATAGTTTGACGTTATAACGTTATAAACCGATTTTTAGTCGTTTTAATATAACTTTTTTTTATTATGAAAGACATGGAGTTTAGATTTAGTTTCAATGTATTTTAAACCATTTTAAATATTTTAAAGTCGGATAATAAAGTTTTACAATAAAAAATATTTCTAATAAAAACTCAAATTTAAGTGTTTTAAAACGCTTTAATAAAAAAACTCATTTATAATCATCTTATGTTATCTTTTAAGTATTTATTTCTCAAACTCCAAGTAATATTAATTTATGATAAAATATTATTTAACATGTAAAAACTATTTTCATACATAAAAATAACATATAACAACATAAAATTAAACATCACAAGTATGCAACAAAAGTGTATAAACCAGGCAATTTTCTTGTAGTAATTTTTGTGAGCCAACACAAGAGTTATTAAGTCATTAACAAGGAATTAAAGGACACTTTAAAAAGGTCTTCAAGCTCCCACTTACCAAGGCTCCATGCGTTATATAGTTTGTGACACGTAAACCATTAAGACTACAATTAAGCCCTAAACCTAGAATAGAAGCTCACGGATTGGATTATAATTTAAAGTGGTTAAAACATATCGAATATTCAAGATGTTAATTTTTTCAACATGTTACATTTGGTAAAAAGAGTACAACTAGTCTAATTAATTTACTACATATAAAATAAACAAATGAAAAAAATATATATTTATCTTTTACATCTTATGAATAAATAAATATAAGCCAAAAACAACATAATGATCCTAATGGCTTGTTTATACACAACAACATCAAATGAAATATACAAACAAACATTTTGTTTTTCTAAGGCAACTTTATACAACCAAATGCATGAAAAAAAGGTTGCATAAAAATAACAATTATAAAAACAACAAATTGTCATAGAAAATATATTTGGTGGTTTCTTTGCCAAAAGAAATAGTGAAATACCAAGCATATTTTCTTAAACCAAAGGTTATCAAATATTTAAATAAATCTTTCTAATATGTAAAAGATGTTGTTATACCACTGATAGGTTTTGGGAAGCTAAAAACAATTTTTTTTATAAAATAATTTATAAACGAAAAATAGAAGACTTTAAAAATAAATAGTTTATTTTTGGACCATTTTAAAAAAACCACAAAGAGGATCCAATCACATGAACTAGAAAAGATTACAACAACACAATGATGTTAAGAAGATAAGATTTTGAGTCTTTGATCCCACTTGGAATTGGAGAGTTGATGAAGAAGGTAAAAGAACAAGAGGCTTAAACTTCTCTATAAAGTATCCACCATCAAGAGTAAGACACATGGAATGCTAGTTACCTTTTGCATTTGTAAGTTCTTAAGCCTTTAAGTGTTTAACACAATTAAGTACTAAAGGAGAAGCACTTCTACACCACTTAAACTTGCACCAAACTTTAAAAGGGAGCAAGAGAGGGATAGTGAGAGAACCTATGGTTTTGGCTAATAAAGGGAAGAAGCAACTCACATTTGAAAGCCTTAAACTCCTTTATATACCTACACACATATCTTAGAGGCCATACTTCCAATAAATGAAAAGGTATGGCTAGTAAGAGTCATGTCTTTTGTAATACTAGTCATAAAAAAAATAACCACCCATGTATAACATGTGGTGGATGGTTCTAAGAGAGAGAGAGAGAGAGATAGAAAGAAAAAGAGATAGAGAGAGAAAGAGAGTTAACTAATTCAACAACTAGTTTAGTTCATGTAACTAGCAAAGTTAGGTGGTAAATTAGAGGAAGACCATATCGTTGTTACACTTGTTTCCTCATCTCAACCGACAGCCAGCCAAATTGAAGCCTTACAAATCACAATCTAAAAAAATCTCATTTCGAAGAACACAATCCGGATTCGGAGGGTTACACTTGCCTCCTCCATTGGTCGGATACCGGTACACAAGGAAGCGACATCAAGATGATGGTGTCGGTTTTAAATGTGGTCGTGTTATCATACATATACGTTTCAGATTCCATCTCTTTCTTTTTCGTTTTCACGATTCTTAAAAGTGGATAATTTCCCTTCTATTTTGGATTTCCTAGTTGCTTTTTTTTTCTAGAATAGCAAGCACCTAACCACCAGTGAATAAGAAGCACTAGTCATAGTCTTTTATTGTTCATGAAATTGAGATGAATTCGCAATAGAATCTGAGCATCACATAATTTCCTTCTTTTCTGTATGTTCTTACTTTCTAGCCTTTGAAATTTCTTATTTATACGTGATATTCTATTTTTTTATGAATCTTTTCTGATCTTATGAATTTTATGTTGTCTGATTGTGTAGAATCTGAGAATCCAAGTTTATGACATTTTGATTGTGAATCATGTAATGGATTATCAATTTTTTAGAGATAAATCCATTTCTTAGAGGTTATTCTATTATTCACATCATCAACATCAACATCATATGCAACCAATAGTAGGTACAAAAGAACTATCTTAATCGTGCTTTATTTTTGGTTAATATGTTTTTTATCTCATGTCTATTTGCTAGTAGTGTCCTATTGAACTTAAAGTATTACAAAAGACTTTTCCAAATGTTTTTATGTCATCGGTTGAAATTTTAGAGTTTTTCAAAGGTAAAGATTGTTATCCAAATGTTTATATTGCATATAAAATCTTATTAACCATAGATGTTGTTACGGTAGCATCAGCAAAAAGAAAAATTTTCAAAACTAAAACTATTAATAAATTATTTGAGATCATCAATGTTACAAGAAAGATTAAATGGTTTGGCTATGTGTAACATCCCAAAAGTTAAGACCAAAAATTTCATTTTTATAATAAGAAAACTATCATCCAAAACGTTTCATAAAAACCATAATAAAATCAGGGTATATCAATAATCATCTAGTTACATTAGAGTCAAATAAAAAGCGGAACAATGTGGTATGTACGATGCGATCATCTCAAGTTATTCCCTTTCGATCCGAAAGTACCTGAAACATAAACTGAAAGCCGTAAGCACGAAGCTTAGTGGGTTCCCTAAAACACCATATACCATACATATCTAACATACAATGGCCATTGTCCGACACTCATCGGGCTTCGCCCGGTATACATACATGCACATAAACACATACAATAATCACTAAGACTATTAATATACAATACACTCATCAGGCCCCACCCGATATACATAACACATACAACATGTGCAAGAGTCACATAGACAACTAGCATCCTAACCATAACAAATCATGGGTCGGCATTGGTGCCTTCGACCCACCAAAGATAGTAAGGAAACTCACCTCAAGCTGTCGAATATCTCAGATAAACGCTCGGACAACCAATCCAAGAAATCCCCATGCTAACCAATCAAATAAAAGCCAATCAATAAGTTGGGCCATAAACCAAAGCTATGAATCTCATTCATCAATCCAACTCCCAGGGTAAAATACCATTTTACCCTTTCCTCACTTGGCCCAATAACTAAGGCCTGACCCGATAGCTCCAAAAGCTCAAAATCCTAAATAGCACCCAAAGCCCATTATGGCCCAATCCATGAAGGCCCAATGTCCAACAATAGCCCGAAGTCCAGAAATGATCCATAGAAGTTAAGGGTCCAAACCCAATCAAAACAAAGCCCAAATAAACCAACCCCATAACTCCATCGGCCCACTGATTAGCATACGATCGGCGTACCAGGCTCGTACGCCCACCGTACATGATTGGTCTGGAGAAGGGCGCGCACCCAGTACGCTCAACGTATGTAACATCCCAAAATTCATGACCAAAAATTTCATTTTTGATTACGTAATTATAAAAAAAAGTAGTTTGAAAACATCAATACTGTCATCCCATATCATAATCAAAAACCAATATCTCAATAACCAAAACATGTCATAAGGAAACAACATTAGAGTACAACTCCCAAGGATCTCATGTGCTGAAATCATAGTGTGATGCGTTGCGATCATGCCGGCTCCTTTCTTTTTGAAGTAGAAGTACCTGAATCCAAAACTAAAAACCGTAAGCACGTAGCTTAGTGAGTTCCCCCATCATACCACATAACAACATACTACCATACATATTTGGGTGCCTGGCCTACCCTGTCAGGCATATCGCCCGACCTACCCTGTCAAGGATATCTGGTTGCTCGACCTACCTTTTTAAGCATATTTGGGTGCTCGACCTACCCTGTCAGGCATATATGGGTGCCTAACCTACCCTCCGTTGTATTTTAACAGGTTATGGGGTCTATTTTGCCCCTATCACTACCACATAAAAATATAACATAAACATAATGTCAGGCATATTTGGGTGCCCAACCTACCCTTCCAAGCATATCTGGGTTCTCGACATACCCTTTGGTTTATCTCAACTGGTTACGGGGTCTATTTTACCTCCTAACATTACCACATAATAACATAGCATATAATCACATAAATCTCACCAGACAGTGGCATACCAGAGAATTATCACATAGATAATTATCTCAACTACAAAAAACTACTAATTGGCCAACATTGGTGCCTTCGACCCACTCATACCGGGAGGGTAACTCACCTTGAATACTGGAAAAGTAGTTGAACAGTCCCCGGCTCCGAATATCAACCCAACTCAACCCCCTAAACATAAAAGATGTCCTTAAGTACCCCTTCATACTCATAACCCCTTAAGGGTCAACTTTGGTCAAAGTCAACGCCTAGGGTCAATGGTTACTTTCCTCATCATTATGTCCTCGCGCTGTGACCTTCCTTGGCTCACATCGTGAGAGTCAAGTTGTCTTGGGTCAACACAACAAGTCAACTCAGTTCACTCGTCTCAGGGTTTCAGATCTGGTCAACCGCCATGCTCACATCGTGAGACCATACTTCTCACATCATGAGAACTGTTATGTGAGAATTAAGCTCTTAACCCTTTAAGATGTGCATTGGGACTTTCTAGAATACCATATCTAGCCTAAAGGACCATAAAAATCATATCTTCTCAATCATGCATGTCCCATGAATGAATTGAATACTAGTTAGGTCAAAAGATGGGTATAAACATCAAGATTTAAACTTGGAGTCCAAAACTTGCACCAAAATCCAGATCCAAGGGTTCTAACACAGCAAATGACTCAATGGTCCATAAAGTTGCCAAATTTATGGACCTCATGCATGATAATCCAAGATCCCATACAAAGAAGGTAACCAGAACCTAGATCTAGCAAGATTAGAAGCGAATGGTGGGATCTTTAAGACTTACAGAGGCTTATAATCTTAGAAGTGCCACAAGGAGGAGCTTATCTCGCCAAAAAAGAACCACCACAAGAGCTTCTTCTTCTTCTTCAAGGAAAACAAAACACCAATAACACACCAATACCACCAAAAATGGCTCAAGGGCTAAAGAGGGTGGAATCTAGGGTTTTTCAGCGACTTGGGAGTGAAAGAGGTTGAGAATGGGCGAACCTAGCCTGCTCATTCTGTTTTATACTCGATTTTCAGGGTTTGGAACCATCAGGTCTGACTCACGTCATGATATCTTATGCCTCACGTTGTGAGGTTCGAGAACACAGATGAAACAGTCAATGGTCCTACTCACGACGTAACCACTATGGCTCATGTCGTGAGCCTCTTATAAATGCAAAGTTAATATTTTTAATACCTCCGGATTTGGATGCTACAACGTACTTAGGAGTATGCCCTACGTACTGACCTGATTCCAAGTTCTTGATCAAAAGTATTAATCACTTAAGAACTTAACATCCAACCCTCAAACTAACATCATATTAAGGTCCTAAACTATAAAGCTGAAGACTTTAAGCCTTTGCATGGCTAAAAACACCCAAAGTCCAATTATAGCATCTTAACTCCATTAAGAAGAATATAAACCTTGCATAGTTGAGCTAAACCCATCAAGTTATCATTTTTTATGTACAATGGGCCTCAGAATAGCCTAGATCTATCTTCCCAAGCTGTTGGAGCAGCGCATACTCCCAAATAAGGCTTAAAGGAACCAAAAGTTCATATATAAAGCCCTAAACTAGATCTAGAATAAGGAACCATCAATTTAGGAGCTTTACACCTCAAATAGCTCGCAAAGTAGATGAAGATCCTAGATCTTCAAGCTCCAAGTCCACCAAAGCCTCTCCACCAAGCTTCACTTCCTACAAGGGGCACAAAAACAACACAAAAATCATATAATAGCTCACAACACTCAATGATTATTAGGATTTCATTCTTAGGGTTTGGAGAAGTGGAGGCTGACCATAAGATGCACCCAAGGCATCATAAGTTGTTTAAATAGGGCACAAACCCTAAAAATTATTGTTTTCCCCTGCTTAGCGTACACACTACATACTCCCATGTACGCCCAACATACGTGGGTGCCTCCACGTCCCTTCTACGAGTCAGTACGCTCAACGTACTCATAGAGTACGCCAAGCATACACGGCTAGGGACTAATGATGAAAATAATTTACAAATAGGGTTTAAAAGGAACATACCTATAAATTTTGAATATTACAACTCTCCCCCATTTGAATCAGACTTCGTCCTTGAAGTATGATGCTACAAATAACTCTGGGTAATGCTCCCTCATCTTGTCCTCAGACTCTCACATCCACTCTGAACCCTTACGGTGTTGCTATTGTACTTTCACCAACTCAATAACCTTGTTCCTCAAGGTTTTTGTCTTTCGGTCAAGAATCGCCACCGGTTTCTCGATATAATCCAGGAAATCATCCACCTGAATATCCTCCAATGGGACCACCGCGGAATCATCTACCAAACACTTCTGCAACTGATAGACGTGAAATGTCATATGGATCTGATTATGCTCTTAGGAAGATCCACTGGCATTCAGCTTTTAGAAAGATTTGGTGGTTTGACACCCAAGAAGTTCTTATACATACACCAATCCCTATCAATTCCTCTGTCCGAGTCGTTCCTCCTGACCACTCGGATCCAAATTGACTCACAGTACGACTGTAATTTCCCTCCTTTGACAGCTCTTCATTCAGTTTGGTCTATACAATAGGCACAGTAGGTTCATCCTTATTATGTTGGAGTAAAAGCCATGTCTCTTCCATCTGGCGATCCAACATCATTTGTATCATTGTTTGTACTCCAGCCATTGTGATTGGCTCCGGTGCAGCTGCTACCTCTGGTGCACGCTCAATCATAGGCTACTGATTAGCATTAGCTTTCCCATTAGCATTTCTGAATCCTCTTCGAGTTCTGACCATGTCGATCTATACACCAATTCAAATGTTTGGTGTGTAGTGACGAGAATTAAGATAGGGAAATATTTATTTACGATAGTCATATAAATCTCTTTATCATTTCGAAAAGCTACATGCCAGTTCTAATACCGTAATTAAACGTTTATGAATCTAAACACATAAAATTTCCAGATCCGGTCAAAAACAGACCATCAATCCGATCAAACGATAACATCATAAAGCATATAAGGCATCTTATAACATAAATCATTTAGCACATAAAAGCCATTTAGGTATCTTCCCTAAATATTTTAGTGCTCGTGTTTATTCAGGCTTACATCCTAAAACATAATAGACACATTACTAACGATCATCGTTTAGCATTCTAAGTTTAAGTCTAGAAATTTCCTAAACTTCCTAGTTCTATTAAACTAATGCTCTGATACCAACTGTGACATCCCCAAATTCACGGTCATTTTAAAAATTTTATTTATGCTTATTTAAAAATCAGAGTATTCATTTTAAAGAATGATATTGTGGAATTTGTTCCCATAAAAAACATGATCATAATATTATCAAAGCATTTCCGAAGAAATGTATTTTATTTATATTAAAACATTGGGATGTCATCGTTAATATTGAAACATAAACATAAAGAAACCTTACATTCATTTACACTAATGATTTACATCTCCTTTAATCTCTCAGTGTAATGTATCTTCGTATCGATACTTGTGATACAAATAAACTGAGTGGGTCAGGTTGGGAAACCTGGTAAGTATATAGGGTTTTCAACCCACAATAAAATAGTTAATTTGTTTCTCCACATATTTCATGTCAAACAATTAACTCGATTACCTATCCCCATTTTCTTCATTTAATCTTTACATAAAGATTTATCCTAAGGGTCATCTCCTACATCGTATTTACCTCTCATCTCCTTACATCGCATTTCCTTATATGTTTTTTCCTAAGGAGCATCGCCTACATCTCATAGACAGTTTGATTCTGGGATTACTCCCCCAATACGTGTCCATTAAGGGTTAGAGTATCATTGCATGAATACTTAGTTACAACATCGCCTAAACTCGTAATTCATAGTAAGGCTTAGAGTATCATCACATGAATACGTAGTTACAACATCGCCTGAACTCGTAATTCATCACCTACAGGTTATGAGCGTTCTGGTGTTTCCACATGTCTTGATTGGATTAGTCAGTGGTCGCCATCTATACTCTGGTAGATGACTACATCGCAACATCACAACATCTTAGGTCATGGTTATGACATCTCCTCTCATCTCACATCACCTATTTATCATCACTTGTCTATAATCACCTAGTTATCATCACCAACCTCTAATCACTCTTTTATCCATCTTTCCCCAATATATTTATAGGTATAAAAATACATATACAATTTAAATCACGTAAAACATATATAAATCATTCATCTAGCACAGATATCAAGAACACAGATAATAAGCACATATAGCATGTATTAATATTAAATATTTCATATCTATGTGTAAGATGAAAGTAACTATGCACTCACTTTTTAAAGGGATGACTCAAAATTCGGACAGCGCTTCGCTTCTAACAATCGTTTTTTCCTTCGACGAAACCTAACATTATTATTGCTAAGTTTTAGTCTAATATTTATTGCGGCTAATTAACTCACACTACTAGAAAAAAGGCCTTTTACGACGCTCATTGCGCGTCGTAAAATGCTCAGACGACGCGCAAATGCGTGTCAAGGAAGGCCCTGTCATAAAGCGAGACGACGCGCATTTACGACGCGCATTTATGACGCGCATTTACGACGCGCGGTTACGACACGCAATGCGTATCAAGGAAGGCCCTGTCATAAAGGAAAACGATACGCATTCGCGTGTCGTAACCTTACGACGTGCGTGTTAATGACACGCAATGCGTATCAAGAAAGCCTCTGTCAAGAAAGACCATGTCATAAATGAAGATGACACGCATGTTTGCGTATCATAATTTTAAATGTTAAAAAAAATTATTTTTTTATAGATTTACTACTTTTCAAATTAAATTTGCATTTAATGCCTCACAATATAAAATAAAATATCATATAAAAAAATATAATCCATTTCATAAAATTTAATGTCTTACAATTCTATTTCTTACAATATATAAATTTACATGTAAAAACATCTCTATAGTCTATATGTTTCATGCTTGATTTCCATCTTTTATCGTTTTTAAAAACAAAAGTTCTAACAAGAAACCTTCTTTTAGTAATGCAAGTGATGCTCTTGATAAGCTGATATTCTTAAGTGTAACGGATCCCTCATTACTTGGAGATGCTGGTGAGCTTGAAATCCAAATTAAACCTGATCCAGAAAAAGGGACAATCACAATATCATAAGATTACTTACTTTTCTTTATTCTTGAATCTTTCCTCATAAAATACAACTCTACAAGAGATTTATAAACCTTTTTTTACCCTTATATTAGAGAGAGAGAGAGAGGGAGATTTTAGTGATGTTTACATCTTGCATTTCAGAAGGCAGAACACGAAAAAGTCTTCTGAGATATTTTCTCTTCTCTCTTTATTATACAATGATATAGTGCCATAAAACGGATCTACAATAGAAATTTTAAATTTGCAAACATTGTACCTGTAATTTTTCGATTTCCTGAAAAAGGGCAAAATGGTCATTTATCACAAAGTTTATAAACTATAATGTATAAACAAGCTCACATGCTCTTCTTCTAACTTAATCCGTGCCTCTTCCTCCTTTCCCCTTTCTTCTTCCATGGCAGCTTCCTTTTCTCTGTCAGCAACACAAATTACACGTAAGCTGACATAACTTGGCTTACGTGTCAAAAAACAAAAGTCAAATGATAAAATGAACTTGAGAGATGATGATGTTTCAGATGGTGTAACACTTTTATCACTAAAGAAAAGGTACTTTTTATTTTAGAACGTGTACTCTACATTGATAAATAAATAAATAAATAAATATATTTTTTACTTTGATAATAGGAGCAAGAATAAGGTCCCAATTGAGAAAACACAAGATGACATTTCAGATGATGACAATGTTGTACTAAGTGCGTCTTTAAAGAGAAAAAAGAAGCAAAATATTGTCACAAATGTAGTACCTGTTGTTCATGATGTATTAAACGTTGAGCAGTAAAAGAGGGTGAGGGAGGGCGTGCCGCAGGCCTAGGGTAAGATCCTAGACCTCCTCCATGTCCATCAATCAAACCATTTTGCATGAATTGATGAGGGGCATATGGGACATTTACACTATATTTCATCAGGTAAAGTGTTTTATTTACATTAAACCTCTGCCATCATGTCCAACATTTCTACACAAGTCACAAAAACATTTTGAAATGTAAATATAAATCTCAAATTAAAAAAATACAATTATTATTATTAGTAATGTTGACCTTGGGATTGGGAGGAGAGAATCATAAGGATCACGTTCACGTTGAAGGATTGAAGATTGTTGTTGATAGGGCCTGTGAGTGTGAGTGTAAGGTTGAACCTCAGGTACAACAACAGTATGTGATTCCTACATATACAAATACAATACAATCATTGCACCTTTATTTTTATCAAACACCACACCAACCACATCAATATTTAAACAATCCCAAATACCAATCTATTTTCACTCTACTTCCATTTCTTGCATTTAAGCCTTTAAAAATAATAATCATACCATCTCCTTGAAGTGTCGTGCAGACAATGAATCAGAAAGAATCAGATACAGCAGCACCAACAACTTATGTGTTGGTTCAGGCCCTGTTTCACACAATAAAAACAGAGTAAAAAGAGAGAATAAAATATTAGACATACATGTTGTGATTTCAGCATGGGCAAAATGGTCTTTCTTCCAAAAAGATGTACACAGGGGTTTTTTGGAAACTGATTGCCCAATAAGAGCAACCCATGGGATATCAACTGAAGTCCTTGGTCCTTGACCCAACAGAAGTGCCTAAACAGCAACAAGAACTTTGGGATCTGAAGATGCTTGATCGATTTTACTGATCACACCAATGGTTCTTGTTGCTACAGTAAAAAAATTATATTTTAATAATCCATGAAGCCTTGACTGGATTGCAATTTGGGGAAACAAATATTAGTTGTCCCAGATTACTTACCTTTCCTTGAACACTACTTGGAACAACTTATCACCATAACAAGCTAAATCAACTAGAAACTTTCCCTGTTTACATTTTACAACAGTACATGTCAATAAATGAAGCAATTATACTACATTTCTTAAAAAATGCATAAAATCAGAATAAAACAATGAAATAGATGAAGAGAAGTTAAAAAATCAAGCAATAGTAAAAAACTAGAGTTTTAGAAACAAATCATGTAACCATTTTCATTGAACCATTTTTTTCAATTCCTTTTGTTGAAAAATAACGCATATTATAAAACAGAGATTGTGTATCTACAAATCTAAAATCAATCCCCTTTGCAATAAGGCATAGTCAATGACCCAATTTCACCAGCCTTAGTCACCTGCACAACCACAACTACAAAATTATATTTTTAAAATCTCAAAGCACCAATTGCTTTACTCTAAGAAATTATCACAAAAGAAAAACATTCTACCTGCTCGAAGTTGCCCACATATGTATACCCCAGATGTATTTATGAAAATCAATCAAGATGTTATTAAACCTGATAAATGACTGGAAAAGCTTCGCCACATAGGTAGTTGCCAACTGCACCTGCAAACTTTCCCAATATTTATACTCTCGAAGTGTAGAATACGCAGAATAGAGTACTAGAAGGAATTGTAGAATGCATGGAATAGGAATATAGGATAATAGGAATGTCACTTGAATCCATTAAAGTACCAGGCGAACCATCAAAGCATAAGACTAAGCATCAAAGCATAAGACTGGAATTTCAGTCGACAATCAATTTCCCGTCAATCTCCAATTCAACATTCCAAAATCCAAATTGACGATCCCAATTGCAAATTGAAGCAATTCCGTTTGGTAAAAACACATTCCAGTATTCAATTTGGCCATGGGATGGGATCATCAAAATTAGACTAAGTCAAAATAAGTCAAAATTAGACTAAAAATTCGAAGGCGTGCGCGTCTGAAAATCGTTCCGCCTCAACCGATTCCTATACGCTTCACTGTGGCTCGTAAGAAATCAGGGCTCGTATAGGGTCACCCTGTGGCTCCCAATTTGGATTTAGGAAAACCCTAGCTTACATGTAATGATTTCAATGGTGCCTGAAGGACATAAAAGGAAGAATTAAGAGCAAAAATACACAGAAGAGAAGAGAAGATAGTACATACGCAAGCGAGAGGACGAACAAGACGAGTGGGAAGCATCGTCCAACCCAACTGACCCTCATAGCCATTTCATTGATTTCCAACTCGATATCATAAATTATGTTTCGACATGAGAGTGTGGGGAGGTTTCAAGAAGAACAGAGCAGAAGCAACAACGCAAAAGATAACATTAGGTATCGAGGGCTAATCGAGTGTGATTAAAAAGGTTATAAAACTCGTAATAAAGGAAGACAAACCTCTGGAACAAATAAATAAGTAGAATGTTGATGGTGATTGACCATGGAGTTTCGAGACCTTGACTTTAATGGAGCTACTGTTCTACTTGATATGGAAATCACTCTAAATTTGTAGTTGTGATACAGCTCTTCTATTGATTGAGAGGCTGAGAAAGTACTTGAGGAACTGAAGATCGAGGGAAGTAGATGAAGGGTTTTTGAACTGAAACCCTAGTTCCAACAATAGTCATGGTTCCAAAAATTGTACCCCTTTGATCAATTTCATGGCCTAGTGACAAAAAAACCTTCGATTTCACTAAGAACCGGAACCCTAGTTCTAACAATAGTCGATTTTTGGTATTTGATTGAGAGAGAGAGAGAGAGAGAAGAACGATTGAAAGAAGGTAGAGGAGAGCATGGCGGGGTTTTTAATTTTTTCAGAATTTCATTTCCCCCTTTCCCCCACTATTAAAGGATGGAACGCGCGTTCCATTAAAAAATATAAAGCGACATCCTTAGACGACGCGCATTTCATTATAGGTGCCCTCCGTGTTTTTTTTAGACACTAATTTAAGGGCGCGCAATAATGCGTGTCTTCTATCCTTAAATTTTTTGAAGAGATGACATTTTTCTAATGTCACTCTCCTTTGCGTAACATAGATCAATGAGCGTCGTATTTTGAGCGTCGTAAAAGGCCTTTTTTCTTGTAGTGTCAAGGTCTATGAACGATATTGTTTATATGTTTTAAACAATACTTTTCAACTATAATGTACAGACAGAGGCCAGACATGAAACACCAGAGGGCATGACCATTTTGGCATTTAAGATGTTCTGAAATCCAATAACCCTATGCGGCCCTTCAAACTAGATTCCCTGTACTGCGAGCAGTTAAATGGTATTATAATAACACTTTTTATAACTTATACTAAGGACATATATTTCTTATAGGTTCATAATAACAATAATGAACTTAAAAATAAGTTATACTTAAAGAAGGGTAAGCATAACTCAGTTACAAGGGGGTTTTGCGAAGAACCGGGCTCTGCACGGGCATAACTTCTGAGCTAAAAGTTCTTCTTCTCGGAGCCTTTTGGCGCTCCGGGACTCGCCTCTAACACTTGAGAAGTGCTAGGGAATGAGAGGGAGAGTTTGGGAGTATTGAGAGAGAAAAAAATGAGAAATGTGTGAGAAAATGAGGTGAATTACGCCTCGATTTATAGGATAGAAAATGGAAAAAACTTCGTGTTATTGAGCCCAACACGTCGTGTTTGGGTGCCAGGTGTCATCATCTGATGGCAAAGTGAGGGGAAAAAGCAGCGGCTCAAATTGTGCCATGTGTCACTCGGTGGTCACTCCAAAAACTATTGATCTTATAAAATTCATAAATTTTGCATACGAGATCTTTTTTTGACGTTATTTATATCCATGCGTAGGTATCGACTGGATCTACAACTTTCGTTTAGACTCCGTCGGCTTATTTTGAATTTATCTTTAGAGATATATTTTAACAGGTTTAGCCAGGTAAAGTCCGTTAAAAACTCATAACTTTGTCATCCGACATCTGTTTTCGACTGTTTTTATATTGTTGAGATCCTATTAGTGAGATCTTAAATTCTCATTTAGGTTGTGTCAGCTAAAAATTGATCGATCTGAAATTCAAATTCCGGGTTTTGCACTGTTACGCTAAATCTTAGAAAAATCACAACTTCCTCATACGAAGTCAGATTTCGACATTCTCTATATGCATGATTTTAGTTTAACTTCTACTATGACTTTCGTTTAGATCCATGAGGCTAAAAAGTTGTTTATCAAAAATTCACTTTTTATGTTACACGGTGTTGTGCCGGTTAAGTCGTAAAACGTCAGCAGGTCATAACTTCTTCGTTATAACTCGGATTTCAACGTTCTTTATATGTACGGAACCCTTGTGACATATACTATAACTTAGTTAAGCTTATTTATTCTAAATAATATTCTATCAAAAATTTATTTCTGATGCTTATTGTCTCTAAATTGACTAGCTCGAATCTGCGGGGGTTACAACCAAAGCCTCTCCACCAAGCTTCACTTCCTATAAGGGTCACAAAAATCACACAATGGATCATAACACTCAATGAAGATTAGGGTTTCATTCTTAGGGTTTGGAGAAGTGGAGGTTGACTACAAGATGCACCCAAGGCATCATAAGTTGTTTAAATATGGCACAAACCCTAACAATTAGAGTCTGTCCCTACATAGCATACGCCCATCATACGTGGGTGCCTCTGTGTCCATTCTACGAGTCAGTACGCTCAACGTACTCATAATGTACGCCAAGCATACCCGGCTAGGGACCACAGATAAAAAGAATTCAGAAATAGGGTTTAAAAGGAACATAACCATAAATTATGAATGTTACAATTCTCCACCACATGAATCAGACTTTGTCCGTGAAGTCCGTTGCCGCAAATAACTTTGGGTAATTCTTCCTCATCTCGTCCTCAGGCTCCCACGTCAACTCTGAACCAGTGTGGTGCTGTCACTGGACTTTCACCAACTCAATAACCTTGTTCCTCAAGGTTTTTTTTTCTTCTGGTCAAGGATTACCACCGGTCTCTCGACATAATCCAGGCAATCATCCACCTGAATATCCTCCAATGGGACCACTATGGAATCATCCACCAAACACTTCTGCAACTGAGAGACGTGAAATGTGCTATGGATCTGACTATGCTCTTGGGAAGATCCAAGCGATAAGCAACCCGACCCACCCGGGCGAAAACCGTGAAAGGAACGATCTACCTGGGGCCCAACTTTTCCGTTCTTCTTCAATCAGATGACACCTTTCCAAGGTGACACCTTCAGGAGAACCATATCCCGAACTTGGAACTCTAGATCTGATCGATGTTTGTTGGCATATCTCTTCTACCGACTCTGTGATATATAAAGTCTACTCCGAACCTGATGAATCAACTCGGTGGTCTTAAGTACCACTTTAGTACTCCCTATGACTCGCTGACCAAGCTCACCCCCAACATATTGGGGTCCTGCACTTCCTCCTATAGAGCATCTCAAAAGGAGGTCGATCGATGCTGGCGTGATGAGTGTTGTTATAAAAAAACTCCGCCAAATGGAGATACGTATCCCAACCCCCACGAAAATCTAATACACACGCCCAAAGCATATCCTCCAAGGTCTGGATAGTCCGCTCACTATGTCCATCAGTCTACGAAAATCATGTTGAAATGCTGACGAGTACCCAACTCCTCGTGAAACCTCTTCCAAAACTTGAAAGTAAACCGAACATCTATGTCTGAAACCACTAAAACCAACACCCCATGCCGTGCCACAACCTCCCTGATGTAAATGTCAGCTAACTTCTCGGTAGAGATACTCTCCTGAATCGGAATGAAATGCATGCTCTTGGTCAATCGATCCACGAGGATCCATATCGAATCTACTATGTGTGCTATCTAAACATGAGGCAGTGTCGGTGGTTGGATGTAGTGAATGATTACAATTAAGAGATCCTAAATGCCATCCGATTTAGGAGAGTATCTCTACCAAGAAGTTAGCTGTGTAGATTGTACAACATATCCTATTAAGGTAATGCCGCCAAATCTTCAGGGCGAACACCATAACCCCCAAATCCAAATCATGTGTGGGGTAGTTCACCTCATGAGGCTTCATCTACCTTGAAGCGTAAGCAATAACACGACCCCTCTACATCATAACTGCACCTAAACCTGTGATCGGCGTATCATAATAAACTACAAAATCCTAAACACCCTCCGACAGGGTCAGAATTGGCACCTCATACAATCTCTGGCTCATGGTCCTAAAAAGTTGCTTGCTGCTCAGGCCCCCAACGAAAAGTGACAGTCTTCTTCATCAATCGAGTCAGAGGAACCGCTATCTCAGATAAATCCTGAATGAATCTCCAATAGTAACCTGCCAACTCAAGGAAACTCTGAATCTCAAATGGAGACCTCGGAACCTCCCATGTCATCATAGCCTCGACCTTGGCCAGATCGACTAAAATATCGTTCTGGTTGACAAGGTGGCCCAGAAATTGCACTTCGTGCAACCAGAACTCATACTTAGAGAACTTCACATACAATCTCTCCCTCCTCAAAGTCTCCAATACCTCCCGCAAATGCTCCTCATGCAGCTCCTTAGTCTTGGAATAGACCAGGATGTCAACAATAAATACAATCACAGACCGATCCAACATCGGCCTACATATGTGGTTCATGAGGTCCATGAACGTGGCTGGAGCATTGGTGACCCAAAGGGCATCACCACGAACTCATAATGACCATAACGATTCCGGATGGTCATCTTCTGCACATCATCCTCTCTGACCCTCATCTGATGATAACCCGAACGTATATCAATGTTGGAAAACCAAGATGCACCCTGAATCTAGTCAAAAAAATCATCAATCCTCGGGAGTGGATAACAGTTCTTCATCGTTAGCTTATTCAACTCCCAATAGTCAGTACACATTTGATGGGACCCATCCTTCTTCTTGACAAACAGGATCAGCGCTCCCCACGACGAACTACTCGGTCGAATGAACCCCTTGTCTAACATCTCCTGCAGCTGTGTAGACAACTCCTACATCTCTGGAGGAGCTAACCGATACGGTGCTTTGGCTATTGAAGCCACACCAGGAACCAAGTCAATCGTAAACTCCACCTGCTTCTCTTGGGGTACTCCAGGAAAGTCCTCCGGAAACACATATGGGTATTCCTAAACAACTGACGCATCATCCACAATCTCCTTTCCCTTTTCCTTGGTATCCATAACATAGGCAACATATCCAAAACAACCTTGTTGAAGATAACGTCTGGCCTTAGCTGCTGAACATAGAATCGACCCATACTAAGCACTTTCTCCTTGAACCGCTAGCTCTCCCCCACATAGGTCCGAATATGTACCATCTAATACTCATAATCAATCACTACCCCATTGGGGCTCAACCAATCCATTCCTACATTAACCTTGTTCCCGCGAAAAGGAATGAGAACCAAATCAATCGGACACTACTCGCTGAACATCTGCAGAATACAACCCCGATGAACCTTCGATACCAGGACAAAATCGATCATCTGCAATCTCAACCTCTAATGGATAATCCATCTCCCCCGGAGCATCGGCAAACCTCTTTTTGAGTGTTAGAGATAAAAAAGATCGGGTAGCCCCCGAATCAAACAATACCAAGGCAAAGATACCATTCACAATGAATGATCCTAAAACAAAACACACAAATATAAGTAAAGAAATCAACATAAATAAAGAGATAATTAGAAGAGACATACTCTTCACCACATCAGGTGTTGTAGTGACCCGGATTATGATGACATGTACGGAATAAGATCAAGTGAATCAATCAATCGTGAAGAACACAAGGAGTAAATAAAATTTGTTTAAGCTCTCATTAGAATAGTAAGAGTACAAGTGGGTATTGTTAATTTCTCTAACTAAACTAATCTCTCCAAATGGGTCTTACATAAAATGGGAGCCACTCACTTCCTATTTATAAGAAAGGCTAAATCCATTGCACGTAACAAGAGGGTAAGCCACACCCAAGGAGAACTTTGCACCCCTAACGCTCTCCTCCTTAAAGTTAGGATTGGGTGTCTCGGATTCAATTTCCAAATGAGCTCACGATCAAGACCAACTCTCCCTCAAAGTAAAATCGGTCTTTAAATCCGCCTTGAAAAAGAAATACCCGAGAAGCTTCGAATACCCATTTCTACATTCTCCCCTTTTATAATCAATAAATGATTATAAAACCCACAAAGGATGAGAAGCGCTCGAGGAATAAACTTGACGAAACTCCCCCTCCATGTGTGACAAAATGTAACCGCAAAAATCTTGCACCAAAAACAATCACGAAAAGCCGAGAAAATTTTCCAAATTTTGTGAAAAATTTCGACTTTTGGGTGAGAGTTGCAGGAAATTCAAAAACTAGGTATAAACTATCAATTTTGCAAATTCTGTAGGGGCCCGTTGTGCCAATTCAGTTTCAAATGCGAAACTTTACCTCAAATGTGAAACCGGACATAAAGTGTCAGTTCGAATCAACTGCATGGACCAGATTCGAAACATTATCCCATTTCACAAAAAATTCCCTTAATTCGAAACTAGTTATTTTCTGCCAAAGTGCTTAAACTGCGAGGATTTGAAATTAAAAAAATTTCATTCTTTACAAAAATTACTCCAATGTTGAAACTGGGTATATGTTGCCAAAATGTTGAAAGTTAAGGGATTTGAATTAAAAGTTCTATTTTCTTCTCTAATTCGTTTCCAGTACACAAAAGAATGAAGAACCATCTGTCGAATTCGACCCAATCATATCAATCGAACAAAACACATACTCCATCCGAATTCGACTCCAGAGCCATTTGATGTCGACACTCCGTCGATGCCAATTTAGTTTGATACTTGACCAAAGAAAGTCACCAGTCATAGTAGTCGATATGAGTCATCAACTCGAACTCCAATCAACACGATACTAGAATGCGAACAGAACAAACTCAACATACATACTTCGAAATCTCAATGCACAACTCGAACTACTCTAAGCGACTCTAATTGATGCCAATTGACTTTCGATTTCGAATTCAGTTTCCAAATAATACTAGTAAAATTCGATACTGACCTTAGAACGTTCGACTTCCAAATCCATTTACTAGCTCAACTTAACTCCAACTCAACCAGCCAATAGCAGTCAAAATCAATTTCGATCATCAACATCGAAATCGATTTCACCATACTGAAAGATTGGACGTTGATCCCATGTAAACAAACACGTTCAAATTTGATCGACACCAAGTAATACCATTCAAAATCGACTTTAACTCCAATTAAAGGACTTTCAATTCCAAATCCAAACCACAAGGGCGTTCGACTTGATTGACAGTCAACACCTGTCGAACTTGATTTTGACTTCAAGCAAGACTTCATTAAAATCAAATTACCAACACTACAAACTCGAAAGATCAATTTCTGATTTCCATTTAAATTACATATGTTCGATACTCGAAATGTTCGTCCGATTCAGGATATACGACGTATGATGAATTAAAAAATTTATTGGGCTTGTTGGATCTAATTAAAGTAACAAAATCAAAGTGATTTTAATTTTAGCTTTGGGCTTGATCAATTAAAAAATTTATTGGATCATCAACGGGGTTGAAACAAATTAGATCCAAAGAATCAAAACAATCAAAAATAAAAAATGAAAGCACGATTCCAAAATTATGATTGAATTTCGAGAAAACTTGGATCGTTTATCATCAGATCATCAAGAATAAGGTAACGATCTCAATATGAACTTTTCTGAATCTATTTGAGAATTTGAGAAATCTTCTTGATAAATCTTTTTCCATTTGCAATACTCGAATCAATTATGGAAGATCTTGATTCTTTTGTTGGAACAATAAAATCACCAAATTTCATATTGCACCACCCACGATGCATATCGTACAATCCGTTCTTCTCATTTTCCAAAGATCTAGCCTCATCTTCATATCGATTTTGAGAATATTGAACAACTTTGGGTTTGAAATTCGAATTCATTGCAAAACTTGATGATTGTTGCTTTGGAACCTAAATTTGCTTGATAGATTTCGGCTTCAATACAACTTTTGAAGATTTTTGCTTAAAAACACAATTGTTCTTATTTTTGCTTCTTCTTCTTTTTTTTCTTTTTCAACTTTTTGGATCTTGAAGTTTTGAATTCAAGAACAATATCATTCTTGACAACCTCCACTTTGCAACTTAAATCAAATCTTTTGGACTTTGATACATTTGAACTTCTTGGATTGAAGGCTTTCTATATGACACCATTCCTTCAAACGAATCACAAGAACTCAAACAATCATCGATTTGAAATCCAATTGAACAAAAAACTCACATCCATGGAATTCCCATTTCTTGAATTTCTACAAATTTAAGAACATGAAGATCATTTGGGTATTCAATAAGAGAAACATATTCTATTGGATTTGGTGTCTAAGCTCATAACTATAATTGGTATGTATTCAATTTGATTGTATCATGGTTCTTTTGGGTTGCCTTCACTCATGCAACTTGACATGATGACTAGTGGAGAGAGAGTAGAATTTATTATTTGAAATAATGAATTGGTACTCAAAATGATGTTATTAATATATTTTAAGATTAATATATTAATTGGAAATCATATTATTAATTAGTGACTAATCAGAAATTAATCTGAGATTAATTTTGGTTTTAAAAGAATTAATTAATAATGGATGGGTTGTTTTGCAAATCGTTGATAGTTGTAAAACTGGGCTATTGGACTCCTTAATTTGGAGTGGATGAAATCCTATAGGGAGGCCATATGGATTTTGTCCAAGGCTTTCTAAATAAGAGTCTATGGGCGGCTTAAGACCTAAGCAGGAATTAGGGTTTCCTCTAGAAACCCTAGTAGTCCACAGCTATATAAGGAACCCCACCACATGGGATTTTCGGCCAATGCTTGTTTATTAGACACCCTAGCTATTTTCCTTGTCTCTCCTCTCATCTTGTTGCATTGATTGTTTGTGAACCATTGGAGGTGCAATATTTGGAGCACTAAGCTTTCAAGAGTCAAGGATCATCAAGATTGACTTGTTATTACTACATAACAAGTGAGGTAATCTTCTAACCTTAATTTTATATGGATTTCGAGCCTAGGATGTAGCCTTAATTTCATAACCCAATAGTGGTCTCAGAGCCTAGGATGTTTTTCAATTGAATTGATGCAATAGTGAACTGTCCAAAGAAGAAAAAAATCGTTTTTTTTTTTGCTGTCTGATCCGGAACTCGACGAGTTCATGTATGAACTCGACGAGTTCATTATCCAACTCGACGAATTGACTCGTCAGTTCCCTATTTTTTCGATTTTTAGATCTCGTTTTGATTAGGATAAAATCAAATCTTTGAATAGTAATATGATATCCTTATCATTATTAAAGGATTCGGTTAAATTTGGATAATGATTAGATTATTTTGATTTAAAATTTAACCTAGTATTTTGAAAAGTTTTAAAATACGCCCTTTTGGTTGTATAATTTAAATTTGAAATTAAAAGTTTATTTTTGGAAATTTAAATGGAAAAACCTAGAAGATATCTTTATGGATTTTATTAATATTTTAATTAAAAGATTAATTAAAAGACAATTAATAAATCTATATATTGTTTAAATATTAACTAAATTAAAAGTTTATTTATTAAAGGATTAAACCACTTAGTATTTTACAAGTTTAAAATACACCCTTATACTATATGAAATTAAAAGTCTAATATATTATATATGTATAAGAAAAGTCAGTCTTAACATTAGTAGGCCTCATTCACGAAGCTAGTCTATAAGGGGTTTTTAAGGAAGCGATATGTAAAATGACCGCCATTAGGTATCCACTCTTACCCACCACACTCTTGACTAGTGGAGGGTCGTTAGCCGAACGGGTTTGATAGAACACTAAATCCTCATTAAAAGTATAATGAATTATAAATTAACTAACACTTTTATTAAATTCCCAATCTTAGTTATTTTAGGAAAAATGTGAATTTGATGTTGACCCATGAAATTGCACATTGCACCTTATTGGTCGTTAGTGAAGCGTGTGTGGTTAACTGACATAGTAATATGGGACCAATATTGTTGGCAATGGGTTTCTCGTAAACTATCATTGACTAGTGAAGCGTGTGTGGTTAACCGGCACAATGATTAGGTAATAAATGACATCGAGAGTACCAAGCTAATTTGCATGGTTATTCACATCTCGTTTGTGATCCTCGACATCCCAGTCACAAAGTGAGATCATAATCGAGATTAAACATGTCATTGAAAAGTTCAATGAATCTCAAAAGATTTAGGAATTTCATCTAAAACCTAATTCATTTAAAATGTCGTTTTCGTGGTAGAATTAGTAAATCGTCAGTTACCTACCTTCAAATAATTAACAATTGGATTACGACATCCCTCTTCTGAATTGTAAATTATTGTGTTGGTTCCTAGCCTTAATATTTCATTTGGGTGTTATATTAAAGATCTAAATTAACTAACTTGAATTTTTTCCCTTTTGTAGATGTCTAGTTCTGACAACTATGGTCTTCCTCAATCTTTTGGAAAAGGTTTTCCTTTTGAAGATGATCTTCCACATGTCGAACAAGGTGAAAGAACATTCCCTTCCTTGTGCATTGGTGGAACTGGAAATCATACTTTTCTTCCTCCACCTCCTCCATTGATTCTCCCTGACCCATGTTTTCGTCGACTTGAAAATTTCAAGATCACTTAAGCCCTATTGGCATGCAAACACCAAGATGGAAATTTTGTGTGTGTACACGTCCTGAAGATGAAGTCGCACATTGACAGACTGAGAATGTTGGGTGTCGTTTTCCCAAGGAAGCTAGCTGTTGACTTGGTTCTTCAATCGCTTCCTGATTCGTATAGTCAGTTCCTTATGGACCACTACATGACTGATCACGATTTGACCCTAATCGATCTGACATATTGCTAATTGTTGCTGAAGCAACAATGCTGTAACACCCCGTTTATTAAATAAATAAAATTAATTGATGAATAGTAGCCCTAAGGTCCATAATATTTAGTGGGGTGTTAGTTTTGGGGAGCCAAATGTTATAGTTTGGATTATTCGGGGATTAAAGTGTAAATTCGAGATTTATTTTGTAAAGATTTTTAGAAGACAGAAGGTGTTTGGTATCATTTGTACTTAATATGAAAGGATTTATGGAAGCAGGGGATAAAGAGTAAATTCTAGACCTAAGTTGAAAAGGTTTTGGTAGAGGAGGGGCCATTTGGTAACATAAGGACTTCAATTGAAAACAATTTGTAGAGGGAAGGGTCGCTTGGTAAATTTAGGACTTGATTTATAAGGGATTTCAGAAGGTGGGGTTGAAATGGTAAATTATGGACTATGTTTGAAAATGAATTTGGAAATGAGGGGCTGATAGTGTCAACATGGAATAAAGTTTGAGGGAGCCGTGTATATAACTCATCCCGTAACCCTAACCCTACGGACCATGTTACAGCCGCCACCTCCACCCTTATGCCTCCCACCACCAGCCGCCACCTTATCCGTCCACTCCTCCAGCCGCCGTATTACCACCATGATCCCCGGATACCACTGATGTCGCCAACATCGAAGCTGAGAACCACCGCTGCATTCATTATATTGAAGACCTCCGATGAGGTTTCATGACGTCCGCTGCCACCCTCCTATGTCATCACCTTCTTTTGCCTTCTTCCGCTGTTGCTGTTGTCGTTCACATCATCCTTTCTTCTCCATCAGTTCGATGTTGCTTCGCCATCGTAACGCTACCACAGTCGGGAAGCTGGGATAACTTCAACGCTGCCAGCCGCCAAGTCGGTGGCTGAGGGCTATTGTTTCGCATCGTGTCTCACATGTGTTGACATGTTGTTGGGAAGAAGATCAAGAGAAACTGTTGCCACCACCATGAGGTGCTGGCTATCATCGCAAATCACCGCTGAAGCCGCCTCTTCGTGATTCTGCCATCGCCAAACGCCACCAAAAGGGTGGATGTGTTTCTATTCTGGGAAAAGCAAGTATGTGTGTGTGTGTGTGTGGTTTGTTTGGCCGGAAAAACCGAGAAAAGGCCACTATCACCACCATGAAGTGGTGGCTACCACCATCTACCACAGCTGGCCACCACAAGGGTGGCTATATGTGTGTGTTTATCTTAGTGTGTGTGTGTGGGTTATTTAGGATTTTGCATTGTAAAATTGTAATCGGTTCTAGTATAATCAAGAAAACTCATAATCACCACTGTAAGGTGGTGGCTGCCGCCACCAGCCGTCGGGTTGGGTGGCAGTGTGATTTTACTTGTGTTTAGACCACTTTGGGATGTTTGGACAAAATTTGGACAACAACCATATCCACCATCGTGAGGTGGTGGCCGCCGCTGTGAGCCACCGTTGACCACCACTACCCGAGGTGGTAGTGGGTGGTGCCCGACTTATGAAACCCTAGTGGACCTAATGAAACCCTAATTAATATAAAGACTTAGGTTTTAGGCCTATTGGGTTGTGATTGGGTTGGAAACCCTAATTAGGGTTTAGAAAACTCTAATTTTGGATATATGGATTATGGATTGTCGTGACCCGCATTTTGGATGACCGGATTGGGATTATGTATAAGCCCGACCACACTACATGATTAACCTAGTAAATTGATGGACTTAATGAATTATGTCCTTAATGGGGTAAATAATAAACACTTAACCCTAATCGTCATTTTATGTGAAAACCCTAATTTCACTTGGGCTTTAATTTGGGCCTTTATATTGGGCTTTAGTGATTGGGCTATTGATGAGTCATCCAAGAACAATCATATGGACTAAAAATTTATGGATGGGCTTTAATGTAAGGCCCATGTAAGGGTTTGGTCCCAACTTGTAAAGTTGGACCATAGGTGGGCCATCATTAGGCCTTTATGATTATGAGATATTGGGCCATTAGAAATGCCAAATGTTTAGACTGGACTAAATGGTTGGGCCTTAGGGTAAGAAAATGTAGAGGTTTGGGCCCAATTTTGAAAATTAGGCCATATGTTGGGCTTTGACTCATAGTTGACTTTTGGACCTTTAGATTGGGCCTTAGGCTTGAGTCAAGCTAAGTTGGGGGTAGAGTAGTCTTTTACCCCAAACATGGACTTATGGATATGTGTTGGAACCTACTTATTAATTGGGTGTTTTTTTATGATTGACAGTTCGGGAATCTGTCATCCAACAGCCAGGGTTTTATTTGTGGGACTCCAGCAGTGCGAGGTGAGGTACCTTCGAGTAGAAGTGGATCTAAGGCCACAATGTTAGCCCATTAGTAGGAGTTCTTTGTTAGATGATTGTCTTTGTGATAATTATCTGGTATGCCATCATCTGTTATGTTTGTGTGCTAGGATGCTATGTGATACATGCTAGTAGTAGTAGGGGTGAAATAGTCCCCGAATACCGGTTGAAAGATACTGGAGGGGTCGTCAGAACCCATGCATGCCTAGCAGTATGTTTATGTTATGTTATTATGTGGTAGTTTTAGGGGTGAAATAGTCCTCGGTTACAGGTTGAAAGATACCGAAGGGGAGGTTAGCTCCCGGTTACCGGTTGAAAGATACCGAAGGGGAGCCCAGCTCCTTGTTATGCCATTCAGATATCGGTTGAAAGATACCGAGGGATAGGCATTATGTGGTATGTGGTATGATGGGGGAACTGTTGGATTAGTGTCTAAGTCCATAACTATATTGGTATGTACTTGACCCGATGGTGCATGGTCCTTTTGGGTTGCCTTCACCAAAGCAACTTGATAGGATGAATAATGGAGAAAAAGGATTAAATATGATTTATTAATATATTATGAGAATAATATATTAAAGGATAAATCATATTGGTTAATTAATATCAGTCAAGAATTAATTGGTAATTAGTTTTGTGACTAAAAGAGATTAATTAAACTTAAGGGACTGGAATTGTAATTATAAGATACTTGCAATTTGGGCTATGGATTGCCTTATATTAAGGGGTGGACGAATTCTATGGGGAAACCCATGAGAAATCGTCCAAGGCCTTAAGGAAAGGAGTCCATGGGTTTCTTAGGGCTTAAGCATCCAAATTAGGGTTTCCTTGTTAGATAACCCTAATAGCCTAACTATATATACATCCCTTATGACCCAAAAACATGGCTAAGCTTCCTTCTAGGGTTTCACACGTTTTAGGGCAGCCTCCTTTACCTCTCCTCTTCATCCTCTTGCTCTTGGTGTTTGTGAACCATTAGAGGAGTGACATTTGTGACTCTAAGCTTTCTAAAGTCAATAGAAGAAGGATTTGGGATTGTTATTGCTATATAACAATCAAGTTAATATCTTAAACCCATTCTTATGTTAATATGATTACTTGTATGCTAGAATTGGGGTTTATAGTCTTGGATGACTTGCATGTACAATAGAGAAACCTAGATCCAAGCATTAGGGTTTGTATGAGCACATAGGATGTTCTTAGGACTAAAACTCATCAGTGGTATTAGAGCCTAGATTGGTTTCTATTGTATTGATGCCTTGTATGTTGAAAAAATTTGTTTTTTGTGGTTCTGCTTGCTAAACTCGCCGAGTCTCTAGATGAACTCGCCGAGTCCATGCTGACTCGACGAGTCGGCTGGTCAGAATGAGGGAAAACCGGGATTTCTTGCTGTTTTTGCTTGAGGATACTTGCATTATCATATTAGATCAATATAAATCCGATTTTTTGATATATATGACTATATTCTTGATGTAATTGAAGATATTTATCAATTAATAAAATATTTGTTTTCTTATGTGATAATTGATTAATTATTTTGATTAAATTGGTAAATTGTTTTGCAAGAAATCATTAAATAAATCAAATATGGATAATTATGTGATTAAATGTTAATTTAGATTATTTGTTATTTGATCCTTGTGGTATGAAAAGTTTCATATTTTCCCCTTTAGGTTTTATAGTTTAAATTTGAACTCAAAAGTTTAGTTTCGAAATTTAAATAGTTGAAACCCTAATGTTTTGAAAAAGGTTTCAAAACTTGCCCTCAAGTTTTGGAATTTAAATTTTGATTAATAGTTTAATTTTGATGCATATTTAAATTCTAAACCCGAATGTTTTGAAATGTTTCAAAACTTGCCCTCAAGTTTTGGAATTTAAAAGTTGATTAAAAGTTTAATTAGTAATGTTAAATTCTGAAACCCTAGTATTGTTTTGAAAAGTTCAAATCATACCCTTATGGTTTTATTAATTAATTAAGGTGTATAATTAAAAGAGGTTTAATAAATCCATAAAAGTTTTGGCTTACAATTTAATTGAATTAAATGTATAATTATTAAATTTGACCACCTAGTATTTTAAAAGTGTAAAATATACCCTATACTATATATAACATTAAAAGTCTAACATTATATATATGTATCAGTAAAAGTCAGTCTTACCATTAGTAGGCCTCATTCACGTAGCTGGTCTATAAGGGGTGTTTAAGGAAATTGCCTATAAAATGGCGATTGAATGGGTATCCACTCTTACCCACCGCACTCTTGACTAGTGGAGGGTCGTTAGCCGAACGGGTAGGATAGGACGAAACCTTCCATTATAAGTATAATGAAGTATAAAAGTAACTAAATGTTTTCATAAAATTCTCAATCTTAGTTACTTAGGCAAAAGTGAATTGATGCAATTCCATGAAATTACACTTTGTGCCCTTGCAAAGACGTTAATGGAGCGTGTGTGGTTTACCGGCACACTAAATGTTCTAAGCAAAGGTAGCAAAGGGTGACTCAATATTTGTCATATTTCAGTGGAGCGTGTGTGGTTTACCGGCACATCGAATAGGTGACTGTAACATGTGGGGGCACCATGTAGTTTGCATGGTTATTCACACCCGCTTTGTGATCCTTGGCATCCCAGTCACAAACAAGAGGGGCATATCGAGATTTAAACATGCCATTGAAATGTTCAATGAATCTCAAAGGATCTAGGAGTTTTCATAGATTTAAAATTTAAATTTCTTTTTCGTTTTTCATGGTGGAAATTAGTGAATCATCATTCACTTACCTTCAAATGTTCTGCAATTTGGGTTACGGCATACCTCTCCCGAGTTGTAGAATATTGTGTTGGGTCCTAGCCTTAGTATCTCATTTGGGTGATTTACTAAGGACTCAATCAATCAACTAACTTGAATTCGTTTTCTCCCATTTTGTAGATGTCAAAGTTCAAAAACTATGGTCTTCCCAAATCCCATGGAACAAGCATTCCGCATGAAGATGGTATTTCACGATTCGATCGAGGAACAAGAAATCATGCTTCACTTCCTCCACCTCCTCCAATTGTTCTCCCTAACCCACAATATCGAAGAATTGAAAGGTTCAATATCTCTAAATCCCTATTGGAAATGACACATGAAGATGGTAAACCCGTGTGTGCCCATGTTCTAGAAATGAAATCACACATTGATAGGTTGATAATGTTGGGTGTGTCATTCCCGGATGAGTTGGCTGTGAATTGGGTTTTGCAGTCACTTCCTGAATCGTATAATGAGTTCAAAAGAAAGTATTATATGATGGATCATGAAGACAACCTCATTAATGTAACTTACATGCTCATTGCTGCTGAATCAAAAATGATTTGGCGAAACAATGGAGCGTATTTGTTGGGAAAGTCAACCGACCATGCTTCCGAGGACGTTCTAGGAGAACCGAACTGCGTTTGCTGCCAAAAGAAAGGGCGTCAGATACAAGTCTGCCCAAGGAGCCTGAAGAGTCCAGAAGATGGGAGAGTCAAAGAGTATGGCTGCGCTTCAGGTAAAATCCACTATCTGACTTCGTTAAGTTCCTATTCATTGATTCTTAATACATGATGTAATAAGATTGCATTTGAATGTTTTGCAGGATCGGTGAAAAGAAAGGAAGCTTAGTGAAAGAGCAAGATGAATCTAATCACAAGAATGGATCTTGATCGCATGGACTTGAAGATTAGATTTTGAGCTTAGATAGCTATGATAGAGTTGTTAGAAATTTTCTTTTTGAAATACATAGTTTTCAACGGATTTTGCATTGTAAGGACAAATGTTTTCCGCTGCATTTATGAATAAAATAAATTTTGTTTTGACTTATTTATTTATTTGTCTATTCCTTACAATGAAATCATTAAGAAAAATTGATGTTTGCATATTTCTACAACGAGTGGATATGATTCTTGTTTATGATGTTTATGGAAAAGTCGAGAATTTACCAAATAGGGAGAGTTTCTCATCGCCCAAGTTTCAATTGGACAGAAACTTGGAATCATGCAACTTGGTTGCACGATGAATGAGAAATTTAATATTTGGAAATTATACTAATTCATTGTCAAAGTGTCAAGTGAAGGACTAGGAGATCGGGTACACAAAGTTATGTGTTGATCAAAGTCCACCATAAGAGTAACAAAGATATTCGTCATGATTTACTAAAGGTTTAGTAAATATGATTATACTTATAAGATTAAGTGTAATTCTGAATTGATTGAAAAGGTTTAAATCAATAGCAGAACGAATAAGAAGAATCAAGTAGGCAGAAAGATAAAAGTTTCTCCATTCTAAGAAGAAGGGAGAGTACCATTTATGCTTGATGATAAGTCTTAATGATTAAGAACCATATCTCAATTGATCCTCTAAGTGAATCTTAGTACAATTGTATGTCTAAGAAGAGGAATCAAGAATTGAAGAAATGGTTAAATCAAGAAGTCAATCATACTTCGTTCCAAAACAAGTCTTAGAGTTAAGATTATGACATTGAGTGAATAAGTATTAATAAGGTTTATCACATTCATCAAATATGGAAAGTTGTGATGTCTTGGATAAGACAAGGACCAACTAGGACCAATTTATGAAGTGTTTTGATAAAAACTACACTAACTCTTGAATATTTGTTTGTCAAGAAATGTTTATTGACAAGAGAATCTTATATGTGAAGGAGTCAGTAGAGTCTTAATGGTCTTGAAAGGTTTCAAGAACAAATCAAAATAAACCTTATCGATCATCACTAGCACACGAGTTGAGGTTTACAACCTATTGTGTTGACACTATATTGTTTCTGTGCCATTCCAATTGAGTTAATTATGCATGTGAGCCCTATGAGTCCTCATTTGAATGCATAAAAGGCAAGAACCTTGATCAATGAAAAGTACATTGATAGGAAAAGGTGAGTTGCCTAACTACTTGGAAGACATGGTGGGCAGCTGTGCTACCATAAGGCAAGAAATCAAGATTAAGAAAGTTCGGTCCATATGAGTTTGAATTTGTTGTAAACTTTGGTTTTGACAAATTCACATGGATAGGAACACATACACCATTAAAATCTAAGTGTCATAAGATTTCCTCCTTCATGAAAATGACTGTGAGGAAATACTTTTACTAAGAAAGATTTTTAGAAGATAGTAATTGTGAAATTGTATTCTCGAATTCGATTATGGTTATGGTATCCCTCTCCATAATTTGAATTGTGAGATTTGACAATTAGTCTTAATTGTTTAGACACACATATGAGCTATCTAAGGGAAAGGTGTATAAGCTTAGATAAAGGATTATCAAAGTATTAGGTATTAGAAACAAGAACTTAAGAAATTCAATGAGTATTGTTTTTCTGGAAGTCAAGCTGGTTTCTGAATACATGTCAAAGCTAGTGGGAGCATAAGTGTTATGTTTATAATAATCATCATGATAGTGGGAGCATAAATGTTATGATTGTATGATTATAAAGGAAAGTATTGCATGTTGGCAATATTAATTATAGAAAACAAGAGTTATACTTTGCAAAGTCGCAAGAGTTGTAAAGTTATTTTGTTATAATTAAGGGAGAGAATATTATGCTTCATTTCAAATCTAAAGGCTTAGGTTGTGGAATGTTAATAAATTTAGTCAAGGGTACATAGTGTGTTCTTAAAATTTCGATTATGATTACGGCATTCCTCTTCACAATTCGAATTTTGAGAACATAGCAAATAAAATATTATGGCAGAAGATTGATGAAGTATCAAATCTTTATGTAAGACATTATGGATTGTGTCCCATACACTTCGGGTATAGGATCGATTGCAAATGCTATAATATTTGACCATTCTAAAATTTTCCAAATGTCTAGCGCATTTAGAGGGAAAAGGACAAGAATCGGTTTTGACTAAGATAATTAAACAACAATCAAAGGACAATCCAAAGTTCGCCGAGGATTGGTCGCTTGTGAGTAGTTAGAAGTATAGTATTGGAAAATATGGAAATGTTTCCATATTGGATGGAACATATCGATGTTATTATGAATAGATAAGATTCTATTAAGAATGAGTTGTCATATGGAAAATATGGAAACGTTTCCATATTGGGAGTTGGATATTGAAAATCTATGTCTAGATTAGAAACTTTTATGCAAAAGGATGTTCAAAGGAATGTACTTTGAGTGAGAGACATCATATCTAAGGAATTGTCTTGTAACAATCTCCGATAGAGGTTTTTGTAATATCATTGGCAATAGTCTTTGTGACTTTGGTGCAGTGATATTACGAAAGGATCATTGCACAAAATGTTAGAATCTAGCATATTCTATAAGTGGCAAGAATTTGATATTCTTTCACTTATGAAAAAGGATTTGGAGTTGTGAAATGAGTATGATTGGAAATGTGTTCAATGTGATCTATTTCACAAAGTAAGAACCATAGGTAAACATTGTGTGCATGCTAGGAGCATGGGACAAGTGTAATAATTCAAGTAAGAAGTTGATTACCTGAAACGACAAATAATGAGTAATCGATATGGTGATAAATAAAAGGTGTTTTATTTATGCTCAAAGGTTTGAGTCCATATGGGATTAGTATTATTCTTGTGTTTCACTTTGCATGTTTTGACTTCCTGAATAATTTAATTGGTTAAGAACAGTCAAATTATTCGAACGGGCCACAATCGTTCATATGTTGGAAGTAGGTATGAATAAAGATTGTCATGAATTGGTGTGTGGAATGTCTAAAAGAGTATTAGACATAATCAAATGTTTGCTGCAACGTTCATGAGTGCTTATGAATATGAATTTGAGCATTGGATTAAACCCATGCTCACTTGGATCACTCCATGGATTGTGTCATGAGTGATTGGTGAGACAATAACATTTTATATTCTTGAAACCGAGATGTGTGAGTTGTATCTTGCAAATTGGTTGCACATTGATAATATGTAAACGCACCAGTAACTTGGTGTTAAAAAACATATTATTGTGTGTAATTCGGTGAGTGAGTGCAAGCAAGCATTGTATCAAAGTTTATCCATTCCTTTTATCCAAAGTAGGATAAAACCAATATCTTTGGGCCCCTTGATGATTTAGTGATGACAAACATAAATGCTCGGCCGGGCTAGGGCTAATTTGATTTGTTCAAATTAGTCAGTCGTCATAAATCAAAAGTCGAGAAATAGTACAAAAGAGAGTGATTAGAAATCATGTCTTACGATATCTAGAATGGAGGAATATATGATCCCTTATCTTAAGGACACGCGTATTTGATAGGATCAGAGTTGACAGCGGCTTTGGAAAGCTACAATTACAGATCAGGATCTGAATTCATACGCATAATAGTTATTAGACTTATCCAAGTGGGAGACTGTTGGATTAGTGTCTAAGTCCATAACTATATTGGTATGTACTTGACCCGATGGTGCATGGTCCTTTTGGGTTGCCTTCACCAAAGCAACTTGATAGGATGAATTATGGAGAGAAAGGATTAAATATGATTTATTAATATATTATGAGAATAATATATTAAAGGATAAATCATATTGGTTAATTAATATTAGTCAAGAATTAATTGGTAATTAGTTTTGTGACTAAAAGAGATTAATTAAACTTAAGGGACTTGAATTGTAATTATAAGATAATTGCAATTTGGGCTATGGATTGCCTTATATTAAGGAGTGGATGAATTCTATGGGGAAACCCATGAGAAATCATCCAAGGCCTTAAGGAAAGGAGTCCATGGGTTGCTTAGGGCTTAAGCATCCAAATTAGGGTTTCCTTGTTAGATAACCCTAATAGCCTAACTATATATACATCCCTTATGACCCAAAAACGTGGCTAAGCTTCCTTCTAGGGTTTCACAAGTTTTAGGGCAGCATCCTTTACCTCTCATCTTCATCCTCTTGCTCTTGGTGTTTGTGAACCATTAGAGGAGTGACATTTGTGACTCTAAGCTTTCTAAAGTCAATAGAAGAAGGATTTGGGATTGTTATTGCTATATAACAATCAAGGTAATATCTTAAACCCATTCTTATGTTAATATGATTACTTGTATGCTAGAATTAGGGTTTATAGTCTTGGATGAATTGCATGTACAATAGAGAAACCTAGATCCAAGCATTAAGGTTTGTATGAGCACATAGGATGTTCTTAGGACTAAAACCCATCAGGAACTCACTAAGCTTCGTGCTTACGGTTTTCAGTTTTGGTTTTAGGTACTTCGTTTTCAAAGGAGAGGAGTCGGCTCGATCACAGCGCATCACACTATGTTTCCGCATATGAGATCTTTGGGATTGCACTCTGATATTGTTTTATGATAACTTGTTTTGATGATTGACACTTTGGTTTTGACATGTGATTTATTACGGATGGTTTATTACTGTTGATTTTATGAATTGTTAAACTAAAAACGAAATTTTTGGTCTATATTTTTGGGATGTTACAAATGCTTTGGTGCACTGGTCAATCAAATCTATTTGGAGGATCTGTTTCCCAAAGTTCCATGCATGTTGGTGATGGCGACGATGATAGTCCAGAAATGATTTCTTCTCCTAAGGGAGAGAAATCTGGCAAGGTCAAAAAGTTTGACCGTATGAGAAAGGAAAATTTTGATATAGTTTCTCGTGTCACTCCTAAAGAGTCCATCTGTTTGTACTGCCAATTGAAGGGGCATTAGAAGCGAAGCTGCCCATACTACCTAAGAGATCTTAGAAATGATAAATTCAAATTGTATGACTCTACTTCAAGTACGTCCACTATCTTACTCTATTAAGTTCCTATTTATAGAGTCTTATTACTTGATGTGTTAATCACATTTTTATGTTTTGTGGGATCAAAGAGAAAGAAGGAAGCTTAAAAGAGGAGTAGGTTGATTCTGATATGAAGAAATGGATTTTGGTCACATGGTTCAATAATCGAGATTCAGAGCTGCTAATTAGGAGTTATGATAGATTGTTTAGGAATATTCCAGAAACATAGTTCTCATGCGTATTTTCATTGTAAGGACTAGTTTTCCGCACATTATCAATAAAGTAAATTTTTGTGGTTTATCTTATTTACTTTATGATTACTTGCAATGGCATTTATGAAAATTAGTGTTTATATTTCTATTGATAGCAATGTTGAAAAAGGATTTGATTCTTATCGCTTGTGGAAGTGTCATGATTTACCAAGTGAGGAAGGATTCTCATCGCCCAAGTTTCAATTGGACAGAAGCTTGGAATCTTACAATTTAAATTGTGCTATGTATGAGAATCTTGATCTTTGGAAAATTGAGACTAATTCCTTGTTAATATGTATATGTGAGTCAAGCGAACGACTAAAGGTTCTAGTACACATTGATGTGGACTGGTTAGATCCACCACAAAGGACAATAAGCCCATTCATCATGATTTACTGTTAGTTCAGTAAATATAGTTATGCCTATAAGATTAAGTATAATTTTGATACCTTGAAAAGTTTCAAAGCATAGCAGAACGAATAAAAAGAATCCAATGGGTAGAAAGATAAAAGTTTTTCCAATATGAAAAGAAAGGAGAATACTGTAGTATGTGTTTTATGATCATCCTAATGATTATGGAGTCATGTCAGAATTGATCATCTAAGGACATCTTAGTGCAATTATATGACTAAGAAGAGGAATCAGATATTGTTGAAATGATTAAATCAAGAAGATGAGCCATACTTCGTTCCAAAAACAAGTGTTAGAGTCATTCTCTAGTTACTCCAATCTGTACCTTGAGTAATATGTTCTAAGTAGGTTTATAACGCCTCGTGAAATGTGGAGTAGAGATGTTTTCTTGTTCTAGAACATTTGAAATTGGTAGTTGTGATGTTTTGGCTAAAGAAAAGACCAACTAAGACCAATTATATGAAGTGTTTCTTGATAAGAACCCACACTAACTCTTGAATATTTGTTTGTCGAGAAATGTTCCTTCACAGAGAATCTTATATATCAAGAGGCCAGTGGGAGTCTTAATGGTCTTGAATAGTTTCAAGAACTAATCAAGAATAAACATTTTAGTTATCACTTGCACACGACCTGAGGTTGATAACCTATCGTGTTGACATATTCTTGTTTCTGTGCCCATTCCAGTTAAGTTGACTATGCATGTGAGTTCTATGAGTTCTTATTTGACTGCATCTTTGGGCGTATCTGAACTCAAACTGAGGATTTGAGAAATTTTCAACAACAAAAAACTAAATTTTCTAAAAGAGCAAGGAGTTTTGAAACAAACAGAGCAGAGCAGTGTGTACGGTCAGCCAGCGCCCAAACAATGAATCCCCAGAATACCCTTACATTATGTGTTATGATATATGCTATGTTATGTTATGCATGCTAGACTAGGATAGGTATTCATATTAGGACTAGAGTGGCCTGATTTGTGATGCCTTAGCCTAGGAGAATCCTGCTGTTATGAGATGCCTTGAGAGCGATTAGGTAGCCAATCCATAGCGAGAATAGAGTAATTGCGATCCAGGATCCAAGGAGGAGGGCTTGGGGTGAATGCTGATACGGTGTGGTCAGTAGTATAGGGCCCGTACTACTGAAGACACTGGATCAGTGAGCAGCCCAAGTAAGAATCCTTTGGGTATTGGAGGACGAGTAGGGTTTCGTTATCGAGTGCGAGTATGCTCGATCGAGTCTCTGATATTTTTACGTTGTATTTCAGAGGCATCATGGTTGGGACACGGCACACACCTGAGAGTAGTGGGGTCAGTGACGAGGAGATCCGTCGATTGATTCATGAGGAGGTGGTTGCTGCATTCGGGCTGAGATTCCAGATATGTTTGGGGATATCAAGACCACACTGATTGAGAACTTTGATGAGCGGTATGCAGCGGTGACTGAGGTTGCAGCTGCTGCAGCTTTTGCTGCTGCGAGACCTCAGGGAGGTGACTCGTTGTTGTTTCGGGAGTTCAGCAACACGAAGCCACCAGAGTTCGATGGAACGCAGGACCCGATTGCGGCGATGAGGTGGATCTCTGACATTGAGGGATGTTACTATACATGTTCTTGTCCGGAACACTTGAGGGTGCGGTTCTCTTTGAACGAGGTTCGTTTGGGAGCGAAGGATTGGTGGAATTTCGTGACGTCGAGCTTCACTCTGGCAGAGATATCTGAGGTGACATGGGAGAGGTTCACCGCCATGTTCATGGACAAGTATGTTCCCCCGGTGGAGAGGGAACGTTTGGTTCAGGAGTTCTTGACCCTCAAGCAGGGTAATAATTCGGTTACTGTGGTTGCCCGGAAGTTTCATGAGAGGGCGATGTTCTGCCCTGAGCAGGTGTCTACTGAGCAGGCATGGATGAGCTGGTATTTGGGCATTTTGAGGAGGGACATTTGAGAATTTGTGTCGAACTCGACGTACCGTACATTTGTTGAGCTTCAGGAAAATGCCCGGAAGCGGGAGATCGAGTTGGAGACTCATGCCAGGGAGGAGGCCGAGTCTTAGAGGATGGATCGGCAGCTGGCTCAGTCTCAGCCGGTAGCCAAGCGGGCCAAGCCCGCTGATTCGAGGACTGGAGGCCAGAAGGGCCGCACTTGTGGGAAGTGCGGCAAGGATCATGAGGCAGCTTGTCGATTCGGTGCTTGCTACAAATGTGGCAAGGATGGGCATATCGCCAAGGATTACCCCAAGGGATTTATGGTTTGCTTTCATTGCAATCAGACTGGCTGTGACATCCCCAATTTTCACGGCCAGAAAAGACCGATTTTGTTTATGATTTATAAAAATTAGAGTACTTCATTACATAAAGATGTTGCCGAATTTGTTCCCAGAAAACACGATAAATACGTTATCAAAACATTTTCCAAGAAACGTATTTTATTCATTTTACAATGTTTGGGATGTCATCGTCAATACAAAAACATAAGTATAAACGGAACTTACATTTATTTACATTAGTGATCTACATCTCTTTAATCTCTCAGTGTAATGTGACTTCGTATCAACACCTGTGATATAAATAAACTGAGTGGGTCAGGTTGGGAAACCTGGTGAGTACATAGGGTTTTCAACCCACAATAATATAATTATTATGTTTAAACAATCAAACAATCAACCCAATTATTCATCCCCATTATCTTCTTTACTCTTAAGGATTTATCCTAAGAGTCATCTCTCCTGCATTTGTTTATTCCGAAGTCCCTTACTTCCAGGGTTATAGGACTGGCACTAAATCCATAGCTGCCAATGTTCGTTCGTAAAGCACTAATTCCATAGCTGCTATAGTCTACTCATCGGGTACTAAATCCATAGCTACCAGTGTTTATCTAATAGGTACTAAGTCCATAGCTACCAATTCCTAACAGGTACTAAATCCATAGCTACCAGTGTTTATCTAATAGGTACTAAGTCCATAGCTACCAGTTCCTAACAGGTACTAAATCCATAGCTACCGGTGTTTGTCCAATATGCACTAAGTCCATAGCTGCCGATGTTTATTAGGCACTAAGTCCATAGCTGCCAATGTTTACTCACATCATTTTTTTTATCTCTCATCATTCATCTACCCATGTCATCCCAACATATTTGTATATATAACATACGTATACAGTTTAAATCCTTTAAAACATGTATAAAACGGTCAGCCAGCATAGACAACAAGTATTCAGATAATATGCACACATAGCACGTAGTTTATATAAAATACTTCATATCTATGTGTAAGATGAAAGGGACTATGCACTCACTTGATTAGGTGGTGATCCCAAACTCAGACAGCACTTCGTTATCTCAAAACAATTTTCCTCGACAAAACCTAGTATCAATACCACTAGGGTTTAGTTTTTAACGTTAACCGCGACGAATTAATAGTCTAGCTATTATTACTATTATATAAGTGTTAAATAACACTCAATATAACTCATAATAATAGCCCAAATAATTATTTTAAGGTCCTAATAATGTTGCTATAATTAAATAAAATCTATATTAAATATAGTATAGGCGTAGCTCACTTACAGCGGGTTTTTATTAAAAACCGGGCTTCGCTGGAGCAACATTTCCGAGCCGAAAGCTTTTCTTCTCGAAGCAGTCGGGCGCTCCGGGGCTTTCTTCTTGTGCTAGGGATGTTCCTTAGACTTGGGAGGGGTTTAGGGAGGCTAGAGAGAAGTTAGAGAGAGAAAGAGAGGCTTATGGTGTGAAGAAAATATGAGGAGTTCACCCTTATATTTATAGAAGTTTTATAGTAAAGTAGTCCCCAAGCTTCGTCCGTAAATTTTGTATACTAGCTCCGTTTTTGTCTGTCTTTTTACCGTTGATTTCCTATTAATGAGATCTTCAACTCTCATTTAGACCTCGTTGGCTAATTCTCATTCTATCTCGGATTTACAAAACTGTGTCGAATTCGCCGCGCTCGAAAAGTAGAGACTAAGCTTCGTCCATAACTTTCGCATACGAGCTATATTATCGATGTTCTTTATATCCACGCGTTGGTATTTACGAGTACTACAACTTTTATTTAGATCCCGTCGGCTAATTCTCACTCTATCTCAGATTTACAAAACTATATCGAATTCGCAACGCTCGAAGAGTAGGGACTAAGCTTCGTCCATATCTTTCGCATACGAGCTCCGTTTTCGACTGTCTTTTTATCGTTTAACTCCTATTAACGATATCTTCACTTATCATTTAGATAATTTTGGCTAAAAATCGACCGATCTAAAATTCAGATTTCGGGGTGTGCACTGCTATGCTAAATCTTAGAAAAATCATAACTCCCTCATACGAAGTCATATTTGGATGTTCTTTTTATGAACACTATCGGTTTAACATATACTACGACTTTCGTTTAGATCGCTATGGCTAAATCTCGCTCTATCGTAAATTCACTATTTACGCCTCCCGGTATCGTGTCGGTTCCGTCGCGAAACTTCGACGGGTCATAACTTCTTCGTTATAACTCGGATTTCGACGCTATTTATATGTACGGAAACCTTGTAACATATACTAAAACTTGGTTGAGATTATTTATTCTTAATAATCTTTTGTCGAAAAGTCGTTTTCGACCCCTATTGCCTCTAAATTGACTAGCCGGGATCTACGGGCATTACAATTATCTCCCCCTTAGGATGATTACGTCCCAGAATCATCAACGAAACAGGATTGTATAATGACTCCATACATTATCTCTTCATCCTAGGTAATAACTGTAACTTCTATGTTGCTTCGAACGAGTATCTAACTCTTGGACTCCTTGACTGCAGGCGGTGCTCGGTCTTGCACCTGCTCGTTAGACTTTCAATCATGAACTTCGTGTCACAACCTCATTCTTTATCAGAGACTCCTTCTTCTTCTTAACAAACTTAGGATAAGTTAATTTGATTACTACAATTGACCGATGTGTCATATTCTAATGACCTATCATCATATGTAGCAATGCTTAGACTCAGGTCTCTTAGAGTCAAATTCCGGAATGGAATATGCCTTCCTTCATCGTCTAATGTGATATAATCACATTTTAACATGTAGCATTTCTAGCTACCAACTTCTTTAACAACGAGCGTGATACTTCTATTGATCGCTTTGATTTCAATCGTTTGGTTTAAGTCGGACGCTACATCAAACTTGGTTCTCTGAACCACGTAACCTACTCATCGTAGTCGGACTCAATGTGATATGACCACTAGGGTCGGGATAACAACAATCTTCTTAGTCATTACGGAAACAATGGTAACAACATACTTGAATAAAACAAAATCAATTACTAGTTTCTTGGTAACCTTGTCACTTTCCCTGATCAAAGTGTGAGTCTTGTGCTTCTGGTAGTATAGGCCTCTACTACCATTCACACCTACTCATACTCGTCCCAAGTATCGTCTCGTAGTTTTCCAAGTCACCACAAAAGAAAATCACATAACAATTTAACACACCAGATAACAAAATGAAGATTTTATTATTTCTTGAAACTATTACATAGGTGTTCAAGTTCACCCTGGACTATGCCTCTAATGGGCTACATCTTACGATACGATGGCTACTGCATAACTTGATCTTCGGATATAAAGTCCTCATCCTTGATTCCTCGCACGGTTTTCTACTTCGTCGAGGATCATGTGAAATGCCCTTGGCCTTGGTGGTGTTTCTGGTCTTCCTGCTTTATTTTTCCTTGGGCAGTCTCTGGACATGTGCCCCTTGCCTCCACATCCGTAGCATACTTTATCATTATGTGTGCAGTCCTTGGAATAGTGGCCAGTCCTCCTACACTTGTAACAAGTCACTTCTTTGTTGCACTTCCCACAATGCTTCTTCTTGCATTTATCACACCATCTCGCTTCACCTCCATCTCCTCCTCCAAGCTTTGAGAATTTGATTTCCTTGTTGGACCTTGAAGATCCTTCAAACTTCCGCTTCTCTCCTGCCTTATCTTTTTCCAGACCCTTTTCTCTTATCTTGGCCTCTACGTTCTTAGCTGCCCTAACAGCTGTTTTCAAGGTAGTTGCCATTTTGAACATGTAACAGCCCGGAATTTCATATATTGATATAATTATGTTTTTAGGGGTGATTTAAGAGGGGACTCGGCGAGTTGGAGCCTAGACTCGCCGAGTAGGATCGCAGACTTGGTCGCGGGTTCGCGACTGGACTCGACGAGTCCAGATATGGACTCGGCGAGTCGACGCTGTTTAGCGAAAACCCTAACCGTTCAGGGTTGGGACGTATAAGAGGCACTTATTGGCCGTCATTGTTCATTTTGGCCTTCTAAGAAGAACCCTAAATCGATTGGGTGCATCTGGAGCAAAGTTTAAGGGCCATTGTTGATCTTGGAAGGGTTGTGGTGCAAGGAAGAGAAGGGCTTGGCTAAAGGAACAGCAAGGGAGTCACGTTCTGAGGATTTGGGGACGCAGAGAGCACATTATTCAGGTAAGAATTCGAATTATGCTCTGCTATGTTGATGTGTCATGGAATTAGGGTTTATGGAACCCCTTTGTGATTAGATTAAGTGTTACCCTAGTCCCCCAAACGACTATAACACTGTATTAGGACCTTAGAGGTCCAGAAGGTCCCATGCTTGTGTATTTCGGGACAATACTTACCTCAGGAAGCAGTTTGATCGACTGCATGGCATGGACTCGACGAGTCTGATGAACAGACTCGGCGAGTAGCTTGAAGAATAACTGGGACTCGTCGAGTTGTTCGTCAGACTCGGCGAGTTGAGTCGGGGTGGCCCCACGATTCTTCCAGGAGGAACTCGTCGAGTAAAAAGGGGATACTCGACGTGTAGAAAGGGAATTTTAAGGAATCGGTGAGTCAAGAGCGAGTGGACTCAGAGTCGTTGAACTCGGCGAGTCTTGGGGGTGACTCGGCGAGTTAGGTCGCGGGTTAAGCAAAGTTTTGAGTATGGGACTCGGCGAGTCATAGGGTTGACTCGGCGAGTAGGGTCAGTCAGGGGTTGACTTTGACCTTGTCTTTGACCAAGGATTGACCAGTGGTTCCAGGGGTATTTTGGTAATTGTTGTTTATTGTTTGAGTTCAGTACATTGGAGGCTGTCCAGAGGTGGAGATCGTATCAGTGATCAGAGCAGCTTGAGCTATCTGTTCAGTCGGCAGTTTCGAGGTGAGTTATCCTCACTATATCGCTAGGGTTTATGGCGCAAAAGCCGACCCTTTTTATCGGATGGAAATCCGGGTAGTTGTCATTATATGTTACAGGCCGGAAGGCGTTACTATGTGGACCGGAAGGTCATGGCCTGGAAAGGCGTATGTATGCATTTAGTATGTTGACTGGTTCATAGGGTAATGTTATGATAGTGACCGGCTAGACCGGTATCTTGTTAGAGTAATGCTATGATATGTGATCTGTTAATCGATTGTTGTCTATGAACTGCTATATGATTGCTTGATATGTTATATGTGCATTTTATGCTTATGGGCCGGAAGGCAATATATGTTATGGGCCGGAAGGCAATGTGTTATGGGCCGGAAGGCAATATGTTATGGGCCGGAAGGCGATTATGTTGTGTGATGGACCGGAAGGTCGGCGTGGGTAGGACCGGAAGGTTTACCCAGCAGGGACGGAAGTCCCCTGAGACACATGGACCGGAAGGTCAGGGCCTGGAAAGGCGTATATGTGGTTGGTATTCTGGGGGTATCTCACTAAGCTTTCGGGCTTACAGTTGTGGTTTTATGTTTCAGGTTCTCAGGAGTCTGTGGCAAGGCAAAGGCGTGATCGTACTGTTCCTCGCGTTGGTGTTTTATGATATGAACCTGGGAAATTACTCTGTTTAATAATGTATTGAAAACCTTTTTACAACAATGTTAATAAAATGGGTGATTTTGAAAAGTTTTAATTGTTTTGAAATTTTGGATGTTACAAGTTGGTATCAGAGCCTTGGTTTGAGTGAATTGGGGAAACATTCGTGTGACTCCAGTCTCAAATCGAGGAGGATTTTAAAAAGAGAAATTAAAATGAGAAATTAAAATGGTTTTCAAATTTGGTAAAAGGAGGACGCGGAGGTACGATCAGCCGGAGCCAGTAAGTAACCCCAAGATACCATACGTGATATTTGTTTTATTGAGCTTGATAGAACAGCATGCTAGAGTTAGGCTAGGGATCTTCAGGAATTCATGATAATGTTGCCTGATTTGTGATGCCTGTAGCCTAGGGTCCCTTATGGGATATTCTCAGTGTTCCTCTAGTGGTGAGGGTTGATAGTTGTTATGCATGTTCCCTAGGGTATTGTGGTAGTACTTCATACAAATATGGGTAGGTGTGGAAGGTAGTATGGGCCCGTACTACTGAAAGCACAGGACCCATACGCGTATCAGGGAAACCATGGTCTCTAGGGTAGGGTTGCGAGAGTCGGATCCCAGGATTGTGGGAAGTGTCTGAGATTGGTAGGGTGCCTTCAGCATGGAGATTTCGAGGCATGATGATAGTGGATCCGGATCAGGATCGGGAGCTGGAGAGCGAGTTCCGGGTGGATCGGTGCCGTCGAAGGTTATCGATCGGATGAGCACGAGTGAGTTGGACGCGAAGGTTCGTGAGATCCTGCGTGATGAGGTTGCTGCATTGTTACAGGCTGAGTCGCCAGAATTGTTTGGGTCGATCAGGACCGCCATGGTTGAGTAGTTTGATGAGCGATATGCGGCTCTCGCAGAGATGGCTGCCGCGGCAGTTACAGCGGCTGTAGCAACGGCAAAGAGAGGAGCTAGTCGGGGTTTTCAGTATCGGGACTTCTATTGTACGAAGCCTCCCACATTCGATAGAGTTCAGGACCCGATTGTTGCTATGAGATGGTTATCAGACGTGGAGGGGTATTTCTCCACGAGTTTATGCCCTGCTGATCAGAGGGTGAGGTGTGCTCTGAACCTATTGAGGCTAGGAGCGAAGGATTGGTGGAGATTGACCACGAGGTCATTTTCCGATGCGCAGAGGACTGCGGTTCTATGGGATCAATTCATAAAGATGTTCAGTACTCGCTATGTTCCGCGAGATGAAAAGGAGAGATTGGCTCGGGAATTCCTTGAGCTAAAGCAGGATTTAGAGTCGGTGACTGAGATCACCAGGATGTTTATTGGGAGGGCGATGTTTTGCCCTGAGTTCGCTTCGGAGCAGGCTCAGATGCCCCGATATCTGAGTATGCTCAAGGGGGTATCAGACAGTTCGTGTCTGCGCAGAGGTGTGAGACCCTGTTGGAGTTGTAGGAGGCCGCCATGTGGCGTGAGTTAGAGGTTGAGTTGCAGTTGCGTGAGCTGAGGCAGGCCCCGATGCAGTCGCAGTCGGCGCCGAGACGGTTCAGGACCGTAGACGTTGGAATGGGGGATCGGAGCGGCCACACTTGTGGGAAGTGTGGGAGGGGTCACACCGGAGTTGCTGGTCCGGTGGTGCATGCCGCAAGTGCGGAAAAGAGGGGCACTATGCGCGGGATTGTCGGCAGTCAGGGCCGATTCGGGATTTGAGGATTTGTCATCATTGTCGGCAGGTTGGACATTTGAGGGTCAACTGTCCACAGATTTCTGCAGGACCGGTGCAGGCTCTAGCACCGGCCACCTTGAGGAGTTCAGGAGGAGGACAGGATGGAGCAGAGCCCAAGGGCTCAGGGTTGTGCTTATCGGCTTGCGGCAGAGGGAGACGGAGCAGTGCCGAAGGCAGCTGCGGGTATGATGCTGTCTTGATGTCTTGATTAGCTTGCGTTGATTGTGGCGTATTGTTTGTGCTGGTAGTGTGGATTTCGATGCGGTATTCGTTGTTTCGCGGGATTGGCATGGTTATGGATTGGTGCTTCAGGTTTCGCTTTGGCATTCGTTGTTCCCCAATGGTTTGGTATGGTTATAGTTTGGTGTTTTAGTGCCGGTAGCCTTGTGCGGTTTTCGATGTGGTATTCATCCTTTGGCAGATTGTGGGTTTGGTTACGGGTTATTGTTGAGAATTCCGTTGGTTATCGTTCGTGCGGGTTATCAGTGGAGATGCGGCACTGGATTGAATGTCGGGTAGCATCTGCAGTCGTGGAATGGATGATTGAAAGACCGGATTCTTTTGAGCGGATCGATCAGGGAGGAGATGTGTTTTGCTGAGGGTTGCCTATGCTTGTGGGGAGCAGTCAGTGGGTAAATGTTCTCTTGTGCAGGATTGTTCTGAAAGGCCGTTAATGACGATCGGTGGCAGTTAGTCAGTGCTTTAGTGGGGGAGAATTGGAAAATTCTCCGGGAGATCGATGAGTATGTGAGGGTGCTTAGCTGTTGGGATTCAGCAGTGTTTGCCAGCGCAGAGTATAGGCCGACGAGAGCGAGTGTCGGGTATGCGGGGCGGGATACAGACCTAGGGCATTTGATCGTGGGGGCCTGAGAGAAGGTCGGGATCAAGCTTGAGTAAGTAACCGGGGTTATGCGATCAGAGTATTGGTATGTTTGAGGTACATGAGGGGTTGTACTGCATTAATCCCATGGGATTATGTTGTGCATGTTTCTAGAGCTGGAACCAGAAGGTTCCCAGAGTTAGAACCTGAGGGTTCGCAGAGTTTGAGTGTACGGACCCACAGAGATATAGCCTCGAGTGGCTGGTATATGTTATGAGAGTCGGTCCAGTCATGCTGGAGACTCTGTTGGTATTGTTGGATCAGTTTGAGATTGCGGATTGTATATGTTGCAGTGTGATTGCATTGGGAGGTCTGGCCCCAGGTTAGTGATCTTGTTTAGCTGAGGCAGTGATTTGATGAGTGGAGAGAGTGCATAGGATTGAGAGCCCCTGCAATGAGAACCAGAGTATGTGAATAGTGGTTACGCAAAAAGGGTGGTGTCGCTTGGGGCAAGCACCGTAGCACCGGTTGGAGTGGCATTATGGCCAAGAGGGTTCCTTGGAAAAGGAAAAGAGGAAGGTGTGTAACTCCGAAGGGGGTGCAAGTCCACGAAAGTGAAAGCTGCAGAGCAGAGTTATGGTTAGAGTATTTCAAGTATGGTTTCGAGCATCGTGTTCGCGGCAGTGAAGTAGGAACCCATCCGGGTTGGGATGACTGTCGAGACTCGGAAGGGATGCAGGGGGAGAGAGAATCTTGAATTCTCAGTGTGATTCTGATCAGGGTATATGACGGATATTAGTGGTTCGTCTTGGGAGATGTTCGAGGATATCATCAGTGTATCGGGTTTTTCAACCTGCGAGTGTTGGGACTAGTTCAGTATGTGTATGTGATGGCAAGAGGGAACTTGTGAGAGTTGCTCTGAGAGGGAGAATGGATCTCTCAGTCGGTCCGGAATGGACAAAGTGGGCTTTGGATCGGGGATCCGGTGGTGCAGGGTTTCCTAACCCTTATGGGTCGAGTGATCGTTGAGATTTAGAGCAGAGTTGCATCTTGGGTAATTTTCAGTTGCAGGGAGTGATGGGCAGTACAGAGATCGTGCTTCAGTCGACAGAGCAGATTCAGCAGATTAGACAGAGGTTATTGACCGCTCAGAGCCGACAGGAAAGTTATGCAGTCAGACGCCGGTCCGAGCTTGAGTTTCAGGTCGGTGACTTCGTATTCCTGCAGGTCTCTCCTTGGAGAGAAGTGATTCGATTCAGGAAGAAGGGCAAGTTGGGGCCCCGGTATATTGAACCTTTTCATGTGATTGCGGGGGTAGACCGGGTGGCCTATCGGTTGGAGTTGCCCACGGATTTGAGACAAATCCACGACATTTTTCATGTGTCGCAATTGAGAAAGTGTATAGCCGATGAGGCAGCTTGTCGATTCGGTGCTTGCTACAAATGTGGCAAGGATGGGCATATCGCCAAGGATTACCCCAAGGGATTTATGGTTTGCTTTCATTGCAACCAGACTGGCTGTGACATCCCCAATTTTCACGGCCAGAAAAGACCGATTTTGTTTATGATTTATAAAAATTAGAGTACTTCATTACATAAAGATGTTGCCGAATTTGTTCCCAGAAAACACGATAAATACGTTATCAAAACATTTTCCAAGAAACGTATTTTATTCATTTTACAATGTTTGGGATGTCATCGTCAATACAAAAACATAAGTATAAACGGAACTTACATTTATTTACATTAGTGATCTACATCTCTTTAATCTCTCAGTGTAATGTGACTTCGTATCAACACCTGTGATATAAATAAACTGAGTGGGTCAGGTTGGGAAACCTGGTGAGTACATAGGGTTTTCAACCCACAATAATATAATTATTATGTTTAAACAATCAAACAATCAACCCAATTATTCATCCCCATTATCTTCTTTACTCTTAAGGATTTATCCTAAGAGTCATCTCTCCTGCATTCGTTTATTCCGAAGTCCCTTACTTCCAGGGTTATAGGACTGGCACTAAATCCATAGCTGCCAATGTTCGTTCGTAAAGCACTAATTCCATAGCTGCTATAGTCTACTCATCGGGTACTAAATCCATAGCTACCAGTGTTTATCTAATAAGTACTAAGTCCATAGCTACCAATTCCTAACAGGTACTAAATCCATAGCTACCAGTGTTTATCTAATAGGTACTAAGTCCATAGCTACCAATTCCTAACAGGTACTAAATCCATAGCTACCGGTGTTTGTCCAATATGCACTAAGTCCATAGCTGCCGATGTTTATTAGGCACTAAGTCCATAGCTGCCAATGTTTACTCACATCATTTTTTTATCTCTCATCATTCATCTACCCATGTCATCCCAACATATTTGTATATATAACATACGTATACATTTTAAATCCTTTAAAACATGTATAAAACGGTCATCCAGCATAGACAACAAGTATTCAGATAATATGCACACATAGCACGTAGTTTATATAAAATACTTCATATCTATGTGTAAGATGAAAGGGACTATGCACTCACTTGATTAGGTGGTGATCCCAAACTCAGACAGCACTTCGTTATCTCAAAACAATTTTCCTCGACAAAACCTAGTATCAATACCACTAGGGTTTAGTTTCTAACGTTAACCGCGACGAATTAATAGTCTAGCTATTATTATTATTATATAAGTGCTAAATAACACTCAATATAACTCATAATAATAGCCCAAATAATTATTTTAAGGTCCTAATAATGTTGCTATAATTAAATAAAATCTATATTAAATATAGTATAGGCGTAGCTCACTTACAGCGGGTTTTTATTCAAAACCGGGCTTCGCTGGAGCAACATTTCCGAGCCGAAAGCTTTTCTTCTCGAAGCAGTCGGGCGCTCCGGGACTTTCTTCTTGTGCTAGGGATGTTCCTTAGACTTGGAGGGGTTTAGGGAGGCTAGAGAGAAGTTAGAGAGAGAAAGAGAGGCTTATGGTGTGAAGAAAATATGAGGAGTTCACCCTTATATTTATAGGAGTTTTATAGTAAAGTAGTCTCCAAGCTTCGTCCGTAAATTTTGTATACTAGCTCCGATTTTGTCTGTCTTTTTACCGTTGATTTCCTATTAATGAGATCTTCAACTCTCATTTAGACCTCGTTGGCTAATTCTCATTCTATCTCGGATTTACAAAACTGTGTCGAATTCGCCGCGCTCGAAAAGTAGAGACTAAGCTTCGTCCATAACTTTCGCATACGAGCTATATTATCGATGTTCTTTATATCCACGCGTTGGTATTTACGAGTACTACAACTTTTATTTAGATCCCGTCGGCTAATTCTCACTCTATCTCAGATTTACAAAACTATATCGAATTCGCAACGCTCGAAGAGTAGGGACTAAGCTTCGTCCATATCTTTCGCATACGAGCTCCGTTTTCGACTGTCTTTTTATCATTTAACTCCTATTAACGATATCTTCACTTATCATTTAGATAATTTTGGCTAAAAATCGACCGATCTAAAATTCAGATTTCGGGCTGTGCACTGCTATGCTAAATCTTAGAAAAATCATAACTCCCTCATACGAAGTCATATTTGGATGTTCTTTTTATGAACACTATCGGTTTAACATATACTACGACTTTCGTTTAGATCGCTAAGGCTAAATCTCGCTCTATCGTAAATTCACTATTTACGTCTCCCGGTATCGTGTCGGTTCCGTCGCGAAACTTCGACGGGTCATAACTTCTTCGTTATAACTCGGATTTCGACGCTATTTATATGTACGGAAACCTTGTAACATATACTAAAACTTGGTTGAGATTATTTATTCTTAATAATCTTTTGTCGAAAAGTCGTTTTCGACCCCTATTGCCTCTAAATTGACTAGCCGGGATCTACGGGCATTACAATTATCTCCCCCTTAGGATGATTACGTCCCAGAATCATCAACGAAACAGGATTGTATAATGACTCCATACATTATCTCTTCATCCTAGGTAATAACTGTAACTTCTATGTTGCTTCGAACGAGTATCTAACTCTTGGACTCCTTGACTGCAGGCGGTGCTCGGTCTTGCACCTGCTCGTTAGACTTTCAATCATGAACTTCGTGTCACAACCTCATTCTTTATCAGAGACTCCTTCTTCTTCTTAACAAACTTAGGATAAGTTAATTTGATTACTACAATTGACCGATGTGTCATATTCTAATGACCTATCATCATATGTAGCAATGCTTAGACTCAGGTCTCTTAGAGTCAAATTCCGGAATGGAATATGCCTTCCTTCATCGTCTAATGTGATATAATCACATTTTAACATGTAGCATTTCTAGCTACCAACTTCTTTAACAACGAGCGTGATACTTCTATTGATCGCTTTGATTTCAATCGTTTGGTTTAAGTCGGACGCTACATCAAACTTGGTTCTCTGAACCACGTAACCTACTCATCGTAGTCGGACTCAATGTGATATGACCACTAGGGTCGGGATAACAACAATCTTCTTAGTCATTACGGAAACAATGGTAACGACATACTTGAATAAAACAAAATCAATTACTAGTTTCTTGGTAACCTTGTCACTTTCCCTGATCAAAGTGTGAGTCTTGTGCTTCTGGTAGTATAGGCCTCTACTACCATTCACACCTACTCATACTCGTCCCAAGTATCGTCTCGTAGTTTTCCAAGTCACCATAAAAGAAAATCACATAACAATTTAACACACCAGATAACAAAATGAAGATTTTATTATTTCTTGAAACTATTACATAGGTGTTCAAGTTCACCCTGGACTATGCCTCTAATGGGCTACATCTTACGATACTATGGCTACTGCATAACTTGATCTTCGGATATAAAGTCCTCATCCTTGATTCCTCGCATGGTTTTCTACTTCGTCGAGGATCATGTGAAATGCCCTTGGCCTTGGTGGTGTTTCTGGTCTTCCTGCTTTATTTTTCCTTGGGCAGTCTCTGGACATGTGCCCCTTGCCTCCACATCCGTAGCATACTTTATCATTATGTGTGCAGTCCTTGGAATAGTGGCCAGTCCTCCTACACTTGTAACAAGTCACTTCTTTGTTGCACTTCCCACAATGCTTCTTCTTGCATTTATCACACCATCTCGCTTCACCTCCATCTCCTCCTCCAAGCTTTGAGAATTTGCTTTCCTTGTTGGACCTTGAAGATCCTTCAAACTTCCGCTTCTCTCCTGCCTTATCTTTTTCCAGACCCTTTTCTCTTATCTTGGCCTCTACGTTCTTAGCTGCCCTAACAGCTGTTTTCAAGGTAGTTGCCATTTTGAACATGTAACAGCCCGGAATTTCAGATATTGATATAATTATGTTTTTGGGGGTGATTTAAGAGGGGACTCGGCGAGTTGGAGCCTAGACTCGCCGAGTAGGATCGCAGACTTGGTCGCGGGTTCGCGACTGGACTCGACGAGTCCAGATATGGACTCGGCGAGTCGACGCTGTTTAGCGAAAACCCTAACCGTTCAGGGTTGGGACGTATAAGAGGCACTTATTGGCCGTCATTGTTCATTTTGGCCTTCTGAGAAGAACCCTAAATCGATTGGGTGCATCTGGAGCAAAGTTTAAGGGCCATTGTTGATCTTGGAAGGGTTGTGGTGCAAGGAAGAGAAGGGCTTGGCTAAAGGAACAGCAAGGGAGTCACGTTCTGAGGATTTGGGGACGCAGAGAGCACATTATTCAGGTAAGAATTCGAATTATGCTCTGCTATGTTGATGTGTCATGGAATTAGGGTTTATGGAACCCCTTTGTGATTAGATTAAGTGTTACCCTAGTCCCCCAAACGACTATAACACTGTATTAGGACCTTAGAGGTCCAGAAGGTCCCATGCTTGTGTATTTCGGGACAATACTTACCCCAGGAAGCAGTTTGATCGACTGCATGGCATGGACTCGACGAGTCTGATGAACAGACTCGGCGAGTAGCTTGAAGAATAACTGGGACTCGTCGAGTTGTTCGTCAGACTCGGCGAGTTGAGTCGGGGTGGCCCCACGATTCTTCCAGGAGGAACTCGTCGAGTAAAAAGGGGATACTCGACGTGTAGAAAGGGAATTTTAAGGAATCGGTGAGTCAAGAGCGAGTGGACTCAGAGTCGTTGAACTCGGCGAGTCTTGGGGGTGACTCGGCGAGTTAGGTCGCGGGTTAAGCAAAGTTTTGAGTATGGGACTCGGCGAGTCATAGGGTTGACTCGGCGAGTAGGGTCAGTCAGGGGTTGACTTTGACCTTGTCTTTGACCAAGGATTGACCAGTGGTTCCAGGGGTATTTTGGTAATTGTTGTTTATTGTTTGAGTTCAGTACATTGGAGGCTGTCCAGAGGTGGAGATCGTATCAGTGATCAGAGCAGCTTGAGCTATCTGTTCAGTCGGCAGTTTCGAGGTGAGTTATCCTCACTATATCGCTAAGGTTTATGGCGCAAAAGCCGACCCTTTTTATCGGATGGAAATCCGGGTAGTTGTCATTATATGTTACAGGCCGAAAGGCGTTACTATGTGGACCGGAAGGTCATGGCCTGGAAAGGCGTATGTATGCATTTAGTATGTTGACTGGTTCATAGGGTAATGTTATGATAGTGACCGGCTAGACCGGTATCTTGTTAGAGTAATGCTATGATATGTGATCTGTTAATCGATTGTTGTCTATGAACTGCTATATGATTGCTTGATATGTTATATGTGCATTTTATGCTTATGGGCCGGAAGGCAATATATGTTATGGGCTGGAAGGCAATGTGTTATGGGCCGGAAGGCAATATGTTATGGGCCGGAAGGCGATTATGTTGTGTGATGGACCGGAAGGTCGGCGTGGGTAGGACCGGAAGGTTTAGCCAGCAGGGACGGAAGTCCCCTGAGACACATGGACCGGAAGGTCAGGGCCTGGAAAGGCGTATATGTGGTTGGTATTCTGGGGGTATCTCACTAAGCTTTCGGGCTTACAGTTGTGGTTTTATGTTTCAGGTTCTCAGGAGTCTGTGGCAAGGCAAAGGCGTGATCGTACTATTCCTCGCGTTGGTGTTTTATGATATGAACCTGGGAAATTACTCTGTTTAATAATGTATTGAAAACCTTTTTACAACAATGTTAATAAAATGGGTGATTTTGAAAAGTTTTAATTGTTTTGAAATTTTGGATGTTACAAGTTGGTATCAGAGCCTTGGTTTGAGTGAATTGGGGAAACATTCGTGTGACTCCAGTCTCAAATCAAGGAGGATTTTAAAAAGAGAAATTAAAATGGTTTTCAAATTTGGTAAAAGGAGGACGCGGAGGTACGATCAGCCGGAGCCAGTAAGTAACCCCAAGATACCATACATGATATTTGTTTTATTGAGCTTGATAGAACAGCATGCTAGAGTTAGGCTAGGGATCTTCAGGAATTCATGATAATGTTGCCTGATTTGTGATGCCTGTAGCCTAGGGTCCCTTATGGGATATTCTCAGTGTTCCTCTAGTGGTGAGGGTTGATAGTTGTTATGCATGTTCCCTAGGGTATTGTGGTAGTACTTCATACAAATATGGGTAGGTGTGGAAGGTAGTATGGGCCCGTACTACTGAAAGCACAGGACCCATACGCGTATCAGGGAAACCATGGTCTCTAGGGCAGGGTTGCGAGAGTCGGATCCCAGGATTGTGGGAAGTGTCTGAGATTGGTAGGGTGCCTTCAGTATGGAGATTTCGAGGCATGATGATAGTGGATCCGGATCAGGATCGGGAGCTGGAGAGCGAGTTCCGGGTGGATCGGTGCCGTCGAAGGTTATCGATCGGATGAGCACGAGTGAGTTGGACGCGAAGGTTCGTGAGATCCTGCGTGATGAGGTTGCTGCATTGTTACAGGCTGAGTCGCCAGAGTTGTTTGGGTCGATCAGGACCGCCATGGTTGAGTAGTTTGATGAGCGATATGCGGCTCTCGCAGAGATGGCTGCCGCGGCAGTTACAGCGGCTGTAGCAACGGCAAAGAGAGGAGCTAGTCGGGGTTTTCAGTATCGGGACTTCTATTGTACGAAGCCTCCCACATTCGATAGAGTTCAGGACCCGATTGTTGCTATGAGATGGTTATCAGACGTGGAGGGGTATTTCTCCACGAGTTTATGCCCTGCTGATCAGAGGGTGAGGTGTGCTCTGAACCTATTGAGGCTAGGAGCGAAGGATTGGTGGAGATTGACCACGAGGTCATTTTCCGATGCGCAGAGGGCTGCGGTTCTATGGGATCAATTCATAAAGATGTTCAGTACTCGCTATGTTCCGCGAGATGAAAAGGAGAGATTGGCTCGGGAATTCCTTGAGCTAAAGCAGGATTTAGAGTCGGTGACTGAGATCACCAGGATGTTTATTGGGAGGGCGATGTTTTGCCCTGAGTTCGCTTCGGAGCAGGCTCAGATGCCCCGATATCTGAGTATGCTCAAGGGGGTATCAGACAGTTCGTGTCTGCGCAGAGGTGTGAGACCCTGCTGGAGTTGTAGGAGGCCGCCATGTGGCGTGAGTTAGAGGTTGAGTTGCAGTTGCGTGAGCTGAGGCAGGCCCCGATGCAGTCGCAGTCGGCGCCGAGACGGTTCAGGACCGTAGACGTTGGAATGGGGGATCGGAGCGGCCACACTTGTGGGAAGTGTGGGAGGGGTCACACCGGAGTTGCTGGTCCGGTGGTGCATGCCGCAAGTGCGGAAAAGAGGGGCACTATGCGCGGGATTGTCGGCAGTCAGGGCCGATTCGGGATTTGAGGATTTGTCATCATTGTCGGCAGGTTGGACATTTGAGGGTCAACTGTCCACAGATTTCTGCAGGACCGGTGCAGGCTCTAGCACCGGCCACCTTGAGGAGTTCAGGAGGAGGACAGGATGGAGCAGAGCCCAAGGGCTCAGGGTTGTGCTTATCGGCTTGCGGCAGAGGGAGACGGAGCAGTGCCGAAGGCAGCTGCGGGTATGATGCTGTCTTGATGTCTTGATTAGCTTGCGTTGATTGTGGCGTATTGTTTGTGCTGGTAGTGTGGATTTCGATGCGGTATTTGTTGTTTCGCGGGATTGGCATGGTTATGGATTGGTGCTTCAGGTTTCGCTTTGGCATTCGTTGTTCCCCAATGGTTTGGTATGGTTATAGTTTGGTGTTTTAGTGCCGGTAGCCTTGTGCGGTTTTCGATGTGGTATTCATCCTTTGGCAGATTGTGGGTTTGGTTACGGGTTATTGTTGAGAATTCCGTTGGTTATCGTTCGTGCGGGTTATCAGTGGAGATGCGGCACTGGATTGAATGTCGGGTAGCATCTGCAGTCGTGGAATGGATGATTGAAAGACCGGATTCTTTTGAGCGGATCGATCAGGGAGGAGATGTGTTTTGCTGAGGGTTGCCTATGCTTGTGGGGAGCAGTCAGTGGGTAAATGTTCTCTTGTGCAGGATTGTTCTGAAAGGCCGTTAATGACGATCGGTGGCAGTTAGTCAGTGCTTTAGTGGGGGAGAATTGGAAAATTCTCCGGGAGATCGATGAGTATGTGAGGGTGCTTAGCTGTTGGGATTCAGCAGTGTTTGCCAGCGCAGAGTATAGGCCGACGAGAGCGAGTGTCGGGTATGCGGGGCGGGATACAGACCTAGGGCATTTGATCGTGGGGGCCTGAGAGAAGGTCGGGATCAAGCTTGAGTAAGTAACCGGGGTTATGCGATCAGAGTATTGGTATGTTTGAGGTACATGAGGGGTTGTACTGCATTAATCCCACGGGATTATGTTGTGCATGTTTCTAGAGCTGGAACCGGAAGGTTCCCAGAGTTAGAACCTGAGGGTTCGCAGAGTTTGAGTGTACGGACCCACAGAGATATAGCCTCGAGTGGCTGGTATATGTTATGAGAGTCGGTCCAGTCATGCTGGAGACTCTGTTGGTATTGTTGGATCAGTTTGAGATTGCGGATTGTATATGTTGCAGTGTGATTGCATTGGGAGGTCTGGCCCCGGGTTAGTGATCTTGTTTAGCTGAGGCAGTGATTTGATGAGTGGAGAGAGTGCATAGGATTGAGAGCCCCTGCAATGAGAACCAGAGTATGTGAATAGTGGTTACGCAAAAAGGGTGGTGTCGCTTGGGGCAAGCACCGTAGCACCGGTTGGAGTGGCATTATGGCCAAGAGGGTTCCTTGGAAAAGGAAAAGAGGAAGGTGTGTAACTCCGAAGGGGGTGCAAGTCCACGAAAGTGAAAGCTGCAGAGCAGAGTTATGGTTAGAGTATTTCAAGTATGGTTTCGAGCATCGTGTTCGCGGCAGTGAAGTAGGAACCCATCCGGGTTGGGATGACTGTCGAGACTCGGAAGGGATGCAGGGGGAGAGAGAATCTTGAATTCTCAGTGTGATTCTGATCAGGGTATATGACGGATATTAGTGGTTCGTCTTGGGAGATGTTCGAGGATATCATCAGTGTATCGGGTTTTTCAACCTGCGAGTGTTGGGACTAGTTCAGTATGTGTATGTGATGGCAAGAGGGAACTTGTGAGAGTTGCTCTGAGAGGGAGAATGGATCTCTCAGTCGGTCCGGAATGGACAAAGTGGGCTTTGGATCGGGGATCCGGTGGTGCAGGGTTTCCTAACCCTTATGGGTCGAGTGATCGTTGAGATTTAGAGCAGAGTTGCATCTTGGGTAATTTTCAGTTGCAGGGAGTGATGGGCAGTACAGAGATCGTGCTTCAGTCGACAGAGCAGATTCAGCAGATTAGACAGAGGTTATTGACCGCTCAGAGCCGACAGGAAAGTTATGCAGTCAGACGCCGGTCCGAGCTTGAGTTTCAGGTCGGTGACTTCGTATTCCTGCAGGTCTCTCCTTGGAGAGAAGTGATTCGATTCAGGAAGAAGGGCAAGTTGGGGCCCCGGTATATTGAACCTTTTCATGTGATTGCGGGGGTAGACCGGGTGGCCTATCGGTTGGAGTTGCCCACGGATTTGAGACAAATCCACGACATTTTTCATGTGTCGCAATTGAGAAAGTGTATAGCCGATGAGGCAGCTTGTCGATTCGGTGCTTGCTACAAATGTGGCAAGGATGGGCATATCGCCAAGGATTACCCCAAGGGATTTATGGTTTGCTTTCATTGCAACCAGACTGGCTGTGACATCCCCAATTTTCACGGCCAGAAAAGACCGATTTTGTTTATGATTTATAAAAATTAGAGTACTTCATTACATAAAGATGTTGCCGAATTTGTTCCCAGAAAACACGATAAATACGTTATCAAAACATTTTCCAAGAAACGTATTTTATTCATTTTACAATGTTTGGGATGTCATCGTCAATACAAAAACATAAGTATAAACGGAACTTACATTTATTTACATTAGTGATCTACATCTCTTTAATCTCTCAGTGTAATGTGACTTCGTATCAACACCTGTGATATAAATAAACTGAGTGGGTCAGGTTGGGAAACCTGGTGAGTACATAGGGTTTTCAACCCACAATAATATAATTATTATGTTTAAACAATCAAACAATCAACCCGATTATTCATCCCCATTATCTTCTTTACTCTTAAGGATTTATCCTAAGAGTCATCTCTCCTGCATTCGTTTATTCCGAAGTCCCTTACTTCCAGGGTTATAGGACTGGCACTAAATCCATAGCTGCCAATGTTCGTTCGCAAAGCACTAATTCCATAGCTGCTATAGTCTACTCATCGGGTACTAAATCCATAGCTACCAGTGTTTATCTAATAGGTACTAAGTCCATAGCTACCAATTCCTAACAGGTACTAAATCCATAGCTACCAGTGTTTATCTAATAGGTACTAAGTCCATAGCTACCAGTTCCTAACAGGTACTAAATCCATAGCTACCGGTGTTTGTCCAATATGCACTAAGTCCATAGCTGCCGATGTTTATTAGGCACTAAGTCCATAGCTGCCAATGTTTACTCACATCATTTTTTTATCTCTCATCATTCATCTACCCATGTCATCCCAACATATTTGTATATATAACATACGTATACAGTTTAAATCCTTTAAAACATGTATAAAACGGTCATCCAGCATAGACAACAAGTATTCAGATAATATGCACACATAGCACGTAGTTTATATAAAATACTTCATATCTATGTGTAAGATGAAAGGGACTATGCACTCACTTGATTAGGTGGTGATTCCGAACTCAGACAGCACTTCGTTATCTCAAAACAATTTTCCTCGACAAAACCTAGTATCAATACCACTAGGGTTTAGTTTTTAACGTTAACCGCGACGAATTAATAGTCTAGCTATTATTACTATTATATAAGTGTTAAATAACACTCAATATAACTCATAATAATAGCCCAAATAATTATTTTAAGGTCCTAATAATGTTGCTATAATTAAATAAAATCTATATTAAATATAGTATAGGCGTAGCTCACTTACAGCGGGTTTTTATTAAAAACCGGGCTTCGCTGGAGCAACATTTCCGAGCCGAAAGCTTTTCTTCTCGAAGCAGTCGGGCGCTCCGGGACTTTCTTCTTGTGCTAGGGATGTTCCTTAGACTTGGGAGGGGTTTAGGGAGGCTAGAGAGAAGTTAGAGAGAGAAAGAGAGGCTTATGGTGTGAAGAAAATATGAGGAGTTCACCCTTATATTTATAGGAGTTTTATAGTAAAGTAGTCTCCAAGCTTCGTCCGTAAATTTTGTATACTAGCTCCGTTTTTGTCTGTCTTTTTACCGTTGATTTCCTATTAATGAGATCTTCAACTCTCATTTAGACCTCGTTGGCTAATTCTCATTCTATCACGGATTTACAAAACTGTGTCGAATTCGCCGCGCTCGAAAAGTAGAGACTAAGCTTCGTCCATAACTTTCGCATACGAGCTATATTATCGATGTTCTTTATATCCACGCGTTGGTATTTACGAGTACTACAACTTTTATTTAGATCCCGTCGGCTAATTCTCACTCTATCTCAGATTTACAAAACTATATTGAATTCGCAACGCTCGAAGAGTAGGGACTAAGCTTCGTCCATATCTTTCGCATACGAGCTCCGTTTTCGACTGTCTTTTTATCGTTTAACTCCTATTAACGATATCTTCACTTATCATTTAGATAATTTTGGCTAAAAATCGACCGATCTAAAATTCAGATTTCGGGTTGTACACTGCTATGCTAAATCTTAGAAAAATCATAACTCCCTCATACGAAGTCATATTTGGATGTTCTTTTTATGAACACTATCGGTTTAACATATACTACGACTTTCGTTTAGATCGCTAAGGCTAAATCTCGCTCTATCGTAAATTCACTATTTACGCCTCCCGGTATCGTGTCGGTTCCGTCGCGAAACTTCGACGGGTCATAACTTCTTCGTTATAACTCGGATTTCGACGCTATTTATATGTACGGAAACCTTGTAACATATACTAAAACTTGGTTGAGATTATTTATTCTTAATAATCTTTTGTCGAAAAGTCGTTTTCGACCCCTATTGCCTCTAAATTGACTAGCCGGGATCTACGGGCATTACAATTATCTCCCCCTTAGGATGATTACGTCCCAGAATCATCAACGAAACAGGATTGTATAATGACTCCATACATTATCTCTTCATCCTAGGTAATAACTGTAACTTCTATGTTGCTTCGAACGAGTATCTAACTCTTGGACTCCTTGACTGCAGGCGGTGCTCGGTCTTGCACCTGCTCGTTAGACTTTCAATCATGAACTTCGTGTCACAACCTCATTCTTTATCAGAGACTCCTTCTTCTTCTTAACAAACTTAGGATAAGTTAATTTGATTACTACAATTGACCGATGTGTCATATTCTAATGACCTATCATCATATGTAGCAATGCTTAGACTCAGGTCTCTTAGAGTCAAATTCCGGAATGGAATATGCCTTCCTTCATCGTCTAATGTGATATAATCACATTTTAACATGTAGCATTTCTAGCTACCAACTTCTTTAACAACGAGCGTGATACTTCTATTGATCGCTTTGATTTCAATCGTTTGGTTTAAGTCGGACGCTACATCAAACTTGGTTCTCTGAACCACGTAACCTACTCATCGTAGTCGGACTCAATGTGATATGACCACTAGGGTCGGGATAACAACAATCTTCTTAGTCATTACGGAAACAATGGTAACGACATACTTGAATAAAACAAAATCAATTACTAGTTTCTTGGTAACCTTGTCACTTTCCCTGATCAAAGTGTGAGTCTTGTGCTTCTGGTAGTATAGGCCTCTACTACCATTCACACCTACTCATACTCGTCCCAAGTATCGTCTCGTAGTTTTCCAAGTCACCATAAAAGAAAATCACATAACAATTTAACACACCAGATAACAAAATGAAGATTTTATTATTTCTTGAAACTATTACATAGGTGTTCAAGTTCAACCTGGACTATGCCTCTAATGGGCTACATCTTACGATACTATGGCTACTGCATAACTTGATCTTCGGATATAAAGTCCTCATCCTTGATTCCTCGCATGGTTTTCTACTTCGTCGAGGATCATGTGAAATGCCCTTGGCCTTGGTGGTGTTTCTGGTCTTCCTGCTTTATTTTTCCTTGGGCAGTCTCTGGACATGTGCCCCTTGCCTCCACATCCGTAGCATACTTTATCATTATGTGTGCAGTCCTTGGAATAGTGGCCAGTCCTCCTACACTTGTAACAAGTCACTTCTTTGTTGCACTTCCCACAATGCTTCTTCTTGCATTTATCACACCATCTCGCTTCACCTCCATCTCCTCCTCCAAGCTTTGAGAATTTGCTTTCCTTGTTGGACCTTGAAGATCCTTCAAACTTCCGCTTCTCTCCTGCCTTATCTTTTTCCAGACCCTTTTCTCTTATCTTGGCCTCTACGTTCTTAGCTGCCCTAACAGCTGTTTTCAAGGTAGTTGCCATTTTGAACATGTAACAGCCCGGAATTTCAGATATTGATATAATTATGTTTTTGGGGGTGATTTAAGAGGGGACTCGGCGAGTTGGAGCCTAGACTCGCCGAGTAGGATCGCAGACTTGGTCGCGGGTTCGCGACTGGACTCGACGAGTCCAGATATGGACTCGGCGAGTCGACGCTGTTTAGCGAAAACCCTAACCGTTCAGGGTTGGGACGTATAAGAGGCACTTATTGGCCGTCATTGTTCATTTTGGCCTTCTGAGAAGAACCCTAAATCGATTGGGTGCATCTGGAGCAAAGTTTAAGGGCCATTGTTGATCTTGGAAGGGTTGTGGTGCAAGGAAGAGAAGGGCTTGGCTAAAGGAACAGCAAGGGAGTCACGTTCTGAAGATTTGGGGACGCAGAGAGCACATTATTCAGGTAAGAATTCGAATTATGCTCTGCTATGTTGATGTGTCATGGAATTAGGGTTTATGGAACCCCTTTGTGATTAGATTAAGTGTTACCCTAGTCCCCCAAACGACTATAACACTGTATTAGGACCTTAGAGGTCCAGAAGGTCCCATGCTTGTGTATTTCGGGACAATACTTACCTCAGGAAGCAGTTTGATCGACTGCATGGCATGGACTCGACGAGTCTGATGAACAGACTCGGCGAGTAGCTTGAAGAATAACTGGGACTTGTCGAGTTGTTCGTCAGACTCGGCGAGTTGAGTCGGGGTGGCCCCACGATTCTTCCAGGAGGAACTCGTCGAGTAAAAAGGGGATACTCGACGTGTAGAAAGGGAATTTTAAGGAATCGGTGAGTCAAGAGCGAGTGGACTCAGAGTCGTTGAACTCGGCGAGTCTTGGGGGTGACTCAGTGAGTTAGGTCGCGGGTTAAGCAAAGTTTTGAGTATGGGACTCGGCGAGTCATAGGGTTGACTCGGCGAGTAGGGTCAGTCAGGGGTTGACTTTGACCTTGTCTTTGACCAAGGATTGACCAGTGGTTCCAGGGGTATTTTGGTAATTGTTGTTTATTGTTTGAGTTCAGTACATTGGAGGTTGTCCAGAGGTGGAGATCGTATCAGTGATCAGAGCAGCTTGAGCTATCTGTTCAGTCGGCAGTTTCGAGGTGAGTTATCCTCACTATATCGCTAGGGTTTATGGCGCAAAAGCCGACCCTTTTTATCGGATGGAAATCCGGGTAGTTGTCATTATATGTTACAGGCCGGAAGGCGTTACTATGTGGACCGGAAGGTCATGGCCTGGAAAGGCGTATGTATGCATTTAGTATGTTGACTGGTTCATAGGGTAATGTTATGATAGTGACCGGCTAGACCGGTATCTTGTTAGAGTAATGCTATGATATGTGATCTGTTAATCGATTGTTGTCTATGAACTGCTATATGATTGCTTGATATGTTATATGTGCATTTTATGCTTATGGGCCGGAAGGCAATATATGTTATGGGCCGGAAGGCAATGTGTTATGGGCCGGAAGGCAATATGTTATGGGCCGGAAGGCGATTATGTTGTGTGATGGACCGGAAGGTCAGCGTGGGTAGGACCGGAAGGTTTACCCAGCAGGGACGGAAGTCCCCTGAGACACATGGACCGGAAGGTCAGGGCCTGGAAAGGCGTATATGTGGTTGGTATTCTAGGGGTATCTCACTAAGCTTTCGGGCTTACAGTTGTGGTTTTATGTTTCAGGTTCTCAGGAGTCTGTGGCAAGGCAAAGGCGTGATCGTAATGTTCCTTGCGTTGGTGTTTTATGATATGAACCTGGGAAATTACTCTGTTTAATAATGTATTGAAAACCTTTTTACAACAATGTTAATAAAATGGGTGATTTTGAAAAGTTTTAATTGTTTTGAAATTTTGGATGTTACAGAACATTGGGCCAAAGTCAGTGGGCAGTCCGTTAGCAAACCTATCAATCTTGGAGAGTTCAGCAGGCACCAAGTAGGGAAATAGCTTCATCCTCTCGGTGAATGCGGTGACATACTCATAACCACTCATCTTCCCTTTCTTCAGGTTCTGAAACTCGTTGTTTAGGTCTATCAGATCTATCTCCGAGCAGTACTGCATTTTCAACTGTTCCAAGAACTCTTCCCATGATATCATTAAGGCTTCTCTTCGTGGCATCGTATCTGCCAATAGCTTCCACCAGCTCAAGACTCCAGTTTTCAGTTGTCTTACGGCGAAGACGGTCTTCTGTTTCTCGCTACAGTTGCAGCTCTCAAACACCATTTCCATCTCGGAGATCCAATCCATAATCTCAACAGGCTTTGGGCTTCCTGAGAGACTTGGTGGTTTCGCACCCAAGAAATTCTTGTACATTCGCCCATCCTTGTCGTTTCTCCTCTCCGGGCCATCTTGAGTCCCCACTTGACTCACTTGGCGGCTGTAGTTCCCTTCCTCCAATTGCTCGGGAATCAGCTCGGGTTGCTCAGTAGGCATAGTAGGTTCGTCCCTATTTGACATCCTCCTCATTTCTTCCCTTTGTTCAGCTAGCATAGCCCGAATCATGTCTTGAACTCCAGTCATGGTGACTGGCTCAGGTGCAACTTCTTCTACAACAGATATTTGCTGAACCACTGGGGGTTGGTTCCTATTCTCATTTGCATTCACGTTTCCGCTACGGGTCCTTGCCATCTTAATCTATACACCGAATAAGGTGAATCTAGACCTTTACTTAGGATTGACGTTTAAATCATCCTTATCACTCCGAAACGTTTACATGCTAGTTCTAATATCGTAGTCGTACGTTTAGAATCCTAAACACATAAGGTTTCCAGATCCGGTCGGCAACAGACCATAGATCCGATCAAACTATATCATAGCAAATCATTTAGCACATAAAAGCAACTTAGGCATGCATCATTCCTAAAATAAGCTAGTGCTCACACCTCACAATCATCGCTTAGCATTCTAAGTTTAAGTCTAGAAATAAATCCATATTCCTAGTTCGCTTAAACTAATGTTCTGATACCAACTGTGACATCCCCAATTTTCACGGCCAGAAAAGACCGATTTTGTTTATGCTTTATAAAAATCAGAGTACTTCATTTCATGAAGATGTTGCAGAATTTGTTCCCAGAAAAACACGATAAATACGTTATCAAAACATTTTCCATGAAACGTATTTTATTCATTTTACAATGTTTGGGATGTCATCGTCAAAACAGAAACATAAGCATAAACGGAACTTACATTTATTTACACTAGTGATCTACATCTCTTTAATCTCTCAGTGTAATGTGACTTCGTATCAACACTTGTGATATAAATAAACTGAGTGGGTCAGGTTGGGAAACCTGGTGAGTACATAGGGTTTTCAACCCACAATAATATAACTATTATGTTTAGACAATCAAAAATCAACCCAATTACCCATCCCCATTATCTTCTTTACTCTTAAGGATTTATCCTAAGAGTCATCTATCCTGCATTCGTTTATTCCGAAGTCCCTTACTTCCAGGGTTATAGGACTGGCACTAAATCCATAGCTGCCAATGTTCATTCGTAAAGCACTAATTCCATAGCTGCTATAGTCTACTCGTCGGGTACTAAATCCATAGCTACCCGTGTTTATCTAATAGGTACTAAGGTCATAGCTACCAATTCCTAACAGGTACTAAATCCATAGCTACCAGTGTTTATCTAATAGGTACTAAGTCCATAGCTACCAATTCCTAACAGGTAATAAATCCATAGCTACCGGTGTTTGTCCAATAGGCACTAAGTCCATAGTTGCCGATGTTTATTAGGCACTAGGTCCATAGCTGCCAATGTTTACTCACATCATTTTTTGATCTCTCATCATTCATCTACCCATGTCATGCCCAACATATTTGTATATATAACATACGTATACACCTTAAATCCTTTAAAACATGTATAAAACGTTCATCCAGCATAGACAGCAAGTATTCAAATAATATGCACACATAGCACGTAGTTTATATAAAATACTTCATATCTATGTGTAAGATGAAAGGGAGTATGCACTCACTTGATTAGGTGGTGATTCCGAACTCAGACAGCACTTTGTTATCTCAAAACAATTTTCCTCGACAAAACCTAGTATCAATACCACTAGGGTTTAGTTTTTAACGTTAACCGCGACGAATTAATAGTCTAGCTATTATTACTATTATATAAGTGTTAAATAACACTCAATATAACTCATAATAATAGCCCAAATAATTATTTTAAGGTCCTAATAATGTTACTATAATTAAATAAAATCTATATTAAATATAGTATAGGCGTAGCTCACTTACAGCGGGTTTTTATTAAAAACCGGATTTCGCTGGAGCAACGTTTCCGAGCCGAAAGCTTTTCTTCTCGAAGCCATCGGGCGCTCCGGGGCTTTCTTCTCGTGCTAGGGAGGTTCCCTAGACTTGGTAGGGGTTTAGGGAAGCTAGAGAGAAGTTAGAGAGAGAAAGAGAGGCTTATGGTGTGAAGAAAATATGAGGAGTTCACCCTTGTATTTATAGGAGTTTTATAGTAGAGTAGTCTCCAAGATTCGTCCGTAACTTTTGTATACGAGCTCCGTTATTGTCTGTCTTTTTACCGTTGATTTCCTATTAATGAGATCTTCAACTCTCATTTAGACCTCGTTGGCTAATTCTCATTCTATCTCGGATTTACAAAACTGTGTCGAATTCGCCGCGCTCGAAAAGTAGAGACTAAGCTTCGTCCATAACTTTCGCATACGAGCTCTATTATCGATCTTCTTTATATCCACGCGTTGGTATTTACGATTACTACAACTTTCATTTAGATCCCGTCGGCTAGTTCTCACTCTATCTCAGATTTACAAAACTGTATCGAATTCGCAACGCTCGAAGAGTAGGGACTAAGCTTCGTCCATATCTTTCGCATACGAGCTCCGTTTTCGACTGTCTTTTTATCGTTTAACTCTTATTAACGATATTTTCACTTATCATTTAGATTATTTTGGCTAAAAATCGACCGATCTAAAATTCAGATTCCGGGCTGTGCACTGCTATGTTAAATCTTAGAAAAATCATAACTCCCTCATACGAAGTCAGATTTGGATGTTCTTTTTGTGAACACTATCGGTTTAACATATACTATGACTTTCGTTTAGATCGCTAAGGCTAAATCTCGCTCTATCATAAATTCACTATTTACGCCTCCCGGTATCGTGTCAGTTCCGTCGCGAAACTTCGACGGGTCATAACTTCTTCGTTATAACTCGGATTTAGACGCTATTTATATGTACGGAAACCTTGTAACATATACTAAAACTTGATTGAGATTATTTATTATTAATAATCTTTTGTCGAAAAGTCATTTTCGACCCCTATTGCCTCTAAATTGACTAGCCCGGATCTACGGGCGTTACACTGGCCATCGGAAGGCCGAGTGTCCACAGTTGCATCAGGGGTCAGCGCAGGGATCTGCACCTGCTGCTAGGGTTACCAAGGTTCGATCACTGAAGGCCGAGGCTCCGTAGGCTCGTGGGAGAGCTTTCCAGTTGACATCGAAGGAGGTCCGCGCAGCACCCGACGTTGTGGTCGGTATGTATTCTTCTCTCTATTTATTTAAGTCTGAGATATTATGCTTATATTATGTTATGCATAGGTAGTTTTCTTGTGAATTATGTACCTGCCTTAGTGTTATTTGACTCGGGAGCGAGTCGGTCTTTTGTGTCGTTAGCCTTCAGTCGTCATATCAGTATTTGTCGAGAGGCCATGAGTCAACCTCTGCGAGTTTCTATAGCTAATGAGCGAGTAGTGTATGCCACAATTGTGATTCGAGGATGTATCCTTGAGATCTTCGGTGTGGAGTTCCCGATAGATCTGGTCCCGATTGCGATGGGGGAGGTGTGTGTTATAGTGGGCATGGATTGGTTGAGCCGATTTGGAGCTGTTATAGATTCCGAGCGTCAGTTGGTGATGATACGAGACCCTAGTGGGGGAGTACTTACGGTGTACGGTGAGGGTAACCGTCCTAAGTCAGCATTTTGTTCGGCTGCTAGGGCGAGACAGAGTTTTCAGCAGGGTTGCAGAGGGTTTGTGGCCTATGTGATGGAGACGCGAGTGGCCGCTGGGAGGCCAAGTTCGATCGATGAGGTCCCAATTGTGCGGGAGTTTCCTAACGTTTTCCCCGAGGAGTTGCCGGGTGTGCCTCCCGAGAGGCAGGTGGAGTTTCATATCAACTTGGTGCCAGGGGCGGCACCTATTGCCAAGGCACCCTATCGCCTTGCGCCGTCCGAGATGCAGGAGTTATCCATGCAGCTTCAGGAGCTGTTGGGAAAGAGGTTTATTAGACCGAGTAGCTCACCTTGGGGAGCGCCGATCCTTTTTGTCAAGAAGAAGGATGGTTCACACCGGATGTGTATTGATTACCGGGAGTTGAACAAGCTGATGTTCAAGAACCGTTATCCGTTACCGAGGATCGACGATTTGTTCGATCACTTGCAGGGAGCGTCTTGGTTCTCCAAGATAGATTTGAGGTCGGTTTATCATCAGATGAGGGTTCGGGATGAAGATGTCCAGAAGACAGCGTTTAGAACTCATTATGGGCATTACAATTTCGTGGTGATGCCTTTTGGGCTCACCAATGCACCAGTCGCGTTCATGGATCTCATGAACAGAGTGTGCAGACCGATGCTGGATCGATCGGTGATTGTTTTCATCGATGATATATTGGTATATTCGAAATCCAGAGAGCAACATGAGGGGCATTTGAGGGAAATCCTCAGAGTCCTAAGATCGGAGAGGCTTTACGCCAAATTCTCCAAGTGTGATTTTTGGTTACGGGAGGTCCAGTTCCTAGGACATCTCATTAACCAGCAGGGGATATTGGTCGATCCGGACAAGACTGAGGTTGTGATGAGTTGGGAGGTGCCGAGGTCACCTACTGAGATCAGGAGTTTCTTAGGGTTGGTAGGCTATTATCGGAGATTCATCAGGGATTTCTCCAAGATTGTCGTGCCACTCACCAAGTTGACCCGAAAGGGTGTTGCATTTTCTTGGGGTCCGGAGCAACAGACCTCATTCGAGACACTTCGCCAGAGATTATGTGAAGCCCCGGTGTTAGCCCTTCCGGAAGGGAAGGAGGATTTCATGGTATATTGTGATGCATCGATATCCGGGTTGGGAGCGGTGCTTATGCAGAGGGGGCATGTGATAGATATGCATCAGGGCAGCTTAAGCCTCATGAGTCGAGGTATCCCACTCATGATCTGGAATTGGGGGCTGTAGTGTTCGCCCTCAAGATTTGGCGTCACTATTTGTATGGGGTTCGGTGTATGATATACATGGACCACAAGAGCTTGAAGTATTTGATGGATCAGCCCAACCTGAATATGCGCCAGAGAAGAGGGTTGGATGTAGTAAAGGATTATAATTGTGAGATCCTGTACCACCCGTGCAAGGCTAATGTGGTAGCCGATGGCCTGAGCCGTAGGCCAGAGGGCGCCCCGATTCGAGATATTTACTTGAGATTGACAGTGATGACTCCGGTATGGGACACCATTCGAGGGGCCCAAGAGAAGGCCGTGAGACCGGAAAACCGCAAGAGAGAGCAAGTGATCAGGCAGGTATCGGAGTTTGTTACCGATAGTCGAGGACTTATGACCTTCCAAGGTCGGGTTTGGGTACCATTTGTGGTAGGGACGCATACCGTCTTGATGGAGGAGGCGCATAGATCGAAGTTCTTGATCCACCCCAGGGCCACTAAGATGTATTTGGACCTGAAGAAGGAGTATTGGTGGCCCTGTATGAAAAGGGATGTTGCATGGTTCGTAGAGAGGTGTTTAACATGTCGCAAGGTTAAGGCCGAGCACCAGCGCCCGCATGGTAAGTTACAGCCATTAGAGATTCCCGAGTGGAAGTGGGAACAGATCTCCATGGATTTTATCACCAAATTGCCGAGGACTGTCAGGGGTGTCGATGTGATTTGGGTGATCGTGGACAGGTTGACGAAGAGCGCTCACTTTCTTGCTATCATTGAGAGCTCTTCTGCTGAGAGATTGGAAGAGTTGTACGTGAGGGAGGTGGTATCGTGGCACGAAGTTCCGATCTCGATTGTTTCAGACCGAGATGTGCGTTTTATTTCCAGATTTTGGAAGAAGTTTCACGAGGAGTTGGGTACGAGGCTGCATTTCAGTACCGCATACCACCTACAGACCGACGGGCAGAGTGAGCGGACGATTCAGACGCTCGAGGACATGCTTCGGGCATGTGTATTGGATTTCGGTGGGAGTTGGGACACGTATTTGCCCTTGGCTGAGTTTTCCTATAACAACAGCCATCACTCGAGCATTGGTATGCCACCTTTTGAGCTGTTGTATGGAAGGAGGTGTCGTACCCCCATTTGTTGGGGCGAGGTAGGGCAGCGTGTGATGGGTAGTACAGAGATAGTGCTTCAGACAACAGAGCAAATACAGTAGGTTAGACAGAGGATGTTGACCGCTCAGATTCGCCAGAAAAGTTATGCGGATAGGCGACGATCCAAACTCGAGTTCCAGGTCGGTGATTACGTGCTCCTGAAGGTATCTCCTTGGAAAGGAGTGATCTGATTCAGGAAGAGGGGAAAGCTGGGACCCTGGTATATTGGGCCATTTAGGGTGATCGTGAGGGTGGGCAAGGCAGTGTATCGCTTGGAGCTACCTGCGGAGTTGGACCAGATTCATAATACCTTCCACGTGTCGCAGCTGAGGAAGTGTATTGCCGATGAGTCGGCAGTGGTACCATTAGAGGATATCCAGGTGGACGCAAGTCTGAATTGTGCTGAGAAGCCGATCTCAATCTTGGATCGGAGGATCAAGGTTCTGAGGAACAAGGAAGTGCCCCTGGTTCAGTTCCAGTGGCAACATCGGAGAGGGTCCGAGGTGACCTGGGATCCAGAATCAGAGATGCGGGAGCAGCATCCGGAGTTGTTCACAGCATGAGACTTCGAGGGTGAAGTCTGGTTCTAATGGGGGAGAATTGTGACAGCCCGAAATCTAGGTTAGCTTTATGACCCTTCTATTTTGGAGAGTTGGCAAATTAGTCCCTTAAAGTTGAAAGGTGGATTTGGTGAGTACGCTGGGTGTACTGGGGTGTACGTCGCGCGTACTTGCGCGCTTATTTTGTACGCGGGTTCATCCGGGTACGCTTGGCATACCCAAGGTTACGCTGGGCGTAACCGGCCCAGATGCAAAACCCTAATTCCTGGCCTTGCACTATAAAAGGAACATGTAGTCCTTTGCTCTAGCCACCATACACCCTTGAGTGAGTCCTTGGAGAGCTGAGATTTGTGCTTTAGCTTATGTGTGTGTTTTTGAGCTTGAAGTTATCTTTTCAAGGTGAAGAAGGGGAAGAAGGAGCCATTGTTGGAGCTAGAAGTTGAAGAACAAGTGTAGATCTGAGTTCTACAGTGGTTGGAGATCCTTCCTGAGGTAAAAAGCTCAAAGCTTTCCTTATTCTTCATAAGTTTTGCTTGTTGGACCATTTTTAGGGTTTTTGGTTCAAATAGGAGACTTTATGTGCAAAGAGTCTCCATAAGCTTAGATCTGACCTTTTCTAGTGTAATATGTGTTGAGGAGTCATAAAAATCTAGTCTTGGACGTGGATCTTGTGTCATGCATGAGTTATAGTCTCATTATGGAAGGAGGAAAGGTGTTTGAGCACAAAGTTACCCTTACAGCCACGCAAAGGCTTAAAGATTTCAACTTTATGGATTAAGTCATATTAGAGGAGTCAGATCTGAAGTTTGGATGCAAGTCTTAACCGATTAAGACCTGAATGTGTTGGATAAAGAAATTGGGCATTACACTGGGCGTAATCCCAGTACGCACCGCGTAGGGGGTCGCGTACCCCGTTTCTGGAATGCAAGGGTACGCCCCGCGTACAGGATCTGGTACGCCCCGCGTACTGCTTGCTGTTGACTTTTGTTGACTTTTAGGGTTTTAGTCAACATGTGGATTTTTGGGTCAGGGAGGGATAAAATGGTCTTTTACCCTTCTGTGGAATTTTAGAAAGGAATATAGTATAGCCTTGAGAGTCGTTAATGATTTGGAATAATTACTTGATGTGATTAGGCGAGGCTAGGTCGTTGTTACGAGATTTAGAGATATCGAGCACGTGAGACACTAGACATCACACGAGGTACTAGCGAGGACCGTGGAAAGGCGCCGACATGACTCGTACACACACCCACAAGCGGATTTGGATTTAGTTGATCTTGGGATTTGACATGTTTTTTATTATGACTACGTTACATCGGATTTTTATGGTTTGTTTTGAATGAAATTATGTTTTAAAGAAATGAAAAATTGTTTTGAAAAATTACGTTGTTACAATAAGATTGTAGATATGCTCATAACCCAACATATTCTTTTTTTAATAATTCTCTTTCTTTTCCTTCCTTTTGATTTTCACACCAAGATAACATATTCATGGTAATTTCAATCAAACTTCCAATGTTACTAAGAGTATGAAATATCAACTTTCCATGATCATCTTTCAAGCCTCCATAAGAAATCAAAGTTTTCCATGTAATCAACCCGCCTTTCAACAATAACCCATAAAATTGTTTCTCGTTGACTTTGCATTTGACATCTTTAATCATCACGATCCAAGAATCATAAGCCAAATACACCATCTTTGATCAATTATCAAAAAAAAAATCACAAGAACTTGGAATTTTCTAGAAAGAGAAAATGATTATGAATGAAATCTCTAGAGAGAGAAAGTGAATATGAACCAAGTTCTAAAGAGAGAAAGTGAGATTAACATCTATTCTAAAGAGGGAAAATCGAATTTTAAATAAAATCAAGGCACAAATTCGATTTCTAGAACAAAAACTCTCTCAAAGATGAAGAACTTACAACCATTTAGGATTCACCAAATCAAAAATGTCATCATAGATAAATTCTTGAGAACTTCAAGAACACCCGCTTTGATACCAATTGTAGTGAGAATTATGAGCTCTGATACCAATTGTAGTGTGAATTATGAGCTCTAATACCAATTGTAGTGAGAATTATGATGACATGTATAGAATAGGAAAGATCAAGTGAATCAATCAATCATGAAGAAAACAAGGAGTAAATAAAATATGTTTAAGCTCTTATTAGAATAGTAAGAGTACAAGTGGGTATTGTCAATTTCTCTCACTAAACTAATCTCTCCAAACGGGTCTTACATAAAATAGGAGTCGCTCACTTCCTATTTATATGAAAAGCTAAACCTATTACACATCACAAGTGGGTAAGCCACATTCAAGGAGAACTTTGCACGCTAACAGGTGTTGCATGAGCCTCCTCGGTTGTCAGCTGAAAAGCACTTCTCCTCACAACAGGTGCATCCACCTTGTCCTGGATGCCATCAGTAATTTGTAGAGTCGCTGGAGCAGGTGCTACCACTAGTACTGATACTACTAAACTCAGGCAATTGGCCTTCTTATGGCCCATATGATTGTAATGAAAGTAAATCAGTTCAGATACCGAGGTGGTGGTGGTGGCAATGTAATCCCTATTGATATGACCTATCCTGCCGCACTTGAAGCAGCGAGAACCACCCACACTGCATGCCTCTCGTGCTCTTTACCGCACTTGCCACAACGGACCCAACCCTGTTGGCCTCTCTATCTCGAGTTAAAAGCCTTGGGCCTCTTGCTCGAACCCTCTGAATCCTGAACCTGATATGGTTTCCTCTCCTCTCCATCTCTAATTCAATCTCTTTCTCTCTCTCTCTCTCTCTCTCTCTCTTTCTCTTTCTCTGGCCCTCACTATCATATCATCTAGTCTCTTGCAATTGGATCAGCTCACAAACTGCCCGATATCGCTCCTGAGCATCTCATGGTACCTCACCTTCTTCATCTCCTCATTTGCCACATATTGCGGAACCAGTAATGCCCTCTCACGGAACATAGCAGTGATCTCCGTTATTGTCTCAATTGTCTGGAGAAGGTCCTGGAACTCCCTCACCCACTGCTGGACCTCAACCATAGTAGCGAATTTGACCTGAAATCTCGTCACAAAATCCTCCCAATTCATGGACTCAATCGCATGTCCAACCTCCTCCCACCAGTCTTGAGCTCTGTCTTTCAGAAGACAGGATGCAAGTCAGACCTTCGCCTCCTTAGGACAAAGACTAGATCAAAAGGCGATCCCAACATCCACCAAACAACGCCTGCTCGCAATCAGGTCATTCTTCATGAAGAACTCTGGGGTTCCACATACCTGGAACTCACATAAAGTCAAAGTGTGAACTCCCATCATTGCCACCATCTCAGAACGAAAAGCGCTCAAGCGCTCATCCAGAATCTCCATGATACACTCCTTGACTATGTCGAAGATCATAGGAGTTTGCTCAAGAATACTACGGGTAATCTCTGACGAAATGAAATCTTGCATCTGATCATCCAACTGTATGGCTCCACAAGCTCTGAAAATAGACCATTCAAACCACCATACTGAAAATAGACCATTCAAACCACCATATCGATTGGCTCCTGAGAGACAGGTTGAGTTTAGTATTGACCTATTCGTGGTGCAGCTCCGATAGCCAAGGCACCATATCAGTTGGCTCCTCCTGAGATGCAGAAGTTGTCTACGCAGCTGTAGGAGTTGCTAGACAAGGGATTCATCAGACCGAGCAATTCGCCATGGGGAGCTCCGATCCTGTTTGTGAAGAAGAAGGACGGGTCAGATCACATGCGTATAGACTACCGAGAGCTAAATAAGGTAACGGTGAAGAACCATTATCCCCTCCTGAGGATTGATGATTTATTTGACCAGCTATAGGATGCATCTTGGTTCTCTAAGATTGATCTGTGATCGTTTATCACGAGATGCGATTCAGGGATGAGGACGTGCAAAAGACAGCTTTTAGGACTCGCTATGGTCATTATGAGTTTGTGGTGATGTCATTTGGGGCATTTATGGACCTCATGAACCGCGTGTGCAGACCGATGTTGGATCGGTCTTTAATAGTCTTCATCGATAATATCTTGGTCTATTCCAAGACTGAGGAGCAGCTTTAGGAGCACCTAATGGAGGTGCTGGAGACACTGAGGAAGGAGATACTTTTTGCTATGTTCTCCAAGCGTGATTTCTAGTTACGCGAGGTGCAATTTCTCGGACACCCTATCAACCAGAACGGTATATTGGTCGATCCAGCCAAGATTGAGGACGTGATGCAGTGGGAGATTCTGAGTTCTCCAACTGGCATTTGGAGTTTCCTTGGTCTAGCAGGTTATTACCGGATATTTATTCAGGACTTCTCGAATATCGTTGTTCCTTTGACCTGAATGAACAAGAAGTGGGTGACCTTTTGCTAGGGGCCTGGGCAGCAAGTAGCCTTCGAGACTCTCAGACAGAGGTTATGTGAGGCACCGATCCTGACCTTGCCGGAGGGCGTCGATGAATTCATGGTTTGCTATGACACTTAGATCACATGCATGCGAAGCGGTATTTATGCAGTGGGGTCACGTGATAGCTTACGCTTCAAGGCAGTTGAAGCCCCACGAGTCTAACTATCTGACGCATGATACAGAGTTGGGGGTTGTGGTTTTCGCCCTCAAGGTTTGGTGACATTACCTCTATGGGGTCTGTTGTCCCATTTACACGGACCACAAGAGTTTGAGGTACCTCATGGATCAGCCGAACCTGAACATGAGGCATCGTCAGTGGTTAGATGTGGTGAAGGATTATGACTGTGAGATCCTTTACCTCACGGGCAAGGCCAATGTGGTGGTCGATGCCCTGAGCCGCAAGGCGGTAGCAGCTCTGATTCGACACATCTGTCTGAGGATGATAGTGATTACTCCATTGTTGGAGCAGATCAGAGAGGCGCAGGTTGAAGGCCTGAAGGATGAGCATCAGAAGTGTGAGCGGATCATGGGCTAGGTGACGTCTTTGGATTACAATAGTCGTGGGCTGTTGACCCTGCATAGAAGGGTTTGGGTACCGTACTGGGGCGGAGTACTGCAGATTCTCATGGATGAGGCCCACAAGTCCAGGTTCTTCATCCATCCCGGGGCGACGAAGATATACAGAGATCTTCGTCCTGATTACTGGTGGCCCTACATGAAGCGGGATGTAGCCTGGTACGTTGAAAGATGCTTGACCTGCAGGAAGGTCAAGGTAGAGCACCAGAGGCCCCACAGCAAGATGCAGCTGTTAGACATTCCCATGTGGAAGTGGGAAGATATCACTATGGACTTTATCACGAAGCTTCCCAGCACCACACGTGGAGTAGATTCGATATGGGTCATTGTGGATCGGTTGACCAAGAGTGCTCATTTTATCCCGATCTAGGAGAGCATACCGGGCGAGAAGTTGGCCGAGATTTACGTGCGGGATATAGTGGCACGACATGGAGTGCCTGTCTCGGTGGTGTCAAACTGAGATGTTCGTTTCACTTCTAGATCTAGGAGGAGGTTTCATGACGAGGTGGGTACTCGTCTTCACTTCAGCACCGCTTTCCACCCCCATATGGACAAGCAGAGTGAGAGGACGATTCAGACTCTCGAGGACATGCTACGTGCATGTGTCTAGGATTTCGATGTCAGTTGGGATATGTATCTTTCGTTAGCGGAATTTTCGTATAACAATAGTTACCACACCAGCATAGACTGACCTCCCTTCGAGATGCTCTACGGGAGGAAGTGTAGGACCCCAATCTGTTGGGGCGAGGTCGGTTAGAGAGTCACGGGGAGTACTGAGGTAGTACTAAGACTATAGAGCGGATCCAGCAGGTCCAGAGCAGGCTCCAGACTGCTCAGACTCGGAAGAAGAGCTACGCCGACAAGCGGTGTTCATACTTCGAGTTTCAGGTGGGCGATATGGTTCTCATGAAGGTGTCACTATTAGGATCAGTATAGTGTTGCGTCTATTGGGCTTGTTAGCTAGTCCATGTTTATCTCCGGTATGGGCCTGTCCATCCGTGAGTTTTGTAGGGTTTTGTATAAATAGATGCTTGCATGCATCCTAGAACAAAGAGGATTAGAAACGATTAGAGAAGTATTGTTCAGCATATTCATCGTTCTTATTTTGTAACCCTAGAATCCTCTACAGTGGAAGTGCTTAGTCGAGCTCTGCTGAGGATCGAGTAATCTAATCATTCGACACATTCTGAATCATACTTGTGTTTTGTTTTTACTATCTTTACGTTCATCACTTACCTGTTACAAAGATCTAATCGATCAAAGAGTTGTTTTATAACTCATCAATTGGTATCAGAGCAGGAGGCTGTGTAATTCATACACATCTTTTCTGTGAAAGAGTTTGCGATTAGGGTTATTCCGCATTAACTAATATTTATTGAGCCGTCATTCCTTAATTGACGTAACTCAGCATTTATTTGTTTTGCCCTAATATTACATATTACAAGTCTGATCCTTCAAACAGGTTAAACGATCAAGCATGGACGAGTCACAATCTAATCCCATCAACATCTCAAACAGCATTGGATCAACGACGAAGATTCCTATTCTTTACACCCAGGATTATGAAGTCTGGGCGCATCATTTTGAAGATTATGTCATCGGATCTAAAGACAATGGATATCTTATTTGGGAAGCAATCGTATCTGGACCATTTGCTCACTCAGGAACATCAAAAATCATTAAAACTTAGAAAGAGTATAATGATCTGTTAAAGGACGTAAAAGATGTTGCTCAAGACGAAAAGGAAAAGTTTCAGTGAAACATTAAAGCATTGAGACTGATTCGATTCGCTCTTCAATCAGATACATTCAGGCTGGTGAGTTCATGCAGCACCGCTAAAGAAATCTGGGATAGGCTGCGGGAGCTATATTCCACAGATGAAGATTTGGAGCATTCAATTCAAACCTTGCTTTTGTCTGAGTTTGGTGAATTTAAACAGAATTCTGATGAAACTGTTACTCAGAAGTTTGATCGCTTCAATCATCTTCTTAGCAAGATGATCAAACACGATATAGAAAGGAAGCTGATTGAACAAAAAGTAACCTTTTTGAATGGCCTTAGATCCAAGTGGAGAGCGGTTGTATCCACTGTTAAAGCTCATGAGCAATTTAAATCTTATTCATTGGCAAAGCTGGTGGGGATTCTGAAATCCCAAGAAAATATTGTCTTGCAAGAGAAAAATGTGGTCTCAAGTTTGGGGTCCTTGGCACTCCTGTCTAAAAGCAAAAGTGTGGTAGAAGATGAAGATCTCAACTTAGAAGACTATGATCTCACTTCTGAAGACTATGCAATGATGGTGTTGAATCCAAAGAGGTTCATTAAGAAAAGGTTCCCTACCAATAAGAACCGAAATTGGCAGGGAAGCTACAGTTCTGAAAAGGTTAAGGAGGAACCGAAGACAGAAGAACCAAAGAAAGAGACGAAGGTTGAGGGAGACTCTGGTGTGAACTGCTATTACTGTGGAGGAAAGAACCATTATGCCAAAGACTGTGTCCTGAAGAAAATGGCAGAGAAGGATGAGGAGAAAGATGAGGAAGCTGTGTTGATGAAAAAGCTGGAAGAGATCAAGAGAAAGAAAGCTGCTACTAACCCTTCGATGAATGCTTTAATTATGCAGGGTTCGGCAGCGGATGATGAGTTCAGTGGCATGCAGGTCTGGTCAACCGACTCAGAGGATGATGAAGTTAGGAAGCCATCTCATAGAAAGGCGTATGTTGCAAGAGGTGATGAAAGCAGTGGGAAGTGTTTGATGGTAACATGTGTATCTCAAATGAGGGGATACAACACAGACGGTGGAAAAGAGGACACCAAGGAGCGAGAGGACTTACGCTTCATAGCAAAACCTCTCAGTGTGCAGATCAATGAGCTTGATGAATTGATCAAGAAGGTACAATCCATTTTTGTTTCATTCAAAGTCCCACAAAATTCATATGAAAAAGAATTAAAAAGCTTAAATTCTAGAATCTCTAATCTAGATAGCAGTTTAACTCAAAAACGGGTCACCAATTCTAACCTAACTGACCAAATAAGCAGGGTGTCATCCAAGAGTGACGAACGGAGGATGTGGATAGAGCTGAAGGAGTCGGAGCTGATTAAATCTAAGGACGAAAACATTTATTTACAAAGAGACACTTTAAAACTTCTGAAACAGAGAAATGTTTTTTGTTTAATTGCTAAACGTCTTTATGCTAACATCACTCAACTTCATCTGAACTGTGGAATAGGGCAGAAAATTCATCGCATGATTTTGCCCTTCCTTGAGTTTAAGGAGGATGAAATCGATGCTGAAGCATATAATTGCGAAAGTGTAGTTTCGTATCATGATGTGAATCCAACTTATATGTATGGTCTGGACAAAATCGAATCTTTTATAAAGTCCAAAGACCATAAGGACATGCTGAAAAACCTTTTGGATGAAAACGATAAACTGAAAGTAAGGACCGAAACCATACAAAAATTTGACTCATTGAATGCCAACTTGAGCTCAGAAAATAAAATTGATGTTGAAAACGCGTATGAGCTTAATAAGGATGATGATATGAGCGTAATTTCTGTAGAGGATGAAGTTGATTGTTCTGAGTTTATCAAGAGCGAACCCGAAAACCACAAAAATCTTATTTCTAAAAATTCTGTGGAGTTTGCTCGTTTGTCCCAAAATAAGTCCCCGATTCTTGAAGAAAAGGCTGTTGTGTACCAAAAGGTGAGAACAACACCAAATCAGGTGTATAAGGTGACAGGAGTAACCAAACATCAGACAGCCGAACTCACCGCCATAGTAAACGAAGATAATGCAGATGGATGTGATGAGTTTTTCTGGTCTGCTCCTATAGATAATGCTGACGAAACCGTTGGTCTGTTAGAGCGAACGTCCTGGAAAACCAAAGGCAGATATGTGCCAGAGCCACTAAACAAGCCTGACAACTTCGATGTGCCAAGTACTAGTGGTACAAAAGAAGTTACTGTAGAAGAAGTCACTCCTACAAGCGAAACATCATCTGTTAAAAGTGAACCGACTGACAGGAAGCAAAAGCAAAAAGCCAACATCCACCAACAGCCAAAGCAAGTGAAGGATCAAAAGCAGCAAAGGAATCTGAGATACAAAAAGAATCTCTCAGAGCGAAAACAGTTCTGGCGATCTCAAAACGCCCATTTCTCTTTTCATGACAAAAATTCAAAGTCGGAGAAAAGTACTGTCAGGCCGCAAGAAAGGAATAACAACCTAAGGGAAAGTTTTGGTTCAGAGAACACCAGCTACCGAAAGCATAGGTTCGGTTCCGAGAGCAAAAGCTATCGAGGTTCAAGGTTCGGTCCCACTAATGACCAAAACCTAAAGGGTCACTTAGTACCTCAAGTCAATCAAACTTCTCAGTTTAAATTCTCTCGTTCTAATTCTTCTCAACCCCATTCTAAATCCAATTCCTTTCAAACTCAAAATCCAAAATCTTCAACCGATTTGAAAGGAAAATCGAAGGTTTCCTCAGTCAAGAATGATCAAAAGCATTCCAAGGCCCAAACGCCTGAACCTGAATCCAAACCGACTGTAACAAATCCTAACAAAATTAAAGTTTTCACTATTAAGAAGAAAGATGAAATAACTTTAATAAAAAGAACATATCTTGTTGACATTTCTCTTACTATTCCTGTTCCTGTGAAAGGCTCACGTGGACCCAAGAAACTTTGGGTTCCTAAATCTGCTTGATTTTTGCAGGTTATCAGTGACGAGCAGTTCGACGAAGAATGGTATATATTGACAGCTGCTCACGTCATATGACAGGAAGGAAGGAAGAGCTGAGAGAATATCAATCTCTTCCAAACGGCGGGAATGTCAAGTTCGGGAACAACTCATATGGCACGATAAAAGGTTATGGGATGATAACAAATGGAGACTTCACGATTAGAAAGGTTGCATACGTTGAAGGACTACAGCATAACCTCATCAGTGTATCTCAGCTTGTTGGAGGTACCGGTCTTAAAGTTTCATTTGACAATGAGGGTTCGGAAATAATAGAGAAGAAAACAAAAAGAGTGATTCTCAAATCAGAGCGCAAAGGCGAAATGTTTCCTCTCAATCTTAAACCTATCAAAGGAAATCCAGCTATCTGTCTGTTATCCAAAGCACATTCTGACGAAAGTTGGCTGTGGCACCGAAGGCTCTCCCATCTCAATTTCAAGGATATCAACAAACTTGTCACAGGGGGTCATGTTCGAGGTCTTCCATTGCTCAAGTTTGATCGAGAACATTTATGTGCTGCGTGTGAAATGGGGAAGCAGAGTCGTCAAAGTCACCCATCCATTATAAACACTAAAGTCGTTGAACCACTTGAGTTAATTCATATTGACTTGTGTGGTCCATCATCTATCGAAAGCATCGGCGGTAGCAAGTATATTCTTGTTATTGTCGATGACTTTTCACGTTTTACATGGGTGTTCTTTCAAAAGCAAAAATTTGAGGCAACTCTCAAGCTAAAGATGTTTATTAAGCAGGTTGAAGTGCAACTGAGGAAAATCGTTCGTAACATCAAAAGCGACAATGGGATGGAGTTCAAAAATAAAGAATTTGAAGACTTTTTGGCAAAAAAAGGGAACCAGTCACAACTTCTCAGCCCCCTACACCCCTCAACAAAACGGAATTGTCGAAAGACGAAACCGATCTTTGTGTGAGGCGGCCTGAACCATGCTAAGTTTCGCTTCTCTACCTTTATATTTTTGGGCTGATGCTATTGTTGCAGCATGTTTTACGCAGAACAGGTCCTATCTCAATAAGCGTTTCACTCTCACTCCTTATGAGATCATCAACAACAGGAAGCCAAATGTTAAATTCTTCCATGTATTCGGCTCACGATGCTTTATCTTCAATTCTAAAGAACATCGTAATAAGTTCGACGTTAAAGCCGATGAAGGAATTTTTCTGGGATACTCTCTTACTTCAAAAGCATACAGGGTTTTAAACAAGCGTTCGAGGAAGATTGAAGAAATGTATTATGTGACTTTCGATGACAGTTACGTCAAGAAGCTGAAGGCCACTGAAGGAACAATTGGAGAAATTTTCTCTCAAACAGGCCAAGTCACGGCCTCGATTGCAAATTTATTTGAGCAGTTTGTGGAGTTATTCGATGAACCGGAGAAGGCTACTCTCTCAGAAGCCAATGCAGCAGACAACAAAGTTGACCATCTGAAGCAAATCGTCGAAGACGCTGCCAAACGAATGGATGAAGGAGTATCAGTTCCAAATGAACCTCCTTAGCACGGTGCTTCAGTTGAGGGGGAGAATCCATCTTCTTCAAAATAGCCGAGCTCACAAATTGAGGGGGAGAACTCTTCTCCAGCTGCACCCGAAAGCTCTACTGCGCCCGAAGGTACTGTAGCTCCTGAAAGCTCGAATACACCCAAAAGTATTGTAGCACCGGAAAGTCATGTTACACTTGAAAGCTCATCAGTCGAGGGGGAGAATGCCGATATGTTTTATGACGATGATAGTCAATCTGAATTAGAAGAAATGGTAAATGCTGAATTGGATCCATCCTATGATCCAAATTACCCTCCTCTTGTCAAATGGACCAGAGATCATCCTGTTTCACAGGTAGTGGGTAATGTCTCCGAAAAGATCCTGACCCGATCTCAATTGAAGGCAAAGCAAGCATCTCTGTTCTCAAAAGTAGAGTTCTGCATGTTTAACTCTTTCGTCTCAAAAGTTGAACTGAAGACAGTAAATACTGCTCTTGATCACTCTGATTGGGTTCAAGCTATGCAAGACGAACTTAATGAGTTCGAAAGAAATAAGGTTTGGCGCCTCATTCCAACTCCTAAAGATGCTTCGGTTGTTGGTCTCAAATGGGTCTTCAGAAATAAAATGGACAAGGAAGGCAATGTGATAAGAAACAAAGCTCGTCTAGTGGTGAAAGGATACTGCCAGGAGGAAGGAATCGATTATGAGGAAACTTTTGCTCCTGTAGCTAGGCTGGAATCTGTTCGAATATTCCTTGCCTATGCTACACACAAGAATTTGAGGTCTACCAAATGGACATAAAGTGCACATTTCTAAATGGAGAACTTGAAGAAACGGTGTACGTGGAGCAACCTCCGGGATTCATCAATGAAAAGTACCCCAATCACTGCTATATTCTGGACAAAGCGGTTTATGGGCTGAAACAAGCACCTAGGGCCTGGTATGAAACGCCAACCAAGTTTTTAAAGATGTCCAAATTCAAACAAGGTTCGGTTGACCCAACCTTCTTTCGTAAGAAGGAAGGTAACCATCTTATGATTGTTCAAATCTATGTCATGATATCATCTTTGGCTCAACGAATCCTAGCTTAACAGCTAAATTTAGAAAGCTGATGGAGAATAAATTTGAAATGAGCTCAATGGGTCCGATTAACTTTTTCCTTGGTTTAAATATTAGATAGGGACCCGAAGGCATCTTTATTAACCAGGAAGCCTACACCAAGACTCTCCTTGCTAAATTCGGCATGATGGGAGACTCAAAGGTTAAAGTTCCAATGGCATTCGGCACCAAGCTCACTCCATCCTTGGATAAGCCAACAGTCGATATTGCGCTATATCGCCAGATGATTGGTTCTTTAATGTACCTTAATGCTAGCAGGCCTGATATAATGTTTTCTGTCTGTTACTGTGCTAGATTTCAGGCAAATCCTCGTGAACCTCATATGCTTGCAGTGAAGAACATACTCCGGTATCTAAAACGAACTACCTCTCTCGGCTTATGGTATCCATCAAACTCAGGTTTCTTCGTTCAAGCCTACTCAAATGCAGACCTTGGAGGTTGTGGACTAGACAGGAAAAGCACCACTGGAGGCTGCCAATTCCTTGACGGGAAGTTGGTTAGCTGGCAATCAAAGAAACAGACTTGTGTATCTCTGTCTACAGCTGAAGCAGAATACATCGCAGCTGCCTCCTGTACATCTCAAGTGATTTGGATCCAAAGCCAGCTCTGGGACTATGGACTCAATATGAAAAAGATCCCACTGTATTGCGACTCTGAGAGTGCAATTAGGATCTATCATAACCCAGTGCAACACTCCAAGACTAAGCACATAGCACTGAGGTAACACTTTATTAAAGATGATGTTGAAGATGGGAACGTAGAAATTCATTTTGTTCGAACCACTGATCAACTGGCTGACATCTTCACCAAAGCTCTTCCTGAAGCTTCTTTCAACAAAATTCTACAAGGGCTAGGAATGATGGAATCGGAGTCAGTACCAAAAATTACCTCTCAAGATTAAAAGTAAGAAGCGAAATAGACCGAACGTTCGGGTTCGGGTCTTGTTCTGGTGTACCGAAATGAACCGAACGCTCGGGTTCGGTTGTATCATCTGATCTTCGCTTATCACTCAAAGGTAGTTTCTTTGGTTGTAAATCTTTTGTATTATTTTTCCAAATTCATTTATCTTATTGTCAAAGTTCTTTTCTTTTTCAAACTTATTTTTTTGGCAACCGAAATAGACCGAACGTTCGGGTTCGGTTCCAAAAAAAAAAATTCTCACCCGAAATAGACCGAACGCTCGGGTTCGGTTCCAAAATTTTCTCAACCGAAATAAATCGAACGCTCGGGTTCGGTTCCAACATTTTTTTGTATTCAATTTTTTTATGTCTTATTTTCCTTTTTATCAAAAATTCCAAAAATATTTTTTTATTTTTTTTTTAAATTCAAAAACTCCTAAAATAATTTTTTTTTTATTATTTATTTTTCTTTCTTTATGTTATTTTAATTTTGGCTCTTATCTTTTTGTATGTCTCTTTGTGGGTAAATCATTTCACTAGCTAAGTGTCCCTAGAAGCATGTTGTTGTATGTGTCCAAAGCCTCACCTGATTCTAAATAATAGCCTTACCGACTTGGTACAAACAAACCTTGTCTTCCCAATTAGGTTCTCATATTTATTCTAATCATGAGCTACCTAACTCTCTTCTCACATGAGATAAGAGTTTTCTGCTTAGTCTTTATTTTTCACAGCAGAGGTACTTTGGTCTCTTTACACCATCTACATTACTTTTTCTCCATCTCACTCGTTTCACAAACGTAACCCTTGAGACTCTCAGACATTACCACTGAGGTTTATGGTTGCATAATTTCTGTGTTCATGATCTTAGCTTCGTGTCACTACGTGCTAAGTGAAACCCACAATTCAATACCTACTATTCATTGACGGTGAACAATTAACTTGCTCTAGTTTTCACTAATGAATTGACGGACTTATCCATGAGGGTACACCATGAAATCACTATTTTTCTTTTGAGTGATTCCTATGAAATTGTTAAATCCAATAACATTTCTTCCCTTGGGATCCAGTCTTAATTTTTTTTGAGATTTCGCATACATTAGTTTACCTTGCCACTTAAATTATCTCCAGCCTACTTGTTCAACAGACTACATTGGTCTCACAAGTACTTCGTTCGATTTCTATCTTATATCAAGATCAGGAATTATGCATCGAAGTGAAAGCCACCCTCATAAGCCTAATTAAAAGAAGCCTTTCAACACTTCTTAATAAGTGTCTGATCGTTATTCAACGGGAAACCACACAAACACTTTAAGGTCTCTCTTGACTTTGAAGGAAGAGATTCGTGCCCGGGATCAATTGTTTCGTGTCTTCATTGACATCACCTAATCCCTCAAAAGTGTTGCTTTATTTCCTTTTCTTTTACACACTCAGCACGAAAATCTTTTTGATTTTCCAAAATTCTGGTTTCATTAATTTCAAGACATTTTAATTGGATTGGTTGTTATAAAAAGGTTGTGGTTGATATTGATCCACGTGGGCGATTTTATTTTAAAGATGTCGTTAAACTCTAAAGGGATAAGATGACAAAATAATGACTCAGGCGGGAGTCCAATCGATTTGACTTCAAACGGCACAAGAAGCCACGCGTGCGAATTGGAACCGTTTCATTTGAAAATGGCGCCTGATGGGAAGGCGTGTAATTAGGGACTGACACTCTCTCTCTCTCCTGCGTAATCATCGGCAACCCCAACTGTCACGCGTCAATCGCCTCCGAAAAACTCTTCGTTTTTCAATCGAAGATTTGGGAAAGATTCTTCTCTCCCCTTTACCCACAGTATAAAAGGCAATGTAAACCACCGTTTACCTCTTTACTGCACCTATATTTCCAGAGAGCAAGAAAATCGATCCAACCTCTACTGTTCATCATCTCTCCCATCTTCATCATAACAATGGCGGATTCTTCATCAGTTCACGCAACTTCTCACATCTTGCCTATTCGTCCCCAGCAGAGTTTGATCATTGATCTTACTCCTCAGGCATACGACGCGTTCATGTTTCCCATCATCGAATGCCTGAAATACTCGCCAATCGCTCCTGCTCTTACCAGGGCTGAAGCTGTTCCCATGGAGTTCCTATCACAGATTTTTGCCACAGCTCACTACGACAAGGTCGTCGACAGGATTTTCTTCGATGTCTTCGAGCCCAAGGCGTCGATTTCCAAGCAGAGGTTTTGTACGTTGTTAAGGTTTGAACCCGATTTGTCGAGGGTTAATCCTGAAACCATTCCGATGGGTCATCTGTTCAACATGTTCTACAACATGGGGTACAGTGAGGTGCTCACAACAGTCACGAAATTCAAGAAATCATGCCTGCCCCCTCAGTGGAATGGGATGTTTACCGTGCTTTTCAAGGGCTTGTCTGAAAGAAGTGCTGGATCAGATGGGGCAAGTCGCTTGTTCCTATCAATCATGTACGGGATATACAATGGTATCAACATGGACTACGGGTCGGTCCTATGGCAACAACTCATTCAGAGTCTTTCTTCCACTTCTCGACATTTAGAGATTTCATATGCCCGGTTCTGGACTCTTGTCACTAAATGGGTGATGGACAAGTACCACGTCCCCATTGTCGCTGGTGCTCCAATGTCTTCGATTGGTACTTTCCATACCACGAAGATCATTGTGTCTGACGCATCAAAATTTCCCTTCAACGGTTCTATCCCTGAAACAATGTATGGTGATGTTCCTGCCGAAAGTCGGATTATTAAAACATACAAGGAGTTCTGACGGTCTGGTCCGAGAGACCTTACTCCAGAGATGCTCAAGTCGATTCATGATGCTGACAAGCCTGCCCCCATAGGAAAGAAGGCTGATAAGGGCAAGCAGGTTGCAAAGGGAGCAAAAGGACCATCTCCCAAGAAGAGGAAACCCACCAGAGCAGCCCAATCCCCTCCAATAAAGAAGCGAAAAACCCAACCAAGGCGAAAGCTAATCAGTGCTTCATTTTCAAGCGAATCTAAGGAAGAGGGTTCTGATTCTGATGGATCTCAACGTGGTAACACTCCACCACCTTCGCCTACACCAGAGATTCATATTTCCACTTCTCCTATTTCCTCTCCACCAGTTACAATTCCTTTTTCCATTCCCCCCATAACCTCCACCACTCAAATACCATCCACCTCCATCCCAGTACCACCACCTATATTTACCGAAGCAACGACCACCACCACTGCAAACATAAGAACCAACGTATCTGATACGGGGGTTCACACTGACACACCCAAATTCACCTCTGCACCTGAACCCACATCAACAACCGAACACACCACCCAACCCGAACCTACTACTACTACTACCGAGCCTCCAACTTCACCACCACCATCTTCTCCTGCTCATGCATCAGAGGATGACAAACCACTCCTTGGCGGGTAGGACATGACCTTTGATTCGGTCTATTACAGTCCGTTTCAGGTTCAAAGTGACGATGATGACGATGCTCCTGTCACAAAGAGGCATCTCAAGGAGCTACATGATAAAATCGATTCGTTCATTGCCTCATCTTCCACATCACAGTCCTCAATCTCTTAAGCTGCCATTCAGAAAATTATTGATGCTTTTTCCAAAGCTCATCAAGTTTCTCTTGATTCTGCCACTGCAGCCATTGACGCCTCAACCAAAGCTTGTGAGGCAGCGACCGAAAAAGTTGATAAACTATTCACTGATGCTTCTTCCTTGTTGAAATCTTTACAGGAAAACGCTGAAGCCACCACGACAAAGCTGGAACCCATTGTCCACCAGCTGGCTAATTCAGTCGCATCAGAGCTGAAGTCGTTCGCTTCACTTCGTCAAACAATTTCTAACGACAACTCAGCTTTCAGAACAACCATTGAGGAGCGTCTCTCCAAGCTTCAAGAAGACTTAGCTGCTGAGAACTCTCTCATGGATGCTCTCGCAAGGAAGACTACTGCTCTGAAGGTCAAGAGTACTCAACTCTCCAACTCTCAACAGGAGATTGACTCTCTTCGATCTGAAAGAGAGGTAGTTAAATCGTGTGTTTCGGATGTCCACTCAGCTATCTCAAACATCCTTGAAGCACATGACCCGATCCTCAATTATTTTGTGAGGCGTGACCTTGCAGAGAAGCTTGCTCCCGCCCTCTCTCTACTGAGCAAAATTGAAGGGCTCCTTGATTTCGTGTCCATTCCGAAACAAGGGGGAGAAAAAGAACAAGTGTCTCAACCACCTCCTACTTCAGCAACTCACACAACCGAACCTCCTCCAGTAGGCCAAGCCTCAGGTTCCGGTGTGAAAGACAAAGACAAGAAGATTGCTGAGGAGAGCGATGATGATGATAAGGAGACAATTGCCGACCTTCTGAAGCGACAGGGTCGAGATAAAGAGGCTGACATCAGTGCTCGTGTGGCTAGAGAAGCTGAAGAAGCCGAAAGAAGACAAAAAGAAGCCCACGACCTTCTCGAGAGCAGGAAAACTCTTTTTCCTCCTTGGACTCTTGAGAAGCTGATTAAAGAAGCCATCGAAACACCAAGTATCTTGTGGCTAGAACCTGTGATCTCTTTAGATTGTTCTAACACTGTCGACTCTCAGTTCGATATGCCACTGACCCGAAAGGCGTTTACTTTTCATGCCTTTGAAAACATTGTTGAGTTCCCTTATCCTCATCCACAGGTTGATCGGGACTTAGTCGAATTTTATCTGAGGGCAACTCAACCACAATACCAAACTTGGAGTGCTCAGAAAATCGTCAATGTTCGGGTCCTAAAGCCGTACAGGGAAGGCAACTTCACCAACGTTCGGTTCAAGGTACTACAGGGATCTGCCAAGACCAAACATACCATCTCACTTGCAGATCTTCCCAACCTTAATCCCCATGACTGGATTATCTTGCACAACATCCTTCTTACAAACGAAGCAGAATATGGTCCGATCATCGACCACTTTAAGAGGATGCTTGTATGCTATGTCATGGAAGTTGCTCTGATGGATCAGAAGATAGCGAGCGTATTCAAGAAGAAGCCCACCATATCTCCTATTGGCTCTGCCAGTGATCTCAACATGATGCAGATGGGGAAGATTGACCCAAAGAGAAACTCTGTCATGTTTACCAGGAACGAAGGACAGAAATGTCTTTTCGCCTTGGCAGACAAACATCTCTACACCACTGCCTGTTTGGAACACGTTTTAGGGATCATCCATCGATGCAAGCAGAACACAGTGGAAGATATCAAGTACTTTGATGATATGATTCAATGGTACATTCGCTTCAGACAGACAATCCTTGCACTTATCACACGTATGTTCGATACAGTAAAGAAGGCTCCCGCTGCTGGTCCAAGCAAGAAGAAACGATAGTCTCGCTCCAAATTGACGCAAAGGGGGAGATTGTTAGGATCAGTATAGTGTTACGTCTATTGGGCTCGTTAGCTAGTCCATGTTTATCTCCGGTATGGGCCTGTCCATCCGTGAGTTTTGTAGGGTTTTGTATAAATAGATGCTTGCATGCATCCTAGAACAAAAAGGATTAGAAACGATTAGAGAAGTATTGTTCAGCATATTCATCGTTCTTATTTTGTAACCCTAGAATCCTCTCCAGTGGAAGTTCTTAGTCGAGCTCTGCTGAGGATCGAGTAATCTAATCATTCGACACATTCTGAATCATACTTGTGTTTTTTTTTACTATCTTTACGTTCATCACTTACCTATTACAAAGATCTAATCGATTAAAGAGTTGTTTTATAACTCATCAGTCACCTTGGAAAGGTGTCATCAGGTTTCGGAAGCGGGGCAAGCTGGGCCCCATGTATATCGGCCCTTGCTGGGTTTTAGCCTGGGTGGGCAAGGTGGTGTACAGATTGGATCTTCCTGCAGAGCTTAGCCAAATCCATTGCATTTTCCATGTTTCCCAGCTATGGAAGTGCTTAATGGATGACTCAGCGATTATGCCTCTAGAGGACATTTAGGTTGATGACAACCTAAATTAAATCTCGAAACCAGTAGCTATTCTCGATAAGAAGAAAAAGGAGCTGAGGAACAAGAGGGTGGAGCGGGTGCAGGTGCAATGGCAGCAGCATAGGGGTTCATAGTAGACTTGGGAGCCCGAGGAGGAGATGAGGGAACATTACCTAGAGTTGTTTCCAAATGTAGCAGACTTCGAGGACGAAGTCTAAGACAAGAGGGGGAGAATTTTAACTTCTGGTTCCTGGTACGCATTTAATTTTAATTTATTCATTTTTATAGAGATACTCGACGAGTTGGAAGCCCCAAACTCATCGAGTAAAAATCATATTTGACATGGGATGTTAAGTCGCCTACTCGACGAGTTGAGGGCCTTGACTCGGCGAGTAGGGCTGCTAGGATGAAACCCTAAATTCGGGGTTTTGCACCTTATTTAAGCATCTTAATCCCCACCCCTCAGCTTCATTTATAGCCTCCAAGTCCCAAACCCTAATCCACGAAACCCTAGTGCTTTGCTTGAGATTGTGAGCCATTTTGAGTGATCTTTGTGTGTTTTTGAAGCTTGTGGAAGAAGAGAAAGCTAGAGGGCTTAAGAGGGAGAGAGTAGATCCAGAAACTACACATTATTTGCTACATTTTTGGGTAAGCAAGTCCCAACCTTGCTTAATGGTTTCCTTAATCTCTTCTTTTCATCTTTATGAGGGTTTTGATCCAAGTATGTTAGCATGTGAAGAATGGACGACCCAAGTGGGTATTCTTCCAAATCTAGGACCTTGAAGGACTATTATGGCATAAAGGTGAAAACTTTATGCCATAGGAGTCCCCATACAAGCCATAGAGTATCATTTTGGCCCTTTTAAGCCCAAAAGGTCATGCATGGAAGCAAAGTATGAGCCTTTACGTGTTGATTTGGTATCTAGGACCTAGATCTTGATTTTTATGCTTTGGGTTGGAGTAATAAGGCTTTTAGACAAAGATCTATGTCCTAAGGAACCAGGGTTTTAGTTAAACCCATTAACAAGGGTTATTAGCAAGTAAAGTTGGAAAGTTTACCCCTAAAAGGGCATTTCCAGTGAGTAGACAAAGTATGGACCTTGGATCTGGAGAGTAGAGTCTTAATCTATTAAGATGGCCCAAACAGACATAGGGACTCGTCGAGTCCATAAGGGAAATCGACGAGTTGGGTCATGTTGTCCCATTTCACCTTAAGATAGAACTCGACGAGTCTGTGAAGGGACTTGACGAGTTGATTCGCTAAATCATGACTATGAGCAGCCCGATAGAACTCGACGAGTTAGGGGACGACTCGGAGAGTTGGGTCGCAATTTCAGGACTGTTGAGTTAACGAACTCGGCGAGTTTATAGGTCGACTCGGTGAGTTGGTCAACCCAGAATGTTGACTTTGACTAGGGGTAAAATGGTCATTTTTCCCTTAGAAAAATTATCAGTTTTTAACTAAGTGCTTATTGTGATGATGATAGTCGGGGAGTCGATTGGAGCAGCCATCAGAGATTCCTTACATGAGATTTCAGTAGCCAGATTAAGAGGTGAGTTTTCCTCTAGTAGAACGGTTCAAACGCACCAAGGTCGACCCGTATATGTATGATTAGTAGCCGAGTGTGGATGAGGCCCATATCTCCCAGTTAGCCGAGTGTGGGCAGGATCCGTATCTCATAGCTTTAGTTGAGTATGGATGATTGATAGATTTAGCTATACTTGTTGTCTGTGTGATACTTGTATGTATGCTTAGTAGCTGAGTGTGGGCGGGGCCCATATCTCATAGTAGTTGAGTATGGGCGTGGCATGTATCTCTTAGTAGCTGAGTGTGGGCGGGGCCCGTATCTCCCTTAGTTAGCGGAGTGTGGACAGGGCCTGTATCTCCATGAGTGTGAGCGGGGCCCATATCTCCTAGTTGCATGTTATATGTGTATGGTATGTGGTAGTTTAGGGAGACTCACTAAGCTTCGTGCTTAAAGTTTTCAGTGTTGGTTTCAGGTACTTTCGGTAGCAAGGGGAATAGCTCGGGATGATTGCAGTGCACACATCATCGATTCAACTTGGGATGTCTAAACTTTGATATTTTGACACATGATATTGATACACTATTTTGTTGTGATGATTGAAGACAAATTACTTATGTTTTTATGAGATGATGACTGGTATTTATGGTTTTTATGAATAATTAAAAACGAAATTTTTGGACTATATTTTTGGGATATTTCAGCTCCCAGCACGAAATCTCTTCCTAGGTTTTCCTAGAACAACCACCACACTACTCCCGCCATCAACTGAAAAAGGAACTCACCTTAACACCCTCTAACTAACTCACAAATACAATTATATATCACCGACACCAGATAATTCTTCGAATGAAAGGTCTCATACTACATACGGTTAGACTCAAACAAGAGTTGCGCAATAGAGTTAAAACCTAACCTTCTAAAATTATTTAGTCTTAATAATATGTAATTTGCCATATTCGCTTACTAGTTAGCTGAAGTTAATGAGAACTCCTAAAAGCACAAAGCAAGCAGAATTTGAGCATTGCGTAATCGAAATCTAGCATAACCTAAACAAGCCATCCTATCACTGACTGGTCAGCAATAGCATGCGAGTCTACAACCTCATATAGTAGGCATACAAAGGCATATCTCCTAGATCCTTAGCCCTAATCTAGTATGCGATACACCAATTCATAGATCAAGCATATCATAGAACATGTATGGATGTTTTGGGAAAACTTACTTGAGCTCGGTCGATTGCATGCACCACACCTCATTCTTTTGTTAGAAAATTCTTTTTATAAAACATTTCTTCTATAAAAATCTACCAAATCCTCAGTTTGAGTTCATACACACCCGAGAGTGTGCCTGAATCCCTCAAACCAAGGTTCTGATACCCACTTGTAACGTCCCAAAATTTAAGACCAAAAATTTCATTTTTATTATAAGAAAACCATCATCCAAAACGTTTCATAAAAACCATAATAAAATCAGAGTATATCAATAATCATCCAGTTACATCAGAGTTAAATAGAAAGCGGAATAATGTGGTGTGTGCAATGCGATCATCCCGAGCTCTTCCCCTTTGACCCGGAAGTAGCTGAAACATACACTGAAAACTGTAAGCACGCAGCTGAGTGAAATCCCCAAAACACCACATACCATACATATCTAACATACAATGAGCCATTTCTAGAAACTCATCGGGCAGCGTCCGACATCGAGCCTCGCTCAAAACAGATCTGTCAGTATCATGTGATGGGCCCCACCTCATCACATCCATCAGGCCCTGCCTGGCATTGGGCCCCACCCTGTATACATATAGGCACCTAAAGACATACAATAATCACTAAGAAAAATAACATACAATACACTCATCAGGACCCGCCCGGTATACATAACACATACAATATATGCAAGAGTCACACAGACAACTAGCATCCTAACCATAACAAATCATGGGTCGGTATTGGTGCCTTTGACCCACCAAACACAGTGAGGAAACTCACCTCAAGCTGCCAAATATCTCAGATAAAAGCTTGGACCGTCAATCCGAAAAATCCCCACGCTAACCAATCAAATAAAACCTAATTAATAAGTTGGGCCATAAACCAAAGTTATGAATCTCATTCATCAGTCCAACTCCCAAGGTAAAAGACCATTTTACCCTTTCCTCACTTGGCCTAATAGCCAAGGCCCAACCTAATAGCTCCAAAAGCCCAAAATCCTAAATGGCACCCAAGGCCCATTATAGCCTAATCCAAGAAAGCCTAATGTCCAACAATAGCCCAAAGTCCATAAATGATCCATAGAAGTTAAAGGTCCTAGCCCAATCAAAATAGAAACCAAATAAACTAAGACTACAACTCCATCGGCCCACTGATTAGCGTACGCTCGACATACCAAGCTCGTATGCCATGCGTATATGATTGATTCAGAGATAGGCTCGCACCCAGTATGCTCAGCGTACTCAGGAGTACTACCCGTATACTGGCCTAATTCTAAGTTCTTGATAAAGTCTTAATCACTTAAGAACTTAACATCCAACCTTCAAACTAACATCATATTAAGGTCCTAAACCATAAAGTCGAAGACTTTAAGCCTTTGTGTGGCTAAAAACACCCTAAAGTCCAATTCTAGCATCTTAACACCATTAAGAAGAACATCAACCTTACATGGTTTAGCTAAACCCATCAAGTTATCATTTTTATGTATAAGGGACCTCAGAAAAGCCTACATCTATCATCCTAAGATGTTGGAGTATCCCATACTCCCAAACAAGGCTTAAAGGACCCCAAAAGTGCATAAATGAAGCTGTAAACTTGATCTAGCATAAGGAATTATCAAGTTAGGATCTTTATACCTCAAATAGCTTGCGAAGTTGATGAAGATCCTAGATCTTTAAGCTCCAAGTCCACCAAAGCCTCTCCACCAAGCTTCATTTTCTTCCAGGGGCACAAAAACACCACAAAAGTCACATAAAGGCTCACAACACTCAATAAGGATTAGGGTTTCGTTCTTAGGGTTTGGAGAAGTAGAGGCTGACCATAAGATGCACCCAAGGCATCAAAAGTTGTTTAAATAGAGCACAAACCCTAAAAATTAAGGCTTCCCCCTACTTAGCATATACTCAGCATACTCCCACGTATGCCCATCGTACGTGGGTGTCTCCGTGTCCATTCTACGAGCCAGTATGCTCAGCATACTCATAGAGTACGTCCAACATAATCGGCTAGGAACCAATGATGAAAATAATTTACAAATAGGGGTTAAAAGGAACATACCCATAGATTGCGAATGTTACACTATGTTATGTATTGAAAAATGTTTGTTGGATGATATTGAACTTGATTCTATAATTGATGACTTTGCATCTAAAAAATATCGTAAATGTAATTTTCTTTAGTTTTTCTTTGCTATATTTATGTATTAGGATTCGGAGCATGTTCTGGCCTTTTTATTTTGTTGTTTTGTATTAATAGTTGTTAGGTTTTTTGGTTTCCGAGGCAAGCCTTTTTTCCCATAGGTGGGGAGTCCCAAGCCTTCAATTGTATTATTTTTTTAATTAATAAAAATTTTCGCAGGTGCTGCCCTCCTCTACAAAAGAAAATTTACCAAGGCCCTAACTTTATTTTGCTCCAAGTGCCAAATTATCTAGGACCGGCCCTGAGGTAATGGCGAGTGTGCGACCGCACAAGACCTCAAAAATACATGGCCTGAAATTTAGCCAAATTATACATTTAATATATCAATATATATCAGATTTATGAAAATATTAAAATAAAGCTATCTGTTTCACCAGCTAGGCTAGCCGCCTTTTATATCCTCCTTTAAACGACCATCGTTCGAATCATTGCTACTCTAATTTGTTGTATTATATTTGGGAAATCTGTGGAAAAAGTCCCAATATTTTAGGCCAGTATACGATTTAGTCCCAAATTAAATTTTGTTTACAAAAAAGGACAGATTACCGGCTAAAACTTCGGATTAACCCTTCGTGGCCGGTTTCATAGATTTAGCCGGTATCTCGTCTTTTTTCGTTAATTAATCCAAATTTTGGGGCTTTTTCATTAACTAATCAAAGTTTTAGGGCTTTTTCATTATTTATTACCAATAAACCAAAATATTTGGACTTTTCTGAAGATTAACTTTAAACTAATATATATTATATGATCTAATTTAATATGTACTATTCCATGTCTTCTTTCTTAAGCTCTTCTAGGCTCACCGTGTATTTTATCGGTGTCGTCAAACCCAACAACAAAAATCTCACTCACAAGCCTCGTTAAATCCATCGATTTTCCAAAATTATCCATTCATAACTCTATGATCATCTTTCAATCTCCAAATAAAGAACGGAGAAAATCTTTGTTGATTACGTGGATGTCCCTATTACCTAACTATGACTTAAACCGTGGTTCCAACACTTGAATGTTCCTATTACCTAACCATGACTTGAATCCTATTTCGAACCCATACACTATTCGAATTGTCCATAGTGTTGTTCACAACAAAATAGGAATCCCACATGGTTTAACCACTGATACCTTGGCTCAAGTCTTACATGACCCTTGTTTCCTTATAATAGGGTTTGAAAACCATGAAGAATGAACCATAAAGCTTAAAAAACTCAACATAGGTAAAAGAAATCAACTCGATATTATGTACTGAAAACCATGAAGAATGTTAACTCTAATTGTAAAAAAAATGTCAACAAGCTATCCATCATAAACTATTAAAATATTAATTTGGTATACCTACGAGCTACGGTTCCAACACTCAGATGTTCCTATTACCTAACCATGACTCGGACCTTATTTCGAACCCATACACTAATGGCATTATCCATAGTTTTGTTAACAACAAAATACGAATCCCACATGGTTTAACCATTGATACCTTGGCTCAAGTCTTACTTGACCCTTGTTTCCTTACAATAGGTGTAACATCCCGACTTCCAAGTATAATATTTAATTAATTTATATTCTTGTTGTCTAATCAACTTGACGAGTTGGAGGCCCCAACTCGCCGACTAGAGAGTGTTAATGGTCGCATAATTTCTAGAGTCTACTCGACGAGATGGAGGACCCCAACTCGACGAGTAGGAGCTGAGTGTGAAAACCCTAATTTTCTAGGTTTGTGTCCTATTTAAAGGACCTTAAGCCTTCATTTCTACCTCCCTTATCATCTTAACACTCTGAGAGAAACCCTAATTGAGCTATATGCTTGTAGGAGAGAAAAAGGGGGCTAATATTGCATATTGTAGTGCATTTTTTGGAAGAAGATTGAGGAGAAAAAGGCTTGGGACGAGAAGGAGATCTTGGATCCATCAATAAGATTGTGTTCCGATCTTTATCAAAAAGTTCATCATTTATTGGTTTTTGTCTTGCCAAAAACTAATGCATTATGGAAGCCCCAAATAGACTAAAATGTAATAATGACAATTGGTGTGATATTACAATAATTGTCATTATTACGTTTTAGTCTATTTGGGGCTTCCAAAATGCTTTAATTTTTTACCAAAAAAAAACCAATAAATGATGAACCATGTGGGATTCATCTTACGTTGGGGCTTCTATAGTGTTGTAAGGAAACAAGGGTTAAGTAAGACTTTAGCCAATGTATCAGTGGTTGAACATGTGAGAATCGTCTTCTATTGTTAACAACACTATGGACAATGCCATTAGTGTATGAGTTCAAGTCATGGTTAGGTAATAAGAACATCCAAGTGTTGGAACCACAGTTTAAGTCATGGTTAGGTAATAGGGACATCCACGTAATCAACAAAGATTTTCTCCGTTCTTTATTTGGAGATTGAAAGATGATCATAAAGTTGTGAATGGATAATTTTGGAAAATTGATGGAGTTAACGAGGCTTGTGAGTGAAATTTTTGTTGTTGGGTTTGACGACACCGATAATAACACACGGTGAGCCTAAAAGAGGATAAGAAAGAAGACATGGAATAGTAAATATTAAATTAGATCATATAATATATATTAGTTTAAAAGTACTCTTCAAAAAAGTCCAAATATTTTGGTTTATTGGTAATAAATAATGAAAAAGCCCTAAAATTTTGATTAATTAATGAAAAAACCCCAAATTTTGGATTAATTAACAAAAAAAGACGAGATACCGGCTAAATCTGTGAAACCGGCCACAAAGGGTTAATCCGAAGTTTTAGCCGGTAATCTGTCTTTTTTTGTAAACAAAATTTAATTTAGGACTAAATCGTAAACTGACCTAAAATATTGGGACTTTTTCGCAGATTTCCTTATTATATTTCTTATTAACTAATTGTTTTTCTAGGATTTCTTATCGGCTGTTGAATCGGTTTTTTTATTCACTTTCATTTAAAAAAACCAATTTCCCTTCTTTTTGTACCCATGTTGTTGAATTAGAATAGCCCATATTGAGTGAAAACAAATAAAGCTACTCAATTATTTAATATACAAAGAATTGCATCGATCTAACACATATAGGAAGACAAAAAAAAAAAAAAAAAAAAAAAAAAAAAAACCATAAACATCTTTAAAAATCACAACACATTGTCTTTTAATTTTATAATATTTTATAAAAATAGAGAATACTTTTAATTTTATAACAATAGATAATAAAACTGTTTATATGATTATGTCTTTCAATTTTCGTGATGACATCTTTAATTCTACTACTTATGTTATATCTATTGTCATTAGAGTTCATTAGTCCAATTTAACTCAATAGTTTTTTTTCATCAATTCACTGCAGGTCGTTCTAAATGTTGTCTAATCTTCTTTTCGACTAATTCAAAAATTAAATTCACGACTGATTAAATTGTTGCTTATTTGTTTAAATTATTTTTATAACAATAATTGAATTATCCTAATATTAATAAATTTTGTTTATACATAAAAAGTTCATATTTAGGGGTATATATATATATATATATATATATATATATATATATATATATATATATATATATATATATATATATATATATATATATATATATATATATATATATATGTTTAGGTTCATATAAGACCATTATATTTTCTGAGACATGGGGACATAATCATAACCATTTATTTTGAAGATAAAAAAAAATAAAATGCAAAATAAATGAAATTTTTTGAATTTTTTTAAATATTATTTTCGCCATTTATTTTATAATAATAATAATAATAATAATAATAATAATAAAAAAATTACCATTTTTTTTCAAAATATATGGAAATATTCTAATAGAGTATTATACTGTAAATATTCAAATCGAATTTTTAGGATGATAGAATATTATACTATAATATTAAACTATAAATATTCAAAAATTCTAATATAATATTAGAATATTCTAACAAATTTAACAATTCTACTACAATATTGTCACACCCCCGAACCAGACGGCGGAAACGTCCGAGGGCTGTTGTGACCTAATTGAATACCATAACATTGAATATATATGAAACATAACATCATTCGTCACCATGCATTAATATAGTATAACCGATAAGGTTTACATTGAGTAAATTGTCTTAACATTACATTCCCAAAAATAAATTGTTCGGTTCATAAATAAATAAACTGCAAGCCATCACTGAGTACATTTTTCCTTTGGTTCACTTGTTACCTGAGAATACAAGTATTTTGAAAAAAAACGTCAACATATGAAATGTTGGTGAGTTCATAAGCGGTATTTGAAAAGCAACGTTTTGTATTATTTTGAAAACCACCAGAAAATCCGATATTTTCTGAAAAGAGTTTCTGAAAAAGTTTGTGAAGATCCATAAGTATGCTTGTTTGTTTCTATTGTTGTAAAAACAATGTTCATTAAACTTGTGTACATTTCGAAACTATATGTATTGTAAAACCCTAGGAAAACCCGATGTTTTCCTAATTCTTTGAATTCCATGAAGTTGAAAATAAAACCATCGCGGCGTGTGAAGTCATCAATTCCAGGCGACGTCGGATTATTGCGCATGGTGAATTGCTATAAACACGCGTTACGCAAACGACCAGTTTACAACTATACTAACGATCCCGTAGGCGTCGTCCGTACTATTCATGTAATCCAACCGCCCTGACTTCGAGTAATCCCACATCCGAAGAGAAAGAGGGCACGAGGACCTCGATAACTCCGTTAGCCGGTTGGGGATAAAAAAAAGAGTACGAGGGGCCCTTGACCCGCCTCGCATTAAAATAACCGACTTTACTAGCAGTACCAAAGGACCCTTGGGGACCAATAGTATAAAAGCCATTGAAAGTCCTTTTACGCTGTGTTAGATCATGTAAGACCCAACAACTCGTAAGGTAGAAGTCTTCGGGCCTTAAGATCAGGTCATTGGGCTAGCTAGGCCCAACAAACAAGATTTTACACTTTGGGGCCCAAAGATGGTGCGTCGACGTCTGTGCACTCTCACGTGTGTATTAAATTCCCAAATGTTACTTGTGTGAATCGAGTTATCGTCGTGTTAGTAGTTTCGGGTTGTTATTGATTCGAAACCGAATCAATTCGTTTAACAACGACGCCTTGAAAATTTTCTGTTTTCAGCCCACCCTTTTATTTGTAAATTTACTTTTTCAACCCTCTAATTAAATAAATTTCCGGTTTGGTCCTTAAACCATTTTTCTTGACATTTTAACACCAAAACTTATTGAAATTGATATTTTTCAGCATATTTTTAATTGAAAACAGTTTGAGTCCCTGAAAATACAGTTTTCTCGGTTATAACCCCTCTTTTTCGCAGTTTTTAAAATTTTGGCCCAAATTGGAAATTTTTTGCAACTTTGGTCCTTTTTAAATTTGAAAAGTATTTTAAACCTTAGAAAAGGTCTTGGAACACTAGTAGTCCACTGTTTTACAGAAAAACACAGTTTTGTCGCTTCAAAACAGGAAATTTCGCATATTGGGCCCTATTGGGCCGAAAATGTCATTTTTAGCCCATTAAGCTTGAAATTTATGTTTTTAATCCTCCAAAAGGGTATATTTTCAGAAAATACATTATGGAAACTGTTTTGACTCATCTCACCCATCAGAATTCGAAATATTTCATCTTGGGCCCTTTAACTTTATATTTTTAACATTTTATGTCCAAAAATTGAGTTTTTAGCCCAAAGAAAATATTATTAAGCCATTTAGCTATTTTTCTTGGAACACTTTGTATGTAGAAATATATTTGATGCTAGTATCATTTAACATAAAGTATATCTCGATTTTTATGGGTTTATGGCTAGATCCAACTGTTGGATATAGTGTCTAAGCCCATAACTATATTTGGTATGTACTTGACCCGACCCGGCATGGTCCATTTGGGTTGCACTTCACCCGAACAATTTATGGATAATATTTGAGAATAGTACAAGTTATGATTTATTAATATATTATAAGTTCTAATATATTAATATAAGATCATATTATTTAATTAGTAGTGATCTATAATTAATCTAGGATTAATTTAGTGATCAAAGATATTACTAATTAAATATGGGCTTCTATATTTATATTGTGTGGGCTAATGCTTATTTAGAATGGGCTAGGCTTGGATGGAAAAGTCCATGGATACTCCATGGAGCTTTGACCCATGGATCTCATGGAAATGAAGAGACATGGGTATTAGGGTTTACATGGATGTAACCCTAATCCACCACACTATATAAAGGAGGCTTTGGTTCTTGAAATCATACTAGTTGACACTTGTTGAGGTGAGGCCGATTTCAAGATAGTAGTATTTATTCTCTCAAAGTTCCAAGTTTGTGGTGATTTGTGACTTTCATTTGAGGCATCCACATTATTGGTGCTAGGCTCTAAAACTCCAAGCAATCAACTACAACTTCAAGGTAAGCATTTCTACTAGCTTTATTTGATTCATGTTCCCCATGCCATGCTAGTTAAGATATGAACCTTGGAAAAATAATTATTTGCATGTATCTTAGACAAACATAGATCCAAGGTTTATTAGGGTTGCATGTACACTTAGGAAGTGTTAGAATGCTCAAAAAACCCTTCAGTGGTATCAGAGACTAGGTTTATTTGTTTGATACTTGATGCAAAAAAAAAAAGTTGGAAAAGTCGAAAATAATTAAAAAAAAAAAAACGGAATTTCGGCTTTAGTTGCTGGAAATGGATTGGAAACATTACTCTAAACTGTTTTGGTACTTGAAAACTTGTTTTAGATGGAGTAATGTTTTTGCTAATTCATTTACAACAACTAGTTATCAAAATTACAAAGTTTTATGTGATTTTGATTCTTGAAAGTGTTCATATTCATATTCTTGTTCTTATGATGTTTAGATGATCATAGGAATTATTTGTAACCTATGTGGTAATTTAATTCTTGATCATAATGTGTTTTAATGGAGTCCATAACTTGTCCTCAAGTTATGGAAAACCAAAAGTCTCTTGGATTAAAAACCATTAAAAGAACATAAGAGTTAGAAAAATGAAGAGTCTTCATTTTATTACTCTATTAAACTCATAAGTTACAAGATATGAAAAGTTTTGAAAGTTTACAAAACTTGCCCTCAAGTTTTGGAACAAGTAAAGTTAAGTTAAAACTTTAGTTCCAACCCTTAGAATTTTAAAAAATTAAAATTCAACCCTTATACTTATATTATTATGATTTAATAATTATATATATATATGTATAAGAACAAAGTCGTCTTACCGCTAGTACGCCTCATTCACGAAGCCGGTCTATAAGGTGGGTATAAGGTTGTTGCCTATAAAATGGTGACTTAATGGGTGTCCACTCTCACCCACCGCTTGCTTGACTGGTGGAGGGTCGTTAGCCGAACGGGTAAGACAAGGACTTATAAATTCTCATTCAAAGTATGATGAATATTATAAAGTAACTAAATGTTTTATTAAATTCCCAATCTTAGTTACTTTAGGAAAAATGTGAATAAGGTGCTAATCCATGAAATTACACTTTACACTTTGATTAAGTCGTTGGTGGAGCGTGTGTGGTTAACCGGCACACTAACTTGGACTTAACAAGGTAGGTAAAGGGTGACTTAAAGGTTTATTATAGTATCGGTGGAGCGTGTGTGGTTTACCGGCACATCGATTGAGTGATAAACCTTAAGGGTACCAAGTGATTTGCATGGTTACTTCACACCTCGTTTTGTGATCCTCGGCATCCCAGTCACAAAACTTGGAGGGCACACTCGAGATTGAAACATGCCTTTGAAAAGTTCATTGAATCTCAAAAGAATCTAGGAATTTCTAAGAACCAATCAAAAACCTAATATTTAATCATGTCGGTTTTCGTGGTGGAAATTGGTGAATCGTCATTCACCTACCTTTCAAATATGGTATAGCTTAGATTACGGCATACCTCTTCTAAGTTATATTATATTGTGATTGGATCCTAGCCTTAATATTACATTTGGGTGTTTTATTAAGGACTCTCTTATATCTAAACTAATCTTGTTCTCTTCTCTTCAGATGTCTTCCAACAATGCTTCTGGCTCTAATCCTAATGGCTCCTTTACCCTTATGAACTTGTGTGGGAAAGTCACCTTTGATGGATCCAACTTCAATGAGTGGATCAGAAACATCAGGATGATTACCCGCTACGAGGACAAAGAATATGTCCTTGACAAGGAGCTTAAGGAGATTGATGAGACCACTGCAACTCCTCAGGAGATCGCTGACTTTCGGGCACATGAAAGGGATGCTACGAAAGTGGCTTGCATCATGATGGCCACGATGACAGCGGAACTCCAAAAGTCTTATGAGGATTTCTACCCTTATGAAATGCACCAAGATTTGATGGAAAGATACCATCAAAGTGCAAGACAAGAGAGGTATGAAATCATCTGCTCCATGATAACAACCATGATGAAGGACGGGGAATCCGTCACGAGCCACATGCAGAAAATGCAAAGGTATGTGGATCGTTTGCTGAAGCTTAATGTGAACTTCCCTGAGGATCTTGCAATAGATATCATTTTGCACTCCTTACCATCGTGCTATGATCAATTCCGCATGACATATCACATGAATAAGGAAGAGGTCACACTCAGCAAACTTCAGGGACTTCTCAAGACCGCAGAATCAGGTCTTAAGGGGAAGTCGGTTGCTATCACTCCTACTCCAAACTCAACTCCGGTTTTAGCAATTGGGAAAATCGATGGAGGAAGAGAAAGAGGTCCTCGAAGGGTACCAAGGCTCGGACCCTTGATGGCTCTTCTTCAAGTGGAACCAAGAAAGGTTTCGTCACTCCTTCTTCTGACCCAAAAGAGGCTGAATGCTTCTATTGCCATGAAAAAACTCATTGGAAGCGGAACTGCCCAAAGTACCAGCAGGATGTGAAGGATGGGAAAGTCAAACCCAACCATGCAGGTACTTACACTATCATTTCTAATAACTCACCCCATTCTAAATCTTGGGTCCTTGATACCGGTTGTGGTATTCATATTTGTTGTGACTTGCAGGGACTAAGAAGAAGTGAGAATGTGGAGCAAGGAAGAATAAACTTGATCATGGGGAATAGGAAAGCTTTACCTGTTACCAAGATTGGAGTTTATACTTTATCGCTAAGTAGTGGGTTTAATTTAGATTTGAATAAATGTTGTTATTCGCCAGGAATGGCAAGAAATATTATTTCCTTTCATGCTTTGTACAAACAAGGGTTTACCTTTTCATTTAATAATGAAGTTGGTTCTATAGATGTTTTCTATAATAATGTTTTTTTATTTTAAAGCATTACCTTGTGATGGTGTGTATGAAGCTGTATCTGTTATAGATAACTTAGGAAATAATGTTTTGTGTATTGATTCTACTAATAATAATAACTTGGATAAAGCATCATTATGGCATTGTCGTCTTGGACATATAAGCAAGAAACGCATAGGCCAACTCCAAAAGGATGGAGTCTTGGAGTCGTTTGACCTAAAGTCAGATGATAGTTGCGAATCATGCTTACTTGGCAAAATGACAAAATCACCCTTCACAGGCTCGTGTGAGAGGGGTGAAGGTTTGTTGGACCTTATACACACGGATGTGTGTGGACCATTCAAACATGCCACAAGGGATGCTAATCGTTATTATTTGACTTTTACTGATGATTACAGTAGATATGGATATGTCTACTTAATCAAGCATAAGTCAGAGACTTTCGAGAGGTTTAAGGAATTTAAACAGGAAGTCGAGAATCAATTGGGCAGGAACATTAAGATGCTTCGATCCGATCGAGGAGGTGAGTATCTTAGTTCAGAGTTCCTCGACTATCTTAGGGAATGTGGGATTGTCTCACAATTGACACCTCCCAGGACACCACAGTTGAATGGTGTGGCTGAGAGGCGTAATCGAACCTTGTTGGATATGGTTCGTTCCATGATGAGTCGAGCTACGCTACCAATCTCATTATGGGGGTATGCCTTAGAGACTGCCGCCCATATTCTTAATCTTGTCCCTACAAAGAAAGTTGCCAAAACTCCTCACGAGATGTGGACTGGGAAAGTACCTAAGCTAGACCACATCAAGATTTGGGGTTGTGAGGCTTTCGTGAGACGCGAGACTCATGATAAGCTCGAACCTCGAAGCGAGAGGTGTATTTTCATCGGCTACCCACAACAATCCTTTGGTTACCTCTTCTACAGACCTAGTGATAATGTGGTCTTTGTAGCAAGAAGAGGAGTTTTTCGAGAGAGAGAATTTATAAGCCAAGGGGACAGTGGGAGGCAAATTGATCTTGAAGAAATTCAAGAGTCAAGCGGTGAAGGAACTTCAAACACTAGCCCTCAACTTGAGGAGGAAACTCCTGTTGAGCCAGTTGATGTGCCTGTACCTCTTAGGCGTTCCACAAGAGTTAGGAATGCACCTGAGCATTATTATGGCTTCCATATTACTGCGGAAGGTGAGACACTTATTAGTGATGAGACACTAGTAGGTCTGGATGAACCTAACAGCTACACGGAAGCCATGGCAGGCCCTGAGGCTGCCAAGTGGAAAGAGGCAATGGATAGCGAGATACAATCCATGTATGACAATCAAGTTTGGAACTTGGTTGAAAATGTACCAGGTCGTAAGACAGTGGGGTGCAAATGGATCTTCAAGAAGAAGACCGACATGGACGGTAATGTACACACTTATAAGGCACGACTGGTTGCAAAAGGTTATTCTCAAACTCTGGGAGTTGATTATGATGAAACCTTTTCACCAGTGGCCAAGATAAAGTCTATTAGGGTTCTGTTAGCCATTGCTGCATTTCATGATTATGAAATATGGCAAATGGATGTCAAAACTGCCTTCCTTAATGGAAAGTTGGCTGAGGATGTTTACATGGTTCAGCCAGAGGGTTTTGTCAGTACAGAGTACCCCAATAGAGTGTGTAAGCTCGAGAAATCCATTTATGGATTGAAACAGGCACCTCGCAGATGGAATCTTTGCTTTGATGAGAAAGTCAAGGAATTTGGCTTTTCAAGGAGTGAAGATGAATCTTGCGTCTATATCAAGGCTAGTGGGAGCATAGTCAGTTTTTTGGTACTGTATGTGGATGACATACTACTCATAGGAAATGACATCCCAACCTTGCAGGAAGTAAAGTCCTGGCTTGGGAAGTGTTTTGCTATGAAGGACCTTGGTGAAGCTGCCTATATCCTAGGGATAAGGATTTTGAGAAACAGGAGTAAAAGACTAATTGGACTTAGTCAAAGCACCTATGTGGACAAAGTGTTGAAAAGATTCAACATGCATAACTCCAAGAAAGGTGAGTTACCTATTCAGAGTAATGCCAGATTGAGTAAGACACAAAGCCCTAGCACTGAGGCTGAGATAGCAGAAATGAGTCGACTACCTTATGCTTCAGCTGTAGGATCGATCATGTATGCTATGACGTGTACTCGACCTGATGTAGCCTTTGCTTTAAGCATGGTTAGCAGGTATCAGGGGAACCCTGGCAAGGAACACTGGACTGCGGTAAAGAATATCCTCAAGTACCTGCGAAGGACTAAGGACTGGGTCCTTACCCTCGGTGGGAGTGATGACTTGAGAGTTGTAGGGTATAGTGATGCTAGTTTCCAGACTGATAGGGATAATTTCCGCTCTCAGTCAGGCTGGGTCTTTACCCTAAACGGAGGAGCAATTTCTTGGAAGAGTTCCAAGCAAGAGACAGTGGCAGATTCAACTTGTGAATCAGAGTATATAGCAGCAAGCGAGGCAGCAAAGGAGGCTATATGGCTAAAGAACTTCATCGGAGACCTTGGAGTTGTACCAGCTATAAAAGAGCCAATGGAGATTTTCTGTGACAGCAATAGTGCGGTTGCCTTAGCCAAGGAACCAAGGGATCACGGGAGATCCAGACACATCGACAGAAAATACCATTTTATCAGACATCGAATTGAAGAAGGACTCCTCATGGCGAAGAGGGTATCATCGGATGAGAACCCGGCAGATCCCCTCACGAAGGGACTGAGTAGGGTTAAGCATCTCCAGCATGCTCGGAGCATAGGGCTGAAGGATGATATAAGTTTTAGTAGTTAGATAACCCAGAAATTTGTAAAGTGTAATTGACATTTGATGATGAATAAAAGGTGTTTTATTTATGAGTAAAGTGTTGCTATCTCTTGTCGATCTTTTACTATATTTCTTTTGCATGTTTTGACTTCCAGAATAATTATGTTTGGTATATCATATTATTCAAACCTCCACAGTCGGTCATATGTCGGAAGTAGGTATGAATCAAGACTGTCATGATTGGTTGCAGAGGTCTAAGGTGTTGGACAAGGCTACAACAATCATGAGTGCTCATAAGTTCTGAGCATTGGACTCAACCCACGCTCACTGGAATCACTTCATGGAATTTTATCTCGAGTGATCGTGAGACGGTAATATCATATAAGTCTTCAAACCTAGAGATATGATTTGTTACTTACGAGTTGGTTATGCATTGATTGTACGAAAACGCATTGGTAACTCGATGTTATAAAACGTGCTTTTGTGTGTAATTCAATGAGTGGTAGAACAAACATATGAGTCGAAGTTTATCTGTTCCTTCTTGGATTAGAAGCTGATATCTGGGCCACTCGATGATTTTGTTTTGACCTATGTACCGGGCCCGGTCAGAACTAAGTTGATGTGTTCAATTAAGTTCTTTGTCAAACAAATCAGAAATCGGGAAACAAACTGCTGGACAATAAGTAAGACAATGTTCCATGTATTTGTCCGGCTGATATCTAGAACAGAGGATTATATGATCACTTATCTAAATGGCGCGTTCTAGTTCAACAGAGTTTAAAGAGCTACGATTGCTGATCGGTTCCTGAAGTTATACTTGCAAATATAGTTACTAGACTTATCCAAGTGGGAGACTGTTGGATATAGTGTCTAAGCCCATAACTATATTTGGTATGTACTTGACCCGACCCGGCATGGTCCATTTGGGTTGCACTTCACCCGAACAATTTATGGATAATATTTGAGAATAGTACAAGTTATGATTTATTAATATATTATAAGTTCTAATATATTAATATAAGATCATATTATTTAATTAGTAGTGATCTATAATTAATCTAGGATTAATTTAGTGATCAAAGATATTACTAATTAAATATGGGCTTCTATATTTATATTGTGTGGGCTAATGCTTATTTAGAATGGGCTAGGCTTGGATGGAAAAGTCCATGGATACTCCATGGAGCTTTGACCCATGGATCTCATGGAAATGAAGAGACATGGGTATTAGGGTTTACATGGATGTAACCCTAATCCACCACACTATATAAAGGAGGCTTTGGTTCTTGAAATCATACTAGTTGACACTTGTTGAGGTGAGGCCGATTTCAAGATAGTAGTATTTATTCTCTCAAAGTTCCAAGTTTGTGGTGATTTGTGACTTTCATTTGAGGCATCCACATTATTGGTGCTAGGCTCTAAAACTCCAAGCAATCAACTACAACTTCAAGGTAAGCATTTCTACTAGCTTTATTTGATTCATGTTCCCCATGCCATGCTAGTTAAGATATGAACCTTGGAAAAATAATTATTTGCATGTATCTTAGACAAACATAGATCCAAGGTTTATTAGGGTTGCATGTACACTTAGGAAGTGTTAGAATGCTCAAAAACCCTTCACCAACATCATAAACACACAAAAACACACATATAGGCATAGAAATCATACAAGGCATACAAAACACATATAGATCTACACCTTCACTTGTATTCCCCCCCCCCCCCAACAAAACTTATAAAACAGAAAAATAGGGAGTATGAAGCTCACCTTAGGGTGTGGTTTCGGTTTTTGAAGAAAAGATGGAAGAAAACTTGGTGATTTTTGGCCTTAGCACCCTTTTCTTGAAGATGTCGAGTTTGAGGTGGTTCTAGGACGCAAGATCACGATTTTTGCATGGATTAGGAAGAGATTTTGATAAAACAAAGAATCTAAGTCATAGATCCAAGCATAACCTTACCTTAGATGAAGAGTTTGTGGAAATATCCTCTTGAAAGCCTCTTAATTTTCGAGATTTTTGAATGGAGAGGAGGGATGAGTTCTTGAGTATTCTAGAGAGAATTTGTGAGGTGTGTGTGTGTGTTCGAAATGGTCGAGAGCAAGAGAGAGAGAGAGAGAGAGAGAGAGAGAGAGAGAGAGAAATAGACCCTTGAGGTGATATGCATGGAAACATGGAATAAGTTGCATGGAGATCCAAAAGACAATAATGAGGTGTCAATTGTAAGTCAACTCTCTTCATCTCTTCTTGGGTTTGGGCCTTGGGCCGAGAATTTTGAAGGGAAAAGGAAAATTTGGGCTTTTTTCCCCTAAGCCCAATATTAGAGTTAGTTTGGGTGAGTTTTAACCTAAAAGAAATATAACATGATTTTTACATTTTGTTGGACTAGTTTAGGTTATTCATGGATCAAAGCTTTTAATTCATTTCATTCTAGGCCCAAAATAGCCCAAAATGTTGAAATAAATTAATATGGGTCCAATTAGAGCCCAATTAGGGTTCTATGCCCATGATAGTCAAATTGGAAGCTTATTGGTCCATTGAATCCAATAAGGAAGTCCTAGTCCAAAATGAACCTAACCAAGAACTTCTAGGGTTTCCAATTGCTTGATGACTATTTGTAGTACTTGTATCATGTATTTGATTGAAGTTTTTGATGTCATAATAATAGGTATCACACATTTTCTTAAGTTTTTGATTCAACATTTACTTGAATATAGTGTTTACATGACACAAAATTTCTAGTTGTGACATCATCCCCCCGTTAGAGGGAATTTCGTCCCGAAATTCTGTTCGAAGCTAGGTTTGAGAAGGCTAGAATAGGTGAGGGTACTTTTGCTTCATTTGGTCTTCGCGTTCCCACGTGAATTCTGGCCCACGCTTTGCGTTCCACCGTACTTTCACGATCGGGATGCGACTTTGCTTAGTACGCTTCACCTCCCTGTCCATGATTTCGATTGGTTCTTCAACGAACAGGAGATTCTCATTGATTTCGATCTCGTCAAGAGGAATGACGAGGGTTTCATCTGATAGGCACATCTTCAGATTAGAGACATGGAACACGGGGTGTACACCGTTTAGCTCTGCGGGCAGTTGCAGTCTGTATGCTACCGGACCTATTCGGGCGACGATTTCGAAAGGTCCAATGTATCGTGGGTTCAGCTTTCCCCGTTTTCCGAAACGTATAACCCCTTTCCAGGGTGAGACTTTCAACAGTACTCGATCACCGACCTAAAATTCTAAGGGCTTTCGCCGTTTATCGGCGTAGCTCTTTTGTTGGTCACGCGATGCTTGCAATCGCGCTCTGATTTGAACGATCTTTTCCGTGGTTTCGCGAATGATCTCCGGTCCCGTTAGTGCCTTGTCCGACGTATGTGTTTTTGCTAGCTGGGTGTCACCTACTTCAGCCCAACATAACGGTGATCTACATTTACGCCTGTACAGTGCTTCGAAAGGAGCCACCTTGATGCTCGAATGATAATTATTGTTATATGAGAACTCGATTAAAGGTAGGTGGGTATCCCAAGACTTCCCAAAGTCTATCACACATGCGCGGAGCATGTCTTCAAGCGTTTGAATGGTCCATTCGCTTTGACCATCCGTTTACGGATGATAAGCGGTGCTCATGTCGAGGTGAGTTCCCATTGCCTTATGGAGTGATTGCCAAAAACGTGAAGTGAACCTACTGTCCCTATCCGAGATAATAGATTTCGGCACTCCATGGAGTCTCACGATTTCTCGTAGGTACAATCGCGTCAATCTCTCCATCTTGTAGGATTCCTTGATTGGCAGGAAATGGGCAGATTTCGTTAGTCGGTCAATTATTACCCATATGGTGTCTAGTCCGTCCGACGTCTTGGGTAGCTTGGTCACGAAATCCATAGAAATTCCCTCCCATTTCCACTCAGGGATTACTGGTTGCTGCAATAACCCTGAGGGCTTCTGGTATTCCACCTTTACCTTGGCACACGTAAGGCACTTACTAACGTAGGTAGCAATTTTCGCCTTCATGTTAGGCCACCAATAGTGTTGTTTAATATCCAAATACATCTTGTCTGAACCGGGATGAATGGAGTAACGTGTCTTGTGGGCTTCCTTCATAACTACCTCCCTAAATCCTCTGATTTTTGGGACCCAAATTCGGTTCATGAAGTAGTATACTCCATTCTCCCTTGTCTCTAGGTTCTTCTCCATCCCGCGCAATGGTTGTTATTGTTGTTTCCCTGATTTTGGTTCTGGGGAGGATAAGTCATGCAGTACCTTGCAGTGTGTCCCCTTCGATTGCAACAGGTGCACTGAAAATCCTTGCATTCTCCGTTATGATGGAGACCGCACTTATTGCATTTGGGAGGATTACCGGAATAGGGTCTTGAAGCATTTGAAGCAGCTGAGGCTGGAGCATGTGGTGCGGCTGGAACCGGTGCGGTGACAGCGTTAACTGCCACTGTATGCTGCTTTTTAGAGGTCTCGGGGCCCTGGCGCCCCTTCCTCTTATTGTTCTTCCCTTTCTTGCCATCACCTTCCTTCTTCTTCTCAGCCTCTACTGGCTTCTCGCCCTTCTTGTTGTTATGGTCATACAGCCTCTTTGCCAATCTTTTTGCACTATCATACGTTTCAGGGTTCGCAGCTATCACATTCCCTTGAATTGGTGTTGTTAGTCCCCAGATGAATCGCTCAATCTTCTTTCCTTCCGAGGTGATCATACCCGGGCACAGCAGAGATAGTTCACTAAATCTCGATATGTAAGCATCGATATTCGCATTCTGCACAGTGAGGTTCCATAGCTCTTGCTCCATCTTCTGTATTTCGCCTCGTGGGTAGTACTCAGCCATTAACATTTCTTTCATCTCTGCCCACGGCATAGAGTTGGCTACAGGGAGCGTCATGGCTTCCACGTGTCCGTTCCACCAGGTGAGTGCTTGGTCCACAAAAGTGCAGGCCGCGAACTTCACCTTCATCTGCTCAGGGCAATCGCATATCTCGAATACCGACTCCACCTTCTCGATCCATCGCTGCAGAGTGATCACCCCTCCAGTGCCGTTAAAAGTTCGTGGTTTAGCGTTTGTGAAGTCCTTGTAGGTACATGTTTTGGTGGGTCCTTGATTCATCCCGTTGTTCGAACTTCCGGTTGCTCGCCCATTGACTCCTCCATTGTTCCCCTGATAGAGTTGTGCCATAGCTGCGGTGACCGCAGCAGACACGGCTGCCTGGAATGCAGTGGAGTCAACTTCGGGTGGAGTTGGTCCTGGGTTTCCGCGAGTAGGTCGAAGAGGCATCTTTCTGTCACGGAACGGAAAGATGTTGAGTGTACGTGATTTCTGTGAGGTTGTGATCCTACTGACTAGGTGCATGGTACGGACGTGAACACTACTACCATTGGACATTCAATCATAATTTCTCAACACATAGCAATTTGTAATATCATAACAAAGCACGTAAAAGTTCATTAATATTATCCGCATTTGATACAAGAAATTTTGCTCGTAAGAGCATACATGAGTGACACTAATTCGACAGCATAACGACTCTATGAGTAGTGTAGTCACTTAAACATAGAGTCGGGGTACATAGCATAGTTCCTAATGACCTACTAAGATAAGTCTATCCCTAACCGCGATGAGCTGCGTCCTACGTAGTGACGAGGTCATATGCCGAAATGTTGCGCCAGTAACTGAGCCATCTCCGCCATGTCTCCAATAACCTCATCCCTCTCATGCTTAGCTCGCACTGCCCGTGCTTCCATAGCATACAACTGTTGTCGCAGTGCGGCGATCTCAGCTTCGGGGGAACGGTTCTCCCTTGGAGGGTTCACTGGTGGAGCGGGGTGGTCTGGTTGTGCCTCGTCCTGGCATGGAGGGATATGGTCCTTGTCCCCGTCTTGGCCTTCCTCGACGTCGTCGTCGGTCTCACCAAATTCGTAGTCGGTGTCTATGTATTCGTCCGGTCCGACGTCGTGTGCTTCCTCTGGATTCCCTTCTGGTTCATCTTCAAGCATCCCATGAGCCACTAGGACTTGATGGAACTGAATACCCAGCTGCTCTCCCTCCATGACGACCGGGGGAAAGTATAAACTATCGTCACTCTCACGACTATGATATATAGTAAATGAACGTTCTCTTTTTGGTGCTAAAGGGTATAGTTTTAGGTTCCCTAGCTATCCCGATCTCATCAGGACGTGTGTTAGTTTTACTTTGGAGAGAATGTAGTTGATGAGGCTACATCCACTCCTTGGTATCACTAAGAACAGTCCTGAATTAACCGAGATACTAGCATTATTGTGTTTGGTTCGGCGTTATGTTCCTATTCCTAATGCAAGCAAGGGTGTTTTATTTACTTGTTTTGTTCAGAGTTATGTTAGTCCTTCTTTTTGGTTTATAGTTGCATATCAATGTGTGGCTAGACATGCTAGTTCACTATAAACAAAGCTCTGATACCAACCTGTCACACCCCCGAACCAGACGGCGGAAACGTCCTAGGACTGTTGTGACCTAATTGAATACCATAACATTGAATATATATGAAACATAACATCATTCGTCACCATGCATTAATATAGTATAACCGATAAGGTTTACATTGAGTAAATTGTCTTAACATTACATTCCCAAAAATAAATTGTTCGGTTCATAAATAAATAAACTGCAAGCCATCACTGAGTACATTTTTCCTTTGGTTCACTTGTTACCTAAGAATACAAGTATTTTGAAAAAAAAAACGTCAACATATGAAATGTTGGTGAGTTCATAAGCGGTATTTGAAAAGCAACGTTTTGTATTATTTTGAAAACCACCAGAAAATCCGATATTTTCTGAAAAAGTTTGTGAAGATCCATAAGTATGCTTGTTTGTTTCTATTGTTGTAAAAAAAATGTTCATTAAACTTGTGTACATTTCGAAACTGTATGTATTGTAAAACCCTAGGAAAACCCGATGTTTTCCTAATTCTTTGAATTCCATGAAGTTGAAAATAAAACCATCGCAGCGTGTGAAGTCATCAATTCCAGGCGACGTCGGATTATTGCGCATGGTGAATTGCTATAAACACGCGTTACGCAAACGACCAGTTTACAACTATACTAACGATCCCGTAGGCGTCGTCCATACTATTCACGTAATCCAACCGCCCTGACTTCGAGTAATCCCACATCCGAAGAGAAAGAGGGCACGAAGACCTCGATAACTCCGTTAGCCGGTTGGGGATAAAAAAAAGAGTACGAGGGGCCCTTGACCCGCCTCGCATTAAAATAACCGACTTTACTAGCAGTACCAAAGGACCCTTGGGGACCAATAGTATAAAAGCCATTGAAAGTCCTTTTACGCTGTGTTAGATCATGTAAGACCCAACAACTCGTAAGGTAGAAGTCTTCGGGCCTTAAGATCAGGTCATTGGGCTAGCTAGGCCCAACAAACAAGATTTTACACTTTGGGGCCCAAAGATGGTGCGTCGACGTCTGTGAACTCTCACGTGTGTATTAAATTCCCAAATGTTACTTGTGTGAATCGAGTTATCACCGTGTTAGTAGTTTCAGGTTATTGATTCGAGACCGAATCAATTCGTTTAACAACGATTTTTGGTATTGTTGTGTATTGTATTTCGTCGGTAGTCGCGGTGCCAATATTCGATCACGTTGGGTGTATTGTATTAGCCTTGAAAATTTTCTGTTTTCAGCCCACCCTTTTATTTGTAAATTTACTTTTTCAACCCTCTAATTAAATAAATTTCCGGTTTGGTCCTTAAACCATTTTTCTTGACATTTTAACACCAAAACTTATTGAAATTGATATTTTTCAGCATATTTTTAATTGAAAACAGTTTGAGTCCCTGAAAATACAGTTTTCTCGGTTATAACCCCTCTTTTTCGCAGTTTTTACAATTTTGGCCCAAATTGGAAAATTTTTGCAACTTTGGTCCTTTTTAAATTTGAAAAGCATTTTAAACCTTAGAAAAGGTCTTGGAACACTAGTAGTCCACTGTTTTACAGAAAAACACAGTTTTGGCCCTTCAAAACAGAAAATTTCGCATATTGGGCCCTATTGGGCCGAAAATGTCATTTTTAGCCCATTAAGCTTGAAATTTATGTTTTTAATCCTCCAAAAGGGTATATTTTCAGAAAATACATTATGGAAATTGTTTTGACTCATCTCACCCATCAGAATTCGAAATATTTCATCTTGGGCCCTTTAACTTTATATTTTTAACATTTTATGTCCAAAAATTGAGTTTTTAGCCCAAAGAAAATATTATTAAGCCATTTAGCTATTTTTCTTGGAACACTTTGTATGTAGAAATATATTTGATGCTAGTATCATTTAACATAAAGTATATCTCGATTTTTATGGGTTTATGGCTAGATCCAACATCATAAACACACAAAAACACACATATAGGCATAGAAATCATACAAGGCATACAAAACACATATAGATCTACACCTTCACTTGTATTCCCCCCCAACAAAACTTATAAAACAGAAAAATAGGGAGTATGAAGCTTACCTTAGGGTGTGGTTTCGGTTTTTGAAGAAAAGATGGAAGAAAACTTGGTGATTTTTGGCCTTAGCACCCTTTTCTTGAAGATGTCGAGTTTGAGGTGGTTCTAGGATGCAAGATCACGATTTTTGCATGGATTAGGAAGAGATTTTGATAAAACAAAGAATCTAAGTCATAGATCCAAGCATAACCTTACCTTAGATGAAGAGTTTGTGGAAATATCCTCTTGAAAGCCTCTTAATTTTCGAGATTTTTGAATGGAGAGGAGGGATGAGTTCTTGAGTATTCTAGAGAGAATTTGTGAGGTGTGTGTGTGTGTTTGAAATGGCCGAGAGCAAGAGAGAGAGGGAGAGAAATAGACCCTTGAGGTGATATGCATGGAAACATGGAATAAGTTGCATGGAGATCCAAAAGACAATAATGAGGTGTCAATTGCAAGTCAACTCTCTTCATCTCTTCTTGGGTTTGGGCCTTGGGCTGATAATTTTGAAGGGAAAAGGAAAATTTGGGCTTTTTGCCCCTAAGCCCAATATTAGAGTTAGTTTGGGTGAGTTTTAACCTAAAAGAAATATAACATGATTTTTACATTTTGTTGGACTAGTTTAGGTTATTCATGGATCAAAGCTTTTAATTCATTTCATTCTAGGCCCAAAATAGCCCAAAATGTTGAAATAAATTAATGTGGGTCCAATTAGGGTTCTATGCCCATGATAGTCAAATTGGAAACTTATTGGTCATTGAGTCCAATAAGGAAGTCCTAGTCCAAAATGGACCTAACCAAGAACTTCTAGGGTTTCCAATTGCTTGATGACTATTTGTAGTACTTGTATGATGTATTTGATTGAAGTTTTTGATGTCATAATAATAGGTATCACACATGTTCTTAAGTTTTTGATTCAACATTTACTTGAATATAGTGTTTACATGACACAAAATTTCTAGTTGTGACAAATATTAAAATATTTTAACATATCTACTAATTTTTGTAGAATATTAGAATATTCTAACATTCTAAAAATTTGATTTGATTATTTACAGTGTAATATTCTATTAGAATATTTAACTTATATTTCGAAAAAACGGTAATTTTTTTATTATTTAATTAATTATTTTATTTTATTATTTTATTTTTTTGGATAAATTAAATAACGAAAATAATATTAAATTTTTTTTTTCGGATTTTTCCTTTTATTTTTTATTTTTTTGCTCTCCAAAATGAATGGATATGATAGCGCCTTCATATGTTACAAAATTAGCATGGTCTCAAATGAATCTCTACATATATATATATATATATATATATATATATATATATATATATATATATATATATATATATATATATATATATATATATATATATATATATATAAGCCCGACCCTGAGATATTGGAGGCCCTGTGCAAAAATTAAATTAAGGCCCCATAACTTTTTTTGTAAAATATTATTAAGAAAATTTTTACTGCTAAAGACAAAAAGAGTCCACTATTTGATCAAACAGAATTTTTATTATTTATAATATAAATGAGATTTGTAACATGCAATTCTATTTTAATTTACTTATTATTATTATTTTCTTTAAGTTTTTTTAGTAATACAATATTAAAGAAAATTTTCAATCGGAGGCCTCTTACGATTAGAGGCCTGGTGCGATTGCACACTCGCACCATCCCATGGCTGCCACTATATATATATATATATATATATATATATATATATATATATATATATATATATATATATATATATATATATATATATATAAGGGGCTCGGTTAAATCCAGATCAACATTCATTTCTAAGTTCTAACCAAAGGTTATATTTTTGTTTTTATTTTTTATTTATATATTTATCTGAAATGTTAAATTTAATATACTTCTGTACTACTTTTAATTTTACTTTGATACTATGAGGCTGTAAAAGTACAAAGTGAATGGTTGTAATTGAGTTAAAATTTGAAATTTTTTTAATATATATTTAAGAACAAGTCGCGTAGGCATACAACATCCTCCCTACATGCTACGGTTGAATAAATCGGGCCAGTTTGATCCGCCAACTTTTTTTCTTCATTTTTACGCATTTTATAAATGAATAATATATAAAATATAACTAAAGAAACTATATGGTTGAAATAATAATTTGATGATAATTTCACTAGACTGGTTTCTAGATTATCAAATGTTGAATATATAATTTGAAAGATTTTCAAACATTTCTATTTGATCTATCGTAGGACGTAGAGAAAATATAACCAAAAGTTCGATTAATTATTAAAATATATATATATATATATATATATATATATATATATATATATATATATATATATATATATATATATATATATATATATATATATATATATATATTTGACCATAGGTCCAAAGCCTATGGACTTTCTAAATTGTTGAAAACTCACAACAAGTATATATATATATATATATATATATATATATATATATATATATATACTATTTATAGCCCAAAGCACCAAATGGGTTGGACTGGTCCGTTAACGATATTCTAAAGGTAAGGTTTTAAATTAAATTATGAAAAGTATATGTGCGACTTGTATATCTTGATATATTTTTAAAAATGTAATGATAATTTTTAAATGAATACTTAAAGTTCTACGTTATAACTGTATGAGGACTAATGTTAAAGGAACTCTTAAACTTTTGCTTTTTTATTATCGATAATATTTTGATCATCTTCTCGAAAAATAGCCAAAATGAACATTAATTTAAAATTGTGTCTATTTCGAAATATATTATGAGTTGCGGAACAACTTTTATGATAAAATGTTGTTTGGAAACTATAATGGCGAAGTGCTATTTGAGTTTGAGCTATATGTTTTGGAATAGATGTTAACAACTAGTTTTTCTAGTTTGTTGCTTTCACTTTTAAATTTTAAGTTTCACATTATGATATATTTGTTGTATCTTTGGCATTTTTGTAAGTCTTGTACAACATCTTCAAATCTTCTTCAATGTTTTAAAACAAACTTTTCATGTAACATCCGGATCCTCAATGTATGGAAATATAAAATAAGTTGAGTTTTGAGAGGGTCACGACGTGAGGGAAGCATCGTCACGTCATTGCATGGCCGCATTCTTCGGGAAGGGTTTTCAAGTCTCACGACATAAAACTCTATAGGTCACGACATGAAACTGATCAAATGAAAAACCCTAAAATTCGGACTTGGACCTTATATAAAGGAAGTGAAGGGCTAGGGTTTCCTTCACCCTCAGCCTCCATCACCTCCAAACCTGTAAAAGAAAACCCTAATCCCTCTCCTTCATTTTTGGGCTCAATTTGGTGCTTGTGCTTGCTTTTGAAGGAAGGAATCCTTGGAAGTGTTATGAACGTATTAGCTAGCTTAAAGCTTCATTTTGAGCAAGTTTGGACCTTTGTAAGTGTCCAAAATCTAAACTTTCTTATGCTAGGTTCATAGGTTGCTAGATCTAAGGTTTTGTCCTATTTTCTTCATATATGAGTTAGTTGGAATGGTAGAATCCCATAAAGTTAGCAAATTTATCGACCATTAACGTCCTTTGTACATCATATGGTTCAGATCTAGAAATTAAATGTGCATTGGATCCATGCATGTGAGCTTTGATAATTTTTCTTCATTTTGATCCAATATGAGATCTAGACATGCATTGGACATTCATGTCCATAAAGCATTGATTTTAGGTTAATTTTGGAGTTATAAAGTCCTCTGGAAAGTTGGAATGCACGGTTTCAAAGTTTTGGGCTGAATGCATTAGGTTGCCCATTCTGCTTAAGTCACCACATGACGATTTACTAGTAAAGGTGAATTGGTCAAAGTGACCAAATATTCTCTAGTTATAATGAAAGGGAAGATGAATCATGGAGAGATCTATATCCTAGAAGGCCGATACGGTTACGGGAACAGTGGCTATCTCATAATCCTTGAGTGAAGGTGATGACTAGACGAAGTTGTGGCATCGTAGTTTGGGGCACATGAGTGAGAAGGGCATGCCAGTTCTTAGTGAACAAGGAATGCTTGGTCGAGAGGCTACTAGAAAGATAAAGTTTTGTGAAGCTTGCGTTAAGGGAAAGCATCACAAAGTGAAGTTCGATATTGGTCAACACACAAGCAAGGAAATCTTGGAGTATGTTCACTTAGATATGTGGGGTTCTACACCAGTGAAGGTTTGGTTGTACATTCTGAAGACTAAAGATGAGGTTTGGTTGTACTTTCTGAAGACCAAAGATGAGGTGCTTGGGAAGTTCAAGGAGTGGAAGAACATGGTTGAGAAAAGGAATGGAAAATAAGTCAAGACTCTGAGGACTGGCAATAGGTTGGAGTTCTGCAATGCTCCATTTGATAATTTTTGCAAGGAAGAAGGTATAGTGAGGCACCTCACTGTATGTCACACACCACAAAAAAATGGAATGGCCGAATGGATGAACCAAACACTCATGAAACATGCAAGGTGCATGTGAATATTTGCTAACTTGTTCAAGCAATTCTGGGTGGAAGCAGTTAACACTGCTTGTTATCTAGTGAAAATATCACCATCAACTGCAATAGACTTGAAGACTCCTCAAGAGGTATGATCTGAGAAACCCTCTGGCTATTCTAGTTTATGCATATTTGGATGCCCCGCATATGCTCATGTGAATGATGGTAAACTTGAGCCAAGGGCAATGAAGTACATATTTCTAGGATATGCGGCAGGAGTAAAAGGTTATCGACTATGGTGTACAGAAGAAGAAAAAAACTCCTAAATTTATCATGAGCATAGATGTAACCTTTGATGAATCTGCCATGGGTAACCAGGGAGGAGGTGATACAAGTTAAATAGGGAATAAAGATCAAGGTGCTAGCCAAACGGTGGAGTTTGCAACTCAAACTCCAGACAGAGTTGTAATAAGTGACAAAGAGCATGGCGGCAGTGAACAACCTAGACAAGATGAAACCCAAAGGGCAACCCATGAGATCTTCGTTCAGTGGTGTTGATATCGGGAAGGATGATTGGTCTGAATCTATAGCAAAGAGAAGATCAAATAGGATCATTCGACAACCTGGTAGATATGTAGGATGTATGAATTTAGGTGAACTTGACTCCATTGATTTTGCTTTAGCAACTGGAGAAGACATTAACACCAAGGAGCCCCAATCATATAAGGAAGTTGTGGAATGTAAAGAAGAAAATGTTTGGTTGATGACCATGAATGAAGAAATGAAATCTTTAGAGAAGAATGAAACATAGGATCTTGTTTCATTACCAAAGGGAGCAAAGCTAGTGGGATGCAAATGGATTGTAACATCCCGACTCTCATGTATAATATTTATTTATTTATTTATGAGTTGATTGAGCAACTCAACGAGTTAGATGCCCCAACTTGTCGAGTAGAGTCGGATAGGCCACGTGGGTTTTATGACCAACTCGACGAGTCGGAGGGACCAACTCGACGAGTTGGCGCTGTGAGAGGAGGCCCTAAATCTCCAGGGTGGGTCCTATTTAAAGAACCTTAAGCCCTTATTTCCACCTCACCAGCCACCTTACTCCCCTATGTGAAACCCTAATCATCCATCTTAATCTAAGAGAGAAAGAGATCTAATCTTTGGGCATTTTAGTACACTTTTGGAAGAGAAGAGAAGAGTATCAAAGGAAGGAATGAGAAAGGACTGTTGGATCTGGTGTTATTTCATCCATAGCTTCTACTAAAGATAAAAAGTCTCCACCATACTCATTAGTTTGATTAGATCTCATTTTATGGAGTTTTAGGGATTATTCCATCTTTCCTTAAGGCTTTGAGTGTGTTGAGCTTACCAAGAGATTGAGACTTTAGATATAGACCTTGTGAGATCCCTAGAGTCCAAAGGTCCTCGCTTTATTTTGCTAATAGAAGAGCTTTTATGATTAAGACCCTAAATGGAAGTTGTTTTGGCATTTCAAGCCCTAAGTGTCATGCATGGACATAAAGCTTGCAGCTTTACGTGGTATCTCAGCCTTGGGTGGCTTGATCTAGAGTTTGGGGTTGTAGCTCTACCTTAAAAGGGTCTAAAGGGACTCAACGAGTCGATGATCTGACTCAACGAGTCGGCTACGGTTTTCCCCGACGAGTCTGGACATGAGTAATTCGGCGAGTTGATGAGACAACTCGACGCGTTAATTTGGGTTTTCGCGACATTCCTGAAGGAACGATGGGACTTGATGAGTCACATAGTTGCACTCGACGAGTCGGGTCAATGTGGACTGTTGACTCGAGGGTTGACTTTAGGGTTTGGTCAAGACAGGGATTATGGAGACCAAGGAGGGGTAGAATAGTCTTTTACCCATTCCAAGAGATTAGAGAGATAAAATAACGTGGTTTATTTGGAGTTGTGATTTAAGTGTTAATTAGAGATAATTATCGTATGTGTTAGGCGAAGGCTAGATCGGTGATTCGTATACGAGGTCTATTTGCTTACTTATTAGGTGATTCTCTCACTATACTTACCATGAGTGGTAATTTTGTGTGACCGGAGGGTCTTGTGTGCTTATATTGAGTTTTATGATATCATGCATTATGTCTTTGTGATTTATGTTGTGTATTATGCTGAGCTCTACTGAGTTCGACCGGAGGGTCCACCCGAGTTCTGGGATTGGAGGGTTCCACTGAGACACATCGACCATAGGGTCTTATTTGAGATATTGCCACGGGAGGCTACTGAGTTATGTGTGGTATTTTGGGAACTCACTAAGCTTCGTGCTTACCATGTTATGTGTTATGTGTTTTAGGTACTTCTCAGGACGCCGACTTGATTGTACACATGAGATGAAGTCTATGTTTTTGAGGATCCTGGATTTTATCAAAAAATTTACGAATTTGTGTTTTTGATAATTTGACAATTATGGTTTTTGGAATGCGATATTGAGAATTATGTGGTTTTGAAAATGAAAATTTTGTTTCAAAATTTACGGTGTTACATGGATCTTTAAGAAGGAAGGGATAACAGGAGTTAAACTAGCTAGGTTCAAGGCAAGGTTGGTGGCGAAAGGGTTTTCTCAAAAAGATGAAATTGATTATCACGAGGTGTTCTTACCGGTCGTGAAGCACAAGAAAATTCGGGTTCTTTTGGCCATGGTTAGTGAATTTGATCTGGAGCTTGAACGGCTTGATGTGAAAACTGCATTTCTTCATGGGAATTTAGAAGATAAGGTTTATATGTCCCAACCAGAAGGGTTCCTTGATTATAAGAAGGATCATGTATGTTTGCTGAAGAAATCTCTGTATGGTTTGAATTAGTCTCCAAGACAATGGTACAAAAGATTCGATTCATTCGTGATCTTGCATGACTACACTCGGAACCAGTTCAATAATTGTGTCTACTCTAAGGAATTCTCACCATATTCCTACATATATCTGTTGTTGTATGTTGATTATATGCTCATTGTAGCCAAGGACATGACTAGAATTAATAACTTAAAGGCGACCATGAAGAATGAGTTTAAGATGAAGGATTTGGGAGCAGCAAAGAAGATACTAGGGATGGAGATTCAAAGGGACAAAATAGAAGGGCGGTTATGTATTTCTCAACAAAAGTACATTGAGAAAGTTTTGTAATCTTTCAACTATGATCAGTCTAAACCATTTGGAACTCCTTTGGCATCTCATTTTAAACTTAGTCCAAACACTATATCCACTACTAATGAAGAAAGGAAGTACATGAGCATGGTTCCATACTCAGGTGCTATTAGAAGTCTTATGTATGCAATGGTCTGTACCAGACCTGATTTGGCTCATTCAGTTAGTGTGGTAAGCAGGTTTATGAGTAATCATGGGAAGGCTCATTGGGAAGCAGTCAAGTGGATCATGTGATACTTTAAGGGAACGACAAATGTTTTCTTGTTGTATGGAGCCAATACAAAAACTGACTTGGTTGGATATGCTAACTCTGATTATGGTGGTGATTTTTTGAAGTGTGGGTCACAGACATGCTACATATTCACTTTGTTCGGATGTGCCATCAGTTGGAAGTCAACGTTACTAGATACCGTTGATTTTTCTATAACTGAATCTGATACATGTCCACGAAAGAAGGAATAAATGAGGAGATATGGTTGCACTGGCTTATTAAGAGTCTTGTTCTGAAGGTGGAAATGCATGTCTTGTATTGTGACAGTCAAAGTGCTTTGAGTCTTGCTAAGAACCCAATATATCATGAGAAGACAAAACACATTAATGTCAGGCTGAATTTCATTTGGGATATTCTGGAGGAGGACAAGTTTTCAATACTGAATATTGATACCAATGTGAATCCAACATACATGTTAACAAAGTCATTTCCCATGGAGAAGTTCAAGCTTTGCATGGACTTAGTTGATGTTCGCATGAGGTAGGTCCCTTTGGGGATGAATGTCAGGATAGGAGAGGAAGTTCTTGTTCGAGGTGGAGTTTAAAGGAGGCTCAAGTCAATGTGGATATTATTAAATGTGACTTAAGCATTTGGATAATGCTCATAGAGCATTTAGAGCACTTAGATCACAATGGAGCACTTGGGGTTCATGGAGCATGTGACAAAGGAACGAATCTTCTGAGAAAGGAATGGATAATAATAATAAAAAAAGGAACAGATCGAGTGACAAATGAATGAATCTTCTAAAAGGTGTTTTGGAGCAAATTAAAGTGGCTTGGAGAAACTTCGAGTGGTTTGGAGCAACTTGGAGCACCATGGAGCAACATGTTGCGCCATAAAGATAGAAATTGTGCCATCCTTATGGATGTTGCACCCTAGGGTTATATCTTGTGCCATTCATGAAGGTATTGGGCCACGATGGAGTGAAGTTGTTCCAAGAGCTTGATTTTGCGCCATCAAGGAGTGAAGTTGCACCAAGGAGGAGAATTTGCACCATCTTGAGGAGAAGTTGTGCCATCCTCATGAGATGTTGCGCCATCATGGACCATCTTGGTACATGATGTATAATATCCATTCCTTTGTTGTGCCATGTTGATCCACGTATGGCTAGAAGATGATCATACTCAAGAAATAAACCATGTTGTGCCATCATGATGGATGTTGAGCCAATAGTGTTCATGATGTGCCACCAGTGCATCATGATGCTCCACTATGGTCAAGGTGGTCCATCATGTGCGTTGATGAGTTCAAAACTCTTAGATCGTTTAGATCTTTCACAAGAATGATTAAAGAATTCTAACAGCTTAAGAATAAATTAAGAAGGAACACAGAATAGAATCAAATATGAGCTTTTGATTCAAAACTGAGTCACGCCTCAGCAGAGCTCGATGAAGAACTTCCGCTATAGAGGCGAGCTAGGGTTTACAAAAAAGTGAATACGAAAACAATGAAAGCGCTTCCTTCTAAGTTTGCATGCATGCAGCTTATATACTAAACCCTAATGCAAAATAATGCACGGCTGGACAGGCCCAATACCGGTAACTAAACTAGGTTATGGACCGAGCCCATGACGCAATCCACTAGACTCAACAATCTCCCCCTTTGCGTCAAATGAGGCGATAGATTGTTTCTTCTGAGCAGGTCTCACCGTTTTTATAACTTTAAACAGTTTAGGAATAATGGAGAGAAGAGTATGTCGGAATAGAATGTACCACCTCAGCATGTCGACGAACAGCTTTTTATCAGCAACAGTGTTCTGGTCGCACCTTTGTATGATTTCCAATATATGCTCGAGACAGGATGTCGAGAAAAGGTGTTTGTCAACAAGAGCGAACATGCACTTTTGACCTTCACCCCTGAGAAACATTACTGTTTGATACTTGGAATCAATCTTTCCCTTGATCATGGAATTAACATTGCCCGCTCTACCAATTGGTTTGATCGTTGGTCGCTTATGTATGGCAGATGCAATTTCCTGGTCCATCTTCGCTACCTCATGTATGTAGCAAACAAGCATATGCTTGACATGATAAATAATTGGCCGATACTCCTGAGGATTTAACAAAAGTATATTGTTGAGGAGTATCCAGTCATGGGGGTTGAGGTTCGGTAGATCAGCAAGGGAAAAATGGTGAACAGAGCCTTCGGTTCCTCTAGTCACTCTGAACTTGACATTGATGAATTTCGCTGCTGAATAGGGCTTCATCACCTTGACGGTGGTTATCTTCTTCGAACTCCATGTCTGGTATTGAGGTTGAGCAAACTCCAAGTAAAACTCTAACAGATCCCTATCTACCTTCGGGTCTGGAGATGGAATGGCAGCAGTGGAGTTGAAACAATGGAAGACAAATGCCTTTCTAGTGATTGGCATATCGAACTGCGCATCCCTGGAGTTGTCAAAGCTGAATGACATTATTGGTTCAAGCCATAGAACAACTGGCTCGTCAATCGCACACCTCTGAAGTGATTCTTTAGTCCATTCAGGGAACATGGCCTTTTTCTTTTCAAGGAGCTCCGCCTTCTTTCGCTTCTGTTCTATCTCAGCTCACTCCTTCATAGAAATTTCTTCAGTTCGTTTTTCTGAAGAATCAACCTTTGGGACAGGTTTCCTGGGTACTTCAACGTAGACATCATCTTCATTGTCTGTATCATCTTCACCGATTTTCTTCTTTTTCTTATCCTTATTATTGACCGAAGCTTCATTACCCTTCGGTTCAGCAGCTGGCTTGGAGGTAGACGGAGGAGGTTGATTTGTCTCTTACTTTTCTTGCTTCAAGTCTTTCTCTCCCCCTTGTTACGGTTGGACACCAGTCACCGGAACACCCTCGATACGGCTGAGGATGTCTAGTGCCGGTCGAAGCTTGTTTGCCAAATGCCTTCGGATGGTGATAGTGACCAGGGGATCATGACCTTCAATAAGATGAAGAAGGATGGAGTGAACGTCTGCAGCAGAACTCCTTATAACCTCCCTCTCTGACTTGAGGTCATCAATCTCAGCATGAGTAGTTCGCAGAGTTTGCAATTTAAGCTGATTTGTGCGTCTGGCAAGCTCATCCATAACACCATTTCCATAGCTAAGTCCGCTTGTAGTTGAGATAAGCGTTCGTTGACATTAGCATGGAACGCGTCATTCGCCTGTTCAATAGCAAGGCGTGCTGCTTCAACCTTCGAGCACTCATACTGAAGAGTCCGTTGAAGAGATTCTACAGAAGTAACTGTAGCAGCATTCTTAGCAGCAACAGCCTACAAAGAGTCTAAGAATATGTGAGCCTGGGAAACTAGTTTATCGACTTTTGCAGTCGCCTCCTTGCACTCCTTTGTAGAGGCATCAACAGCACGAGAGGCCTGTTGACACTGAGAAGTGGAGGCTTCAATGGACTTGGCTACAACAGTTAAGGAGGCTGAATGTTCAGCAACAACTGATGAGAACAGGGCCTTCAATGCAGCATCTGAATAAGCCCCGGAGGAAGAGGCGGAAAGCAGTTGATCTAGCTTGTCATTTACCGCTTTGAGATGACGTTTGGTGATAGGCTCATCGTCATTATCCTCACTCTGGACTCGATAAGGACTGAAGTATGTGGAGTCGAACTCCAAGTCCTCACCGCCCAAAATTGGGGTTGTTTCTGTAAAAGGTGTGGGAGATAAGGGTTTGGAAAAAAATTTGGAGGTTCGGTTATAAAGGTAGGTTCGGTTACATGTGGTTTGGGAATAGTGAAGGTAGGTTTTGTAGTGGTGGTAGAGGTTGTATCTATGAAAATGGGAGTGAGAATAGGTATTGAAGTGAAGGGTTGAGAGGTGGTTGTTTGAGAGATAGGAGGGATAGAAGCATGAATTGTAACAGGTGGAGGTGAAGGAGGCAAAGAGTGAATCGGAATTTCTGGACTAGGGGAGCGAGGTGGAGTGTCCCCTCGACCCGAAGCCTCTTCATAAGAACTTTCGTTCTCAAAGTCTGAAGATTCAGCGTTCTTCTGCCTAGGAGGAACATATTCTGAATCCGAATCGTTTGAGGATTGAAGAATAAGTTTCCTAGCAGGCTTCTTCTGCTTTTTGGGTTGTGGTTGAGAAGGAGCAGCTTTATCAGATTTCCTCTTCTTGGGGGTCTGCCCCTTGGATGGTTTTGTTACAGGTCCCTCCTTTTGTGATTCAGCTTTCTTGCCCCTTTTGGCTGGTTTATCAGCTTCCTCAATGGAATGAAGCATTGTAGGAGTAAGCTCACGTGGACCAACGGACTTACATTTTCTGTACTGCTGAAGAAGATTGCTTGATGCTGAGATAGAACCAAGCATTGTTTCAGGAATAGAGCCAATGTACGAGAATTTGGTAGGATCAGTGACGATGATCTTCGTCGTATGAAAGGTGGCGATGGAGGAAAGCAAGGAATCTGCCATAATAGGGACACGAATGCGATCCATTGCCCACTTGGTGATAATGGTCCATAAACGCCCATATGAAATTTCTGAGTGCTTTGACGAAGAGAGTAGACTTTGAAGCAGCTGCTGCCAAATTATAGACCCATAGTCAAGGTTGAGCCCACTGTACAACCCATACATCATTGTCATAAAAGCCTTGCTAGCACCGTCAGAACCAGCACTTCGCTCAGATAAACCCTTGAATAAAAGAGTGAATAGGCCATTCCATTGAGGAGGAAGGCAGGACTTCTTGAACTTCGTGACGGTAGTTAGGGTTTCAGTATACCCCATCTGATAAAACATGGTAAACAGTTGGCCAATTGTAATAGAATCAGGGTTTACCAAAGACAGATCTTGTGAGAGACCGATTAGGGCACACAATCGGCTCTTGGAGATGGAGACCTTCTCATCGTGAAGCTCTAAGTGGATACGTTCATTGGCCTTGTCGTAGAATACCGTAGAGTAGTCATGAGATAAGAATGACATAGGCACAATTTCAACCTTTGTCAGTGCATCGACAAGTGGAGAGTGTTTGAGACACTCAACCACATACAACATGTACGTCTCATAAACGAAGGGAGTGAGATCGATGATTAGGTTTTGTTGGGGTTTTATAGTGGGTAGGGGTTGACGAACTGAGGTATCATGAACAGATGAAGATTCTGCCATTGTAGGAGCTTGAGAATGACGATGAACAGTGCAGAAAATAGGCGGGTTTCCTTGAGAGCTTTTTGGAAGTGATAAAGGTTGAGAGAGTATTGTTTCAATTCCTTTTATACGTACAAGGAAGAGAGAGAAGAATCCGGCTGAAATCTTGGATTATCTCTAAAATCGCGCCTAAATTGATGTGGGAACAGTTGGCATGCTGAAGATGACACAGGAGAGAGAAAAATGTTTCCCCTTTTTCACGCCTTTTCATAAAGTCACCTTTTTCAAATCGCCAAACCGTTTGAATTTCTGGTGAGTCAGCTACCTTTTCATCCCAATCGTTTCACCTGATGACGCTTGAGTGTTTGTGCCTTGATAATCTGTGTAAAACTTAGAGTTTTGGAAAATTAAAAATTTTCGTGCAAAGGGTGTAAAAGATAAAGAAATAAAACAAGTATTTTGGGATTATCTTTGATGTCGTATTTAGACATAAACCAATTGATTCTGGGAAAAAATCACTTCCTTCAAAGTCAAGAGCGATATTGAAGTGCTTGCTTGGTTTCCCATGAAATAACGATCAGAAACTTGTTAAGAAGTTTTGAAAGGCATCCTTTAAAGGTTAAAGTGGGTGGCTTTCGCTTCAATTCATAATTTCGATACTTAACATAAGATCAAAAAGAGAATGAAGTACTTGTGAGATCATTTTGATCTGTTGAACAAGTAGGTGAGAAATAATTTATAATGACGAGAGAATTTAAGAAATCTCAAAAAAAAAACATAAACTGGATCTTTTAGGGTTAGAGAAACCTTGGTGAAAGGCAATCTCATAAAGATCACTCAAGAAGAAAAAGAGATTCCATTGGGTAACAAGTAAGATCTTGAATTTGTGAATTCACCGTCAATTCATTAGTGGTGTTGAATTTTGGGTTTCACTTAGTACATAGTAACATGAAACTAAGATCATGAACACAGATTATGTATAACCATAAACCTCAGTGGTTAAAACTGAGAGTCTTAGGGGTTATAGTGATGAAACGAATTATAGTGGAGAAAGATGATGGATATGGTGTAAGAAGCGAATGTACCTCTGCTTTTTAAAGAAAAGATGGTCTAAGCAGACAACTCTAAACTCAGTTTGAGTAGAGTAAGGTAGCTCATGATTAGAGTGAACCTGATAGCCTGGATTGGGAAAACATGATTGGTGTAGATCATGTTATTAAGGCTTCACTCAGAATCAGTTGAGGCTTCAGTCTACATATAGCAACATGCTTCTAGGGACACCTAACTAGAAAAAATTTACCAGCCGGAGATGCGTCATCTAGAATCACACTTAGAGGATCAGAAAAACGTTAGAAATATGGAAAATAGTAAAAACACAGAAAATATTTTTGGGGTTTTGTGAAAATCGACGAATTGAACGAAAAAAAATATTTTTGGGATTTTAGAAATGGAAAGGAAGTAATAATAAAAAAATATACAAAAGAATACATTTGAAACGCCTTAAAAAAATAAGGAAGTTCAGAAGGACCGAACCCGAAATAGACCGAACACTCGGTTCATTTCGGTTCATGGACCAACTTCACCCGAAATAAACCGAACCCAAAATAGACCGAACGCTCGGTTCATTTCGGTTCATATAGGTTTGCTCTATTTCGCTTGTTACCTTTATGGGAGCGAAGGCGATTTCGATACTGACTCGGCTTGCATCATTCCTAGGCCTTGTAAGATCTTATTGAAGCTTGATTCAGGTAAAGCCTTTGTGAATATGTCTACTAGTTGATCAGTCGTTCTGACGAAGTGAATTTCGACGTTGCCATCTTCGACGTGATCCTTGATGAAATGATACCTCAGTGCAATATGCTTAGTCTTCGAGTGTTGCACTGGGTTGTGACAAATTCTGATTGCACTTTCAGAGTCACAGTATAAGGGGATTTTCTTCATGTTTAAGCCATAATCCCAGAGTTGACTCTGTATCCATACGACTTGAGATGTACAAGATGCTGCAGCAATGTATTCGACTTCTGCAGTGGATAACGACATGCAAGTTTGTTTCTTGGATTGCCAACTGAATAATTTTCCATCCAGAAATTGACATCCTCCTGTGGTGCTTTTACGATCTAATCCACAGCCACCTAGATCAGCATCTAAAAAGGCTTGTACGAAAAATCCGAAATTGGCTGGATACCATAGACCGAGAGAGGAGGTTTGCTTCAGATAGCCAAAGATGTTCTTCACTGCTTGAAGATGAGGTTCTTGAGGATTGGCTTGAAATCGAGCACAATAACATATAGAGAACATGATATCAGGTCTACTGGCTATAAGATACATCAAAGACCCGATCATCTGTCGATAAAGCGTTGTATCAGTGGCTGGTTTCTCCAATGATGGTGTGAGTTTCTTTCCAAAAGCCATCGACACTTTTACTTTAGAGTCTCCCGTCATTCCAAACTTGGTGAGCAAAGTCTTGGTATATGCTTCCTGATTAATAAAAATGCCTTCGGGTCCCTGTCTAATGTTCAATCCAAGAAAGAAATTAATTGGACCCATTGAGCTCATCTCAAACTTAGTTTCCATCAACTTTCTGAATTCAGCTGTTAAGCTAGGATTCGTGGAGCCAAAGATGATGTCATCAACATAAATTTGGACTATCATAAGGTGGTTACCTTCTCTCTTACGAAAGAAGGTTGGGTCAACCGAACCTTGTTTGAATTTAGACAATTTTAAGAAACGAGTAAGAGTTTCATACCATGCTCTGGGAGCTTGTTTCAGGCCATATATAGCTTTGTCGAGGATATAACAATGATCAGGACACTTTTCGTTTACAAATCCCAGCGGTTGCTCAACATACATGGTTTCTTCAAGTTCACCGTTGAGGAAGGCACATTTGACATCCATTTGATAGACTTCAAAATTCTTGTGAGCAACGTACGCTAGAAAGATCTGAACATATTCCAATCTAGCCACTGGAGCGAAGGTTTCTTCATAATCGATTCCCTCTTCCTGACAATATCCTTAGACCACCAGCCTTGCTTTATTACGAATACCATTTCCTTCTTTGTCCATCTTGTTTCTGAATACCCATTTGAGACCGACAACCAAAGCATCCTTTGGTGTTGGAATAAGACGCCATACCTTGTTTCTTTCAAACTCATTTAGCTCATCCTGCATGGCTTGAACCCAGTCTGAATAATCAAGAGCCGAATTAACAGTCTTTGGCTCGATTTTGGACTCGAATGAATTGAACATACAGAACTCGACTTTTGAAAATAGAGCAGCCTGTTTCGCTTTGATTTGAGATCGTGTCAACACCTTTTCAAAGGATTCCCCAATAATTTGAGTCTGGGGATGATCTTTGGTCCATTTCACAGGTGGAGGATATTTCTCCCCCTCGAAGAATGATTCCTGTTCAGGACCAACATTTGTACCTCCTTCATTTGTTGGAGTTGCAGTGGAGGTGGATGTATTTGTTGATGAGTCCTCCCCTGGAAAGAAAAACCTTGATCACAATGAGGAGAAGAACTCTCCCCCTCGACAGTAGGATGGTCATCAGAAGGTTGGCTTCCAGTTGTATCTTCGGTTCCTTTGGATTGTTCATCAGCCCTTTTCCTAGCAGCATCATCTATAACTTGTTTCATATTGTCAACTTTGTTGTCTTTAGCAGTTGACTCTGGGTTGATTGTTTTCTGAGGCTCATCAAACAAGAGCATGAATTGGTCAAAAAGATTTGAGATTGAGACAGTAACCTGACCGTTCTTTGGAAATATGTCTTGTGATGCATCTTCGGTTGCGCTTAACTTCTTAACATAACTATCATCAAAAGTGACATAGTATGTTTCTTCAATTTTCTTCGAGCGTTTATTGAGAACTCTATATGCCTTGGAGTTCACGGAGTAGCCTAAGAAAATTCCTTCATCCGCCTTAGCATCAAACTTGTTGCGATTCTCTTTGGAGTTGAAAATGAAGCACCTAGAACCGAACACATGAAAGGATTTCACGTTTGGTTTTTGATTGTTCAGAATCTCGTAAGGAGTAATGGAGAACCGTTTATTCAAGTAAGATCGATTCTGAGTATAGCATGCAGCCGCAATTGCATCAGCCCAGAAGTATAATGGCAGGGATGTGAAGCATAACATGGTGCGAGCAACTTCACACAAGGATTGATTTCTCCTTTCAACAATGACGTTTTGTTGTGGAGTATAGGGGGCTAAGAAATTGTGAGTTGTCCCCTTTTCAGCAAGAAAACTTTCGAAATCTTTGTTTTTGAATTACAGGCCATTATCGTTCCTTATATTACGAACAATCTTTCTGAGTTGTGTCACTATCTGTTTAATGAAGAGCTTGAGCTTTGTTACAGCTTCAGACTTTTGCTTGAGAAAGAAGGTCCATGTGAACCTTGAGAAATCATCTACTATAACCAGAATATATTTGTTTCCTCCAATGCTTTCGATGGACGATGGACCACATAAATCAATATGCAGTAACTCCAATGGTTCTATTACCTTAGTGTTGATTATTGAAGGATGGCTCTGCCGACTCTGCTTTCCCATTTCACATGCTCCACAGAGATGTTCTTTATCAAATTTCAGAACTGGCAGTCCTCTAACATGATCACCTAAGACTAATTTGTTGATGTCCTTGAAGTTCAGATGAGAGAGCCTCCTGTGCCATAACCAGCTTTCATTAGAGTGAGCCTTTGTGAGTAAACAGATTGTTGGTTTACCTCTTACCGGATTGAGGTTCAGTGGATACATTTCTCCTTTTCGCTTGGATCTTAAAAGAACGTTGCTTGACTTCTTCTCGACAATTTTTGAGCCTTCGTCATCGAAATATACTTTCAACCCGGTACCAACCACCAGCTGTGATACACTTATGAGATTGTGTTGGAGCCCTTCAACGTATGCTACCTTCCTTATGGAGAATTCGTCATTAGTGATCATTCTGTAGCCTTTAATAGTTCCAAACGAGTTGTTGCCATACTTTACAATGCCGCCATCTTTTAGAGAGCAAAACTCCCTTAGCTCCTCCTTCCTTCCTGTCATGTGACGCGAGTAGCCACTGTCAATGTACCATTCTTCGTGAAACTGCTCATCACGTATAACCTGCAAAAAATTAAGCAGATTTAGGAACCCAAAATTTCTTGGGTCCTTGTGATCATTTTACAGGACATGGTATAGTAAGAGAAATATCAACCATATATGTGCGTTTAATTAAAGTGGTTTCATCTTTTCTTTTAATGGTGAAAAATTTTATTTTTGTTGACTTAGGAGAACTAGGGCTTTTGACAGAAGGACTAGAATTTAGAAATTTGGAATTAGGAGAGACGTTAGGTTCTTGATTTTTGAGATCGGACTTATAGGCTTGAGGACCGAAACTTTTCTTTCGGTTGGAGTTGGATGAGGGACCGAAACTTCCCTTTCGGTTGTTTAGGGATGAGGGACCGAAATTTCCCTTTCGGTTGTTTAAGGACGAGGGACCGAAATTTCCCTTTCGGTTGTTTAAGGATGAGGGACCGAAACTCTCCTTTCGGTTGTAGTTGGAAGATGAACCGAAACCACCCTTTCGGTTGTTGATGGGTGATGGACCAAAACCGCTCTTTCGGTTGTATTCACTTGAGGAACCGAAACTACCCTTTCGGTTCCAATCTTCTGAAGGACCGAAAACCGCTCTTTTGGTTCCTATCGTATCTGTGCTTCTGGTTCCTTGAGTTTTCCTCCAATTTAGACTTTCTTTCAATCCTTACAAAATCAGGATTTTGAGAGTTCCAAAATCGTTTTCTTTCGGAGAGATTCTTCTTGTATCTTACGTTCCGTTGATGCTTTCGATCGGCGACCTGTTTGGGATTTCTATGAATGTTGGCCTTTCTTTTAGAAGCATGAGCACAGCATTCACTCTTTGTTGAAGAAGTTTCACTCGTAGTTTGCATCGGTTCATCCACATATGGTTTAGTTCCACTTGTGCTCGGCACATCGTACTTTGTAGGCTCATTTAGTTGTTCAGGTATGTATCTACCTTTCACTCTCCACGAGGTTTTCTGAGAGAGACCCTTCGTCTCGTCTATGTTGTCGATTGGGGCTGACCAAAAGTACTCATCACATCCGCTAGCATTGTCTTCTTCTACCATCGCTGTTAACTCTGTAGTTTGTTGTGGAGTGACCCCCGGCATAGTGTAAACTTGATTTGGGGTAGTTTGAACCTTTTGGTACACAACATCTTTAGCTTTGAGAGTTTTGGACTTGTCAGTAGTGGAGCGAGCAAACTCAACAGAGTTTTCAGAAAAGAGGTTCTTATTGGACTTTGGTTCATTATTGGCTAATTCGGAACAGTCTACCAAATCTTCTACAGAAATTTCACTCATATCATCATCCTCATTAAGTTCAGATGTATTTTCAACATCAATTTTGTTATCTGAACATAAGTTGGCATTCAATGAGTCAAATTTTTGTATAGTTTCGGTTCTCAGTTTCAATCTATCATTTTCATCTAGTAGATTTTTGAGCATGTCCTTGTGGTCCTTGGACTTTATGTAGGATTCAATTTTGTCCAGACCTATCTTATATGCTGGGGACACTTCATCAGAGGACACGACACTTTCACACTTGTATGCTTCTGCATCAATTTCATCCTCCTTTAATTCAAGGAAAGGTAAAATCATAAGATGAATTTTCTTCCCTATTTCACAATCAAGATGCAACTGAGTAATGTTAAAATAAAGCCTCTTAGCAATTAAACAAAAAACGTTTCTCTGTTTGAGAAGTTTAAGATTATCTCTTTGCAAATAAATAGAATCATCTTTTGATCTCATTAATTCCTTTTCCATTTGCTCGATCCACATTCTTCGTTCCTCACTCTTTGATGAAATCCTGCTGATTTGATCAGTTAGGTTAGAATTCGTGACACGGGTTTGGGTGAGACTGCTACTTATGCTAGAGAATTTTGACTTCAAATTATTTAATTCCTTTTCATAATTATTAGCAGGTATTTTTAGAGAGGCAAGAATATCTTGTACCTTTTTGATCAACTCATCGCATTCATTGATCTGAGAACTGACAGACTTGGCAGCGAAACATCTGTCCTCTCGCTCTCTTTCTTCTTCAACTCCCCCATCAGTTGTGTATCCTCTCATTTGGGACACACCCTCGGTCACTGCAAAGCATCTTCCAATTGATTGCTCTGCTTTTGCCATCATAGCCTTTCCGTGAGTAGGCTTCCTAACTTCATCATCCTCCGAATCTGTGGACCAAACTTCCACACTTCCAAACTCATCACTGTTGGTTGAACCCTGCATAATTAAAGCATTCATAGTAGAGTTATTTACAACAGACTTTCTTTTCTTTATCTCCTCCAATCTTCTCAGAAGGCTCGCTTCCTCGTCATCTTCGCCTGTCTTCTCTTCTTTCTTTCTCAGCATGCAGTCTTTAGCAAAATGATTTTTGCCTCCACAGTAATGACAGTCAACTCCTGAGTCGCCTCCAATTTTAGTCTCCTTCTTTGAATCTTCAGATTTTGATCCCATCTTCGGTTCCTCCTTGACTCGTTCGGCGCTATAACTTCCCTGCCAATTTTGGTTTTTGTTGGCTGAGAATTTCTCCTTGATAAATTTTCTGGGGTTCGACACCATCATTGCATATTCTTTGCCGGTTAGATCAAAATCAACAAGATCTAATTCCTCTTCTTCTTCGATCGAACTCTTTCCTTTAGAGACAAGAGCTAGAGAACTAAAACCCGAAACAACAATCGTTTCCTTCGATAAGGCATTCTCACGGGATTTTAAAATACCCACAAGTTTTGCCAAAGAGTATGACTTGAACTGTTCATGAGCTTTGACAGTTGACACAACGGCCATCCATTCAGATCTGAGACCATTCATGAAAGTGACCTTTTGTTCAATCACCTTTCTTTCAATCCCATGCTTTATCATCTTGCTCAAAAGATGATTGAAACGATCAAAAGTTTGGACAAGCTTTTCTTCAGGCTTTTGCTTAAAATCACCAAACTCTGATAATAGGAGCGTTTGATGTTGCACTGAAACTTCTCTTTTTCATCCTGAGGAATGTCTTTGACGTCATTAACAAGCTGATTGTATTCCTTCTGAGTTTTAACAATCTTTGACGTGCTAGAATGAGTGAAATTGTCCTCCGATCCAATCACGTAGTCTTCAAAGTGATGCGTCCAGACTTCATAGTCTTGCGTATACAAGATCGGTATTCTTGTTGTAGACCCTATGCTGTTGGAGATATTGATCAGATTGGTTTGAAAATCGTCCATAGACATCGTGAATACTTTTGATCGAAAACCTGTAAAATATCAGACTTGTAATTTTTCAATTAGGGTTGGATCAAGAATTAATGATATACGTCAATAAAGAGTGACAGCTCAATAAATATCAATCAATACGGAATAAAAACCCTACGAACTTCTTCGACAGAAGAGGTGTGTATAGATTACACAGTCTCCTGCTCTGATACCAATTGATGAGTTCAAAACTCTTAGATCGTTTAGATCTTTCACAAGAATGACAAAAGAATTCTAACAGTTTAAGAATAAATTAAGAACGAACACAGAATAGAATCAAATATGAGCTTATGATTCAAAACTGAGTCACGCCTCAGCAGAGCTCGATGAAGAACTTCCGTTGTAGAGGCGAGCTAGGGTTTACAAAACAGTGAATATGAAAACAATGAAAGCGCTTCCTTCTAAGTCTGCATGCATGCAACTTATATACTAAACCCTAATGCAAAATAATGCACGGCTGAACAGGCCCAATACCGGCAACTAAACTAGGCTATGGACCGAGCCCATGACGCAATCCACTAGACTCAACATGCGTTGTTGATACTAATGGGTTGTATGACATCTAAGAATGTTCCATTAGATGTTGCATGGTGGACTATGATTGTTTGACATCTTTCATGGGCCTATAGGCCAATGGGGTTGATTCTGTAAGTATTATGAAATATTTGAAAGTTTCTTTCTTAGTTTATGTTCACTATCTTTGATTGTTTGGGAATTTATCAGTCGTGTCTTTTAGGTTTAGAGAATTGATTTTAATTGATTAGGAATATCTTTATTTAATTTTGAATCACCGGTAACAATCAATTTTATGGAAATATGTGATTACTTCTTTAGAAATATTCTCTTCTTGAATTGAAATTCCCAATTCCTATGCGTTGGCAGACACATACATTTAATATTTAGAACATATTTTGGACTAAAATTCTTAGTTCCTTTGCCTTGACGAACTCATAAACTGAATATTTAGAAAATATTTCAGATGACAAGTTGATTATATATCTTCATGGTTCGGGATTCTTAGTCATCATGGCTACATTAGGAAGATTTGAAGAATATATATATATATATATATATATATATATATATATATATATATATATATATATATATATATATATATTCCTTTTGAAGGTAATAAGAGAATCATCAACATCAGTTTATTCCACTTCAGGCTGCTGCTCCCTTTAACTATTGATGGAGGTATTTGCACTATGGTATCTCAATGGGATCATCCAAACTAAAAGACATGAAAATACCGACAAATCCCACCACTATCCCTAACTTGATTACCCTTATGTGTTGTATCCCCTTTTTACATCATAAAAAGAAGGAATATAAATTAGGTCAGTGGTAATAACACAGGGTAGATAATGACTAATTAGATGTTATGGAAGTAGCAAAAATATAAAAGTATGGAATAAAAGTGGTGATTGTAGCAAGTGAAGTACTAAATAAATAAATTGAAATAGTAGTGGAGGGTAATATAGTGGATAAAGTGAATATATGAGATAAGATAGGATATCTAGGCATTTGAAGTGGGTGTCGAGTATTTGCCTGTGTATGGGGTTGTAATATTGTAACAATTGCAAAAATTGTTACTGATCATTAAATTGCTAAAAGTAACAGTCGATATGTCTAGATACGGGGTGACATGGCACACAGGGAGGAGAACACGTGGCAGTATCCTGTGGTTCACACATAAATAAGCGGCTCACACTCCAGAAGTTGCTATAATTTGTAATCTTCGATAGATCATTCTCCTTACCCCTTAAACTCACTTTCTCTCTACCTAGATCCTCATTCCACTACTCCCGAGCACCTTTTGAAGTTCGAACTTTTAGTTTCCACCCTACAACAACGGTATCATAACTCACATGTGAGTTCACGGACCCATTTTGTAAACCTTTTTCAGGAGGAATACATGTTAAGTTATTACAAATCAATATATATCATTATTTTCGTCACGTTAATTATAAATATTGCTAATACACAAAATATTTTATATCACTACTCTGCCCAAATAAGATAATAGATATTATACTCTATCGTTACTCTGCTAAACTCTTAGGATATAATACTATGCTTGGTAGATACTCTACCCAAACTTTTTGAAATAATATTATACCTAGTTGTCATTCTGGCCCACTCTCTAGGATAAACATTATACCTTGTGGTTATCTTGGAAAATATTCATAGATAAAATTTACACTGCGCTCGATTCAACGGATAATATTAATATTATTCTGTCACCATGATTGAAACAAATGGATAATACTAATATTATGTCATCACCGCACTCAACTCAAATGGATAATAGTAATATATTAAGCCATTACTACACTCGACTCAAACGGATAATAGTAATCTTATGTCGTCACTATGCTCGAATCAAACGGATAATAGTAAGTTATTATGCCGTTAATATGCTTCATTTAAAATGGATAATATTAATATAGTATGCCTACATTACATTTAATTCAAATGGATAATAGTAATGTATTATGTCGTCGTTACACTCGATTCAAACGAACAACTGTAGTATGTTATGCCATCACTTGAATAAAGGGTACATTACCACTCCGCTAGATGGTTTTGCTAAGGATACCTATTAAAAATAATTATATACTAATTATGAAACATCAAAACTCTAGTTACATCATAAGTATACATATACATAACTAAAGGTTGGATTGTATCCAACTAACCTACATTATGATCACTCTTGGTTAGTCTGCTCTTAAAAGCACTTATATCCTTAAGTATACTCCTAAAATATAGATAAACTAATAGTATATAAGACAAATAAGAACTTCAGAAGCCCTAGTACCTATGAATAATAGAATACTATTTGAAAATCAAAGAATCAAAATACTTTTAGAACTCAACAAAATTATATAAAAATGTATTTTCAAGGTATAATATACAAAACTTGTGATCTCACCAACATTACTTTGAACCCTTTCAAAACCATATGTATTCCTATGAAACAATGAAATGATAGATTGCACCTTCGAAAGCGGTGGTTGATCCATGAAGCTACCAAAGATTGGTTATCGTTATAGTTGTGCCCAATATTTGTATTAGAATCTCTAGTGTTTCAAGAAATACATTATAATGTAATATTTTATCCATAATGGAATTTATATTTTTGTTTTATATTGTTTTTTATTGTCCAATGTATGTTCAATAATTTGTGGTCCAACATTCTAACGTCGCACAGCCTGGCATTTCCACCACCGATTGGGGGTATGACAAATGTAACCAAAGGATAGGAAACCCATGTATACAGAAAGAAGGTAATGATTACAAATAAAAGTATCTATTTGTGTAATTAGAGTGTTAATAAGTTAAACAATACCTATGAGTAAAGGATGAAAGGTAAAGGGTTCTAATTCTGCAAGGATATTAGTGATATATTAAATATTTTCGATGAGGATAAATATGATAATACTTAATGCCCCTTGAAGGTTTGAAATTTATGATTAGTGATTTAAATCATTATGTAAGTTCTAATAAAAATATGTTAAATTTGATGCGTTTGTTGATTTAGTTTAACAACTTGGGTATACGTGTAAAAAATTTCTTAATAATATGATTGGGTATGCCTTCATAAGTACAATATCCTCATGAAATAACACCATATCTTTTATCATTAAGATATTAGCATGTAAGAATTACATTATTTGAAATAATGTCAAGTCTATAAAATTCTAGCTCCATATAACATCAAATATATACATCAAAATATGTTCATTTAAGGGGTTAAAACTAAGAAAATTCATAACAAAGTATTACATTAACAAGAAAAGATAATTATGTTCAAAATAACTTCAATTCCACTAATGTTTTGCTCCTTGATACTCCCTAGATCATCATCTATATTCATAAAAACTGAATTATCTAAGGACTAAGTCTATATCTACATCTTCACACCTATAACAAATTTATGAGTTTTACATGTAATCACATAGAAAAATCCTTATACTCTTAAGGGTACATGCAACCTACTTTGATCTATGTCATAACATCATTGAAGCAACATACTATTGAACAAAAAAATCTAAAACCCTAGTGTAAATCTAAATTCTCAAAAGAATTACATAACTCTGATTTGTTATTGTAAACAATCTTTGATTCCAACAAGATCATGATGGGTTTTACGGGAAGTAATATGTTTAGCATCATGTACTAGAAATGTATCTAGGAGAGCTTATGTAGTCATTGCACTTTTGAATAATACCTTTAACCAATAAGGGTTGAAGTTAAGCTCTTTTACTTAAGCATATACTTTCCTTTAGGTTTTAGTTTTGTGTGAAAAAAGTGAGTATGGAAAAAAAGTTGAGTGAATAAAACCTTATAAAGTTTGAACATTGAAGATATTGAAGAATGAAGTGAAAATGCGAAAGTCAAATGAGTATTTGTTTAATTGTAAATTTTCTTTTCTAGGTTATTTTTCTATATGTATTCTTGGGGCTTAACCAAAAATTACCTTGAGCTTAAGAAAGATTTCTGAGGATATATTCAGAATGATGCATAAAATGAAAGTTTTTCAGAATAACTAGGAAGTGTTCATGAGGACTGAGAGTATTTAGGATTAGGTAAGTTCTTTGGAATATTAGACACAAATATATGCATTGCGGTATCGATGTAATGGATGAGCTCAAAATGGATTGCCTTATGCAATGTTGGTAGCTAGGGTTTTGATGGACAAAACTGCAAATTTAGTCCTTGTGGTTTGCAAAAAACTTTAGATAGGGTCCAAACAGTTTTCGACTTGCATGGAAGATCCAAAATCAAGGTTTTTCTGTGTTTTTGGTCCAAAAAAACTTGAAAAGACGGTTATAACCTTTTACTTTCTTTTTTATTTTTATTCATTTTTTAAATACTATTTTAATTAAAAAAAAAAGAAAAGAAAATAACTCTCTATCTCTCTCTCTCTCTCTCCCTCTCTCTCTCCTTGTGAAAGTCAACTGGGTACCACCCAAGCACCCATAAACACCACCACCGCAACCTCCCTGTCGTTCTTGGGGTTATGCCACCAGGAACCACCCAACCCAGCTACAAATTGACCCCCGTTTCGATTTCCCCCAAATCCATATAGACTCATCAATAGACCTCCATTCAAAGAAATCAGGCAAGTCATCAGCGGAACGAGTAGAATGACGATCCCTTTTCACATTGTTCGACTTCCGCCTAGAATCGATCGTCTTAGTATTCGCGTGGCCTAAAAGGAACTCTTCCTTTGTCAGATCTGAGAACGTGTGGGTGACCCGATTTTTTGCTTCCTTCCCTCCAACCTTTCTCCTTCTATCTTCCAAATCCAGATGGGGTTTTCATATTAGGGCTCCTGTATCATCTTCCTCCCTCGTCTATTAGACGTCGTAGGTAAGGAACGAACTAAACAATCAATCCTCATGATTGATCGAATAGGAAAACAATAATAACAAGGTTGAGAATCGGACTTATAGGGGTCGCAAGGGGTGACGAGGTTGGTTGGAGATGTGATTAACGGAAGCAGCGGCTAGTGACGGTAGTGGTTCACAACAACGACGATGTGGTGGCAGGGGCTGCTTTGACGGCTTCTGTTGCTTCGTTTCTAATAAGCTCGATGAGAAGGAGGGCAGGAAGAGGATGGTGGTGAACGGAAACCACCGAAATAAGGTGGTGGGGTGTATCCCCTGGTTCCTGGTACGTAAAATTTATCCAAGTATTTTACATTTTAGCCTTGGACTCGGCGAGTTGTAGGCCCGACTCGCCGAGTAGAGACGGGTTTGGGGGCACGTTTAAGTTGGCGACTCGGCGAGTCCACATTCTGGACTCGGCGAGTCCACGCTGTCTGAAGAAACCCTAAATTTCAAGGGTTTGCACCCTATTTAAACCCTCTTATCCGCCCCCAAGCTCGCCCCCTTCACCCTCAGAGCTCTATACTTCGTTCAAGCCTTGTTCCTTGTGAGTTTGAAGCATTTTGGTGTGTTTTCTTGAAGATTTGGAGAGGGGAGGAGAGTAGATCAAGAAGAGGAGGAGGAGGCCAGGCATCTTTGTGTTATCTCAGTGGTTTCCTTGAGGTATAACTCGATTTCCCTCTGTTTTCATGCTTATAGTCCCTTTTAGCTCCATGAAAGTCCTTCTTGAGCCTTTCCCCAAGCTTGATTGTGCATTATGGTTTGTAATAAGTTGTTAGCCTCTAGATCTAGGCATGATTGAGCTCCAGGAACTTGGATCTACTGCCTTTATGGAGCCATATTGCATAAAGCCCTATATCTACTCTTTTGGTGCATTTGAGCCCTAAAACCTTCATTGGTGATTATTTACACGTAAAGTTGGAAACTTTGCGTGTTATTCATGCCCTAGAAACCCAGATCTATGAATGGCATAAGCTGGATTCAAGCAAGATCGAGTATATAGTTATTGCATGTGACAGACTCGACGAGTCGATTCGCGAGTCCCTGAGTTTTCCCCCTTTTTCGTGTTTGCAGGGTGGAGTAGTGAGTCGTGGGATATGACTTAGTGGGTCGGAAGCCAGACTCACTCATGAAGTAACTCGGCGAGTCAATGCCATGACTCAGCGAGTTCAAGGCAATCTTCTTGCCGCAAGAACAACTCAGCGAGTTGTTCATACAACTCGGCGAGTCACAGCATAGAGTGTTCTTCGGATGAAGATGAACTCGGCGAGTTGTTCATACAACTCGGCGAGTAGGATGAAGGACTATTGGCCTTGGGTTTAGAATGAAAACTCGTCGAGTTAACGCCTAACTCGACGAGTAGAGACGGATTTATGGTCAGACTAAGGGACAGGGACTCGGTGAGTTGGCAAGCCAACTCGGCGAGTCAGGTCAACTGATAGTTGACTTTGACTTTGACTCTTGGCTTGATTAGGGGTAGATGGTCATTTTACCCTAAGGTCTTATTAGTAGTATTTGACTGAGTGTTTTGTGGGGATTATAGCCGGAGGATTTCCGGGGCAGCAGCAACAGCAGACAGTCAGTTCCCACGCAGATCAGCAGCTACTTTGAGGTGAGTTACCTTCCAGTAGCGGTGGGTCTACGGCCACAATGCCGGCCCACTAGTAGGAGTTGTATGATAGATGATTATCTCTATGATACTCATATAAGGTTGCTACTACCTGTAATATGTTTATGTGCTAGTATGATATGATTATGTGCTATGTGTTATGTGGTAGTAGTAGGGGGTGAAATAGTCCCCAGTATCCGGTCGTAAGGACAGAAGGGGTAGGTCGGGCACCCAGATATGCCTGGCAGTATCCGGTCATAAGGACCGAAGGGGTAGGTCGGGCACCCAGATATGCCCGGCAGTATCCGGTCGTAAGGACCGAAGGGGAGACCAGCACCCAGATATGCTAGTCAGTATCCGGTCGAGAGGACCGAAGGGGTAGGTCGGGCACCCAGATATTCCTGGCAGTATATGTATGTTATGTGATTATTCAGTATGTGGTACAGTGGGGGAACTCACTAAGCTTCGTGCTTACAGTTTTCAGTTTTGGTTTCAGGTACCTCTTCTTCGAAGGGGAAGGAGTTGGCGCGGTAGCGGTACATCACACACGTGCTTTGTTTTCCACATTATGAGATCTTCCTGGGGATTTGTACTCTGACACTTTTATGTTTTCCAGACATGCAATATCTTTTGTGAAATGATATGATCGTTGAACGTTTTATTCCTAATGTTTTGCTAAGTACATGTTTTAAAAATGAAATTTTTGGCTCGTATTTTTGGGATGTTACATGGGGGCTGTTGGTCGGTAATCCAAGGAAGAAGGGGGGTGGAGTTGGGTGGTTCCCGGTGGCACAACCCCAAGAACGACAGGGAGGCTGTGGTGGTGGTGTTTATGGGTGCTTGGGTGGTACCCAGTTGACTTTCACAAGGAGAGAGAGAGAGAGAGAGAGAGAGAGAGAGTTATTTTCTTTTCTTTTTAAAAAAAAAATTAAAATAGTATTTAAAAAATGAAAAAAATAAAAAAGAAAGTAAAAGGGTATAACCGTCTTTTCAAGTATTTTTGGACCAAAAACAAAGAAAAACCTTGATTTTGGATCTTCCATGCAAGTTGAAAACTTTTTGGACCCTATCCAAAGTTTTTTGCAAACCACAAGGACTAAATTTGCAGTTTTGTCGTTTTGATGTAATGGTATGATGATACAAAATAAATTTTGCTCGGGGGCAAGAAAAAGTTAAGTGTGGGGTATTTTGATATGTGCATATCTAATCATATATTTTGGGCATTATCTTAATATTTTTAGTTACAATTGTGATTATCATAGGAAAAAAGGAGCTTACTACGTTTAATTTGTGTTTTCTAGTAGTTAAGACATGTTAGGGATGAAAAGGAAGCAAATTGTGGAGCTGGAAGCAGGAATATTGGACCAAGTCAACAGAGGTCAAAGAAATCAAGAATTTAGAAGCCCACGACATGGGGAATTTCTGTCACACTGTGGTGAGTTGGTTTTTCGTGATCTGGTCTATGCCTTGGAGAATTCATGTTTTAATTCATCACCAAGTCGTGGGGACTATTTGCCACGACGTAGGAGGTGAATTTTGGAAACTATATATTGATTGTTTTAGCTCTCAACCCTAACTTATGCTGGAAGCTATTGACGATTTTTGAGAACCTAAGGCACCCCTTTGAGGCTTTATAAATATAAATTCGTTTGGGTTTAATTGTTGATGAGAGCTAGAAGAAAACATCATTAAATATTTCAGTTTTTAGTTCTAATCATATCTAGTCTTATTTGTTTTGATTCTATGTGTTTTTCTGCTATGATTATGGGCTAAAACCCTTCTACTTTTGTTGGTAATGATGAACCTTTTGAACTATGTGTTGATTTCAATATTAAGACTAATGATTGTTGGTTTCTCTAGTGTTGATAAATCGTAATATTTACATGTTTAAGTTCTAGTTTTTAATTTCATTGCCACAAGTTTATGTAGTAGATGATCATTCTATTTGCATGAATTTGTTTACCTAGTAGTTTATGATCATTAAATTGTTATAGCCAGGATTGGCCAAATCTTAGACTAGGTAATTATAGATAGTAACTTTAATAGTGTTAGAGAGAGCATAATTGACCCATAATTTGTGCTTGGTCGCTTGACTTGATCATATAAAAATAACTCTTAGATTTATCATGCACAACCAAATTTATCTTTATATCATTTTCGTGTCTGCTTGTGTTTGATCATTACATAGTAAGTCATAAATTGGTAACAACTAGGAATTTGATCATAATACTAGCTTTATAATAATTTGGTAACCAACATAAGTATTCAAATAGAAATCAACCATAGGAAAAAGGGGGAATTCCCATCCAATGAAAGTACTCTTGAATATTGAAATCAAATCATTTTCTTGTTTCTTCTTTAGTTTAATTTACTTACTTGTTAAGTGTTATAAGTTTCTAGACTTGAAAAACTAGAAAAAAACCCTTTTATTTGCTTAATTTACTTAAATGATTTTAGTAGGTAATTTTAGTTGTTATTTTCGTTCGATGTGTTTAATACCTGACTTATCTGAACTATCCTATTAATCGATTAGGTACACTGCCTATCGCATATTAGTTAGTATAAATTAGTTAGTTTTAAAACTAGTACTTAAAAATGCGTATCAAGTTTTTGGTGCCTTTGACAGGGAACAACGTAATCTTAGTTACTTTTATCTACTATTTGTTGTTGATCTTTGTGTGGAATTTACTTCACAGAATGTTAAATTTCTTTTGTTTATATTTTTCCTATTTTTGTTTATTTTTCTGTCCCTACAGTGACCACATCGTCGCAATTCTTGCCCACGTCGTGGCCATCGTTCAAAAAATTTATGTTTTTATTGTTTTTGTTCTTTTTATGCGTTTGTTTTTTGTTTTGTTGCAGTAAGTTTATGACATGAGCATTTTCATCTAATGCAATACCAGATTTGGAAGATCCCGAGTCTATTTTTCGCAAAAGAAACAAGGAAAGGAGAAAAAGAAAAATACATGCAAAAGGAAGAAGTAAAACCAAACGAGGTAGAGAGCAAATACGTGCTCGATTCAGAATCTGAAAAAGAAAGCAAACCAGAAGACGAGATGGTCGACATAGCGGACATGGCCATGGAGGAGTATAAGAAACGGATGCGTGACAAGGTCGGTTCTTATGCATCCCAAAATTCCAAACGCCACCAATTTTGAAAGGAAAGGGCACATCTTTTCTATGTTAAAAGACACCCCATTCTACAGGAAAGATCACAAATGTGCCTACAAGCATATTGACGAGGTGAATGACATTGCAAACTAGTTCAGTGTTCCTAATGTTCCTCATAAACTGGTGTTGTTGAGGATACTTTCGGTTACTTTTAGAGGAGCGGTGAAGGATTGGCTTAAGGAACTTCCACCAAGAGCTATCACCACATGGGCAACACTATGTGCAGAGTTCATCTAACAATTCAGCCCACCATCGAAGGTTGAAAAATTGAAGAAGAACATCGCCAAATTTGAAAACCAAGGTGAAAGAATCCTTATATCAAGCATAGGAAAGGTACAAAGGGTTTCTTAGAAACTACCCACACCACGAACTCAATGTGCAACAAGAGGTCTCAATCTTCTATTACGGGGTAAACGTGACCACTCGACAACTCCTCGACTCTCAAGGACCACTAACGGAGAAGGCTCCGATAACAATCAAGGAGCTAATTGAGGAATTTTACAAACATTCAAGGGAATATCATAACCTTCGAGAAGACAAGACAAGACGATACAAAAATGGCAATTGAGATTTGGAAGACTAGGGTTCGATAATGGCAAAGCTAGATTCTATGGAATGGAGAAGGAAAAAAATGGATTAATCCATCCATGCAATTTAATTTGGATGTGATAATTATGGCGGACCACACTTAACCAAGGAATGTGACCTTGACGAGAATGGAAATTAGAAGGTTCAAGCTTGTTATTCTAGTGGGGATAAGTACGATGAAGATTAGAGGAAACCCAAGAAGGGGTGGCTTCCATACGATGAATACAAGAAAGAGAAAGAAGAAAAGTTTAGGCAAACTGGACAAGGCTTTTATAACAAAGAACAAGCACCACCCGAAAACAAATCCGAGTTTGTGTCAATGCTTGCACGCTTTGCAATCGTTTATGAGAAAATACATGACACGACTGATGCTATAATAAGGAACCAACAAGAGGCGATAACAAACATTAAAACTCAATTGGGTCAATTAAACAAGCTAGTAAACGAACGGTTACCACCAAAAAAAACTCGATCCAAAATCTCAATCTCATGTTATTGAAATATACACCAAAAAGATGTTCATTCTGAGCCATTAGTGATCCACGATACAACTACCATTCAACCCGATCTGCAGCCAAGAGAAGCAAGGCACGAAGTTAATTTAGAGAATTTGTCTACATAGTGCCCATGATGTGGCGATCACTATGACATGTTGTGGCCATTGAAGAATGAAAATTTTGCCTTTCTAAAACCATATCAGCCTCCGCTCCCTTATACCTCTCGAGCGATGCGAAGCCCACCGGAACCGGAACAAAAAATTTATTAGAGCAAGTGGTATCTCTCTCGATTAACACCCCATTCCACAAATCCATGATTAAACTTCCTAAATTTGCTAAAGATGTGATGAAAAATTAGAAGGAATTGGAAAAGGCATCCACAAAACAATAAAGAGTTAATATTCTGAATTGAAAACAATAATAACAAATATGAAAAGACTATATATAAAGTGAGAATATACAAACAAATATTCATGATTTGAATGTCTAAAACATCACCATCCCCTCCACATTTACCCTTAAAAAATCTCTTTAATATTCTTTATCATTTAAATGTATTTAAATGTATTATTAACAATATTAATAATAATGAAATAAAAAAAAATATTATTGTTATTTATATTTTAATAATAATAATAATAATAAGGTTTTTATTTGCAAAATAAATCCTAATAGTTTTGTTTGTAGAAAAACATTAATATTTTCAATTTACGAAATAGCTTTAAATTAATTTTTTACCGATTTCAACCGATAAAATTGGTCAAAATATACATTTTTGTTGATTTCTAGAATATTTTCGTAAAAAAAGTAATAATTTATGACTAAAACGGAAATTTAGCCAAAATTCTGAAATTCCCTCTTTTTATAGGGACTGTTTATCTAATTATCTCCCCCGCTCACGAGTTGAGATGTGTAATTTGCAAATGGTGCGTTTATTTTATTTAATACTACGTATGATGTATATTAGGATATGTGGTGATATACGTCCCAAAATATGATTTTCGTTTTAACGAATAATTCTTTTAAAAATATACCAAATAGCTGGATACCTAATTCATACTAAAAAGCTACATATTTTAAACCCAAATAATTTGAAGTTGTTATTTGACTCATTTGTCTAGCCTATTTAAATATGTTAAGCACAGGTTCAAGATCAACAATATATCATTAGTACTTTTCCATATTTTCAAAGACTAATTATAATTTTTTGGGAAAAGAAAAGAAGAATGTAGCAATATTTTTTATGATGATTATTGATTGGTCATATCATACAACTTCAAGCTCAAGTGTTATTTGGACGTTAGCGCTGAACAGGATACATTGCTGAAAACACATTTATGAGAATGCGAATAGTAAGGGATTTGGAAGCTGCAAAACTCCATGTGTCTGCAGCACTAGTGCACTACTAAATATATTTTATTTTATTGTTTAACTTGAAACTTCGTAAACCAAGTAACTTTTACTTAACATATTATGTTGTTTTTATTCGAGCTCTTAATTAAATGATCCGTTTGATGTTTAAAATAATAAAAAAAAATACATCATGATAAACAAATGTACCAAATTGATTTTTTTATTATATATATATATATATATATATATATATATATATATATATATATATATATATATATATATATATATATATATATATATATATATATATATATATATATATATATATATATATACTAAGTCATCACCCGTGAAAACCACGGTCGGTATATTTAAAATTTATATATAATAATAAAAACAATAAATATAAAAAACCAAGATATTATAGATTGTAAGTAATTATGAATTAATTTGTTAAGCAAAATAAACATAATAATGTAAATTAAGATATGATTTTGTATTTTCAAAATTTGAATTGAATTTGATTTATTACAAAAAAATAATAATAATAAAAATAATAGAAAAATGTCACGTGTCAAAAAGAAATTCTAAAAAACTGACATGTGTTACTTTTAGTTTTCAGTTATTAGAAGAGTTATATATATATATATATATATATATATATATATATATATATATATATATATATATATATATATATATATATATATATATATATATATATATATATAATCACAAGGGAGTGTGAACACTAATTCATTGCTATTGGTCCAAAAAAAATTTTGTTTAATAATTTGTCCGTCTTTTTTCTGTTTTTTAATTTTCGTTTTCTCCTTCTATTTTATGAAACTTTACTCCTGTCCTTGGTTTGAGAGCGTCACTGTACATGTGGTGGCGTCAGGAGATCCACTGTCTATGTGTTTCCATTTCAATATTTTTGTGTACTCTAACTCTACCATGGTCACCACCTCCGGATCCTTCCCCACTACCTCTTTTAACATAGATCACTCCATACTACCGATCTTCAATATGATTTGGAGTTCATTTTGGTTCCTGTCTACTGACTATCGATCGAACCCTGAATGCCCTACCTCCAGATGATTGAAGTTTGTTCACAATCAGATAATGCAAATAAAATCCTCAAGTCGTCCCCTCTAACGGTTTTCATCTTCTCTTCCGCCCAAAGTTTTGGCTTCTTTGCTTCCAATTCGATGTTCATTTTGCAAAATCACATCTAGGTCATGAGAACCATGACTCGGGTTTATACTTTTGCGTCTATCATCATATAGCTAGTCGACAATTCTTTACCAATTAACGGTACAAAGGAGAGGTCTTTCCCATGTTCATGAGAAAACCCCAAATTAGAGCGGAGAAGCAGACGACTATTATGGATGCTTCCAAGATTAAAGAACTCAAAATCTTAGTCAAGAGCTGCCAATCGGACCCTTCAATCCTCCATATACCATCTCTACTTTTTTTTCAAAACCATTCTCCAAAGGTATAATCACCTCACTTATTTATTATGATACCATTTTGAGAAAAAAAAGTTGTCAAATTAAAGCTTAATTATGTGTGATTAGAACCCTTTTGAGTATATTGATCTATTCATTTATTTGTTTTCAGCCTCGGCGCCAAAATCCCACCAACATCAACATCGATAAGCCTCATAATTTCATTTTTGTAACATTCAACTTTTTGGTAAGTTTCCTTTTAGCCCTTTAATGCATGTTCTTTTCATTTTGGTCCTTGGCTAGTATGCTTAACATACTAGCTATTTGCTGGTCGCGGGCATCATCCACGTACATTTGGCGTATATGGGAGTACGTTGAGCGTACGCACGGTTTGGGCAAACCCTAATTTTTAGGGTTTGCACCCTATTTAACCCTCATTATAGCACCTATTATACATGTTTTACCAGCTTCCACCTCCCTTTACCCTGAAAATGAAACCCTAAGTGCTTCTTGTGAGTTTTGAGCTTGTAAATGTGATTTTGGTGGTGTTTTAGTGAAATAAGAATAAGAAGAACTCTTGGAGATTGCTTGGAGGGATAGCTTGAGCTAGTAGATCTAGCATTATCTTCTCTTGTGCGTGCCTTTTGAGGTAAACACCTCTCACCTTGATGGTCATTTGTGCAAGATCTACTTTATGGTGTTATTTGTGCTTTTTGAGTATTTTGAGTTAAAATTGAGCCTTTGATCTACTCTAGAAGCAATAGATGCTAGATCTTAACTCCATTAAGGCCCTATTTTCATAAAAAACGAAAACATTATGGAGGATATTGGTACATGCATGTATTAAGATCTTTATTAAGTTTCTTTTTGAGTATTATGTCCCATTAAGCCATGCATGAGTGTAAAGTTGCCAACTGTACATGATAAGTCACTCTTAGAGACCGGACCTGAGAGTATAGCAAAAGGTCTTAACTGATTAAGTGCCTAATGAAGAGAACTAATAATTAGCGAAGTATGTTGGGCGTACGAGCTGATTACGCCCAGCGTACTCAATAGTTGGGCATTTGGGCTTGGCTTTCTCTGTTTGGGCCATAGTTTGGGCTTTCTAAGTTTGGGTCTTATTGAGCCATTAGACTTCTGATTTGCACTTTTGACTAGTATTTTAGGCTTCCTTGGGTTTAGGCCCATGATGGGTTTTGGGCCCAATTTGGAAGATTGGGCCATAATTAGGACTTAGGTTGCCATTTAGGATTTGGGCCTTTTGAGTAGTTGGGTTGGGCCTTGGTTTTGGGATAAGTAAGAAAAAGGGTAAAATCGTCTTTTACCCTAGTTATGGGCTAAGTAGCTTAGATTCTTAGCTAGGTCGAGATCTAATTAATAATTGGATATTATTTTAATGATGATAGCATGGGGATTTTTCGAACCAGCAGGCAGAGATTCCTTTGCGTATTTCAGCAACTAGATGTGAGTTTCCTCACTGTGTTTTAGCGGGTCAAAGGCACCAATGTTGGACCATGGTTTGTTATGTTAGGATGCTAGATGTCTGCGTGACTCTTGCATGTGTTATATGCTTGTATGCTTACCAGCGTGCCCCAATGACTATTCTATATGCTATTTATCTTTGTGATTATTGCATGTGCTATGTGCTTATCTATTATATGTTTATATGTGTACCGGGTGGGGCCCGATGACTGATAGATATGTATATCGAGCGGGCCTTGATTTCGAGTGGGGCCCGATGTAGGGTGGGGGCTCATTATATGTTTATTATGTATTATATGTGGTATTCTAGGGAGCTTACTAAGCTTTGTGATTACAGTTTTCAGTTTATGTTTTTACGTATTTATGGTTCGAAGGGGAGATACTGGGATGATTCCAGTGCACATACCACCTTGTTCCGTATTTTATGATTACTCTGATGTTTTATGATGTAGTTGATACACTTTGTTCCACCATGGTTTTATGATGATGTTTTGGATAATAGTTTTATTAATTTAAAAACGAAAATTTTTGTTCTTAATATTCGGACGTTACAATTTTATAGCGCATTTTTATCATAGAGTATGTTTCAATTTGAAATTAGCTTTACTTATTATGCTTATATAGAAATACTACTAAATACGAAAGATTTTCATTTTGATAGGTCAATGAATTACATTGCCTTTTGAAGGTTTGACCGATTTGGCTCTAATTTTGCAAATAAAGAAGTCATTCCATGTTTGTTTGTCATAGTCCTATATCATTTTGCATAGAAGAGTAATTAGATTTGTTGACGTGCTCCAATATCCCACACTAGGGAGTGTTTGGGTGTGCATTTGAACTGAGGATTGTGATCTATTCCATTTTCTAATAATTTTGGCCCAAAATAGTTATATTTGGATAATGTAGTATAAATTGGCTATAAGAGAAGTGATTATTGAGTTCATATTATTAGCATATGTGGGTTTTAAATGTATCTTCTCTTGTTATTTCCACAAAATTCATATGAAGAATACAGAAAATGGTCCCACATTCAACGTGGACATTATCGAGTTTGACCTCGAATTAGATGATTTTGATGTTGTTAAGCCTGACATTGATATTCCACAAAAGGTGTGAAAAAAGTGATAAACTTTCACATCATCTATAAAATTACACAATTATCCTTCTTTCTTCTTCTTTTTATCATCAATTTTCTCTTTTGTGCCAGAAGGGAGACCTTTCGATTCAAGTTACAGATGAAAATCATGATCTTGTACAAACACTGAAGTCAAAGGCTATTGATGCAATATCTAAAGGCGTGTTCTTTATTATCAACTATGAACTTAAAGAGTATGATGTTTATTTTGTTGTCATTACTTATATGTAAAATTAATGAAGCCATAGATTACCTAACTGAAGCTATTATGTTGAATCCAAGTTCAGCCATATTATATGCAACTAGAGGTACATCTTCTTTTTTAAGTCATTAAGTTGATTAAGGTTAGGGTCATTTACAATAATTTTATATTTCTACTATTTTGACTTGAAGAATACGTCTTATGTTTCATTTGGTTATATGTACTTGTAGCTACTATATTTGTCAAACTAGAAAAATCAAATGATGTGGCTTGACTGGTGTGCTTATACATTTTTTTTATTATATTGATTACAGTATAATAAACTAACTTTGACATTTTATGGATATTTAGATCAATTATGACTCAACAAAAGGCTATAAAATTCATGGAATGGCTAGGGCTATGCTTGGCCAACATGGTTGTCTAATGACATTAGTTAATAACGGATTTACTACGTTTAAAAAATGACTAAATAAAATGACTTGATAACAAAATGACTAAATGATAAAATAACTTCAGTTATTTTTAGATTTATCTTAGATTTTTCACTTAAAATTTACCATTTTCAACAAAATTACAATGTTAAAGTAGTTGGTGAAAGCAGGAGTTAAAATTATAAATGGCTTTCAGAGCATTTTGAAGTACGAATACTAAAAAGGTAAAACAGTAATTTGCTTAAAATAACATTCATTATCAGTTGTAATTACATGTTGTTCCGATAGTGTTAGGATGAGTTCTTAGCAAATTTGGATTATTTTAAGTAAGTAATAGATTAAATAAGTACATGTAGGTAATTTTACTCTACTTTGATAATCTGTTACATTTCAGATAGCATGAACATGAGTACTTTGCATTTTTAGAAGGCACACTAAGCCTTAGGTATTAGTTGTCGCTCCGGGTGATCAGTCCGGGTGACAGATTTCCTCTTAGAAGTGAAACTTCCTTAGTTTCCTGGCATTCCAGGTTTTGGGAATTTGCCTCCATTCCATCGTCTTGAGTGTATAGGACCCGTTACGGTGGAATCCGATGACCTTGTATGGTCCTTCCCATGTAGGGCCTAGTTTTCCTTGCAACTGGGCGTGGCTCGCCTCATTTCTTCTTAGGACGTAATCTCCTATCTTGAAAGCTTTCTCTTTGACTCCCTGGTTGTAGTATCTTTCCACTGTGCGTTTGTAAGCTGCTCGGTGAATGTTTGACTGCTCACTCCTTTCCTCGATGAGGTCTAGGCTTAACCTTAAGTCTTTATCTTTGTTAATTTATTCGAAGTAAGTCGTGTGAGGTGAGCCTATTGCTAGCTCCATCGACAACATTGCTTCCGTAACATAAGTTAGACTAAAAGGCGTTTCCTTTGTACTCGTTCTTAGCATGGTCCTATATGACCAAAGCACTCCCGCTAGTTCTTCGACCCAGTTACCTGTGGCCTTCCATAGGCATTTTTTGATTCCATTTACTAGCGTTCTGTTGGACACTTCAGTTTGAATGTTGTCCTGGGGATGCGTCCCTGATGTGAACCACTGCTCGATCCCTTTTTCAACACACCAGCTCCAGAATGGGTTTTCTGCGAATTGCAACCCATTATCACTGACTAGCACCCTGGGAGTTCCAAATCTTGCCATTATGTTTTTCCATAGAAATTTGATCATTTGCCTTCCAGATATGCTCTCTAGTGGTTCAAACTCTATCTACATAGTGAACTAGTCAACTGTATCCTTGGCCAGGAAATGCCCATCTGGAGTATCTTCCCCATGAGAGCCCTTTCCCCTTCATGCGCACCCGTTGGGCCGGCATGCATCTCTAGAAGTGGGTCCTTACCCTTGGCTTCATCTATGCACTTCAACCATGGTGTCATGAACCCTTTTCCGATATAGCACCCCCTCTACGATCATGTATAATGGTGCTTTGATTCTTACTTTCCTGGTCTCTTTATGGCTATCAGGTAGGACTCCGTGCCGTAAGTATTCAACGCATGGTGTTACGCAGGTGCGCCCTACTGTAGGGGTGAGCAAAAAAAGCGGGTACCCGCTTTTGGAACCGGAGCCGCCTTGGAACCGCTGGTTCCAGAACTGAAACCACCTTAAGCGGTTCCGGTTCCGGTTCCTAAAGTTTTGGAGCCGCCTTAAACGGTTCCGGTTCCGGTTCTTAGTTTTTTGGAACCGCTAACCGTTGGGTACCCACCGGAACCGATATATATATATATATATATATATATATATATATATATATATATATATATATAATCCATTTCCTTTTTTAATTAAATAATAGATAAATGACGTTTTGATTCTTTATTATATACAAAGTTTGCAATTTTTAAGAAAATGATTAGGAAAATGATTATATGATCTGCTGTATATATACATATAAAAAGATAGAAAGATATCAAACAAATATTTTTTAGGTTAATTTCGTTTCTTTATAATTGCCATCCCATATTGTTTAATATATAAAAAGTTAATGATTTCTTTCTTCTATACAAAAGATGATTCACATCCCACATCCCATATTAGTAAGTAATAAGATGACTTCCTTGTTTTATAACAGAAGAGGAAGCTCAATTTTTTCAATATAATTTCATAATTGGCCTAATATCAAATGGGCTGCCATGAAATGGAAACAACGAAGTTAATATGTTTATTTTGAAACTTTGTTTTCAAGAAGTTAAAAATCAGCATTTATTTAACATTAAAGTGGACAGTTTTTAGCGGGACTTGGTCTTATTTTGTCCGACTAATACTTTATTGGACCAAATAGGACTAAATTTTGTTAGTTAAAAGTGTTTGAAATTGCAACCGGGTACGCGGTTTCGGAACCGGTACCGCCGGTTCCATGAGCAGTTCCAAAATTGAAAGAACTGGTGTAACCGGTTCCGGTTCCGGTTCCAACATTTCAAGAAACGCCGGTTCCGGTTCCATGTAATTAGGGCGGGTACCCGCCTATGCTCATCCCTACCCTGCTGGTGTCAGGGTGTGCACTTGTTGTTCATCTATGCCTATTTCTGTAAGTACCTCCACCAAAACCTTCTTAGATAGGTGGCCAATGCATGTTGACTCCAATTTTCTAAGGGCGTCTTCTCTCCTATTTTCCCCTCTTGGAATCTGCTTGATGGTGAACTTCTTAAAGGGTTCGACAAGTCTCTGGACGACCTTCACATATTTCTCCATTCATTTGTATCTTGCTTCAAACTCTCCACTTATCTGATTAATTGCTAACCTTGAATCTGTTAGGGCTGTCACTATGTCCGCCCCCATTTGTCTTGCCAGTCGCAGGCTAGCTATCAAGGCTTCATACTCAGCCTCGTTGTTAGAGGTGTGGAAATCGAAGCGAAGAGCATAGGTGATCTCTTCCACACCTGGGCTTCTTAGGATCAGGATTGCCCCTAATCACTCTTTGCTAGCCGCACTGTCGGTGTAGAGGGTCCACTCCTGGCTTCCCTTTTGCTGGCGTGCCCCCAATAATTCCTTTTCGCCGGTTGCTATTATCACTTCCCCCGAGATTTCAAGGAGATATTCTAATGCATTCCCTTTAATACTGTTGTGTGGAAGGTACTTGATTTCGTGTTCCCCTAGTTCTATTGCTCATTTTTCCAATCGTCTGGACGTTTTCAGCTTGAGTAATATCTATTTGATTGGGCAGTTTGTAAGTACCTCTATCTGGTGTGCTTGGAAGTATCTTCTCAAGCGTCTTCCTGCGTAGATGAGTGCGGGGACCAGTCTTTCCAGGATAGGGTAGTTGGTCTTTGGTCCTTATAGGGCTCGGCTGACAAAATAGATCGGCGATTGCTTTCCTTCTCTTTCCACTACTAGAAACGAGGAGATAGCTTCGCTCGATGCTGAGAGATATATTTGCAATGTTTCACTCGGGATGGGGCTGGCTAGTGTGCGTAACTTATGTAGGGCCTCCTTGATATGCCGAAGTGGCATTTCTGCCACTATTTTCCATTGGAAATTGCTTTTCTCTATGCATCCTTTGAGAGTGTAGAAGACTAGCATGGATTTTTCTACTGACTTGCAAATGAAACGGATCAGGGCTGTTTGTTTACCATTTAATCCTTGAGCATCTCTCAAGGTGTGTGGGGATGGTGTGTCCATCAATACGTCAACTTTGGTCGGATTAGGCTAGATTCCTTCCTTCTTGATATAGTATCCTAGGAATTGCCCATCTTCGAAGCCAAAGGTGTATTTCCCTGGGTTTAACTTCATCTTGAAATTCTCTAGTATTCTGAGTGTTTCTTCCATATCTTCCAGTAATCTTCTTTCTTATGGGCTTTTTATCACCATGTCGTCGACGTATACCTTGATATTTCTTTCGATCTGTTTGGCGAAGATGGAGTCGACGAGACATTGGTAGGTTGCTCCAGCGTTCTTTAGGCCGAATGGCATTTTGGTGTAGCAAAATGCACCGTGGTCTGTATAAAAGGTTGTCTTTTCTTTGTCCTCCTTGCTCATCAAGATCTGGTGGTACCCTTTGTATGCATCCATAAAACACTTCAATTTGAATCCTTGTAAGGATTGTACCTTTTGATCGATTTCTAGTAGAGGTAACACTCCTTGGGGAAGGCTTTGTTTAAATCAGAATAGTCGATGCACATACGCCATGTCCCATTTTGTTTTCTAACCATGACAGGATTCGCAATCCAGGCCGGGAAGATTGCCTCTCAGAGTATTCCTGCTTTGGTCCGCTTGGCAACCTCAGTATTGATTTCCATATTCTTGTCTCCCTTGGACTCGCTTCTTCTACTTGACCTCCTTTTCTCCTAGTTTAATCATGAGTTTGTGTTCTATGACTTCTCTGTCTACCCCTTCCATATTAGTGGGAGTCCAGGCGAAGACATGCTTGTACTTTTTTAAGAGGTCGACCAACGGTCGCCTTGTCGCTGGAGGAAGGTTGTCCCCTATGCTAACCAGTTGATCCAAGCATTCTTTGTTGATGATCTCCTTTCCATTTGTTGGCTTCACCCATGACCTTTTGTTTTCCTGGGTTTTCTCTCTCGACTTCATGATCTCGTAGCATTACAGTTCCTTTGGTGGCGTTGCCAGGGCGGTCCCCAACCCTTCTGTTGTGCTAAATTTTACTATTCCATGTATTTTTGATGAGATTGCTCCAAATCTGAGTAGGTTCATCCACCCAAGAATGATGTTGTGTTATGTTGGGTTCTAGATTACAACGAAATCTATGAGGGTTGTCTTATTCTTTGTTTTGTCGTAGCTAGTCAGTGTAAACGGCGGGTGGATTGTGCTTAAGGGCCACGGTTTGTGTCCTATGAAACCCGTCAATTGCCCCGTTGCAGGTTTGAGGTTCTCCTTCCATTTTTCCGGGAGGAGACGGAAACAGTGTTCATAGATAATATATGTTGAACTTCCAGTGTCGATGTACACTTGGTGGATAGTGATGTCGTTGACGGATCCCTGACTGATGAGCGAGTCGTCTCCTCGCTAGCCTATAGGTCGGGGGTCCTTTGCTGAGAACATCAGGCCCTGCATGGACTGCGTGAGGTTTTCTACCCTGTTGCATTCTTCCCGCCTCCTTCTTTTGGACTTGATCGTCAGGATTTCATGGGGTTTGTCACACTCTTTTGTCGTGTCCCTAGCATTTTCGGCATCAAATTTCGCATGAAGGCTCTGCGCGACTTCTATCAGGTTACCCTTTAGTTTGTTCTCATCCGTTTCCCTTTTTAACACTGAACAGTTGATAGTGTCGTGTGTTTTACTTTTGTGGTATTCATAGTACTGTCCTTTTGTTTCTTTCATGGGTTGTCTGTAGGAGACCACGTAGACGTTTGGTCATCTGCCCCTCTTATCATCTCGTTAAAATGGCCTAAAAGGTCGTTGCGGGCGTTTTCCCTACCCGAAGTGACTGCTACCTCCTGGAGTTTCTTGGCGGTGCGACGGTGGGCTTTAATGCTTTCTGGCTGAGGCGGCCATGGCGTTTAAGTACGCTTTCTTTAATGCCTTTCTCTTATTTCCTTAGGTAGCGCTCTACTTTTCTTTTAGTTTAGCTTGTGTCTGAGGTTTATTCCCCATGACCTTCTGGCACAATGGTTCAGGGAGGAGACCCCATGTGAAGGCGCCTACTATTAACCCTTCTTCATCCCCTAGAATGTCTAATGTAGCATTAATGAACCTGGTGAAGTATTCTCGCACCATCTCCCATTCTTTCTGCATACAACCGATAATCGAGTACGAGTCTTCATTGTACTTACATAGTTGCATGAAATTCGTCAGGGTTGGGTTACTATGGGTGGTGGGTTAGCTAAGAACAAGTGGTTTAATGTGAACGCTGGGTAGTGTGGGATTGTTGTGTTTAAGGGCATGTTTGTTACAAACGGAGATGTTTTAAAGACTGTTGTTTATTCTCTTTTCATCTGGTTTAGTGGCGGTGCTTGTTGGAGATCCAACATGCCGCAGACGTTGTCCACCATTGGTGGTGTCGTGCTACTTGAGATCGTTGTCAAATTTTGGGTTTGTGCGGAAGCGTTTTGTGTTAATATGGCGACGGAGGACATCGATCCTTCAACGGTTTGCCTCCGTAATTCGCATAGTGGAGCAGTAGTTATGGTTGAGCCATCTTGTTGTAGTGTTTCACCGATAAGTAGTGCGAAGATGGGAGTAGTGATTGGTTTCAACGACATCATAGATCTGATTGGGCTCGTCGGTGTCCCACTAGCTCCATCGGTGTCGCCAGTTGTCATCTTGTGGTGTTGGTAGGTGTGCTTTTGGTTTGTGTTCATCACACACCGGGTGACACCAAATGATGCGACCTGGGAACTGGGCGTTGATCTTCGTTGCTTATATTCGTTCCAGTTAACCTGCAAGGTCACAACATGGTAGGGTCGTTAGCCGTTTTCCGGGAGGGGATCCCGGGAAAATGCTCCGACGATCAATTCAGTGGATGGACTTAGGTTGTTATCTGATTGATATGGGAGAGAATGACTTAATTTTTTAGGTACCAGAAGAGGCCTTTTATACTGAGGCCTCCTACTAGTCCATACGAGACAAGGGCGTCAGACCCGATAGGATCGGGCATGCTGATTGGGCAATTGTGCTCCTTGATCTGTCAGAGCTAACGAATGGTTCATGTGTTAATGCGTTGAGCATCGTCCTTTTCGTTTGGACCCATTACGCTTTGTTGTGGAGTAGAAGGCATCCCTGACAGGGCCAAGCCTTCTCCGTGGGCACCCTAAACTTACGGGCGTCTGTACGCATGAAGTTCCATTGGGCTTGTTTTCTTAAGCGTGATCTGACTTGGGAAGTTCTCTGGTGCATCCGAGCACGACTCATGGCTCGTGCTAAGGGCACGTCATCTGCTGGTGACTACTATATCCGGGTTTCCTTCCAAACCTTGCTCATCAGGGGTGGTGCAAAGGTTTCGCACCGTGAACCTTCTTTTGTGGGGGGCTCACATGGGTTTGTTGGTCTCGATGCTTCTCCTTTTGTCCTGGGGTTGAATCTATGAACTGATTCTTGGCTATCTGTTCATGCGAATGCTCTAGAGTTTTCGCATCATGCGCTTCCTCCGGCGGATGTAAGTGATATGGATGCCATGGGCGGCTCTGCACTTTCTCGTAATATGGCATATGCTGATACTCAGGCTATGTTCTACTTGGTTGCTATTTCCTGTCGGGTTCAATAGTTTAATGATCTTGAGCGAGCCCATTCTAGCCTTATGGTCAAGCAGGTTGATCTAAAGTATCAAGTTGCAGAAGTGGAGAGAGATGCCTTAGGTTTTGATCAGAAGTATGACCTGCTTATGGCCTATAAGATGTCTGTGGAGGAGGTCCGATTATTATTGAAAGCATAGGTGGATTCCTTGAATCAATCCAATAAGGGTCTAATGATTCAGAATGAGAGTCTAGAACCTGACCTTGCTGATCGTGATCGAGAGTTTGAGGTAGTGTGGGCAGAGCTGGAGTTATTATGAGCAGATCGTGACTGGTTGTTGCATGTTGGGGTCGTGCGTGTTATGGATAAACTGATTGAACATCCTGAGTTCACATGTGGTGTTAGTCGGATTCTTCATGTTGTGTTTGTTGCAGGTGAGGAATCCGGCCATGCTGGTTTAAAAGCTGAAGTGGATGTTGGGTTGTATGATCCGGAGGCCAACGATTCTCGCTCGAGCCATACATCCAGTTTGAAGGATGCTCTACTAGAATTTGCCACGATGGATTATGCTGCTTTGCTCAGTTTGGGTTGACTGGATATCGCGGGGACGAGGATTTTGTGTTCCTTTGATGATGTTGATGATCCTATGGATGGAGCTGGTAATGAGCATGGTGATGGTGAGGTTGGTGTTGGTGGAGGTGGGCGTGTTGATGATGATGGCGGTGTTGGTGGAGGTGGGCATGTTGATGTTGATGGTAGTGTTGGTGGAGGTGGGCATGTTGATGGTGATGGCGATGCTGGTGGGGGTGTTGACTGTGATGGTGGTATATGATTCAATCCTATTCCATTGAGCTATCCTTTGGGGTGTGAAAAATGTTTAGATGACTTGTTGTTTCTTTTACTCCCCCCCCCCCTTTTTTTTGTTGGGTCCTGCGTGGCTTGTATCTTTTACTATGTGTAATGAAGTATGTTGTTTTGGTGTTCTATACTTTGCTGCTTATGCATTTGAATCAGTTTGCCACTATTATCCCCTTTGTTCTAAGTTGGTTATATACTTTCGCTAGGTTGTGTTAGGTCCTTGGGCTTTTATCCTTTTGGAACTCTAAACGTCTCGATTCGAGATGTATTGTGCTTAAATTCACTTTGAGCATTTAGAATACATTAAGTATTTTAAGAACACACTAAGGTTTTTTTTGATACAGTAAGTATCTCGAGAACACACTAAGGTTTGGGTACACTTAGTATCAATTGCATAATGAATTTTTAAACTTCGTAGACCCGGCCGACTGATCCGTTTTAAATTTAAAAGATTTCTATAAGTCCTTTTCCTATTCCGTCTATGTCGTAGGGTTAAAACCAAAAAAGATTTGTTGTTTTCTCGATGTTTTCTCACGTTTTCGATAAAACCCTCTCGTAAAAGTATTTTAACAATATTTGATCATTGATATTCGAACATGGCTCTCTTTCCTTTGTTCTAGTTCATGATCTGAACGAGTCGCACATACACCCTAGTACATGTTCCTCGACGCTGAGGGCATCCCCGAAGCGCGGGGGATTTTTTGACATTTCTAATTGGCTGTCTTGTATTTCTAATAAGTTGTTTAATCGTTGGCATGTTGAATCATATACATAATGGACTGGTTTAGATCGATCCTAACCGCTTATATACCCGGTATTGGCCATAATTCACAAGAACATTCTGTAGTCTTAGTAAGAGGGGGGAGGGTTAAGGATTTACCCGGTGTGAGATATCACATTGTTCGAGGAACCCTAGATGCTGTCGGAGTAAAGGATCGTCAACAAGGGCGTTCTAGTGCGTTGTAGATTCTTATCCAAGACTTGAGGAGCCCGGGGCTCTGACCGCGTGCCTGTTGAAGAATGAGCCGGCGACTCATAGGAAATATGGTAATCGGATTCGATTCCATCTTACTGGAATAGTCTACCAACGAAAGAAACTATTCTTATTCATCGTACAAGACTTCTTCGTCAAATTACGACTCCGAATAGTTCATATTCGGATTCGATGACCAATCTAAACTCAATATTCATTGAGGGGAAAGTATGATTATGATATAAATGCACCAAACGGGAATTTTCACACCGAGCGCTTGTATTATTTAACACACTGAGGTTTTTGATTTGAAATACAATGTCACACCCCTGGACTAGAATGGCCAAAGCGTCCGGAGGCGGGTGACTTCATTGTGTAGTATCATAACAATTGTATATAAATGAAACATAGAAAATCCTAACAACATACATAAATATAAGAAGCTTACATTGTTTTACATCATGTTTATGTTCTCAAATTTTACACAAAAGAAACATCGGTAAGCAATTCCCAAAATACAACAAAATAATCCAGAGTCCGCGATTCCATAACCTGCTTATTGGTTTCCTGAGAATACAAGTCATTTGAAAAGCGTCAACATAAAATATGTTGGTGAGTTCATAAGCATTTTCGTATAAAACTTCGATGGTAGTTTAGAAATACAGAAAATCCAATATTTTCTCATCAAAATAATTGTAAGTCTTGTTTCAAACGAGTATAGTTGCATTTATGTCTTTGTTTGTCATTTTCGAAATTGTATAAAATCGTTTCCTCCAGAAAATCCTATATTTTCTGATGTATAAAATAGTAGCTTTAACAAAACAATAACACTTGTGTGAAAAGGTATCATTTGAGAAAATCAAAACAAAGTTGTTTGTAAACCAAAGGTGAAATCCGTATAAATACATTTATGATATATTCTAGTGGGTCGTTATAACCATACTAACAAGACGGAGTGTCTGTTATGACGTTCTTCAGGCGTTGGTTTTGTTCAAGACATTTTCACCCAAGACTAGCCTGTCTAGCTGTAGCGAACAACGAAGGTGCGGGGTGTCAACCTCGTATAGATCTATACGCAAATTCCCACTCTCCCTCCAGGAGACTCTCGTTATAACTCTTACAGGACTTAAAGTGTACAATATTGTATTAATATATGTACTGTGAAGATTTTCTCTGACTAGAATACTAACCGATCTTTGAGCAAATCGTGAAAATCATTATTTATTAAATAAATAATAATAATAGTTGTAGTTGTAACTAGATATTTCGTTTTGTTCGTTTCGTTTATTGGAATTAATCCGCTTTGAAATATTTATCAAAATGACCCAAATATTATCAAAGCCAACAAACAACCCCTTTTTCTTTATAAAAGACTATGTGCGACTCAAATTGTAGGAAAATACCAAGTTGTGATATATATATATATATATATATATATATATATATATATATATATATATATATATATATATATATAACTTTGACTTGTGTGAGTTTATGACATCAACTTTATGACATACACATTTTTCTGTCATAACCACTCTATTTGTATATTTTCTTGCCGCAAATACTAATGTCAACTCTTTATGAAAAACCCCTAATAGTTTGAAAAAATAATCAATTGATGGGATAATGTCCCAAACTTTGAAGATCCTAGCAATTATGTCATCTTATAAGTGTATTTCAACAACTTTTTATCTTTAGATATAGAGATATGAAGTAAGGGGGTCTGAATGTACACATTCAAAACCTTGGGAGGCTCTTCTTGTACATAAAGTATTCTCTATATGGTAGTTTTGTAAACATTTCTAAGATTTTCATATGATCTGTGAACTCACATTCATGAAAAATTTGTTATAATATAATATCTCAACATACATACTAAACATACAAATACATGCAATTATCCATGGGTTTAAACAAGATTTGACTTGTATTCTCCCCCAAAAACAATAAAAACTTAGAAAAAGGTGGGATATGAAGCTCACCTTGGTTATCTTTGCTGGGTGATTTTGATGAGTTATGAGGAAGTTTCCATGCTCCAAAACTTGGAAGATTCTTAAATCTTTAGAGGATTCTAAGAATAATGTTTGTGTGTAAATATAATTAAATCTTAGAATAATGGAAAGAGAAGTTATTTAAAGAGGATAAATACTCACCAAAGAAATCTAGGAATTTCCCTTGAATGGATGAACTTGAAGCTTGAAGGTGTTGAGAGTGTTCTTGGGGGTTTACTGAAGGTGAATGAGAGAAATGGGACTTGGAGAGGAAAGGAGTTCATGTATCTAAAGGGAAGGATAAGGGTGACTTGACATTTGCATGGAAAGCTGGTGGCTAAAGTTTATTTTCTTATGGATAATGTGTGTTTATTTAGGATTTGCATGGGAAATGAAAAGTTAGCATCACATCATAAAGTCAAACCCCTTTATCCTCTAAAAATCTCTTTAAAATCTTGGCTATTATTTTATATGAATATGTATTAAAATAATTATTTTGGGCATAAAACAGGGGTTTAAGGGGTTTAGTATATGAAAAATACGAGTTTGGTGTGATTCCCGGTGTCAAAATATCTTAAAATGAGAAAAAGGTCCGAAAATGATGAAAATTCGGAGTGGAGTGTTGTTTTTGCGAGGGTCCGAAGGGTGTAGGAGGTTCCAGGAGTCATTCTCCAAGGATCTGGATTCAAATGGCAATTTCCGAAGCTCTTCCTTCTGATCCGGAGCATGGTGTGAAGTGTGGAGGTCTGGACCGAGGTGCGAGTCGGCTAGGGATTCCGAAGCACTTGGGAGACCTTCCGGAGCGAGGTTTCGAAGCAAGCCCTAGACCTTCCAGAGTATGCGAGATCAAGAGTAAGGGGGGTTCCGAAGATGTGAATCCTATTGGTTCCTTAGAAGGCATTCCAAACCAAGAGGGTTCCGGACCAAGGGGTTCAGAACCAAGAGGGTTCTGGACCAAGAGGGTCCTTTTGGGTTCTCTCCTCCTGTTTTGGGCTGTTTTCGACCGAGGAAGGTGCGTAAGGAGACTTTGGAGAGATTTCACATACATGGAGAGATTTCACATACTTGGAGAGATTTGGGAGATATTTCACATACTTGGAGAGATTTGGGAGAGATTTCATATTCTTGGAGAGATTTCACATACGTGGAGAGATCTGGGAGACTTTGTTGGGAGTCCTTATTAATGTTTTTCTTCGTAGAGCAAGGACTTTAGACTTAGTTACATCCCATTTTGAGTTCCATACACCCCCGTAGGGTACTTATTAGTGCTTTATAGAATTGATACTTCCCTAAATCAGATTAGGATTTTAAATTTTGAGCATTTGGGAGTTTCAAGTGTTACTTTGCATTAGGATTTATACTTGGACATTTGTAAACATAACGAATCCCTAACATATAACACTAATTGAGCTGACCAGATTGACTTGTTGAACTTTACTTGACTTTTACTTGACCCGAAGCTTGTCGGTTGTCACATCATCCCCCTGTTAAAGGGAATTTCGTCCCAAAATTTACGTTGAAGTAGCCCTCAAAGGTTAGTGAATAGTTGAGGGTACTTCTGCTTCATCTGGTCTTCGCATTCACAAGTGAATTTCGGTCCGCGCTTTGCGTTCCATCGAACCTTCACAATAGGAATGTGACTCTATTTCATGCGCTTCACTTCCCTATCCCTTATCTCGACTGGTTCTTCGATGAATAGGATATTCTCGTTTATCTCAATTTCTTCTAGAGGAATAACGAGGGTTTCATCCGATAAACACTTTTCAAATTCGATGAGCTCGGAGGGTAGCTGCAGCTTATAAGCCACCAGACAAATTCAGTTAAGAATCTCAAATGGTCCAATGTATCATGGGTTTAGCTTTCCTCGTTTCCCGAAACGGATCATCCCTTTTCCAAGGAGAGACCTTTAATAGCACTCGATCTCCGACTTGGAACTCTAGAGGTTTTCGTTGTTTGTCAACGTAACACTTTTGTCGATCACGCGAAGCTTGGAGTCGGGCTTTGATCTGGATTATCTTCTATGTAGTTTCTCGTATGATTTTGGGTCCTGTGAGAGTGCTGTTCGGCGGTTGTCCTTTTACCAGCTGTGCGTCTCCCGCTTCAGCCCAACAGAGGGGTGATCTGCACTTCCGGCCAGGGGCGAGTTTATGTATACCCAAGGTGGGTCACATGAACCACCTAATTTTATAATAATATTATAAATCATATATCAAAATATTTAGGAAATACCTTTAAATTTTTAAATGACCTACCTTAGTAAAAAAAAAAAAAAAAAAAAAAGAGAAGAAGAGATTCTGGGTTGGGAAAAGAAAGAAAGAAGTCAATTATTGAAATGCAGATTAGATTGTGAAGTAGTGAAATGGCGAGAGACAACCTATAAAAGAGGCATGGTTAGGTTAGATTAAGAGGCGCAGTTAGATTCAATTTATTTGGAGATAATGGGCTTTTGTTCCCTAGTCCATTTTGTTTATTGGATATATCATCCACAATTTCCATATCGTAATTTTGTATCCATTTTGTTAATTTCTTTTTATTTTTGTTTTACTTTTAAACATATTTCCATCTCATTTTTTCTTTAAAAAATGAAAATGCTTTACTCACACCTAGGTGGTCAATTTCATTTACCATTAAAAGAAACTTGTATATATATTGACGTAGATGTTTATAAATAAGTATTATCTATTTGTAAAACATGACAAGTTATATGTATATGTTTATTTTTTAAATATGTATAGGTAATTACCTATATATTTAAAAATATATATATGTAATGTATGACTAATTTAACAAATTGGTTTTATTCTAAATTGAAGTTGATCTTGGTAAAAAAAAATTAAAATTGATTTTAGTAAAAAAAACAATTAAGGAATGATCGGTTTGAACTTGGTCATCTCAACACCAATTTTTATACATGGTGTATCAGTTATTTTCTGGTTGAACCCAATTTTTTTTTAAACTAAGCATATCAGTGAACCACATGATTTTCTATTCTAGACTCGCCACTGCTTCCGGCCATAGAAAACTCAAAGGGGGCGATTCCTATGCTTGTGTGATAGTTGTTGTTATATGAAAATTAAACCAGAGGCAGATGGGTATCCTAGGCTTTGCCAAAATCTATTACGCATGCTCGGAGCATGTCCTCTAAAGTTTGAATCGTTCGCTCGCTTTAACCATCTATCTGGGGGTGGTAGGCGGTGCTCATATATGGTCGAGTTCACAATGCCTTCTGGAGCGATTGCCAAAAACGAGAGGTAAATCTACTATACTGATCCGAGATAATAGATATGGGGACTCCATGAAGTTTCACTACCAATTTCAGGTATATTTTTGTTAGCCTTTCCATTTTGTACGTCTCCTTTATTGGTAGGAAATGGATGGATTTTGTTAGTCGATCAATGATCACCCAGATAGCATCCAGATCGTCTGACGTCTTAGGTAATTTGGTTATAAAATCCATTGTTATCCTATCCCATTTCCACTCGGGTATTTCGGGTTGTTGTAGTAGGCCCGGGGACTTTTGACACTCCACTTTAACTTTGGCACATGTGAGACACTTGCCAACGTAAGTAGCAATCTTCGCTTTCATATTCAGCCACCAATAATGTTGTTTGATATCCGGGTACATCTTTTCGGAACCCAGATGGATAAAGTACCTTGTTTTGTGAGCCTCATTCATTATCACATCCCGAAATCCACCGAACCTCGGTGTACAGATTCGGTCCATAAGGTAATAGGCTCTGTCTTCTTTGACCGTCAGAATCTTTTCCATTCCGTGCAATGCCTCATTGGTGACGTTTTCTGGCTTCAAGGCTTCCTGCTGAGGCTCTTTGATTTGTGAGGATAGATGGGAATAGATGGTCATTGTCAATGTCTTTACTCGGCGACCCAAGTACTCTTTTCGACTTAATGCATCGACTACTTCATTTGCTTTGCATGGGTGGTATTTGATTTCGAACTCGTAGTCGTTTAGCAGTTCGACCCATCTTCGTTGCCTCATGTTCAATTCCTTCTGATTCAGGATATGCTAGAGGCTCTTGTGATCTGTGAAAATGGTGCACTTTGTACCATATAGGTAGTGCCTCCAAATCTTCAAAGCGAAGACTACAACTCCCAACTTGAGGTCGTGGGTTGTGTAGTTTACTTCGTGGGTCTTTAGTTGTCTTGAGGCGTACGCTATCACCTTTCCTCGTTACATAAGCACACAACCTAACCCTTGATTGTAAGCATTGCAGTATACCACGAAGTCATCTATCCCTTCTCGCAAAGACAGTACTGGAGCGCTGCAGAGGGCTTGTTTCAGAGTTTGGAAGGCAGCTTCTTGTTTGTCATTCCTAAGGAAAGGCGCACCCTTCTGGGTGAGGGAGGTGAGAGGCTTGACGATATTATAGAAATTTTGGATGAATCTTCGGTAATAACCGGCAAGGCCTAAAAATTGTCGGGTTTCGGTTGGGGTCCTTGGGGTTGTCCAGCCCTCAATAGCTTTGATCTTGGCAGGGTCCACATGTATTCCCTCTTCGCTGACTATGTGACCCAAAAATTCCACTCTACGAATCCAAAATTCGCATTTGGAGAATTTTGCATAAAACTTTTCCGTTCTCAACGTTCCCAAAATCTGCCGTAGATGTTGGCTATGTTCTTCCCTGCTCATAAAGTAAACGAGTATATCATCGATGAAAACAATTACAAAGTTATCAAGAAATGGTCGGCATATTTTGTTCATCAAATCCATAAAGGCTGCTGTCGTATTGGTGAGACCGTAAGGCATAACTATGAACTCGAAGTGTCGGTAACGGGTTCGAAAAGCGGTCTTTGGGATATCCTTCTCTCGGACTCTTAGCTGATGTTATCCGGATCTCAGATCTATCTTAGAAAAGTAACTGGCTCCTTGGAGTTGGTCGAACAGATCATCGATTTAGGGGAGTGGGTATCGATTCTTTATGGTGAGCTTATTTAATTCTCGTTAATCTATGCACATTTTGAAAGATCCGTCTTACTTCTTGACAAACAGAACTAGAGCTCCTCAAGGTGAAAAGCTTGGCCTGATGAATCCTTTGTCGAGAAGCTCACTTAGTTGACTGGATAACTCTTGCATTTTGGCAGGAGCTAACCTGTAGGTTGATTTGGCGATTGGAGTGGCTCCAGGTACAAGATCGATTCGGAACTCGACCTAGCGCTCAGGAGGTATTCCAGGCAATTCCTCGGGAAATACGTCGAGAAAATCACGTACTTTAGGAATATCGTTAATGTTTTTCCCCTCATTGGTTTTATCCACGACATGAGCGAGAAAGGCGTGATTCTTTTTATGCAAGCACTTTTGTGCTCGGATGCATGAAATGAGTTGGAGGTTTGATCTGAGTTTATCGCCATAGACTATTAAGGTTTCGTCGTTGGATAGGTGAAGGAGAACGGCCTTCTCATGACACATAATTTCAGCATGGTGGGGGCTTAACCAATCTATGCCAACAATCTCATCAAAGGTCCTAATATTAACATGCATCAAACTGATTGGGAAGGATTGATTATTTAACGTTAGTGTGCACCCTACATAGACATCGTTGGTTGATTCTGTTTTACTGTTGGCCATTTTGACCGTATAAGTTTCGTTCAATTTGTGAGGATTTTGATTGAGTAGGTGTTTGAATTCATAACTTACGAAGCTTTGTTCAGCACCACTATCAAATAAAATGCACGCTTAAGAGTTGTTGAGGGGAAACGTACCAGTCACCACTGTAGGATCTTGCACTACCTCTCCTTGCCCCATGGTTGAAATCCTTCTTGCGTTCTGATTGTTGTTCTTAGGACAGTTGCGTTTAAAATGGCCGGTTTCCCCGTACCCATAACAGGCATGGCTGGCTCCGACATTGTTGTCATTAGGCTGCTTGTTTTGTTATGGGGGCATCTTGCAATACCGGACAGTGTGTACTTTTCGGTTGTAGTTGGTGCATTGGAAATACTTGCATGCCCCGTAGTGGTGATAGTTACACTTTTCACATTTGGTATTGGAACCCGAGTATGAATTTGCTGGTGTTGTTGTGGTGGAGACGGGGGTGGTTGGGGCTGGTACAGCTAGAGCAGTAGCAGAATGGACTGCTATTGTCTGTGGTTTCTTGGGTGGCCCTGAATTCTATCGTCCATTTCGCTTGTTCCCGCAGTTCTTCTTGCTTCCTCCTTTTTGTTTGTTCTCTCCCTCGGTTGTTTTGGTACTTTTCTTATCACTATGATCATAAAGTTTCCTGGCCAGGCGTTTTGCACTGTCGTAGGTCTCAGGTTTTGAAGAAATCATGTTGCCCTGAATAGGAGCATCAATCCCCAGATGAATTGTTCGATTTTATTTCCATCGTACGTAATCATACCAGGACATAGCAGCGCAAGTTCGTTAAACCTTGAGATATATGCGTCAATGTCCGAGTTCTGTATCGTAAGGTTCCACAGTTCTTGTTTAAGTTTTTGTACTTCCCTTCGGGGACAGTACTCGGCAATTAACATCTCTTTGAATTCTTCCTAGTACATAGCGTTTGCAACGGGGAGTGTCATGGCCTCAATATGACCGTTCTACCATGACAATGCCTGATCGATGAAGGTGCAGGCCGTGAACTTGACTTTACTCCTTTCCGGACATTCGCATATCTCGAACACCGACTCTACCTTCTCGATCTATCGTTTCAAAGCGATAACTTCTCCAGTCCCGTTGAACGTGTGAGGTCTTTCATTGGTAAAGTCCTTGTAGGTGCAGGCCCTTGATTCATCCCTTGATGGGAGCTTCCCCTCCCTTGACCATTACCAACGTTTGTTTCCATTTTGAATGTGAGCTAACGCCGCTGTTACTGCTACTGATACTGCCGCTTAAAAGGCCGGAGAGTTCATCTCTGGTGGGGGCAGTGGTGGTGGTGCTGTGTTGTTGTTCCTTCGAATCGGTCTCCTAGGTATCTTTCTGTCATGGATCAGAAGGACAATGAGTATTTTGTTTCACGATTTGTCGATTATAGAATAGTACCAGTGATAGGGTGTATAAGAATAAGTGCGTGTATAAATTCAACATGTAATAATAGCAATAGAGCACACAATAGGTAGTATATATTCATTTTTCATTGTTAATAACCTTCTGAGTAAATGGAAGATTGCCTTCATGAGGCTTACAATGCTTGCAATGAAATAGAATCTAGCTAAATCACGACTCCATGAATAGTGATATCACTTAGTCATGTCATCGATAATACATAGGAAAATACACAAAAGAAAGATCTTTATAGTGGGAAATAGACAAGTACTAATCATGACGAGTAGGGTCGGGTGGTGCTGATGATGAGGTTGACGCACCATGGAGCTCGGCTAACCTGTGTTCGACGATCCGTACATGCTCCTCCAAAGCGATGTGTCGCTCCTGGTATTCTTTGACCTCCGCTCGTGCAGTGACAAGATCTTCTACGAGTCGTTCCATTGGATAGAAGTTTTGCTCGAGGTCTCGGGTGCGAGCATCTGTGATCTGCATAGCCGCCCGCATCTGCATCACCTGGTCGACGGTCTCTTGAGTCTGGTTGCCGATGTCACTAATACGTCTGACCACGACAAGGAGTGCGTGATCCGCTGGTCCTCCATGCTGGAGGTTGTAGTAATCTTGATTCATCCCAAATGCGGGTTGTTGACCCTGGTGTCGGTCCTAACTCTCAATAGTGTCAGCCCAAGGAGGTGTAGGGTCATTGTAGCCCCATCTATACAGCAGTACCCTTTCCATGTAGGGAGGGTTGATAACTTTAGACTCTTCTTCTGATTCCTCGTCCTCCTCAATCTCTTCTTCATCATCTTCCTTGATCTCTTCATCGATGTCTTCCTCCTCAAACTCTACCAACTCTTCGGGATCCTCCATGGGTTCCTCAGGGTCTTCCTCAATCCAACACCATTCCCCTGATTGGGAAAGTATGGGTCCCCAGGGAGGTGAAAGCCCGCCATGTCGTCTATACTAGAATATATGAGTACGAGAAAATAGATAGAATGCCAAAATACTCCTATAGTATTTTAATTATTTTAGGTTTGGTTCTTAAAACTTTTGGATAACGAGTTGGGAGGCTTTAGGCTTATTACAACACTACTACCAATCCCAAACACATGTTGGTCATATCTCAAATAAATATAGTTGATCAGGCTATATTTATCCCATATATGATTACATAACTGCCCAAGTTTGACTGCAGTGTTCAACCTTTAAGTTATATTGTATGTTCTTGTTATGATATGATCCTAGCAAGTATGTATACTTTTAGTCAGAGTGTTTTAGTCCCATTGTATTTATAGTTGTATATGCTGTATGGCTAGAAATACTAGTTTACTATAAACAATGCTCTGATACCAATCTGTCATACCCCCGGACCTGAACGGCGGAAGCGTCTGGAGGCGGGAGACTTCATTGTGTAGTATCATAACTATTGCATATAAGCGAAACATTGTAAATCCAAACAACATACATAAATATAACAAGCTTACATTGTTTTACATCATGTTTATGTTCTCAAATTTTACACAAAAGAAACATCGGTAAGCAATTCCCAAAATACAGCTAAATAATCCTGAGTCTGCGATTCCATAACCTGTTTATTAGTTTCCTGAGAATACAAGTCGTTTGAAAAGCATCAACATAAAATATGTTGGTGAGTTCATAAGCATTTTCATGTAAAACTTCGATGGTAGTTTAGAAATCAAGAAAATCCAATATTTTCTCATCAAAATAGTTGTAAGTCTTGTTTCAAAACGAGTATAGTTGCATGTATGTCTTAGTTCGTCATTTTCGAAATCGTATAAAATCGTTTCCTCCAGAAAATCCTATATTTTCTGATGTATAAAATAGTAGCTTTAACAAAACAATAACACTTGTGTGAAAAAGGTTTCATTTGAGAAAATCATAACAGAGTTGTTTGTAAAACAAAGGTGAAATCCGTATAAATACATTTCTGATATATTCTAGTGAGTCGTTATAACCATATTAATATGACGGAGTGCTTGTTATGACGTTCTTCAGGAGACGGTTTTGCTCAAGACATTTGTAACCCTAGACTGGCCAGTCTAGCTGTAACGAACAACGAAGGTGCGGGGTGTCAACCTCATATAGATCTATACACAAATTTCCGCTCTCCCTCCAGGAGACTCTAGTTATAACTGTTATAGGACTTAAAGTGTACAATATTGTATTAATATATATACTGTGAAGATTTTGTCTAACTAGAATACTAACCGATCTTTGAGCAAATCGTGAAAATCATTATTTACTAAATAAAGAATAATAATAGTTGTAGTTGTAACTAGATATTTTGTTTTGTTCGTTTCGTTTATTGGAATTAATCCGCTTTGAAATATTTATCAAAATGACCCAAATATTATCAAAGCTGACAAACAACCCCTTTTTCTTTATAAAAGACTATGTGCGACTCAAATTGTCGGAAAATACCAAGTTGTGATATATATATATATATATATATATATATATATATATATATATATATATATATATATATATATATATATATATATATATATAACTTTGACTTGTGTGAGTTTATGACAACAACTTTATTACATAGAAATTTGTCTGTCATAACCACTCCATTTGTATATTTTCTTGCCACAAATACTAATGTCAACTATTTATGAAATACCCCATAATAGTTTGCAAAAATAATCATTGATGAGCATAAAATCCCAAACTTTGAAGATCCTAGCACTTGTGTCATCTTATAAGTGTATTTCCACAACTTTTTATCATATAATCTGTGAACTCACGTTCATGAAAAATTTGTTATAATATAATAACATCTCAACATACATACTAAACATACAAATACATGCAATTATCCAAGGATTTAGACAAGATTTGACTTGTATTCTCCCCCAAAAATAGTAAAAACCTAGAAAAAGGTGAGGTATGAAGCCCACCTTGGTTATCTTTGCTGGGTGATTTTGATGAGTGATGAGGAAGTTTCTAGGATCCAAAACCTGGAAGATTCTTAAATCTTTAGAGGATTCTAAGAATAATTTTTGTGTGTAAATATATTAAAATCTTAGAATAATGGAAATAGTAGTTATTTAAAGAGGATAAAATACTCACCAAAGAAATCTAGGAATTTCCCTTGAATGGATGAACTTGAAGTTTGAAGGTGTTGAGAGTGTTCTTGGGAGTTTACTGAAGGTGAATGAGAGAAATGGGACTTGGAAAGGAAAGGATTTCACGTATCTAAAGGGAAGGATAAGGGTGACTTGACATTTGCATGGAAAGCTGGTGGCTAAACTTTATTTTCTTTTTGATAATGTGTGTTTATTTGGGATTTGCATGGGAATTGAGGAATTAGCATCACATCATAAAGTCAAACCCCTTTATCCTCTAAAAATCTCTTTAAAATCTTGGGTATGATTTTATTTGAAAATGTATTAAAATAATTAATTTTGGCATCAAACAGGGGTTTCAGGGGTTTACGATATGAAAAATACGAGTTTGGTGTGATTCCAGGCGTCAAAATGTCTTAAAATGAGAAAAAAGGTCCGAAAATGATGAAATTCCCGAGTGGAGTGTTGTTTCTCCGAGGGTCCAAAGGGTGTAGGAGGTTCCCGGAGTCATTCTCCAAGGATCCGGATTCAAATGGCAATTTTCAAAGCTCTTCCTTCTGATCCGGAGCATGGTGTGAAGTCTGGTGGTTCGGACCGAGGTGCGAGCCGGCTAGGGATTCCTAAGCACTTGCGAGACCTTCCAGAGCGAGGTTCCGAAGCAAGCCCTAGACCTTCCAGAGTATGCGAGATTAGGAGTAAGGGGGGTTCCGAAGATGTGACTCCTCTTGGTTCCTTAGAAGGCATTCCAGACCAAGAGGGTTCTGGACCAAGGGGTTCAGAATCAAGAGGGTTCCGGACTAAGAGGTTCAGGACCAAGAGGGTTCCGGACCAAGAGGGTCCTTTTGGGTTCTCTCTTCAAGTTTTAGGTTGTTTTCGACTAAGGAAGTTGCGTAGGGAGATTTGGGAGAGATTTCACATACTTAGAGAGATTTGGGAGAGATTTCACATACTTGGAAACATTTGGGAGAGATTTCATATTCTTGGATAGATTGGGGAAAGATTTCACATACTTGGAGAGATTTGGGAGACTTTGTTTGGAGTCCTTATTATTGTTTTTCTTCGTAGAGCAAGGACTTTAGACTTAGTTACATCCCATTTTGAGTGCCATACACCCGGTAGGGTACTTATTAGTATTTTATAGAACTGATACTTGTAACAACGTAAATTTTCAAAAGAAATTTTTTCATTTAAAATCATATAAATCCTCATGACACCTTTTATTAAAATCTCATTTGTTCAATTCACAAAACATAACTCCATGTTTTAGTAATTTATAATCCAGGATCCTCATGACTCTTTCTCTTGTGTGTACAATCAACCGGTGCCGTCCCGCGATCTTGAGAATTTGAAACACATAACACATAACACGGTAAGCACGAAGCTTAGTGAGTTCCCCAAAATACCACATATAGCACACACTAGCCACTCGAGGCTATAACTCTGTGGGCCCTCTGGCCCTAACTTTGTGGACCCTCTGGTCCTAACTCTATGGACCTTCCGGTCCTAACTCTGTAAACTCTGGAATACCCACAACATAAATCACATAGAAATAATGCAGTGCAACACATCACATAAATAGCATACAAGATACTTTGTCACATAACTCTGGTTACCACTCAAGGTAAAGTATAGTGAGAAGACTCACCTCGGATGTCTCTGGTAATCTCGCATGCGTATACACTGATCTAGCCTCTGCCTAAACACATAAACAATTATCTCAATCAATAACGGCTCTCCAGGCTAGACTAATCCCTTCAATAACCTTTAAGAAGGCTAAAAGACCATTTTACCCTTCAAATGGTCCATATGACCAATTTTTGACCAAACTCTAAAAGTCAACAAAAGTCAACTCATGTCAACGGTCAACTCTAACCAGACTCGTCGAGTACACAAGGGTGACTCGGCGAGTCCATGCGTGTCTTCTGACTTTTCCAAGGTCTCACTTGACTCGTCGAGTGAACCTTCCACTCGACGGGTTTCCACTGGATTTGTATCGTGGGGCAACCCGACTCGACTCATTGAGTCTCCCCATGGACTTGGCGTGTTGCTCCCATGACAACACTGATTTGATTTTCAGAGGTCAGCTCTGTTCCTCTAATCCATAGATCTGACTTCCCTATGACCAATAACCACATAAAGGTCGAGGCTTGACATACATGCAAAGTTCACAAGGCTTTCCTTGGAGAAATGGCTCAAAGAATGGCATCAAAGTCTCATTCTCTCAATGAACCAACATAAAGCATACAAAATAGGGCCCTATGGACCTCTATGGGTCCAGATCTTGGATCTCTCACACAAAGGGACCCGATACTCATCACTACAAGCCATAGAAAGTTGTAGAAAACCTTAAAATCACCAATCTCACCCAAAATAGAAAAGAGAAAATGATTTGATACCTCTATAATGAAGATACGAGTTCAGGAATTCTGAATCAACAACTCCCTTGACCTCCCTTTGCTTGAAATGACTTCTCCCTTGCAAAATCACACCAAGAATGCTTAAAATGGCTTTATCTCTCTCACACTTTTCTCCAGCTCTCTTGGGTATCTCTGCCTGGACTGGTAGCCACACAAGAGGGCTATAAGGTCCTTTAAATAGGTATCAAACTCGGACAATTAGGGTTTTCCTTAACAGCACTGACTCGGCGAGTCCAGATACCCGACTCGTCGAGTCCCTTCATTAAACAGGTCACCAAGTCGCGATCCTACTCGACGAGTTGAGGCATCAACTCGCTGAGTCTCTTCATATCCCATAATAAAATACTTAAATTTCCATGCCTGGATATCCGGATGTTACAATACATCCCTAAATCAGATTAGGGTTTTAAATTTTGAGCATTTGGGAGTTTCAAGTGTTACTTTGCATTAGGATTTATACTTGGACATTTGTAAAAATAACGAATCCCTAACATATAACACTAGTTGATCTGACAAGATTGACTTGTTGAACTTGTCTTGACTTTGACTTGACCCGAAGCTTGCCGGTTTCCACATAGAATGAGTACTTTCCATCATCATACTAAGAAGCTGGTATGTATTTAGTACTTTGACACTGTAAGGTTTGTGGATGGATTACACTAAGTGTCCATCTATCGATCTGGATGATCAGTTTGTCCATGGATTGCTATGCGATGTGTACTACCCCTTCTACATAGGGGTTTGCTCGGTGATACCTTGTAGAGCCATTAGAAATGGAATTTTTTTTTGGTGTCTTGCATTCCATGTTCTTGGTATCAGTCTCCCATTGGCTGTTTCGAGTGAGTAGGACCCGTTGCGGTGTGTCTCGACCTTTTTGTATGGTCATTCCCATGTTGGGCCCAATTATCCACGTGGTTGTATGTGACTAGCTTCATTCCTTTGTAGGACGTGATCTCCTACTAGGAAGGGCTTATCTTTTACTCATTGGTTGTAATATCCTTCCACAACCTTCATGTATGCAGCTTAGCGCATGCTGGAGCACTCTCGAAGTTCTTCAAGGAGGTCCAGGTTTTGCCTTAAGTCCTTGTCATTTCCTTGCTCCAGGAAATGTATTGTGTGTATTGATCCCATCATCAATTATGCTGGTAGCATCGCTTTCGTGTTGTAAGCCAAGCTGAATGGGTTCCGTTCGTGCTTATACGAGGTATGGTCATGTATGGCCATAAGACTCCTGGGAACTCGTCTACCCAATTGCCTTTGTATTTCCCAATCTGCTTGCTGATTCCATTTACAAGTGTCCGGTTGGACACCTCCGTCTATCCGTTCGCTTGAGGGTGTGCAACGGATGTAAATCTTTGCCCTATGCCCTTCTCCGTACACCATCTTTTAAACGTTTTCTCGGCAAACTATAAATCGTTGTCACTAATTAATACTTTGGGTGTTCCAAACCTTGTGATGATGTTTTTTTCACAAAAAATTGATCATCTGCCTTCCCACGATGCATGCCAGTGGTTATGTTTCTATCCACTTTGTATAGTAGTCCATTGCTACGACTAGGAATTTGACTAGCTTCATGGAATGGTCCTACGATGTCGATTCCCCATTGGTAAAAAGATCTAGGGCTGGTAATGCTTGTTAGTGGTGTCGGGGGAACGCCTTGCACTAGGGAAAAATTTTGATATTCTATGCATGTGTGGGTTAGCTTGGTTGCGTCGTAGTGAATTTACGGCCAGTAGACTCCCATGCGAAGTATTTTGCCTATAAAGGCTCTCGTTCCTTCTTGGACTCCTGCCAGCCTAGCGTGGGCTTCTTGGAGGGCCTTTTCGCTACAAGTTCTGTCTATCATTTGAGCCATGGGGATGTGTACCCTTTTCTGTATAGCATCCCTCCTAGGATGGCATATTGTGGGGCCCATATTCTTGTCTTGAGCGCCTTTGCATGGTTGTCTGGAAGGACTCCATGTTGAGTGAGCTCGTGATTCTATGAACTGCTTTCAATGATTTTTCCATCCTTTTGTCCTTTGTCTCGAACTCCCTGTGATTTGTTTGGCAGCCAATCGTGAATCGATTAAGGCCGTCACCTTTTTTGCTCCCATTTTCACCGCGAGTCTCAGCCGTGATAGTAGAGCTTCGTACTTGAATTCATTGTTAGATGTATGGAAGTCGAAGTGCAGGGCGTAGGTGACTTCCTCACTAGTGGGGCTGGTCAGGATAAGGCCCACCCCTGGTCCTTCTTTGATGGAGGCCTCATTTGTGTATAAGGTTCAGGTCTGGTCGTGTTCTTCATGTGTACATCCGTTTGGGTGCAATCTTGGATTTGACTTTGTAGCTCTCTTGGTATTTCTAGCAAAAAGTCCACCGGCGTCTGTCCTTTGATGCTTGTTCGAGGATGGTAGCTGATATCATGTTCCCGTAACTCGATGGCCCACTTTGTGAGGCACCCTGAGGTTTCTGGTTTCAGGAGTACATGCTTGATTGGACAGTTGGTTAGTACCTGTATTTGGTGGGTTTGGAAGTATCGTTGTAATTGTCGGGTTGCATAGATCAAGGTTAGTACCAGTTTTTGTATGATGGGATAGTTGAGCTCTGACCGTTGTAAAGCTCAGCTAACAAAATAGACCCGGACTTACTTTCCTTGTCGCTCCACTACCAAAACCTATGATATGACTTTATTAGATGCGGATAGGTACATCTGGAGTGTTTTGCTAGGAGTTGGGCTGGCGAGCGTGGGTAGTGCATGTAGTGCCTCCTTTATCCGATGTAGCGCAGCTTCGGCTTCTAGCGTCCAACGGAATTTGTTTTTCTCGATGCATCCTTTGAGTGTGTCGAATAATGGCATGGCCTTCTCGACCTACTTAGAGATGAAACAAGTTAGTGTTTTCAGTTTGTCATTTAGGACCTGGGCATCTCTTAGTGTGTGTGGTGATGGCATCTTCATGAGCTATTCTATCTTGGTGGGGCTAGGTTGAATCCTTTCTTTTGTGATGTAATATCTCAGGAACTGTCCTTCTTCTACCCCAAAGGTGCACTTTGCAGGGTTCAATTCATCTTGACTTTTTCTAAGTTTTTAAGTGTCTTTTCGATGTCGTATAGTAACTTCTATTTTCTTGGTCTTTATATGGCAATGTCGTCTATGTGGACTTTGATGTTCCGGCCAATTTGGTTGGCGAACATAGAGTCAACCAATCTTTGGTAGGTCGCCCCTTCATTTTTCAACCCGAATGGCATTTTTGGTATTTAAAGGCATCATGGTCTGTGTAAAAGGCGAATTTCTATTCCTCTTCCTTGCTCATGATGATTTGGTGGTAGCCTGTGTATGCGTCTAGGAAGCATTTCCACTAGAACCCATGTAGAGACCCTACCTGCTGGTCATTCTTTGGGAGTGGGTAGCAGTCCTTGGGGCATGCTTTGTTCAGGTCGGAATAATCGATACACATGCGCCACTTTCCATCATGTTTTTTAAACATGACTGGGTTGGCGATCCATGTTGGGAAAATTGCCTCTCGGAGAATGTCGACCTTGGTCAATTTGGCCACTTATGCGTTGATTTCCTTGTTCCGATCTCCCTCCTAAACATGTTTCTTCTGCTTTATCTGCTTGGTTTTAGGTCTGATCATCAGCTTATGGTGTATGACCCATCGATCGACCCCAACCATGTTTGCGGGTGTCCATGCAAATATCTACTTGTGCTTCTTTAGGATCTTTATCAACACTTGTTTGCTGAGGGAGGGCAGTCCCTATGCTAACTAGTTGGTCTAGGTGCTCTCGGTTGATGACTTCTTTTCCTTCTGGTAATTCTGATCGGGGTCTCTTTGATTCTTCAGAACATTCTTTCGGTTTCATGATCTCATAGTATTTTATAACGTGTGGAAATGTGGCCAGGACCGTCCCCGGCCTCTGGTTTGTGCCGAATTTCAGTATCCCGTGGATAGTGGATGATATCGCTCCGAACTTGAGCAAGGCGGTTCGTGCCAATATTACATTGTGTTTGGACGAGTGTTGCACGACGACGAAGTCTATGAGGGCCTTCTTGCGCTTAGATTTTCCATCACTAGTGAGTGTAAAAGGAAAATGAATCGTACGAAAGGGCCATAGACTATGCCCTATGAAGCTTCTCAACTGGCCTGTTGTCAGTTTTAAGGCTTCCTTCCATTTGTCTGGGAGCAACTGAAAGCAATGCTCGTAGGTGATTTCCGCCTAGCTTCCTATGTCGACAGACACATGGTGGATGACGGTGTCTCGGATGGACCCTTGAATTACTAGAGGATCGTCTCCTTTCCAACTAGTTAGGCTTGGGTTGGATGTCGAGAAAGTTTGGTCTCGCGTTGCCTCTATAATGCTACTTACACCGTTCGTGTGTTCTTTCCTTCCTCTTTTGTGGCGTACCATCAACACCTCTTCATGAAAATTTGCTCCTCTTGTGTTGTCCTTAGGGTTTTCTGTGTCAAACTTGGCCCGTAGGCTTCGGGCGATCTCTATTATATTTCCATCTAATTGTTTTTCCTCCATTTCTCGCTTCAGGATTGAGTAGTTAATTGTGTCATGTGTTTTGCTATTGTGGTATTCGCAGTAGTGCTTCTTTGTTCCTTTGGCTGTTGGTTTATCGGCGACTATGTATATTTCTTCCTGCCGCCCCCGTCTATCATCTCTTGCGAAAGGTCTGAACCGTCTGTCTAGCCCGTGGTATCTATTTCTCTCTCGATTATCATGATGGGGATATGGGTGGTGGTGTTTCGCGGCAGGGGCCTCCATGGCGTTAAGGTATGCTTGTTTCAAGGCCTCGCCTTCTTCTTTTCGTAGATATCGTTCCATATTTTCTTTCAACTTTACCCGCATCTGAGGTTTCTTCCCTATGCGTTTGTGGGAAAGTGGGCCAGGAAGGAGGCCGCATGTGAATGCTCCTGCTATCAGTCCTTCATCGTGTCCTGGAACGTCTAGGTTTGCATTCGTGAATCGAGAAAAGTAATCCTTGATTTTTTCTCCTTCTCTTTGTGTGCACCCGATGATGGAGTGGGAAACCCCTTTGTATTTGCGTAACTACATGACGTTGGTCAAGGAAAGGTACTTTAGTTGGCCAAAGTTGTAAATACTTCTTGGCCGAAGTGTCTTGAACCATGTCTGGATGTCCCTATGTTGCCATAGAGGGATATAGGGAAATACATGCACCAAAAATGTTCATCGAGTTGTAGGGATGTCATGGTCCATTCGTACGTGTCGATGTGGCTGTCCGGGTCTATGGTACCATTGTAGGTTTCGAGGTGAGGCAACTTTGCTGTGTTGGGTATCTCCTACTCTAGGAGTTCTTTCACAAATGGGGAGGTGACACTTCATGGGAGGCAGTCTTTGTTTGGAGTTTGCTGGATATAGTGGTAGTTGGGTTGCTACATTGTCATGTATGGTTGTACCAGCATGTTGTTGCACACCGCTAGGTTGGTGGTGTTGGGACATAGAAGTTTTGTGGTTGGAATGGAATAGTAAGTTGCTGAGTCATGGAGGGCTACTGGTGTTGTGATAATGGTGGTGGTAACATAGTTCCCACTATGAATGTCGGGTAAGTTGACGTCTGGGACGCAGTTTTCGGGTCGTTGGTGGCATTACTCGTTTGTGGTGTCGGTGTTTGCAAAAGGGGTGGTTTTCCATTAAAGATTTGTGATGTTGGAGAGGTGTTATTTGTGCAATCTGTTGCGGGCCGCTAATTGTTTTAAAAATCAGTGGTAATGGGGATTGGGTAAAGACATTTGGTCCACCAGTGGTGTGGAAGACCTGTGGTGTTGTGCTACTGAGGGTGGGTGTTATGTGTTGGTACCGCCATGAATGAGGGTATTGGATCGTCGGATGGTGGTGTGTCACTGATGATTGTGACGACTTGCTCTGATGGAGTCACGGGAGTGACAGACGACTCCAGTGATATCATCGGTCGTATCGGGCTGGTTGGTTGTTCTGAGGGTTCATCGACGGTTTCGTTCATCATTCTGGAGGTGAGCTAGAATGTGGTTTTGTGAATCGCTTCTCACATAAACGGATGGCGCTAAATGATGCAACCTTGGCTCCGACCACCTACTCTAAGGATGCACTCCTACGTCGAAGGGAATCTGTGAGGTCACAACAGACAAGGCCGTCAGCCATTCTCCAGGAGGAGGTCCTCGAAAAACGCTCTGACAGTCAAGTTAGTGAGGGATATCTGAGAAAGAATGAGAGACGGGGGAGATAGCTTTCCCCTCAAAGCAGGGTAGTGGTCCTTTTATACTGATGATCCTCATTGGTCCGTATGAGAAAACAAGGACTACAGTTTCGACATGATCCATCGTCCTAATTAGTTAATTGTGTCCCTCGTTGTTTCGGGTCCACTGATTGGTTTAATGCTCTGAGCATACTCCTTGTCACCTGGAGCCGTTATGCTTGTCGTGTAGCGGATGGTGTCCTTAGTGAGGCCGGACCTTTCGTGAAGACGTCCCACCCTGAAGGAACGCCTAGGAGGCCGGAGGACTGCTGGGGCAGCCATTATGGGCCTCGCCAAGCCAGATGAAGGGTCTTCCAGGTCGGGTGCTCTACTCTTGGCCCACACTAGGGGGCGTGTTATATATATATATATATATATATATATATATATATATATATATATATATATATATATATATATATATATATGATCATTTTTTATACATCATATACCATTAAAATAACAAAATCTAATTAACACGATTTATTAACGTATGACTTGGAATCTTGTGGCCCGAATAATTAAATCATCTTGAAACAGAGTGAAGAAAACATGAATGACGATTTCGAAGAGATAAATGTTTGGAGTAAGTTGTGGACCGTTAGGCCATGTTTATCTATTCCATATTTTCTCGTATATGGGCTCGGTCCTATAGTTACTTGTAACATCTGTTCTTCAAAACATTATTATTTTGGTTTAACTATTTTAAGTTTTGAATTTTTGGTGATTTAGATTGACTTTGGCGTGGTGATAGAAGGTTACCATGGTGCAACCACATTATTTAATGAACCGCATCCTTGTAAGTGGCACGGTGTGGGAAAGTGTAAGCCACGACGCCGCGGCGGCTAGATTCAAAACCCCAGGTCACAGACCTTGGACCTTTTTTAGGTTACCTTATGATTAGGTTTACCCTCTTTATCAGCCTCCACCCCTAAGAGAGTGAAACCATAGTGTGTGTGTGTGTGTGTGTGTGTTCTTGGTGTATTTATGTGTGTTCTTGACAAGTTCAAGCTCTTGAAGGCTCTTCGCAGAAGAGGAAGGTGTTCTAAGCTTGTTGCTGATAGAGAGGGTTGATCTTTCATCATTTCTAGATTCCAGAAGGTATAAAGCTCATATATTTCTCCTTATTAAGTTTGTGATGCCCTGTTCTGGATCGTTTCCTAATGTAGGGTGGTGACCCAAAGGCCGAGTATCATCAGACTTAGGTCCTTTGGGGAAAAGAGATTTAGACCTAGTTGGGTGTGGGTAATGTAATTTAGATAATCTGGGAGTTCGGTTTGTGTTTTGGAGCCAAGGGGTATTTTGGTAAAGTGTTAGTTCGGGATTTTATGGAAATTAGATTTTGGTTCAGGAAGTTTTAAGGCAAGTATGAGTTTATAGAGGCGTATAACTTCTCGTTACCTTTTTGTGGATATAAGGATCGTTGGAAATGGGCTTATAATGAAGAAGTTATGGCCTTCAGAAGTTTAGTGCTTATAGGGTTAAACCGAGTACGTGGGGGCATACACAAGTATACGCATGGTGTACTAGTGCTAAGGCCAATACGCGGGGTGTACAATGGTGTATGCTGGGCGTACTAAGCAATTGATTGCGGGTACTCTAAAGAGTATTGATAAGTTAATAAATAAACTTGAAGATCGATTAGATCTCTGTAACAGGTAATATGAAGAACAAAAACAGTAAACAAGACAAAGTTGAATCACAATATGTCGAATGATTGATTCAAACAATCCTCAGCAGAGCTCGATAAAGAACTTCCGCTGTAGAGGATTTAGGGTTACAAGAACGATAATAAAACTGCTAAATAATTCTCTGATCTATCGTAGCTATCGTTTCAGTTGTTATCAATCGTTAACCTAATATGCATGCAAGCACATATATTTATACTAAACCCTATCAAGCTCACGGTTGGACAGGCCCAAACCGGAGTTACAAAACTGGACTAATAAGCGAGCCCAATTGACGCAATACTTAACAAAACATGACCCAACAATCTCCCCATTTGCGTCAAATTGGAGCGAGACTACTTCTTCTTCTTGCTTGGGCCAGCAGCGGGTGCCTTCTTCTTCACAGTATCAAACAAACGTGAGATAAGTGCAAGGATCGTCTGTCTGAACCGAATGTACCAATGTATCATGTCGTCGAAGTACTTGATATCATCCGCTGAGTTTTGTTTGCATCTGTGGATGATCCCCAACACATGCTCTAGGCAAGCAGTGGTGTACAGATGTTTATCAGCTAAGGCAAAAAGACATTTCTGTCCTTCATTCCTAGTAAACATGACTGAGTTTCGCCTCGAGTCAATTTTGCCCATCTGCATTTGCTTTAGATCACTGGCCGAGCCAACAGGAGATATTGTTGGTTTCTTCTTGAAGACGCTTGCTATCTCCTGATCCATCAGTGCAACTTCCATGATGTAGCACACCAGCATCCTCTTGAGATGGTCGATAATCGGACCATATTCAGCTTCGTTGGTCAAAAGGATGTTGTGCAGAATAATCCAATCATGGGGATTGAGGTTCGGTAGATCTGCTAAAGAAATAGCATGTTCGGTTTTAACAGACCCCCGAAGCACCTTGAACCGAATGTTGATGAAGTTCCCTTCAGTATACGGCTTCAAGACCCGAACGTTGATAATCTTCTGAGCGCTCCAAGTTTGATATTGGGGTTGAGCAGCTTTCAGATAAAAATCAATCAAGTCCCGATCAACCTGTGGATGAGGATGAGGGAACTCTGCAATGTTGGCGAAGGCGGGAAAGATGAACGCCTTTCGGGTCAGTGGCATGTCGAACTGAGAGTCGACAGTATTGGAACAGTCAAAGGAAATTACTGGTTCCAGCCACAAGATGCTCGGAGTGTCGATAGCCTCCTTTATCATCCTCTCGAGAGTCCAAGCAGGAAAAAGAGTTTTCCTACTCTCAAGAAGGTCGTGGGCTTCCTTCTGTTTTCGTTCAGCTTCTTCAGCTTCTTTTGCCACACGAGCACTATCATCAGCATCATTGTGTCGACTTTTGCGTTTCAACAAGTCGGCAATGGTTTCTTGGTCATCTTCCTCTTCTTCCTCAGCAATCTTCTTGCCTTTATCCTTCACACCCGAACCAGAGGCTTGGCCTACAGGAGGAGGTTCGGTTGTGTGAGTTGCCTTTGAGGATGGAGGTGGTTGAGATACAAACTTCTTCTCTCCCCCTTGTTTCGGATTGGACACGAAATCAGGGAGCCCTTCGATTTTGCTTAACAGGTCAAGGGCGGGGGCGAGCTTCTCTGCAAGGGTACGCCTCACAGAATGGTTAAGGATAGGATCATGTGCTTCGAGGATGTTGGAGATTGCTGAGTGGACATCCGAAACACACGTCTTTATGACCTCCCGTTCGGACCGAAGAGAGTCAATCTCCTGTTGAGAATGGGAGAGTTGAACACTCCTGACCTTTAGAGCAGTGGTCTTCTTGGCCAAAACATCCATCAACGAGTTCTCAGCCGCCAAATCTTCTTGAAGCTTTGAGAGACGCTCGTCAATAGAAGCACGAAACGCTGAGTTGTCGTCTGAGAGTAGGCGACGAAATGAAGTGAAGGACTTCAACTCAGTGGAGACAGACGTGGCCAACTGTTGAACAATTGGTTCCAACGTAGTCTTTGTGGCATCGGCACTCTCCTGTAAAGACTTTAACAGGGCAGAGGCACCAGAAAATAGTTTATCGACTTTTTCGGTCGCAGCCTGACAGGCTTTTGTAGAGGCATCGATGGCGGAGGTGGCAGAAGCGAGAGAATCTTGCTGAGCCCTTGAGAAAGCATCAACCATCTTCTGAACAGCAGCTTCAGAAAGTGATGATTGAGACGTGGAAGAAGAGGCAATGAGCAAGTCAACCTTGTCATGGAGCTCCTTAAGATGTTTCTTTGTAACCGGAGCGTCGTCATCATCATCGCTCTGCACTTGAAATGGACTGTAGTAGACCGAATCAAACGTCATGTTTTCCCCGCCAAGGAATATGTCGTCTCCCTCGGAGGCGTGACCAGGAGATGGTGGTAGTGGTGAAGTTGGTGGTACAGTAGTATGGGTAGGTTCAGGTTGGGTTGTTTTGGGTGTAGGTGTGGGAGTAGGTTCGATTGGTTTTGGAGTTTTGGTTGTGTTTGTGGTTTCGGGTGCTGGGGTAGGTTCGGTTGCTTCAGTATGAACCCCCGTATCAGATACGTTGGCTCTAACATCTGCAGTGGATGTTGTGGTTTCTTCGGTGAATATTGGTGGTGGCATTGGGATTGAAGTGGTAGGAATGTGTGTAGTGGGGTTTATGGTGGGAATGGAAGTAGGAATAGTTTTAGGAGGAGAGGGAATTGGAGAAGGAGGGATTTAAATTTCAGGGGTAGGAGATCTGGGTGGTGTGTTGCCTCTTGGAGAGTCGTCAGAATCCGAACTCTCACCCTCAGACTCGCTGGAGGAGGAAGCGATAACCAGCTTTCTCCTGGGTTGACTTTTTCGCCTCTTTTGCTGCGGAGACTGAGCAGCTTTTCTGGGTTTCCTCTTCTTTGGAGAAGGGCCTTTAGCTCCTTTCGCCACCTGTTTCCCTTTTTCCGCCTTCTTGCCTCTTGGAGCAGGCTTGTCGGCGTCGTGAATGGACTTCAACATCTCCGGTGTGAGATCCCTCGGACCAGAACGTTTAAATTCTTTGTAAGTTCTGATAATCCGGCTATCAGCAGAAACGTCACCATACATAGACTCCGGAATTGAGCCGTTGAATGGGAATTTGGAAGCATCCGAGACAATAATCTTCGTGGTATGGAATGTACCAATCGAAGACATTGGAGCACCAGCAAAAATGGGGACGTTGTACTTGTTCATCACCCATTTTGTAACCAAGGTCCAGAACCTGGCGTATGAAATTTTAGAATGCCGGGATGTAGAGGAGAGACTCTGGATGAGTTGTTGCCACAGAACAGACCCATAATCAATGTTGATGCCATTGTAGACACCATACATTATTGAAAGAAATAACCGGCTGGCCCCGTAAGATCCAGAGCTTCTTTCAGATAACCCCTTGAATAGCACAGTGAACATCCCGTTCCACTGTGGAGGCAGGCATGACTTCTTGAATTTTGCGACTGAAGTAAGCACCTCCGTATAACCCATGTTGTAGAACATGTTGAACAAGTGCCCCGGTGGAATCGTCTCAGGATTAACCCTCATAGAGTCAGCTTCAAACCCTAACAGGGAGCAAAATCGTTGCTTGGAAATAGATGCTTTGTGCTGAAAAACGTCGAAGAATATTCTGTCCACCGCTTTATCATAGTGAGCAGTCGCAAAGATCTGCGACAGGAACTCCATCAGAACTGATTCAGCCCTTGAAAGTGCAGGAGCGATCGGCGAGAACTTCAAACACTCAATGATGGGGAACATGTAGGAATCATAAGCATGAGGGGTTAGATCGATGATGAGGCATTGTTGTGGGCGAATAGGCAGTATGTGGTATGTGGCGTGAACAGAAGATGAATCTGCCATTGTTTGAAGAAAATGGAGAAGATGATGAACAGTAAAGGTTTAGGGATTTCTTGCGCTCTGGGAATTTCAATTGCAGTAAAGAGGTAAACGGTGTAGGATGTTGCCTTTTATACTGTGGGGGTAAGGAGAGAAAAAGATCTTCCCAAATCTTCGATTGAGAATGGAAGGGTTTTTCCGGAGTTGACTGATGCGTGACAGTTGGGGTTGCCGATGATCACGCATGAGAGAGAGTGTCAGATCCCTAAGAACACGCCTCCTATCAAGCGTCGTTTGGATATGAAGCGTTTCAGATTCACACGCGTCCCTGCTGCGCCATTTGAGATGCGACGGTTCCAATTCGCACGCGTTCCCTTTTGTGCCGTTTGAAATCAAATCGATTAGACTCCCGCCTGAGTCAGCAACTCTTCATCTTATCCCTTTAAATGGTAACGACATCTTTTTGAAAAATACCGCCACGTGGATTAAAATCAACCACAACCTTTAATCGACTGCCAATCCAAGTAAAATGCCTTGTAATTATTAGAACCTGAGTTTTGGAAAATCAAGGATTTTCGTGCTTAGGGTGTAAAAGAAAAGAAATAAAGCAAACTTTTTGTGAAAAATGTGATGTCAATAAAGACACGAAACATATGATCCCGGGCACGAATCTCTTCCTTCAAAGTCAAGAGAGACCTTAAAGTGTTGGTGTGGTTTCCCGTTGAATGACGATCAAACACTTATTATGAAGTGTTGAAAGGCTTCTTTTAATTAGGCTTATTAGGGTGGCTTTCGCTTCGATTCAACATACCTAATCTTGATATAAGATAGAAAGTGAACGAAGTACTTGTGAGACCAGTGTAGTCTATTGAACAAGTAGGTTGGGAATAATTTAAAGTGGCTGGGAAATATAAAATCTCAACAAAAATTAAAAACAGGATCCCAAGGGAAGAAATGTTATGGTGTTTAACAATTTCATAGGAATCACACAAAAGAAAAATTCGAGATTTCATGAAGATACGACCGTCAATTCATTAGTGAAAACTAGAGCAAATTAATTGGTCACCGTCAATTCAGATTGGGTATTGAATTTTGGGTTTTACTTAGCTCGTAGTGGCATGAAACTAAGATCATGAACACAGTTATTGTGTAACCATAAACCTCAGTGGTAATTTCTGAGAGTCTCAAGGGTTACGTTTGTGAAACGAGTCGGATGGAGAAATGTAATGTAGATGGTGTAAGAAATCAAAAGTACCTCTGCTGCGAAAGATAGGACTAAGCAGAAAAATCTTATCTCTTGTGAGAAGAGAGTTAGGTAGCTCACGATTAGAATAAATGTGATAGCCTAATTGGGAAGACAAGGTTTGTGTATACCAAGTCATTAAGGCTATTATTCAGAATCAAATGAGGTTTTAGATACATACAACAACATGCTTCTAAAGACACTTAACTAATTTAACAATTTCCCCATAAACAAACACACAAATAAAATTAAATCCAAAAAGGAAATAAAGAACAAAATATTTTTGGAGTTTTTTTGAAAAATAATAGTGAAAAAGAAAAATATTTTTGGAATTTTTGATAAATGATATTGAGAAAAAAAATTAAATAAAAGAAAAAAAAATAAAAAAAAAAATAAATAAGACTGAGAAAGAAAATAAAAAGTTAAAAAAAAACTTTGGAACCGAACCCGAGCGTTCGGTTTATTTCGATTGAGAAAAATTGAGAAACCGAACCCGAGCGTTCGGTCTATTTTGGTTGAGAAAAATTGAGAAACCGAACCCGAGCGTTCGGTCTATTTCGGTTGATGAAAAACTTTGGAACCGAACCCGAGCGTTCGGTCTATTTCGGGTGAGAAAAATTTAAGAACCGAACCCGAACGTTCGGTTTATTTCGCTTACCAAAGACAATGGATTTTCAAAGAGGAAATACTTTTGACAATAACAAAATGAATTTGGAACAATTATACATGAGATTTACAACCAAGAAAATCACCTTTGATTGATGAGCGAAAAGCAGATTATCCAACCGAACCCGAGCGTTCGGTTCATTTCGGTACATGAGTACAAGAACCAAACCCGAACGTTCGGTCTATTTCGCTTCTTACTTTCGAGTTTGAGAGGTGATTTGTGGTACTGACTCTGATTCCATCATGCCTAGCCCTTGTAGAATTTTGTTGAACGACGCTTCAGGAAGGGATTTGGAGAAGATGTCAGCCAGTTGATCAGTGGTTCTAACAAAATGAATTTCCACGTTCCCATCTTCCACATGATCTTTAATGAAGTGATACCTCAGTGCTATGTGCTTAGTCTTCGAGTGTTGCACTGGCTTATGACAGATCCTAATTGCACTTTCAGAGTCACAATATAGTGGGATCTTTTTCATATTGAGTCCATAGTCCCGGAGTTGACTTTGGATCCAAATCACTTGAGAAGTACAGGAGGCAGCTGCAATGTATTCCGCTTCAGCTGTAGATAAAAACACACAGGTTTGTTTCTTTGATTGCCAACCAACTAACTTTCCGTCTAGGAATTGGCAGCCTCTCGTGGTGCTTTTCCTGTCTAGTCCACAACCTCCAAGGTCTGCATCTGAGTAGGCTTGAACGAAGAAGCCTGAGTTGGATGGATACCATAGACCTAATGAGGTAGTTCGCTTGAGATAACGGAGAATGTTCTTCACTGCAAGCATATGAGGTTCACGTGGATTCGCCTGAAATCTAGCACAGTAGCATACAAAGAATATTATATCAGGCCTGCTAGCAGTAAGATACATCAGTGAGCCGATCATCTGGCGATATAGCGTAATATCAACTGCTGGCTTATCCAAAGATGGAGTAAGCTTGGTGCCGAACGCCATTGGAACTTTAACCTTTGAATCTCCCATCATGCCAAATTTTGCAAGGAGAGTCTTCGTGTAAGCCTCCTGGTTAATAAAGATGCCTTCGGGTCCCTGTCTAATGTTTAAACCAAGGAAAAAGTTAATTGGACCCATTGAGCTCATTTCAAATTTAGTCTCCATCAGCTTTCTGAATTCAGCCGTTAAGGTAGGATTCGTTGAGCCAAAGATGATGTCATCGACGTAAATTTGAACAATCATAAGGTGGTTACCTTCCTTCTTACAAAAGAAGGTTGGGTCAACCGAACCTTGTTTGAATTTGGACATCTTTAAAAACTTTGTTAGCGTTTCATACCAGGCTCTCGGAGCTTGTTTCAGTCCATATACAGCTTTGTCCAAAATATAACAATGATTAGGATACCTTTCATTTACGAATCCAGGAGGTTGCTCCACGTACACTGTTTCTTCAAGTTCTCCATTTAGAAATGCACACTTGACATCCATTTGGTAGACCTCAAAGTTTTTATGTACAGCATAGGCAAGAAATATTCTAACGGATTCCAGCCTAGCAACAGGAGCGAAAGTTTCTTCATAGTCGATTCCTTCATCCTGACAGTATCCTTTCACTACCAGACGAGCTTTGTTGCGTATCACGTTGCCTTCTTTGTCCATCTTATTTCTGAAGACCCATTTGAGACCAACAACTGAGGCATCTTGAGGAGTTGGAATGAGACGCCAAACTTTATTCCTTTCGAATTCATTTAGTTCATCTTGCATAGCTTGAACCCAATCGGAGTGATCAAGAGCAGTGTTAACTGTCTTTGGTTCAACTTTAGAGACGAAGGAGTTAAACATACAAAATTCCACTTTTGAAAATAAGGAAGTTTGTTTTGCCTTTAGTTGTGATCGGTTCAGGACCTTTTCAGAGACATTACCAACAACCTGGGAGACAGGATGATCTCTGGTCCATTTGACAAGAGGATGGTAATTTGGATCATAGGATAGATCCAATTCAGCGTTTACCATCTCTTCTAGTTCGAATTGACTGTCATCGTCATAAAGCATATCGACATCCTCCCCCTCGACAGATAAGCTTCCTGGTGTGTCTTGAGTTTCTGGAGCTACAGAGGGTTCTAGTGGTGCTGAGCTTTCTGTTGTTGATGAGCTTTCGGGTACCACTGGACTTTCGGTTGGTGTGGCACTTTCGGTTGGTGAAGTGCGTTCGGGAGCAGTTTGAGAACTGTTCTCCCCCTCAACATGTGAGCTCGACTGTGATGACGAAGATGGATCCTCCCCCTGGACTGAAGTATCGTGTTGTGGAGGGTCGTCAGAACTTGATCCTCCTTCATTCATTCTCTTTGCAGCATCTTCGATAAGTTGCTTTAAATGATCTACTCTATTGTCTGCTGCACTGGCTTCTGAGAGAGTGGCCTTCTCTGGTTCATCAAATAACTCGACGAACTTCTCAAAGAGGTTTGCGATTGAGGCTGTGACTTGGCCAGTTTGAGGAAAGATTTCTCCAGCTGTGTCTTCGTTGGCCTTTAGCTTTTTAACATAGCTATCATCAAAAGTCACGTAATAAGTCTCTTCTATTTTCCTTGAGCGCTTGTTTAATACCCTGTACGCTTTAGAAGTGAGAGAATAGCCCAGAAATATTCCTTCATCGGCTTTGACATCAAACTTGTTGCGGTGTTCTTTAGAATTGAAGATGAAGCACCGAGAACCGAACAAATGGAAGAATTTGACATTTGGCTTCCTGTTGTTGATGATCTCATAAGGAGTGAGAGTGAATCGCTTATTGAGATATGACCTGTTCTGTGTAAAACAAGCAGCAGAGATAGCATCAGCCCAAAAGTATAAAGGAAAAGAAGCAAAACTTAGCATGGTTCGGGCTGCTTCACACAAAGATCGGTTTCGTCTTTCGACTATTCCATTTTGTTGAGGTGTGTAGGGAGCTGAGAAGTTGTGGCTAATTCCTTTTTCTGCCAAGACTTCTTCGAATTCTTTATTTTTGAACTCCAGCCCATTGTCGCTCCTGATGTTGCGAGCGACTTTCTTCAGCTGTACTTCAACCTGCTTGATGAACATCTTTAGCTTGTGAGTCGCTTCAGATTTATGCTTCAGAAAGAACACCCATGTAAAACGCGAAAAGTCATCAATAATAACAAGAATGTACTTGCTACCACCGATGCTTTCGATAGATGATGGACCACACAAATCAATATGAAGTAATTCTAGTGGTTCAACAACTTTAGTGTTTATAATAGATGGATGACTTTGACGACTCTGCTTCCCCATTTCACATGCAGCACATAAGTGTTCTTTATCGTACTTGAGCAATGGAAGACCTCGAACATGACCTCCAGTGACAAGTTTGTTGATGTCCTTAAAATTGAGATGAGAGAGCCTTCGGTGCCACAGCCAGCTTTCGTCAGATTGTGCTTTGGATAACAGGCAGATAGCTGGATTCCCTTTGATGGGTTTGAGGTCCAGGGGAAGCATTTCACCCTTGCGCTCCGACTTAAGAATAACTCTTTTAGTTTTCTTCTCAATTATTTCTGAACCCTCATCGTCAAATGAAACCTTGAGACCGGTACCTCCAACAAGCTGAGATACACTGATGAGGTTATGTTGTAGTCCTTCTACGTATGCAACCTTCCTAATCGTGAAATCACCATTTGTAATCATTCCATAGCCTTTTATGGTGCCGAAGGAGTTGTTCCCGAACTTGACATTTCCACCGTTTGAAAGAGACCTAAACTCCCTCAGTTCTTCCTTCCTTCCTGTCATGTGACGCGAGCAGCCACTGTCAATGTACCATTCTTCGTCAAACTGCTCGTCACTGATAACCTGCAAAAATTCAGCAGATTTAGGAACCCAAAGTTTCTTGGGTCCACGTGAGCCTTTCACAGGAATAGGAATAGTAAGAGAGATGTCAACAAGATATGTTCTTTTTATTAGTGTTGTTTCATCTTTCTTTTTGATGGTGAAAACCTTAATTTTATTGGGATTTGTTGCTTTCGGTTTGGACTCTGGTTTAGGTTTTTGATTTGTTTCGATCGATGAAACCTTCGATTTTCCTTTAAGATCTGTTGAAGATTTAGGATTTTGAGAGCGAACAGGATAGAATTTAGAATGGGGTTGAGAGGAATTAGAAGAATTAGAAGAAGAAGAACAAGAGACGTTAGACTGAGATGATTTCTTGACTTGAGATTCTAGGTGACCCTTTTGTTTTTGATCATTAGTGGGACTGAACCTAGAATTTTGGTCGCTTTTGCGCTCTGAACCGAACCTTTGCTTTTGGTTGATGTTGTTCTCTGAACCGAACCTTTGCTTTCGGTTGTTTTGACATTCTTGTGACCTTCCAGTGTTTTTCTCTGACTTCAAATTTCTGTCACGATAAGAGAAATAGGCATTTTGAGATTGCCAAAACTGTTTTCTTTCAGAGAGATTCTTCTTGTATCTCTGATTCCTTTGCTGTTTCTGATTTCTCACCTGCTTCGGCTGACGATGGATATTCGCTTTTGGTTTTTGTTTTCCGTCAGCTGGTACACTCTAAACTGATGATGTTTCGCTTAATGGAGTGACTTCTTTTGCAGGAATTCCTTTTTCTTCAGGAACATCTTTTGTACCACTAGTACTTGGCACGTCGAAGCTATCAGGCTTGTTCAAAGGTTCTGGCACATATCTGCCTTTGGTTTTCCATGAAGTTATTTCAGATAGACCTACTGTTTCGTCAGCATTGTCGATGGGAGCTGACCAGAAGAATTCATTGCAACCATCAGCATTGTCTTCGTTTACAATGGCTGTGAGTTCAGCAGTCTGATGTTCGGTTACACCTGTGACCTTATACACCTGATTTGGAGTGGTTCTAACCTTTTGATATACTACTGCCTTTTCTGCTAGGATCGGGGACTTTTGTTGGGACAAACGAGCAAACTCCACTGAATTTTCTGAAATGAGATTCTTGTGGTTTTCGGGTTCGCTCTTGACAAATTCTGAACAATCAACTGTGTCCTCTACATAAATTTCACTCATATTGTCGTCCTCATTAAGCTCAGATGCATTTTCAACATCAATTTTATTTTCTGAGCTCAAGTTGGCATTCAATGAGTCAAATTTTTGTATGGTTTCGGTCCTTAGTTTCACTTTATCATTTTCATCCAAAAGGTTTTTCAGCATGTCCTTATGGTCCTTGGACTTTATGAAAGATTCGATTTTGTCTAGACCATACATATACGTCGGATTAACATCCTCAGACAAAACAACACTTTCACAGTTATATGCTTCAGCGTCAATTTCATCCTCCTTAAACTCAAGGAAGGGCAAAATCATGCGATGAATTTTCTGCCCTATTTCACAGTCCAAATGAAGCTGAGTGATATTAGTATAAAGACGCTTAGCAATTAAACAAAAGACATTTCGCTGTTTTAAAAGTTTTAAATTGTCTCTTTGCAAATAAATGTTTTCATCCTTGGTTTTGATTAACTCTGACTCCTTAAGTTCGATCCACATCCTCCGTTCCTCACTTTTTGAAGACACCCTGCTTATTTGGTCAGTTAGGTTAGAATTGGTGACACGAGTTTGAGTTAAACTGCTGTCTAGATGAGAGATTCTTGAATTAACATTTTTTAATTCTTTTTCATATGAACTAGGTGGGACTTTGAATGCAATAAAAACAGATTGTACCTTCTTGATTAATTCATCAAGTTCGTTGAACTGCACGCTGAGCGGTTTTGCTGTGAAGCATAAGCCCTCTCGCTCTTTTGTGTCTTCATTCCCACCATCTGTGTTGTATCCCCTCATCTGAGACACGTCTGGCACCATTGAACACTTTCTACCGCTACTCTCATCTTTCGCCACATAAGCCTTTCCATGAGAAGGCTTCCTTACTTCATCATCCTCAGAGTCGGTTGACCAGACCTCCATGCCACCGAACTCATCATTCGCTACCGAACCCTGCACAATTAAAGCATTCATAGAAGGGTTAGTAGTAGATTTCTTTCTCTTGATCTCTTCCAGCTTTTTCAACAACGCTGCTTCTTCATCTTTCTCCTCATCCTTTTCAGCCATTTTCTTAAGAACACAATCTTTGGCATAGTGGTTCTTTCCACCACAATAATAGCAGCTCACTCCCGAATCTCCTTCAGCTTTCGGTTCCTTCTTTGGTTCTTCTGCCTTCGGTTCTTCCCTGACCTTTTCAGAACTATAACTTCCCTGCCAATTTCGGTTCTTATTGGTGGGGAACCTTTTCTTAATGAACCTTTTTGGGTTTGAGACCATCATTGCATAGTCTTCAGAGGTAAGGTCATAGTCCTCTAGATTGAGGTCTTCATCTTCCATCATTGCTTTGCTTTTGGACAGAAGGGCCAACGAACCCAAGCTTGAAACCACATTTTTCTCCTGTAGCATGATCTTTTCTTGAGATTTCAAAATCCCTACCAGTTTCGCCAAAGAGTAAGATTTGAAATGCTCATGTGCTTTAACTGTGGACACTACCGCCCTCCACTCAGATCTGAGACCGTTCAAAAATGTAACCTTTTGTTCAATCAGCTTCCTTTCAATATCATGTTTAATCATCTTGCTAAGAAGATGATTGAAGCGATCGAACATCTGAGTCACAGTTTCTTCAGGACTCTGCTTGAATTCACCAAATTCGGACAATAGCAAGGTTTGAATGGAATGCTCAAGATCTTCGTCCGTAGAATACAACTCTCGCAGCCTGTCCCATATTTCTTTGGCAGTTGTGCATGAACTCACCAGCCTGAAAGTGTCAGATTGAAGAGCGAATCTGATTAATCTCAGTGCTGTAATATTGCACTGAAATTTATCTTTTTCGTCTTGAGCAATATCTTTAACATCTTTCAAAAGATCGTTGTATTCCTTCTGAGTTTTAATAACTCTTGAAGTTGTTGAATGAGCGAATGGTCCAGAAACGATTGCTTCCCAGATGAGATAACCATTGTCCTCAGATCCAATGACATAATCTTCAAAGTGATGCGCCCAGACTTCGTAATCCTGGGTATAAAGGATGGGAATCTTTGTCGTTGATCCAATATTGTTTGAGATGTTAATGGGATTGGATTGTGACTCGTCCATGCTTGATCGAATAACCTGTTTAAAAGATCAGACTTGTAATGTATTAAATTAGGGCAACACAAATAAATGTTGAGTTACGTCAATTATGGGATGACGGCTCAATAAATATTAGTTAATGCGGAATAACCCTAATCGCAACCTTTTTCACAGAAAAGAAGTGTATGAATTACACAGCCTCCCGCTCTGATACCAATTGATAAGTTAATAAATAAACTTGAAGATCGATTAGATCTCTGTAACAGGTAATATGAAGAACAAAAACAGTAAACAAGACAAAGTTGAATCACAATATGTCGAATGATTGATTCAAACAATCCTCAGCAGAGCTCGATAAAGAACTTCCGCTGTAGAGGATTTAAGGTTACAAGAATGATAATAAAACTGCTAAATAATTCTCTGATCTATCGTAGCTATCGTTTAAGTTGTTATCAATCGTTAACCTAATATGCATGCAAGCACATATATTTATACTAAACCCTATCAAGCTCACGGTTGGACAGGCCCAAACCGGAGTTACAAAACTGGACTAATAAGCGAGCCCAATTGACGCAATACTTAACAAAACATGACCCAACAAGTACGTTAGGCATACTCCAGTCATACCCAAACACCAATTTAGGGTCTTGGACACTATTTAAGCTCCTTAACTCACCACCAAACCCTATTATCTTCAGCCTCCGTCCCTATAAACCCTAGAATCAAAACCCTAGCCCCCATTTTAGTGGTTTTTGAGCTTTTGGTGGTATTTCATGCTTTTCGGTGTTCATAGAGGAAGAATTAACTTCTTGAAGAAGTATGGGATTTCTTGAAGCTTTTGGATATAGGATTGTTGCATCTTGGTCTACATTTTGGAGGTATAAAGTTTCTATCTCGATGAATCTAGGTGTTAGATGTAGTGTAAGGAGTATTTTGGGTTTATTTTGGTCCTTATAGTCATCCTTGTGAGTATGAGCTACTCACAAGGATATTGGATGTTGGCCATTGGGAGGTACGTTGTTCATAAAAATGTCATCTTGATGAATTATGTTGGATCATGCATGAGTTTGGATTTTGATTTTGGATGTTATTAAGGTTTTGGTCCCATTAAGCCATGTAAAGGAGTAAAGTTGTCAACTTTACGTGTTAAGACATCTCATTAGGGTCATATCTAAGTTTGGAAGTCATTATCTTAACCATTAAGAGCTTAATATGGATTTTTGGTCTCTGATGAGTACGCTCAACGTAATGGAGGTATTGTGCATAAGTCGTTTGTACTCGTGGTGTACCATTTTGGTACGCGGGGCGCACTCCCCATTTTTCCATTTTGGGCTTTTTGAGATTTGGGCCTTTTTGGGCCACTGGACTTCTAACTTTGGGCCATGGATGGACTTAGGGTTTTCTTGTAAGTAGGTACATGAAGGTTTTGGGGCCCCATCGGGTTATTGGGACATAATGGGCTTTTGTTGCTTTTGGTTTGGGCTTTGGGTTGCCATTTTGGGCTTTTGTGCTTTTGGGTTGGACCTTGGTTATGAAACAAGTAAGAAAAGAGTAAAATGATCTTTACCCTTTAGGAAGTTGGTCTATGGAGTGGGCCTCAAATTTTGGATTATCGGGTAAATTATTGATTAAGATTGAATTTGTTGTTAGTTGGCACAAGGTTATCCGGTTTAGCGGTCCATATAGTTATTTGATTATCAGTGGATTGAGGTGAGTCTCCTCACTGAGTTTAGCGGGTCGAAGGCACCAATGATGGCCCATGGTTTATATGTTAGGATGCTAGATGTATGTGTGACTCTTGAATGTGTTATGTGATGGAATGCTTACCGGGCAAGGCCCAATGTTAGGCGAGGCCTGATGAGTATATTGTATGCTAGTTATCAGCATGGTTACAGAAATCTTGATTAATCGCTTGGCGTTCTCCAACCAACTAGGATTAGTGTGTTTGACGGAAATTATGAATTAATCAGTCTTGGAGGGATTAATCGGTCAACAAAAGTAACAAAAGTCAAAAAAGGAAAAAAAAGTTCAAAAAATAAAATTCGAAAAATATTTTGTTTACTCCAAAATTTTCAAAATTTCAAAATATCAAATATTATACCAAAATGTTCATATTTTCATATTTTCAAAATTTCAAATTACAAATTCTCTTATTTTCTAATTTTGAAGTACTTTTTTTCCCTAAAATATATTAATCATTGGTTAATTTTAATATTTTATCAATAATCTATGCTCCTCGATTAATCCCCGCCAAGACCGATTAATCCCTTAACACCAGTCGACCGTCGAACGATTTTTACAATCTTGGTTATCAATATGTGTTTATATGCTTACTGAGCAAGGCCCGATGCCAGGCGGGGCTCGATGATTGTATGTTATGCTATTTTCCTTGTGATTATCGCATGTGCTAGTATGATTATATGTTTATAGGAGTATATGTATCGAGCGGGGCCTGGTGATTGACAGATCTATAAACCGAGCGGGCCTGGATGTCGGGCGAGGCCCGAGGCTAGGTGGGACTCGATGCTGGGCGGGCCCTGATGAAGGGTGGGGGCCTAATATGTGTTTATTATGTATGATATGTGGTATTTTAGGGAACCTAGTAAGATTTGTGCTTACGATTTTAATGGTTATGGTTTCACGAACTTCTGGTTCGAAAGGGAAAGGTCCAACTTGATCGCAGCGCATCCACCCATGTTTCCGCATTATGATAATTTTGGGATTATACTATGATAACTATTTTATTATAAAGGGTACTTTTTGAATATTTGGTTAAGCAGATATTGAATGTTGGCTTAAAGATAATTGACGCTTTGGTTGAATTTTAAATTAAAATTTTACCTCATAAATTCTGGATGTTACAAAGTTACTTTTCATGCTTAATGGTTTATTTATGGTCTTTGTAAGAGGGTCCTTTGGGATTGAAGCAACTCCAAGGCCTTGGATGGTGTTTGAGGTAGTCTTTGGACCTTAGGGTCCCATAATGTTGGGATGCTTGCTCAAGACTCAGTCATGCATGGACCTTTTAGGTTATTTTCACTACTAATAAAACAGCCTTTTGCGACGCGCAATGCATGTCGTAAAGCACTCAGAGACGCACAAAGGCGTGTCAAGGAAGGCCTTGTTATAACGAGAGACGACACGCTTTTGTGCGTCATATATTTACGACGCACATTTGCAATGCGCATTTACGACACACATTTACGACGCGCAACGCTTATCAAGGAAGGCCCTATCATAAAGGAAGACGAAACACATTTGCGTGTCGTAACCTTACGACGAGCGTTTAGGAAACGCATTGCGTATCACTAAAGCCCCTGTTATAAATGAAGATGACGCGCATTTGCATGTCATAAACTTCAACAACCATTTACGAAGTTTATTTCATTAATATGTCAAATACAAATAATTATTCCAATAATACAAAATAAAATACCATAAATAACAAAGATAATTCATTTCACTAATATGTCAAATACAAATAATTATTTCAATATTGAGTAAATGTAACAAAAAAATGAACTCAAGAGAAGCACAAATTATATACAGTTGCATTATCTAGCTTACTATGTGCCAAATAACTCTCTGTGTGTTTGCATGAGTCTCGTTTCCTCCAAAACTTCTAGCTATGCCAAAGTATGGTATATTAGGGTTTATGTCCAAATCAAGTAAAACATTGCTAGCTTTAAGATCTCTATGGATGATTCTGAAACTTAAGACTAGGTAAAATTTGCTTGCAACCTTTAGGTGCGATAAGAAACTTTGAAACCCTAGCTAAGTTCTTGTAGAATTTAGCAGCCAATCTCACTACATGTTCACATTGAAGATTTGTAAATTTAGAGTGTATCATACTATCACTAAAACAGTAAAAAGTTTACATTTTTACAGAAATTAAGAAAGTAGATAAAGATTTAGTAATTTAATTTACCCTTGAGATTCATCACCATAAAAGAAGATAACAGTTCCATGACAGATTTAGCCCTATGGTACAGAGTCTCTTCTAATGTCAAATGTGACTTGTGTATCCCATCATCATCATCATCATCATCATCATCATCATCATCATCATCTACCACTATCCCTTTATAAGCACTAGTGAAACATGTTTTCATCTTCATACTGATTCGATCCATGTCAGCAATAATTGATTCAAGAAACTGTAAGATCACTAATGATAGAACAGTTTCTGTTGAATTGTTTATGATTTTGTATGTTTCTGATCTACCTGGACGTTTTTTAGTGGACCCAACCATATTTTTGATACTTGTGTTGACTTGTTTTTCAAATCCCATATCATCTACAAGCTTAATCCAATCAGCTGAAAAAGCAATGTTGTGTGTGTTCTTCTCAAACTACATAGAAAATAATAACATTATATGATTTATATCCATGAACGAAATGATATAAATGTCATAAAATAAACAATAATAATAGACAAAGTAGTCACTTCAAGCAAGGCCAGCTTCCTAAAACAATTAACAAGTGTAATGTTGACTTGTTGTTAGAATCCCACTCATATCTTGGTCCAATCTCTCTACAAAAAGAAAATTGATTCAATCTCTCTAAAAATCATACACAAAAAACTAGCTGCTATTTGGTATATAATATATAAATTACCAAGACAAACAGGAGATGAAGGTTGCTTTGTATTTGCAGGGGAAGTCTGTGTGTGTTCAATTGAGCTTGTGTATTGCATATCAATAGTGAAAAGCACACGATATATTTCTAATTTAATGTTTGACCTGAATATAAATAATTTGTGAATTACCAACAATATATTTATGACTGGTCAAAATTGGAGGTATAAGGAAAAAGAAAAAAAATTGATCTCATCTAAGTTTGGCATGCAAGAATTAGAACCAAAAACTATCTTGGGAATCTCATGCAATCACTAGTCTATTTAAGATATATTTATATAACCTTATAGCCTGGAGTGAAGCACGATTGACCACCATGGCATGGAACATCGATCACATCATGATAAAAATATAAGATGTGAAAAAGTCTAAAAAAGCATCAGGTCATGATATTAGCATTTTTTTAAAACATATGTTATCTATTCCAGAAATTGCTAAAATTTATCATGGCACATAGATTAAAAAGTTTTTATTTGGCTATGGTTGAGAATAGTATTCAATAATAAGGTATTAGCAAAAAATCGATCAAACACTTAAAACACAAATATACCTATATTGCCATCCTATTAGTCTTCAAACACTAACATATTTCAGTATGTTGTTTAGCTCCTGAAGGAACACAAATAAACTATAAAATGGTATTTATTAGTAATTCATTCCAAAGCAATAATATACTCCTGATGGAAAAAGATGAGAAATTACAAGACCTACAAAATATATAATTAAAGGAATCAAATAAACTACATGACATTATAATTTTTGTATCACCTTCAAAGTTAAAACCTATAACTTTTAATCAAGCAATATTTTCAAGCTATCTAAAATTAATTTACATGTGATTTTCAATAATATAGTCACAAATTTGCCAGGTATTAGATTATACAGTCACATAAACTAAACCTCAATATCATTTACACTTAGATTGGCAGATGTAAGTTTTTTTTTTAAAATTAATTATTTATAGCATATTTGGTTTAGTCCAGATACCCACAGATATCTAAATACCGAAACTGAAACCGACCCGTAGGTACCCGATTTTTTTGATTTTTTTTTGCATCATTTAAGTATTGGGATTGGTTCACATGGTCATGTGGATGCACCAACTTATTTGCAATCACCTATTACAACATGTTTTCAACAGATTATGATTCATGATCAATTAATCAAAAGAGTAAACAACATATATCTTATAATTACCTCATTGCCTTTACATTGCTTTGGGTGTCCCTGTACTCTGCCATTTAACCAATGAAAAGTGTTCATTAAACTTCCTATTGACCACTTCTAGATGGCATAATTTCTAACCAAAGTAACAAATTCAACAAAAATCTGATAAAACATCGATGGTGATTGTGATCAGAGACATGCCTTTCATTGAATTTGCTCCTTTGTTGCTTTGTAACTGAATGTTTCAAATTACTCCATCTTCAACCTCATAGAAATCCTTCCAAAGACAATATGTTATATTATTAGGAATATGTGATTATGTAAAAGAATGGGTTTTAGATTTTACCTCTATTCAAATGTAAAAGGATCATCCACTAAATGGATTCAGTGATCCTTCCAAGAGAAGAACGATTGGCAGGATTTTAGAGACTTAAAGATTATAGATACTAATCACCTGGTTACTTTTGGCATTCGTATCAGCAATAGGAGGCGGGGTCGTTTCAGTGTCAATCCTAACATAATCACCTAAATTAAAAGTTATTATCACCATTAAAAATTTAAACTTGTATATAAATAAATAAACTACAACATTTATTTATTTACCTTTGCAATTCTTCTACAACATATTTTCACTTTTCCTTAGTCTCCTTATGATTCTTCTTCTCTTCTTCCAGGTCATTATCAAACATTATAATTCCCTATTTAGCAAAAAAAATCTACTTGAATTTAGGTTGTTGTTCTTATATGACTCACAAGTTTTTCATGCCACTCATTTGTACTATGTACTCAGGTATTGAACCTGTAAGCAAGCAATTTCTCAAATGCCTGTAGCAAAATTAATTAATTAAAAAACTAATTTCAAGTTTCTATATGCAGTTAATAAGTAAAATTCTCCCCTTTCTATAACACAACCATGAAATTAACTTACAGTCTAACCATCCGTGTTAGATTTTGCAGATTGGGAAAGTTTGTACTTGGTCCGGTCAAATCAGTTATCTTCTTGAAAACCAAAATGCAAAATTAAAGTAAGTTTCATTAGTGGATGAAACATTAGTTAAATTTTTTGACACAAATTCGGCTCACAATTCTTGTAAGTTTATGAAATTCCATTATGGCCGAAACTGATATCTACCATTTCTATCATATGTGATAGTGCTGCAACCTTGGCTAAGGCTTATAGTCAAGTGTACAATGGAAAGTCTAGACATTTAGGTGTTTGGCATAGCATGATTCGTGAGCTCATCTTACCTGGTGTGATATGTATGGAGTTTGTAAGACCTCATTTCAATTAAGCCTATCATCTAACCAAAGTGTTAGAAAGAGATCTTGTGCACAAGGCGGCTATAATGATGGGTTTAAAGTCCACCAAAAATCTATTATATTAAGATACCCAATTCCCATCTAATGTAATATTAGATGCTGAATTCAATGTAGAAAGCTTGATATTTGAAGATTGCAACACATTATTATCATCATCCCAAGGTATGTGTTCAGTACTACAAGTAAAGGAGGTTGAAATTTATTTCTTAATAGTTTTGAAAAATTACATTTTCAAATGCAACAATAAAAGAGCTACTTATATAAATATGAAGTTTAGCTGTTTCAAGATGTTGGGACTTGGCTTTGATATTGTAAGATCCAAAAATACTGAGTAAAATTTTTTGTTTTAAATACAACAAATTCATCAATCATTCATCTCAAATCCTCAAAGTATGTCAAAATAGAAATTAGTTATTAGAGTAAAATCCCAAAATCGTAAAATTTTGGACAGAAGTGGATGTGCTGCAATCAAGCGGGGCCCTTCCTTTTCGAGCTGGAAGTACCTGAAACATAAACTTAAACCATAAGCACAAAGCTTGATGAGTTCTCCAAAATACCACATACCATACAAGTATTGTTCCTAACCCAAATGAGTATAACGAGCCTCCCCATAACTCGCATAACGGGCACCACCCAATGAGTATAACGAGCCTCACCCTAACTCACAAAACGAGCCCCACCCAATGACTATAGCGGGCCTCTCCGTAACTCGCATAACGGGCCCCACCCAAAATAGAAAACATGTAAGTATCACAGAGACAACTAGCATCCTACAAACATAATGTAGTGGGCTGGAATTGGTGCCTTTGACCTACGAGTACAGTGAAAAGACTCACCTCAAAGAAAAGATAATAAATCCCACACCCAAACTACCGCTAACAAAAGCTCATCACACTATACATATCCAAAACAACCCCAATTAACAATTAAGGCGATAATAACCCAAGGTCAACGGTACAATACGTACTTTCACTCTCTTGGGCAAAAATACCACTATAACTTCCATGGCTTAACCCATCCAAACATACCCTAATATCTAAAGTTGACCAAAGTTGATTTTGGGGTTACGACATGTGTATCCCTCCTCTACGCCATGTGTAGAGGAGCTAACCAGAAATAGGGTAACTAATCAGTACGCACTACGTACTCCAACCTTACGCAGGGCGTACTCCTCAATTTATTAAAATTCAATTTTAAGACCTAAACCATTAATACCAAACGTCTAACTCACATAAATCAACCTAAGGAACGAGTTAATAGATAAATTCGACAACTTGATGCCTTTGCATGGCTCAAAGAAGCCCAAAACCAAATTCTAACCTCCTAACTACATATTACGAACAACAACTCATGCATGGTTGAACAATAGCCATCAAGATACGATTTTATGCACTAGGTACCTCAGAAAAATCAAGAAATGCTAATATAAGCTTTTGGAGTAGCTTTTACTCACAAGAATCAACCAATGGAACCAAAATATGACAAAACCCTAAGCTAAACTAGATCTAAGCAGTGAATCATAAAGCTTGAAACTCTATACCTTCTAGAAGATGATGAAGATGAGTAGAATATGGATCTACAAGATCCAAGATAACCAACTCTTCTCCAATGACCTCCTTCTTCTTCAATATGCACCAAAAACACACCATATCATTGAAAGGGATCAAGAATCTAATAAATGGGGCTAGGGTTTCAAGGGGACAACTTTAGATGATGGAGGCTGAAAATAAGGACATTGTTAATGGAGATAATGAGGTTTTATAGGGTCCAAACCCTAAAATTTAGGGTTTGAATCCTACATGAGTACGCCTTATGTACTATAGGTACTCCCTACATACTCAATAAGATCCCGCGTCCGAACTAGAGAATTACGCCATGCACATTTCCCTAGTTACCCCTTGTAGCGACCAAAATGCAAAGCTTTAATCACTAAACTTTAATAGATTTTTACCTGGGAACCGGGTGTTACCATTCTCCCTTACTTGAATCAGACTTCGTCCTCGAAGTCCACCACTACAAATAACTCTAGTTAGTGTTCCATCATCTCCTCCTCAGGCTCCCATATCTACTCTAAACCCTTCCAGGGTTGCCATCACACCTTCCCTAGACCCACAAACTTGTTCCGCAAAGGCTTCGTATTCTTGTCTAGAATCAAAATTGGTCTTTTTATGTAATTAAAGCGTTCATCCAACTGGGTATCCTCTAATGGAATGTCACACCCCCGAACCGGACGGCGGAAACGTCCGAGGGCTATTGTGACTCAATTGAATACCATCACAATGAATATACATGAAACATAACATCATACAATACCAAGCATTGGAATATTACAACTGGTAGCGTTTACATTCAGTACATTGATCCATAATATTACATGCCCAAAAGTAAATTGTTCGGTACTAATTAAAACAACAGCAAGATGTTACTGAGTACATTTTTCCTTTTCGATTTACCTGTTACCTGAGAATACAAGTATTTTAAAAAAAACGTCAACATATGAAATGTTGGTGAGTTCATAAGTAATGTTTGAAATATAGTGGTTTGTATTGTTTTGAAAATCACCAGAAAATCCGATATTTTTTTAAAAGAGTGTCGTGTAAAAAGTGTGAAGATCCGTAAGTATGCTTGTTTGTTTTCTATAAATGTAAAAGAACAATTTGTAAAACTCGGTATGTAACTCGTAGGTGTATTAATTGAAAACCCTAGGAAAACCCGATGTTTTCCTAATACTTTGCATCAAATAATTTATATTTTGTTATTTCGTTATGACAGGTGTATTCATTGAGTCCCGGTGACGTTGGATTAATTATGGATTGTGAATTGTTATAAACACACATTAATGAAAATGACTAGTTTACAACCATACAAACGATCCCTTAGGCGTCGCTCGCACTATTCACTTAATCCAAACACCCGGACTTCATGTAGCCCCACAACCGAGGAGGAAAAGAGGGTGCGAAGTCTCAATATTTTCCGAAGTCGTTCAAGGCTATCGTGAATGCGAAGGGCCCTTAGCCCGACTCGCATTTGGTGAATTCTCGACTTTACTAGCAGCACCAGAGGGCCCCTGGGGTCAAACAACACAAAGCCTGTAAAAGTCCTTTTACACGAAATTAGGTCATATAAGACCCAACTCCATGTAAGCGAGTTTCCTTCGGGCCTAAAGATCATGTCATTGGGCTAGCTAGGCCCAACAAATACGATTTGAAACTTTCGGGCCCAAAGACGGTGTATCGACGTCTGGTATATTCTCACGTGTGTATTGACTTCCCGAATTTTCCGCGTGTGTATTGAAGTTTCGTCGTGTTAGTAATTTCGGATTCATTATTGATTCGAGACCGAATCAATTTGTTTGATAACGATTTTTGGTGTTGAAGGTGTATTATAATTTGCCGATAGTCGAGGTGCTAGTATTTCATCATGACGGATTTATTATTTAAAACATTTGGATGTTTCATTATTACATCCCCTTTCTTTTGGATAATTTACACATTTAACCCTTTGTATAAAATAAATTTCTATTTTAGTCCTCAAACCATTTTTCTTGACACTTTAGTATCAAAACTTGTAGAAAAGTTATTTTTCAGCCCAAATTTATTTAAAAAAAACAGTTTTAGTCCACCAAATGAAATTTTTCTCGGCTAAAACCCTTATTTTCGCAATTTTTACACTTTTGGCCCAAAATAGAAATTTTTTGCATCTTTGGTCCCTTTTAAATATGAAAAGCATTTTTAACCCTTGAAATGGACTTGGAGCACTAGTAGTCCCCTGGTTTACAGAAAAATACAGTTTCAGCCCCTCTAATTTGAAAATCTCGCAATTTGGGTTTTATTGGGCCGAAAAGTTCATTTTTGGCCCATTATGCTTAAAAATTCACATTTTAATCCTTCCAAAGAGTAAATTTCTGGAAAATCCATTCTTGAAACTGTTTTGACTCATCTCATCCCTCAGAATTTGTATTTTGACATTTTGGGCCCTTTAACTTCATATTTTTAACATTTTGAGTCCAAAAATGGGATTTTTAGCCCAATGAGTTCATATTAACCAACTTGGTTATTTTTCTAGAAATGATTTGTGTGTAATAATATGTTTAACACTTGTTTCATACATCCTAATGCAAATCTCAATTTTAAGGACTTTTTGACTAGTTTCAACACCATAATCACATATACACATGTAAATAAGCATAGAAATCATACAAAGCATACATATACTCATAGATCTACACATTTGCTTGTATTCCCCCCCCCCCACAAAACTTATAAAAACCGAAAAATAGGGGGTATGAAGCTCACCTTGATTTGTAGTTTCGGTTTTGAAAAGAGAGAGAGAGAGAGAAAAGGGGAAAATTTCGATCCTAGCAAGTCTCCTTGGTAGATCTCGAGTTTGGTGACTTCTAAGGTGCATGATCACAAGTTGGAATAGATTTAGAAGAGATTTTTGATGAAGTGAAGTAGCTAGATCATGGATTAGTCATCAACTTACCTTAGATGATGTGTTTGTGGGAAAAGCCTCCTTGAAAAGCTCTTGATTCTCGAAATTTTTGAAGAAGGAGGGAGGAGATGTTCTTCAAGATATTAGAGAGAGTGGAACAAATTTTTGTGAGTGTGTGTGTGTTGTGTTCGGCCGAGAGCAAGGAGAAGAAGAGAGAGGGAGTGGAAGTGACACTTCTAGATACATGTTGGTCCATGCATGGAGGCATGTGAGGTATAAGTGAGGTGGCACTCCAATAGTCAACTCTTCACCCTTGGATTTGGGCTTTGGGCCGAGATTTTGAAAGAAAAAGGAGGGTATTCGGCTTTAATGCCCCTAAGCCCATATTAGAGTTAGGTTTGATGATTGTTGTCCCTATAAAATATAAGTGTGATTTTTATACTTTGTTGGGCTAGTTTAGGTTAATTATGGTTCATAATATTTAATTTATTTCATTCTAGGCCCAATATGGCCCAAAATGTTGAAATAAATGAATGTGGGTCCAATTAGAGCCCATTTAAGGGTTCTAATCCCATGATAGTCAAATTGGAAGCTTATTGGTCCATTGAGTCCAATAAGGAAGTCCTAGTCGAAATGGACCTAAACAAGAACTTCTAGGGTTTCCAATTGCTTGTTGACTATTTGTAGTACTTGTATGGTGTATTGGATTGAAATTTTGTTGTCATAAAGTAAGCATCATACATGCTCTTAAGTTTTTGATTCTACATCTTACTTGAGTGTAGTGATTACAAGACACAATTTCTAGTTGTGACATCATCCCCTCGTTAGAGGGAATTTCGTCCCGAAATTCTGTTTGAAAGCTAGATTTGAGAATGCTAGAATAGGTGAGGGTACTTTTGCTTCATTTGATCTTCGCGTTCCCACGTGAATTCTGGCCCACGCTTCGCGTTCCAGCGTACTTTCACGATCGGGATGCGACTTTGCTTAGTACGCTTCACCTCCCTGTCCATGATTTCAACCGGTTCTTCAACGAACAGGAGATTCTCGTTGATTTCGATCTCGTCAAGGGGAATGACGAGTGTTTCATCCGATAGACATTTCTTTAGATTAGAGACATGGATCACGGGGTGTACACTATTTAGCTCTGCGAGTAGCTGCAGTTTATACGCCACTGGACCTATTCGGGCGACGATCTCGAAAGGTCCAATGTATCGTGGGTTCAGTTTTCCCCGTTTTCCGAAACGAATAACTCCTTTCCAGGGTGAGACTTTCAACAGTACTCGATCCCCGACCTGAAATTCTAAGGGCTTTCGCCGTTTATCGGCGTAGCTCTTTTGTCGGTCGCGTGATGCTTGTAATCGAGCTCTGATTTGAACAATCTTTTCCATGGTTTAACGAATGATCTCCGGTCCTGTTAGTGCCTTGTCCGATGTATGTGTTTTTGCTAGTTTGGTATCACCCACCTCAGCCCAACATAACAGTGATCTACACTTACGCCCGTATAGTGCTTCAAAAGGAGCAACCTTGATGCTCGAATGGTAACTGTTGTTATATGAGAATTCTACTAAGGGTAAGTGGGTATCCCAAGACTTCCCAAGGTCTATCACACATGCGTGGAGCATGTCTTCGAGCGTTTGAATGGTTCGTTCACTTTGACCATCCGTTTGTGGATGATAAGCGGTGCTCATGTCGAGATGAGTTCCCAGTGCCTTCTGGAGAGATTGCCAAAAACGTGAAGTGAACCTACTGTCCCTATCCGAGATAATAGACACTGGTACTCCGTGGAGTCTCAGGATTTCTCGAATGTATAAACGTGTCAATCTTTCCATCTTGTAGGATTCCTTTATGGGCAGGAAATGGGCAGATTTCGTCAGTTGGTCGACTATTACCCATACGGTGTCCAGTCCATCCGATGTCTTGGGTAGCTTGGTCACGAAATCCATAGATATCCCCTCCCATTTCCACTCAGGGATTACCGATTGCTGTAATAACCCCGAGGGCTTTTGGTACTCCACCTTTACCTTGGCACACGTAAGGCACTTACTAACATAGGTGGCAATTTCCGCCTTTATGTTAGGCCACCAATAGTGTTGTTTAATATCCAAATATATCTTGTCTGAGCCGGGATGAACGGAGTATCGCGTCTTATGGGCTTCCTTCATAACTACCTACCTAAATCCTCCGAGTTTAGGGACCCAAATACGGTTCATGAAATAGTATACTCCATTCTCCTTTGCTTCTAGGTTCTTCTCCATTCCGCGCAATGCTTCGCTTGCTCTATTTTCCGTCTTCATGGCCTCTGACTGGGCTACTGCAATTTGAGTGGCTAGGTGAGATTGAATGGTTATTGAGAGAGTTTTCGTACGACGATTAGAGTACTCCTTCCGACTTAATGCTTCAGCTACCACGTTGGCCTTGCCAGGGTGGTACTTGATCTCACACTCGTAATCGTTTAGTAATTCAACCCATCTTCGTTGCCTCATGTTCAACTCCTTCTGGTTCAAGATGTGCTGGAGACTCTTGTGGTCCGTGAAGATGGTGCACTTTGTACCGTAAAGGTAATGCCTCCAAATTTTTAGGGCAAAGACTACGGCTCCCAATTCTAGGTCATGGGTCGTATAATTCACTTCGTGCGTCTTTAGTTGGCGGGATGCGTAAGCTATCACCCTTCCACGCTGCATGAGAACACAACCTAAGCCCTGATTTGACGCGTCACAGTAGACCACGAAATCTTCCGTTCCCTCCGGTAGTGATAGTACCGGGGCACTACAGAGAGCTTGTTTCAGGGTTCGAAATGCGACTTCTTGTTTGTCCGTCCATTTGAATGGTACGCCCTTTTGTGTAAGCGAGGTAAGTGGTTTGGCAATCTTAGAGAAGTTTTGAATGAATCTCCTATAATAGCCTGCTAGACCCAAGAATTGACGGATTTTCGTGGGTGTTGTCGGGATTGCCCATCCTTCAACAGCTTTAACCTTAGAGGAATCCACATGAATTCCATCTTGGCTAACTACATGACCTAGGAAGTTCACACTCTAGAGCCAGAACTCACACTTGGAGAGTTTTGCGTATAGCTTTTCCGATCGCAGAGTTTCTAGGATTTGTCGGAGATGTTGTCCATGCTCTTCTTCGCTTCGGGAATAGATGAGAATGTCATCAATGATGACGATGACAAAGTTGTCGATGAATGGTCGACAGATCCGGTTCATTAGATCCATAAATGCGGCAGGGGCATTTGTTAGACCGAAGGGCATTACGACAAATTCATAATGTCCGTAACGAGTTTGGAAAGCGGTTTTTGGAATATCCTCTTCCTGGACTTTAAGTTGGTGGTATCCGGACCGTAGATCTATCTTAGAAAAATAACTAGCTCCTTGGAGCTGGTCAAATAGATCATCGATTCGTGGGAGTGGGTAGTGATTTTTAACAGTGAGTTTATTTAACTCTCTGTAATCAATGCACATTCTAAAAGATTTGTCCTTCTTTTTGACAAAGAGGACTGGAGCTCCCCATGGCAAGTAACTAGGGCGGATGAATCCCTTGTCCAAGAGTTCACTGAGTTGGCTGGACAATTCCTGCATTTCAGCAGGAGCTAGCCGATAGGGTGATTTAGCGAGAGGAGTTGCTCCTGGAACAAGGTCAATTCGGAACTCCACTTGTCTCTCTGGGGGTACTCCTGGAAGATCTTTAGGAAACACGTCTGGGAACTCACATGCTATGGGAATGTCTTGAACGTTAACCTCTTCCTTGATTTTATCCACTTTGTTAGCCAGGAACGCCAAATTGTTCTTTCGTAGATGTTTTTGTGCCTTGATGCACGAGATGAGGCGAAGGTTCATGCTAGGTTTGTCTCCGTAAATTACTAGGGTTTCGTGATTAGGAAGGCGAAGGCGAACGGCCTTCTTGTGACACATAATTTCAGCATGGTGAGGGCTTAACCAGTCCATGCCAATAATCACATCGAAACTCCTAATTGATACAGGCATTAAGTCTATTCGAAAGACGTGTTGATTGAGGGTTAGGGTACATCCGATGTAGATTTCCCCTGGTGGATTCGGTTTTCCCATTGGCCATTTCCACCGTAAAGGTTTCATTTAGCTTCTGGGCTGTTGTTTTAATAAATGTTTAAACTTATTGCTTACGAAACTTCGCTCTGCTCCGGTGTCAAATAGGATGCATGCATAAGTGTGGATTAGGGGAAACGTACCAGTAACAACAGCGGGGTCCTGAATCGCCTCTCCCTGACCCATGGTCAGCATCCTTCCTGTTCCTCCGTTTCCTAGATTGTTGTTGTTAGGCCAGTCTCGGCGGAAATGCCCAGTCCTCCCACACCCATAACAGGTGTGCTAGGCCCTGCATTGTTGCCGCCGGTGGTGACGTTGTTGTTGTTGCGATTGTTGTTGTTGTTGCTGTTTCCCTGTTGTTGGTTCTGAGGAGGGTAGGTCCTGCAGTACTTCGCCGTGTGTCCCCTTCGGTTACAACTGGTGCACTGCAACTCCTTGCATTCTCCATTGTGATGGAAACCGCACTTGTTGCACTTGGGAAGATTACCGGAATAAGGTCTGGGAGCATTTGAAGCAGCTGAGGCTGGAGCATGTGGTGTGGCTAGAACCGGTGCGGTGACAACATTAATTGCCACTGTCTGCTGCTTTTTAGAGGTCTCGGGGCCCTGACACCCCTTCCTCTTGTTGTTCTTCCCTTTCTTGCCATCACCTTTCTTTCCTTCAGCCTCCGCTGGTTCTGAGGAGGGTAGGTCCTGCAGTACTTCGCCGTGTGTCCCCTTCGGTTACAACTGGTGCACTGCAACTCCTTGCATTCTCCATTGTGATGGAAACCGCACTTGTTGCACTTGGGAAGATTACCGGAATAAGGTCTGGGAGCATTTGAAGCAGCTGAGGCTGGAGCATGTGGTGTGGCTAGAACCGGTGCGGTGACAACATTAATTGCCACTGTCTGCTGCTTTTTAGAGGTCTCGGGGCCCTGACACCCCTTCCTCTTGTTGTTCTTCCCTTTCTTGCCATCACCTTTCTTTCCTTCAGCCTCCGCTGGCTTCTCACCCTTCTTGTTGTTATGGTCATACAACTTCTTTGCCAATCTTTTTGCACTGTCAAATGTTTCGGGGTTTGCAGCTATCACATTTCCTTAGATTGGTGATGTTAGTCCCCAGATGAATCGCTCAATCTTCTTTCCTTCCGAGGTGATCATACTCGGGCACAACAGAGACAGTTCACTAAATCTCGATATGTAGGCATCGATATTCGCATTCTGCACAGTGAGGTTCCACAGCTCTTTCTCCATTTTCTGAATCTCATCTCGTGGGCAGTATTCAGCCATCAACATTTCTTTCATCTCTGCCCACGGCATGGAGTTGGATACAGGGAGTGCCATGGCTTCCACATGTCCGTTCCACCAAGTGAGCGCTTGATCGACAAAAGTGCAGGCCGCGAACTTCATTTTCATCTGCTCAGGACAATCGCATATCTCGAATACCAATTCCACCTTCTCGATCCATCGCTTCAGAGTGATCACTCCTCCAGTGCCGTTAAAAGTTCGTGGTTTGGTATTTGTACAGTCCTTGTAGGTACATGTTTTGGTGAGTCCTTGATTCATCCCGTTGTTCGAACTCCCGGCCCCTTGCCCGTTGCCTCCTCCGTTATTCCCTCGGTGGAGTTGTGCCATAGCTGCGGTGACCGCAGCAGACACGGTCGCCTAGAATGCAGTGGAGTCAACTTCAAGTGGGGTTGGTCCAGGGTTTCCGTGAGTAGGTCGGCGAGGCATCTTTCTGTCATGAAACGGAAAGATGTTGAGTGTTTGGGGTTTTTGGGAGGTTGTGACCCTACTGACTAGGTGCAATGTACGAACTTAAACACTCCTACCATTCAACATACAATCATAGATTCTCAACACATAGCAATTTGTAATATCATAACAAAGCACGTAAAAGTTTACTAATATTATCCGCATTTGATATATGAAAAATTTGCTCGTAAGAGCATACATGAGTGACACTAGTTCGACAGCATAACGGCTCTATGAGTAGTGTAGTCACTTAAACATAGAGTCGGGGTACATAGCATAGTTCCTAACGACCTACTAAGATAAGTCTATCCCTAACCGCGATGATCTGCGTCCTACGTAGTGGCGGGGTCATATGCCGAAATGTTGCGCCAGTAACTGAGCCATCTCCGTCATGTCTCCAATAACCTCATCCCTCTCATGCTAAGCTCGCACTGCCCGAGCCTCCATAACATACAACTGTTGTCGCAGTGCGGCGATCTCAGCTTCGGGGGAACGGTTCTCCCTTGGGGGGTTCATTGGTGGGGCGGGGTGGTCTGGTTGCGCCTCGTTCTCACACGACGGGATGTGATCCTTGTCCCGGTCTTGCCCTTCCTCGGCGTCATCGTCGGTCTCTCCAAATTCGTAGTCGGTGTCTATGTATTCGTCAGGTCGGACGACGTGTGCTTCTTCTGGATTCCCTTCTGGTTCATCTTCAAGCATCCCGTGAGCCACTAGGACTTGATGGAACTAGATACCCGGCTGATCTCCCTCCATGACGACTGGGGGAAAGTATAAACTATCGTCACTCCCACGACTATGATATATACTAAACAGACGTTCTCTTTTTGGTGATAACGGGGTATAGTTTTTAGGTTCCCTAACTATCACGATATCATCAGAACGTGTGTTAGTTATACTTTGGAGAGAATGTAGTTGATCAGGCTACATCTACTCCTTGGTACCACTAAGAACAGTCCTGAATTAACCGAGATACTAGCATTATTTTGTTTGGTTTGGCGTTATGTTCCTTATCCCTAATGCAAGCAAAGGTGTTTTATTGTTGTATTTTACTTTTTTTGTTCAGAGTTATGTTAGTCCCTCTTTTGGTTTATAGTTGCATATCAATGTATGGTTCGATATGCTAGTTCACTATAAACAGAGCTCTGATACCAACCTGTCACACCCCCAAACCGGATGGCAGAAACGTCCGAGCGCTATTGTGACTCAATTGAATACCATCACAATGAATATACATGAAACATAACATCATACAATACCAATCATTGGAATATTACAACTGGTAGCGTTTACATTCAGTACATTGATCCATAATATTACATGCCCAAAAGTAAATTGTTCGGTACTAATTAAAACAACAACAAGACGTTACTGAGTACATTTTTCCTTTTCGATTTACCTGTTACCTGAGAATACAAGTATTGTAAAAAAAACGTCAACATATGAAATGTTGGTGAGTTCATAAGTAATGTTTGAAGTATAGTGGTTTGTACTGTTTTGAAAATCACCAGAAAATCCGATATTTTCTTAAAAGAGTGTCGTGTAAAAAGTGTGAAGATCCGTAAGTATGCTTGTTTGTTTTCTATAAATGTAAAAGAACAATTTGTAAAACTCGGTATGTAACTCGTAGGTGTATTAATTGAAAACCCTAGGAAAACCCGATGTTTTCCTAATACTTTGCATCAAATAATTTATATCTTGTTATTTCGTTACGACAGGTGTATTCATTGAGTCCCGGTGACGTTGGATTAATTATGGATTGTGAATTGTTATAAACACACATTAATGAAAATGACTAGTTTACAACCATACAAACGATCCCTTAGGTGTCGCTCGCACTATTCACTTAATCCAAACACCCGGACTTCTTGTAGCCCCACAACCGAGGAGGAAAAGAGGGTGCGAAGTCTCGATATTTTCCGAAGTCGTTCAAGGCTATCGTGAATGCGAAGGGCCCTTAGCCCGACTCGCATTTGGTGAATTCTTGACTTTACTAGCAGCACCAGAGGGCCCCTGGGGTCAAACAACACAAAGCCTGTAAAAGTCCTTTTACACGAAATTAGGTCATATAAGACGCAACTCCATGTAAGCGAGTTTCCTTCGGGCCTAAAGATCATGTCATTGGGCTAGCTAGGCCCAACAAATACGATTTGAAACTTTCGGGCCCAAAGACGGTGTATCGACGTCTGGTGTATTCTCACGTGTGTATTGACTTCCCGAATTTTCCGCGTGTGTATTGAAGTTTCGTCGTGTTAGTAATTTCGGATTCATTATTGATTCGAGACCGAATTAATTCGTTTGATAACGATTTTTGGTGTTGAAGGTGTATTATAATTTGCCGATAGTCGAGGTGCTAGTATTTCATCATGACGGATTTATTATTTAAAACATTAGGATGTTTCATTATTACAGCCCCTTTCTTTTGGATAATTTACACATTTAACCCTTTGTATAAAATAAATTTCTATTTTAGTCCTCAAACCATTTTTCTTGACACTTTAGTATCAAAACTTGTAGAAAAGTTATTTTTCAGCCCAAATTTATTTTAAAAAAACAGTTTTAGTCCACCAAATGAAATTTTTCTCGGCTAAAACCCTTATTTTCGCAATTTTTACACTTTTGGCCCAAAATAGAAATTTTTTGCATCTTTGGTCCCTTTTAAATATGAAAAGCATTTTTAACCCTTGAAATGGACTTGGAGCACTAGTAGTCCCCTGGTTTACAGAAAAATACAGTTTCAGCCCCTCTAATTTGAAAATCTCGCAATTTGGGTTTTATTGGGCCGAAAAGTTCATTTTTGGCCCATTATGCTTAAAAATTCACATTTTAATCCTTCCAAAGAGTAAATTTCTGGAAAATCCATTCTTGAAACTGTTTTGACTCATCTCATCCCTCAGAATTTGTATTTTGACATTTTGGGCCCTTTAACTTCATATTTTTAACATTTTGAGTCCAAAAATGGGATTTTTAGCCCAATGAGTTCATATTAACCAACTCGGTTATTTTTCTAGAAATGATTTGTGTGTAATAATATGTGTAACACTTGTTTCATACATCCTAATGCAAATCTCGATTTTAAGGACTTTTTGACTAGTTTCAACACCATAATCACATATACACATGTAAATAAGCATAGAAATCATACAAAGCATACATATACTCATAGATCTACACATTTGCTTGTATTCCCCCCCCCCCACAAAACTTATAAAAACCGAAAAATAGGGGGTATGAAGCTCACCTTGAGTTGTAGTTTCGGTTTTGAAGAGAGAGAGAAAAGGGGAAAATTTCGATCCTAGCAAGTCTTCTTGGTAGATCTCGAGTTTGGTGACTTCTAAGGTGCATGATCACAAGTTGGAATAGATTTAGAAGAGATTTTTGATGAAGTGAAGTAGCTAGATCATGGATTAGTCATCAACTTACCTTAGATGATGTGTTTGTGGGAAAAGCCTCCTTGAAAAGCTCTTGATTCTCGAAATTTTTGAAGAAGGAGGGAGGAGATGTTCTTCAAGATATTAGAGAGAGTGGAACAAATTTTTGTGAGTGTGTGTATGTTGTGTTCGGCCGAGAGCAAGGAGAAGAAGAGAGAGGGAGTGGAAGGGACACTTCTAGATACATGTTGGTCCATGCATGGAGGCATGTGAGGTATAAGTGAGGTGGCACTCCAATAGTCAACTCTTCACCCTTGGATTTGGGCTTTGGGCCGAGATTTTGAAAGAAAAAGGAGGGTATTCGGCTTTAATGCCCCTAAGCCCATATTAGAGTTAGGTTTGATGATTGTTGGCCCTATAAAATATAAGTGTGATTTTTATACTTTGTTGGGCTAGTATAGGTTAATTATGGTTCATAATATTTAATTTATTTCATTCTAGGCCCAATATGGCCCAAAATGTTGAAATAAATGAATGTGGGTCCAATTAGAGCCCATTTAAGGGTTCTAATCTCATGATAGTCAAATTGGAAGCTTATTGGTCCATTGATTCCAATAAGGAAGTCCTAGTCCAAATGGACCTAAACAAGAACTTCTAGGGTTTCCAATTGCTTGTTGACTATTTGTAGTACTTGTATGGTGTATTGGATTGAAATTTTGTTGTCATAGAGTAAGCATCATACATGCTCTTAAGTTTTTGATTCTACATGTTGCTTGAGTGTAGTGATTACAAGACACAAAATTTCTAGTTGTGACATGGAACCACTACAGATTCATCAACCAAAAACTTATGCAACTAAGAAACATGAAAAGTAATGTGAATTTGACTAGGCTCCTTGGGTAGCTCCAAACGATACGCTACCCTGCCCACTCGGGGGATAACCTTAAAAGGACCAATGTATCTGGTGCCCAAATTGCCTTGCTTCCTGAACCAGATGACAACTTTCTTGGGTGACACCTTCAAGAGTACCATGTCTCTGACCTGAAACTCCAAATCTAATCGGCAACTATCAGCATAACTCTTCTTTCGGCTCTGCACGATCTGCAACCTTCCACTCACCTGTTGGATCAATTTAGTCGTCAGGAGCACCACTCCATGCTAACCATAAGTTGCTGATTGACTTCACCCCAAGAAATTAGGGTATGACACTTTCTCCCTTAGATCATCTTAAGAGGAGGTTGATCAATACCGGCATGGTAGTTGTTGTTGTAAGAAAACTCGGCCAATGGGATATACGTATCCTAGCTACCGCCAAAATCCAACACACATGCTTGAAGCGTATCCTCCAAAGTCTGGATAGTCTGCTCACTCTGACCATCAGTGTGTAGATGAAAAGTCATGCCAAAGTGAAGTCACATACCCAACTCCTCATGAAATCTCTTCCAAAATCTAGAAGTGAACCGAACATCCCCATCAGAAACTACTAAGACTAGGACCATATTCCGTGCCACAACCTCTCGGACATAGACATCTGTTAACTTCTCCGCAAATATGCTCTCTTTAATAGGAATGGAATTCGTGCTCTTGGTTAAGCAATCCACAATGACCCAAATCGAATCTACCCCATGCGCAGTCTGTGGTAGCTTTGTGATAAAATCCATCGTAATCTCTTCCCATTTTAAAATGGGAACACCCAATGGCTCCATATTTCCGAGAGATCATTGATGCTTATCCTTGACTTTTCTACAAGTCAAGCACCTATCCACATACTAGGCCACATCCCGTTTCATGCAAGGCCACCAATAATCAAGTCGGAGGTCTCTATACATATTCGTTGCTCCTGGATGAATAGAAAACCTTGACTTATGAACCCCCTCCATAAAAAACTGTCGCGTACTCCCGAAATATGGAACCCAAACTCTCTGACGATGGGTCAACAATCCCCGGTTATCATAATCAAAAGAGGAAACCTAACCTACTATACACTTACTTTTCTGGTGATCCTCTTTCATAGCCTCCACTTGAGCCTCACAGATTTGCTCCAATATAGGGGTAATCATTGTGATCCTCAAACATAGATCCATGATAGAAGTATCGGCCTCCTTGAGGCTAACAGGATCGACCACCATGTTGGCCTTCCCAGGGTGATAAAGGATCTCATAATCACAATCCTTCACCACATCTATCCACTTGCACTACCTCATGTTTATTTTGGCAGATCCATCAAATACGTCAAACTCTTGTGGTCTATGTAAACCCCATACAAGTAATGACACCAAATGTTGATGGAGAATACCAACACCCCCAACTCCAAATCATTAGTAAGACAATTCGCCTGATGAGACTTCAACTGCCTCGAAGCATAAGCTATTACACGGCCCCTCTACATCAAAACTGCACCCAATCCAGAAATCGACGCATCACAGTACACCATAAAATCATCCACACCCTCTGGCAGGGTCATAATCGGAGCATCACATAACTTCTGCCTCAAAGTCTTAAACGCCGCTTGCTGCTCAATCCCCCAACAGAAATTAGCAGACTTATTCGTCAACCTGGTCAGTGAAACTGTGATCCTGGAGAAATTCCTTATATACCTCCAATAATTCCCAGCTAAACCAAGGAAACTAAGAATCTCTGATGGAGACCTCAAAGCATCCCACTGTATCACAACCTTGATCTTGGCCAGATAAGCCAATATACCCTTGTGATTGACAGCATGCCCCATAAATTGTACCTTGTGCAACCGAAACCCGCACTTAGAGAATTTGGCATAAAGCATCTCCTTCCTCAAAGACTCTAGAACCTCTCGCATATGGTCCTCATGTTGCCCATAGGTCTAAGAAAAGACCAAGATATTATTAATAAACACAATGACTTAATGATCCAACATTGGTCCATAAATCCAGTTCATGAGATCCATAAACGGTGTTGGTGCTTTGGTGAGCTCAAAAGGCATCACCACGATCTCGTAATGATCATAACGAGTCCTGAAGGTTGTCTTCTGAATATCCTCATCTCGAACCCTAATCTAATGATAGCCCAAACGTAAATTAAACTCAGAGAACCAAGACGCACCTTGCAATAGGTCGAACAAATCACCAATCCTCGGAAACGGATAACTATTCTTCACTGTCAACTTGTTCAGCTCCCAGTAATCAATGCACATCCTTTGGGAGCCATCTTTCTTCTTCACGTATAGAATCGAAGCTCCCTAAGGTTAGCTAGTCAGTCTGATAAACCCCTTGTCTAACATCTTCTACAACTGTGTACACAACTCTTGCATCTCCGGTGGTGCTAACCGATAGGGTGCCTTTGCTATCAGAGCTACACGTGGAACCAAATCCATATTGTAACAACCTAATTTTCACGTCCAAAAATTTCATTTTTATAAATTACTTTAATTAAAAAATTCGTAGGAAAACATTGTCAAATCATAACATCTCATGAAACTGTGTATAATGTCTGAAAATTCAAATCATGATAATATCAGAGTACAATCCCAAGGAAAACTCATAATGCGGAATCTGAGGTCTGTGTATGATGTGCAGCTACCGCGTCGGCTCCTTCCCATTCACTGAAGAGGTACCTGAAACAAAACTGAAATTGTACACACGAAGCTTAGTGAGTTCCCCCATAATACCACAAACCATACAATATACTGTCAGGCAATTCTGGGGCACCTGACTTACCCAGGTCAAAACATTATGGGGTGTTTGACGTACCCATTTCAAGCCATTCTGGGGTGCTTGACGTACCTGTCGGTCTATTTCACCCGACTACCGGGGACTATTTCACCCCTACTACTACCACACAAACACATAGCATAACATAATGTACTGTCAGACAATTCTAGGGTGTCTGACTTACCCAGGTCAAAGCATTCTGGGGTGTTTGACGTACCCAGGTCAAGCCATTCGGGGGTGCTTGACGTACCCATCGATCTATTTCACCCAACTACCGGGGACTATTCCACCCCTACTACTACTACCACATAAACACATATCATGAAAGCACATAAACATAACAGGTAGCAACAAACCTAGATGAATATCACAAATACAATCATCTAACATACAACTCCTACTAGTGGGCCGGCATTGTGGCCGTAGAACCACCACTACTAGAAGGTAACTCACCTCGAAAGGCTGACTGCTGAAAAACTGCTCGGCAACTGACTGACTGCTGCTCCGGTAACCCTCCGGCTATAATCCCACAAAACACTCAGTTAGAATCTGATATGTACTCTTAGGGTGAAATGACTATTTTTCCCCTAAGCAAGTTCAAGTCAAAGTCAACTTCCAATTGACCCGACTCGTCGAGTTGGGCCGCCAACTCGTCGAGTCTCTAACTCTCTACCTGTCCTTATCCACGACTCTACTCATCGAGTTCAACAACGACTCGACGAGTCCCCTATTCATTATGAACATTGAATGAATCTTCATCCAACTCGCCGAGTCGGATGAACAACTCGTCGAGTTCACCTTCATCCGATAAACAAGTCATGTCCTTGACTCGCCTAGTTGTATGAACAACTCGTCGAGTTCATCTTCAACTGTAAGGAGATTGCCTTGGACTCACCGAGTCCGTTCCTGCACTCGTCGAGTCCCATGAGCTCTAAATCTAAGGCTAAGTCTGGTACGTTGGGTCACTCCCTTGGACCCTCTAAAAACCCTTCTAGTGCTCAACTGGGTTCCTTCAAACATTAACAGAAAAGGGGAGTTTTGCCTCGGACTCGCCGAGTCGGGCATGTCCAAGTCTCATTTCTCGATTTCTAGCGTACAACTCTTGACCGAAAGGTAGATCTAAGCTCATTCAATCGTTCTAGCACGTAAAGTTACAAACTTTACGTTCATGCATGGGACTTTGAGCTCAAAAGGATATAAAATAAGCTCTTATGATGCATGGGACCTTAGATGGGTGCAAAAGCAACCCCTAACTGCCTTGTGACTCCCTTAATGACTTGATTCTGAAGCCTCAACCCCCAACCATGCTTGCAATCGTGGTTGGTCACCAAAAATGGCTTATAAAAGCCCTAAATCTCACCAAAAAGGGATCTAACAAATGAAAGAGCAAGGTTACAACATTATAACTCCAATGAACTGTGGAAGATGCACAAACTCGGGTTCCCTTGGTCTTCACTTGTTTCCTCAAGCTTTTCCCTCCCTCCTTATGATCACAACTAGCAAGATCCACCAAAAATGCCTTAGTTCTTCTAAAAAACGGCCAGGGTTTGCTATGGGGAGTTTTGGAAGCATTGGGAAGGAAAGGGAGGCTGAATAAGTGGTTTAAATAGGGTGCAAACCCTCATATAGGGTTTTGTCCGGACAGCGCCTACTCGCTGAGTCCGGACACAGACTCGTCGAGTAGGTCATTAAACTTCTGTGTCCAATACGCTCCGACTTGACGAGTTGGACCTCGACTCGCCGAGTCCAAGGCCAAAATGCAAGATACTAGAATAAAATACATACCAGGAAGCAGGTGCTACAAATCTTCCCCGCTTATTTTAGAGTTCGTCCTCGAAGTATGTTGTTCGATCCTGGAAGAGTTCTGGATAATGCTACATCATCTCGTCTACTGTGTCCCACGTCCATTCTGAACCCTTCCAATGCTGCCATTGCACCTTCACCAGCTCGACCTTCTTGTTCCTCAGATCCTTCGACTTCCGGTTGAGGATCGCCACAGGGCGCTCAATGTAGTTCAGGCCGTCATGAACCTGAATATCCTCTAGGGGCACCACTGCCGAGTCGTCGACCAGGCATTTCTGTAGATGGGAGACGTGGAAGGTTTTATGAATCTGACTGAGTTCGGCTGGCAAGCCCAGCCGATACGCCACCTTGCCCACCCGGGCTATAACCTTGAAAGGTCCAATATACCTGGGGCCCAACTTGCCCCGCTTCGTGAATCGGATGACGCCTTTCCAAGGCGACACCTTCAGGAGAACCGTGTCCCCGACCTGGAACTCCAGGTCTGAACGACGCTTATCGGCATAACTTTTCTGCCGACTCTGTGCAGTCTGAAGTCTGCTCCTGACCTGCTGAATCCTTTCTGTCGTCTTAAGCACTACTTCGGTGCTTCCCATGACCCTCTGCCAACCTCGCCCCAGCATATCGGGGCTCTACACTTCCTCCCGTATAACATATCAAAGGGAGGACGATCGATACTCGAATGGTAGCTATTTTTGTAGGAGAACTCAGCCAACGGAAGGTAAGTATCCCAACTAGCACCAAAATATAACACACACACCCGCAGCATGTCTTCCATAGTCTGGATGGTCTGCTCGCTCTGGCCATCCATATACAGGTGAAAAGCGGTGCTGAAACGCAGACGAGTACCCAACTCGTCGTGGAATTTCTTCCAAAACATGGAAGTGAACCGAACATCTCTATAAGAAATCACGGAGACCGCCACCGCGTGTCGAGCCACCACCTCTCGAATATAGATATCGGCCAGCTTCTCGGCCGATATGCTCTCATGGATCGGTATAAAATGGGCACTCTTGGTCAACCGATCCACGTTGACTCATACGGAATCCACTCCCCGCGCGGTCCTGGGAAGCTTGGTGATGAAATCTATAGTAGTATCTTCCCACTTCCACAAGGGAATATCCAACGGCTACATCTTGTCGTGTGGCCTCTGGTGCTCGGCCTTGACCTTCCTGCAGGTCAAGCACCGTTCCACATACCATGCTACATCCCGCTTCATGTAGGGCCACCAATAATCAAGATGAAGATCCCTATACATCTTCTTCGCCCAGGGATGAATGGAGAACCGGGATTTGTGCGCCACCTCCATTAGGACCTGGCGCACGCCTCCGAGGTATGGAACCTACACCCTACAGTGTAATGTTAGTAATCCCCTACTGTCATAGTCGAAGGAGGAAACTTGACCCACTATACACTCGCTCTTCCAATGTTCCTCTTTCATAGCCTCCTGCTGGGCCTTTTGGATCTGCTCCAATAATGGGGTCACTACTATCATCCGCATGCATATATCTCTGATCGGCGCTGCCTTGCGGCTAAGTGCATTGGCCACTACGTTGGTCTTCCCCGGGTGGTAAAGGATTTCGCAATCATAATCCTTCACCACGTCGAACCACCGACGCTGCCTCACGTTCAGATTCGGCTGATCCATGAGATACCTCAGGCTCTTGTGGTCCGTGTAAATGGTACAACGAACCCCATAGAGGTAATGACGCCAAATCTTGAGGGCAAAAATAACAGCCCCCAGTTCCAAATCATGTGTCGGGTAATTCGCCTTGTGAGGCTTCATCTGCCTCGAAGCGTATGCAATAACGTGTCCTCTCTGCATTAAAACCACACCCAAACCCGAAATAGACGCATCACAATATACCACAAAATCCTCTACGCCCTCAGGTAGGGATAGGATCGGTGCCTCACACAATCACTATCTTAGAGTCTTGAATGCGGCCTGCTGCTCGGGTCCCTAATGGAAAACTACGACCTTCTTCGTAAGCCGATTCAAGGGCACAACTATCTTGGAGAAATCCTGGATGAATCTCTGATAGTAGCCGGCTAATCCCAGGAAACTCCGAATCTCAGATGGAGACTTTGGAACCTCCCATCTCATCACGGCCTCCACCTTGGCCGGGTCGACTAGAATCCCATTATGATTGACAAGGTGCCCAAGAAACTGCACCTCGTGCAACCAGAACTCACACTTGGAGAACTCTGCGTACAAGCTCTCCCTCCTCAGAGTATCCAAAACCTCTCGCAGGTGATCTGCATGTTGCTCCTGCGTCTTGGAGTAAACCAATATATCATCAATAAATACTATCACTGACCGATCCAACATCGGCCTACATACGCGGTTCATGAGATCCATGAACGTGGCAGGAGCATTAGTGAGTTCGAAGGGGATCACCACGAACTCATAATGGCTATAGCGATTCCGAAACACAGTCTTCTGCACATCCTCCTCTCTGACACCCTCATCTGATGGTATCCCGAGCGCAGATCAATCTTGGAAAACCAAGATGCTCCCTGAAGCTGGTCAAAAAGGTCGTCAATCCTCGGGAGTGGTTAACGGTTCTTCACTGTTACCTTGTTCAGCTCCCGGTAGTCTATGCACATGCGATGTGACCCGTCCTTCTTCTTGACAAACATAATCGGGGCTCCCCATGGCGAACTACTCGGCCTGATAAATCCTTGGTCTAGCAGCTCCTGCAGCTGCGTAGATAACTCCTGCATCTCGGGAGGAGCAAATCGATATGATGCCTTGGCTATCGGAGCCGCACCAGGGACTAGGTTGATCCTGAACTCCACCTGTCGCTATGGAGGTATCCCAGGAAGCTCCTCTGGGAACACATCTGCATAGTCTCGCACCACCGGAACGTCAATCATCGTCACCTCACCCGCCTCCCGGGTATCCGTGACATAGGCAACATATCCTGCGCAACCCTGCTGAAGGTAACGCCTGGCCCTCGCTACCGAACATAAGGATGGTCCTCGCTGTGGTCTCTAACCCTGAATCACCAACTCTCCCCTACTTGGGGTCTTGATCCGCACTAACTGCTGCACGCAGTCGATCACCGCCCCATTAGGGCTTATCCAATCCATGCCAATAATAACCTTGTTCCCTCGCAAAGGTATGGGAACCAAGTCTACTAGGTAGCGCTCCTCGAATAATCTCAGCACACAATCTCGGAATACTGCTGATGCTCGCACCGATCGATCATCGGCAATCTCTACCTCTAAAGGGCAATCCAACATGCCCGAAGACTCGGGAAACCTCTTGCTAAGCGCAAGAGAAACAAAAGATCGAGTGGCGCCTGAATCAAACAACACCTGTACAGGAATACCGTTCACATGGAACGACCCTAAACATGCATATACATAGTATATATCAATATCATGAACATTATATAAATAGATCAGTGGGGAAGAATCATACCCGTCACCACATCGGGTGCGACGCGTGCCTCCTCGGTAGTCAACTGGAAAGCCCGACTCCTCACCACTGGAGCCTCCGCCTTGCCCTGTCGGCCATCAGTAATCCGCAGGGTTGCTGGGGCTGGCGCCTTCACTGGCGCGGCTGCTGTTGCTATCAACTGGGGACAATTGGCCTTCTTGTGGCCCCTCTGGTTGTAGTGGAAACACATCACCTCTGATGTCTGAAAGGTGGGTGCAGGGGCGATACAATCCCTGCTGAAGTGCCCCGTCTTGCCACACTTGTAGCAGCCACACGTTCTCCCTCATGCAACTTACCGCATTTCCTACAACGGCTACGGCTCTGTTGGCCTTTCGGCCCAGCATCGGATCCATTGGGCTTCTTCCCCGAAGCCCCAGTCACCTGCCCCTCCTCCGCCTTTCTCTTCTGGATGTGCTCCAGATCAATCTCCCACTCCCTTGCCCTGGCAATCATAGAATCCAGGGTGGGACAAGCTGAGAAGCTGACATGCTCCTTAATGTCGGCTCGCAGCATGTCATGGTAGCGGGTCCTCCTCATATCCTCGTCTCCCGCATACTGGGGCACCAATAAGGCTCTCTCTCGAAACTTGGCAGTGATCTCCGTCACTGACTCAGTCGTCTGCCTCATATCCACGAACTCCCGGGCCAACTGTTGGAGTTCCACCACAGGCGCGAACTCAACTCTGAACCGGGTCACAAAATCCGACCATGTCATAGCCTCAACAGTCGAGGCTCCCAGAGAGTCACCAAACGAATCCCACTAATCCCTAGCTCGGTCCCTCAAACACCCTGCTGCAAATGGTACCTTCGACCCCTCGGGGCAGAAGCTGGTCAACTGTGCAGATTCAATGTCTGCAATCCATCGTCTGGCAGCAATGAGGTCCTTCTCCCCATGGAAATCTGGTGCACCACTTCCCTTGAAGTCCTTAAAGGACAGTGTGTGTGATCCTAACTGAGTGGTAGCCATGTCACTCCTGAACGCCCGGAGGAGATCCTCCATCAGCTCGACAATCCTTTCCTTGATCGACCCAAAGATGATTGGGGTCACATCAAGGATGCCTCTAGTGATCTCAGACGCGATGAACTCACGTAGCCTCTCATCCACTGGTTCGGAGCCTGAATCCGAACCCGATCCCTCTCCTGAGTTGCCAACTGCTGGTCTCGAACGTAGCACCACCATTCTGCAATACATAATGACAACCGTCAGTGATACTAATACGTCTAGGGGGATCACATCTGTGACAAGTTCCTTGGTCTTGCCTCAACCTTCCTTGATTCAAGTACGGATCCTCTGCTTTCAGTAGTACGGGCCCATACTACCTTCCACATCTATCCGTACTTTCCTCAAGAACCACCTTGACTCCACCAAGTCCCTTCTACTACTAATGATTTCTGCTATTCCCATCATAAGCTCTCCCTAGGGTACCTCCAACCCTACCCAAACCAGTCCTCAGCTACTAAAGCCCCCTTTGTAATGCCAATCAGCCATTACTTGAATATAATCACATGCAACAAGGCTCGGATAATCCTTCGAGTAAGGGACTCATACCTACAACTATTAGGACTCAAACAAGAGCTACGAAATAGGGTCAAATCCAATCCTCTAAGATTATTCAACCCTGATCACATGTGACCTTAGTGTATTCACCTAATAGCTAACTCCCATCACTTAGAGTCCCACAAAGCACAAAGCAAGCAGCATTCAGACAAAAAAAAGGAAAGATCTCAAGCAACCTTATCCTAATAATAGGAGACTGTACTAGTATACAATGCTAAGCTCATACTATCAGGCATAACCTTACAGGCCGTCCTACTGCTATCTACTCAATACTAGCATGCAATTCACATAAGCTGAAACACATAAAGCAGACACATAAGGCATCATCCCTAGATCCTCAGTCCTATTCTAGCATGCTGTTCTACTGAAGCTGGTAAATATAACATAAACTTGTATGGGTACTTTGGGGAAAACTTACTTAAGCTCGATCGGTCGCGCACATCACACACTTCGTTCTTTCTTAAAACTCTTTATCTTAATCTTTAGAAAACCATTTTCTTGTAAAAGCCTTTAATCCCTCGATTTGAGTCCAGACACCCCCGAGGGTGTGTCCGAATCCCTCAAACCAGGGCTCTGATACCAACTTGTAACAACCTAATTTTCACGTCCAAAAATTTCATTTTTATAAATTACTTTAATTAAAACATTTGTAGGAAAACATTGTCAAATCATAACATCTCATGAAACTATGTATAATGTCTGAAAATCCAAATCATAAAATTGTGATAATATTAGAGTACAATCCCTAGGAAAACTCATAATGCAGAATCTGAGGTGTGTGTATGATGTGCAGCTACCGCGCCGGCTCCTTCCCCTTCACTGAAGAGGTAACTGAAACAAAACTAAAACTGTACGCACGAAGCTTAGTGAGTTCCCCCATAATACCACAAACCATACAATATACTGTCAGGCAATTCTGGGGCACCTGACTTACCCAGGTCAAACCATTCTGGGGTGTTTGACGTACCCATGTCAAGCCATTCTGGGGTGCTTGACGTACCTATCGGTCTATTTCACCCGACTACCGGGGACTATTTCACCCCTACTACTACCACACAAACACATAGCATAACATAATGTACTGTCAGACAATTCTAGGGTGTCTGACTTACCCAGGTCAAACCATTTTTGGGTGTTTGACATACCCAGGTCAAGCCATTCTGAGGTGCTTGACGTACCCTTCGGTCTATTTCACCCGACTACCGGGGACTATTCCACCCCTACTACTACTACTACTACTACTACTACCACATAAACACATATCATGAAAGCACATAAACATAACAGGTAGCAGCAAACCTAGATGAATATCACAAAGACAATCATCTAACATACAACTCCTACTAGTGGGCCGTCATTGTGGCCGTAGACCCACCACTACTGGAAGGTACTCACCTCGAAAGGCTGACTGCTGAAAAACTGCTCGGCAACTGACTGACTGTTGCTCCGGTAACCCTCCGGCTATAATCCCACAAAACACTTAGTTAGAATCTAATATCTACTCTTAGGGTGAAATGACTATTTTTCCCCTAACCAAGTCAAAGTCAACATTCAGTTGACCCGACTCATCGAGTTGGGCCGCCAACTCGTCGAGTCCCTAACTCTTTACCCGCCCTTATCCACGACTCTACTCGTCGAGTTCAACAACGACTCGACGAGTCCCCCCCTTCTTTTATGAACATCGAATGAATCTTCATCCGATTCGCCGAGTCGGATGAACAACTCGTCGAGTTCACCTTCATCCGATAAACAAGTAATGTTCTTGACTCCCCAAGTTGTATGAACAATTCGTTGAGTTCATCTTCAACTGTAAGGAGATTGCCTTGGACTTGTCGAGTCCGTTCATGCACTCGTCGAGTCCCATGAACTCCAGATCTAAGTCTTAGTCTAGTATGTTGGGTCACTCCCTTGGACCCTCTGAAAACCCTTCTAGTGCTCAACTGGGTTCCTTCAAATCTTAACAGAAAAGGGGATTTTTGCCTCAGACTCACCGAGTCCCAAGAACGACTCACCGAGTCGGGCATGTCCAAGTCTCATTTCTCGATTTCCAGCGTACAACTCTTGACCAAAAGGTAGATCTAAGATCCTTCAATCGTTCTAGCACGTAAAGTTACAAACTTTACATGCATGCATGGGACTTTGAGCTCAAAAGGACATAAAATAAGCTCTTATGATGCATGGGACCTTAGATGGGTGCAAAAGCAACCCCTAAATGCCTTGTGACTCCCTTAATGACTTGATTCTGAAGCCTCAACTCCCAACCATGCTTGCAATCGTGGTTGGTCACCAAAAATGGCTTATAAAAGCCCTAAATCTCCCCAAAAATGGATCTAACTAATGAAAGAGCAAGGTTACAGCTTTATACCTCCAATGAACTGTGGAAGATGCACAAACTCGGGTTCCCTTGGTCTTCACTTGTTTCCTCAAGCCTTTCCCTCCCTCCTTATGGTCACAACAAGCAATATCCACCAAAAATGCCTTAGTTCTTCTAAAAAACGGATAAGGTTTACTATGGGGAGTTCTGGAAGCATTGGGAACGAAAGGGAGGCTGAATAAGTGGTTTATATAGGGTGCAAACCCTCATCTAGGGTTTTGTCCGGAGAACGCCTACTCACCGAGTCCGGACGCAGACTCGTCGAGTTGGTCATTAAACTTTTGTGTCCAATATGCTCCGACTCGATGAGTTGGACCTCAACTCGCCGAGTCCAAGGCCAAAATGCAAGATACTAGAATAAAATACATACCGGGAACCAGGTGCTACACATATGGAACTCCACCAACCTCTCCAGAGGCACCATAGGAAAGTCCTTTGGGAACACACTTGAATATTCTCGAACAATCGACACATCATCAATCATACTTTTTTTCTCCTCCCTGGTATCCAATACATAAGCCATAAAACCAGAACAACCCTGTTGTAGATATCTCCAAGCTTTCGCAGTTGAACATAGAGTTTGTCCACGTTGAGCACACTCGCCATAAATAACTAGTTCTCCCCCACTTGGCGTTTGAACCCTAACTAACTAGTTCCCGCTATCAATCATCACCCTATTAGGGCTTAACTAATCCATCCCCATGATCAACTTGCTCTCGCGTAAAGGAATAGGAACCAAATCAATTGGATACCGCTCGCTAAATAGCTCCAGAAGACAACCCTGATGAACCCTCAATACCCGGATTAGACAATAATTGGCAATCTCTACCTCTAATGGATAATCAAGCTTCCCTGGAGTGAAACCAAATCTCTTGCTCAGCGTAATAGATAGAAATAATCGGGTGGTTCCCGAATCAAACAGAACTAAAGTTGGAGCACCGTTTACTAGGAACATCCCTATATAACATCAAATACGTAATAAGCATAAACATCAAATCAATGAATGAAATAAGGAGAAAGTACATACTCGTAACCACATCAGGCGTTACGCGAGGCTCCTCGGCTGACAATTCGAAGGCTCGACTCCTCACAACTGGCACCTCCACCTTGTGCTGGAGGCTGTCAGTGATCCTTAATCTTGCCGGAGCGGGTGCTACAACTGCTCCCTATGCTGCCAAACTCATACAACTGGCCTTTTTGTGGCCTCTCTGTTTGCAATGAAAGCAAATCAAACCCGATCCATGGTGGTGGTAAGGACTGTGCAATCCCTGCTGAAGTGACCAGTCTTGCTGCCCTTGTAGCAGCCAACACCACCCGAAATACAAGCTACCTTGTGCGTCCATCCATACTGATCGCATCGACCTCGACCCTATTGGACCCTTTATCTTGAATCTCCAACCTTGGTCTTCTTCCCCGAGCCCTCAAATATGTGAGCCTGATTCGGCTTCCTCTTCCCCACTAACTCCAGATCTATCCCCCGCTCATGAGCTCGAGCTATCATATCTTCCAATATCTTGCAGCTAAACATCCTCACAAACTCTCGTATCTCATCCTTCAACATATCATGGTTACTGGCCTACTTCATCTCCTTATCTGCCACACACTGCGGAACCAACAAGGCCTCTCATGGAACATGGCGGTGATCTCTGCCACAGTCTCGGTAGTATGGCGTGATGGGTTTTACATGCAATAACATAGATAAATCCTTATACACTTAAGGGTACATGCAACCTATTAGATCTATGTCATAACACTATTGAAATAACACTCTATTGAATAACAAGAACCCTATAAACCCTAGCTATTTTCCAAAAATATAAAAAAGTTAGGGATTACATACCTTTCAATTTCTCTTAGAAGAAAGCACCAAAAATATCGTTCCTATGATGGTTCACACCCAAAACCTAGCAACTAGGAAACTTGAAGAGAGAGGAGAAGAGAAGGCAAATTTCGACTATGCTCTTAAGAAAAGGAGTGGCCGATATATATAGGGTTCAAGGCCCTATTTGTAGTTGATACAGAAACCTTACATAACCCTTAATTGATTAAAATAATAATTTCTCAAACTGGTAATTATTTGGTTTTCTAATTATCTCCATGGCACATTCCATAAGCTCCTAAACCCCTTAGAAAACTGTCCAAGGGTGGTAGGTTTTGGAACAACTTCTTGTTCAACTATTGAACTATTATAACTTAGGTCCTTGTACTTTTAATTAATCCAATTAATCCTAAAATTAATTCTAATTAATTATTAATTAAATAATACTATTTCTAATTAATATATTATTCTCATAATATATTAATAAATCATTTATTGCTATTTATTAACCATATAATAAATCAATAAATCAGACTCTCTCTCTAAAAGTCATCTTATTCAATTATTAGGTTTAAGGGCAACCCAAAAGGACTTTGTTAATAATTCAAGTATACACCAATTTAGTTGTTGACTTAGACACCTAATCCAACAGTCTCCTACTTGGATAAGTATATAACTACAATTGCCAGTATAACTTCTAAATTATCAGCAAAGGGCGCTTCCAAAAGCAACTCCAGTCTCTGATCTGATCATACATTAGTCCTAAGATAAGTGATCAAATATTACTCCATTGTACAAGATATCGTATGAACATGAGACATAGATTAGAATCAATCTCATTGCCTAAAATTCGATTTCCCGGTTTCCTCATTTGTGATGATGTCATAAGACTTCTAATTAAACATATCAATTTAGTCCTGGTTGGGCCCAACACTATTAGTCAACACCAAATCACCGAGGGACCCAAAGATATCATTTTTACCGTTAGGAAAAAAGAACAAATAAACTTTGACTCATATGATCGTATCCTTTACTCACCAAATCTTATATCACACTACATTTTATAACGCCAAGTACAACCAACTTGTAAATTACAACTCATATATCTTTGTTTCAAGAGTATAAGATATTATAATCTCATAATTACTTGTGATATAATCCACGAAGTAATTCTCTAAGTGTGGGTTTATCCAATACTCAAATCTCTATTTTTTTAAGCACTCATGAAAGTTGTAGCAACACAATTGCTATGTCTAAACTCCTTAGACAATCTACAATCCAATTCACGACAGACTTCATTCACTACTTACTTTCTAAAGTATGAACGATTGTGGAATTTTGAATAATCAAATTATTCAGGAAGTAAAAGATACAAAACAAAGCACAAGAATAAATAATTGACAAAGGCAGTAAACAAACTCATAAATAATCTCTATTATTCATTCACCAAAATAAATTGCATTTACTATGTTATAAGTTTCAAACCAATCATCTAACTACTAAAACTAATATCATTTCTCAAGCCAATGCTCCTAGCATGTTGACTATGTTTAACCCAACTTAGAACCTTTGTGAAAGGATCTATAGGATTCTCATCAGACAATACTCTATTTACTATGTGATGACCTTCTTCAACTCCATGTGTGATATAATGGTACTTTCTGTCCATATGTCTTGATTTACCATGATCTGTCGGTTCTTTAGTCAAAGCAACTGCTCCTTCATTATCACAAAAAAAGTTCCACTGGCTCCTGAATGGTCAAAATTACTTCGAGATCACCAATGAAATTCTTTAGCAATGTCGCTTCCTTTATGCTTCACTCGCTGCTATGTACTCTGATTCACAAGTAGAATCATCCACCATCTCTTTTTTGGAAATTTTCCAAGTGGCTGCTCCTCCATTTAACAGAAACACCAAGCCAGATTGAGAACGAAGATTGTCTCTATCTATTTGAAAGTTGGCGTCATTATACACATTTACTCTCAACATATCACTACCACCAAGGACTAGAATTAGATCCTTCGTCCTTTGTATATACTTGAGAATGTTCTTCACTACTGTCTAATGAGCTCTTCTAGGATTTACCTGAAAGCGGCTAACCATTCTTAAAGCAAAAGACACTTTAGGGTGCGTACATGATCGATCATATAACCGAAGCATATGGGACTTGACTCATTTTTGCTGTTTATTCATATTTGCTAGGGTTTTGAGTCTTAGTCAACTTGGCATTACTTTGAATAGGTAGCTCTCCTTTCTTGGAATTTCCCATACAAAAACATTTTAATACCTTATTAATGTAAATATCCTCAGCCAACTTCATGTTAAGGAAAGTGGTTTTTTCATCCATCTTCCATATTTCATAATCATGAAAGGCAGCGATGGTGAGCATTATCCTAATAGACTTTATCTTGGCCATTGGTGAGAAGTTCTAATCATAGTCAATCCCTAGGGTTTGAGTTAAGCCCTTCGCAATCACTCGTGCCTTGAAAGTGTGCACTTTTCCATCCATTCTGGTCTTCTTCTTGAAGATCCATTTGCTACCAAATGCCTTTCGACCAGGTTATCATACATGGACTTCATCTCATTATCCATTGCCTCTTTCAATTTGGTAGTTTCAGGTCCTACTATCGCTTCCTTGTAGTTAGGTTGGTCATCCAAATTTGCCAATGTACCATCACTGATAAACGTGTCAACATCTGACGTTATATGGAAACCATAAAACACTTGTGGCATGCTAACTCTACTAGATTGGTGAAGAGGTAAAGAACTGTCAATGGGTTCAATAGGAGTCTCATCCTCTGGTTGAGCGCTAGTATCTTCTAAGGTTCCTTCATTGGTAGACTCGTTAATCTCTTCAAGTTCAATGGTACTCCTATTGTCCTCTTTGTAAATGAGCTCACTCTCATGAAAGACTCCTCTTTGTGCTACAAAGACCACATTCTCACTATTTTGTAGAATAAATATCCAAAAGACTTTTGTGGTCATCCAATGAAAATACATATCTTATTTCTAGGTTCTAGCTTGTCATGTGTCTCTCGTATAACAAAAGCTTCATAACCCCATACCTTGATATGTGCTAACGAGGGAACTTTCCTTGTCCACATCTCGTGAGGTGTTTTGACAACCTTCTTGGTAGGGTCAAGATTGAGGATAGGGCGACTATCTCAAAGGATTACCCTTAGAAAGAAATGGGAAGATAATCTTGACTCATCATGGAACGGAGCATGTCTAAAAAGGTCTGATTACGCCTCTCAGCCCCACCATTAAGTTGTGGTGTCCTAGGAGGAGTCAATTGTGAAAAAATTCCACATTCCTTGAAATAGTCATGGAACTCGATACTAATATACTCTCCGCCTATGTCAGATCAGAGCATCTTTATCTTCCTTCCTAGTTGATTCTCGACTTCATGTTTAAACTCTTTGAACTTTTCAAAGGTTTTTGATTTATGCTTGATTAAGTCGATATAACCATATATGCTATAATCATCTCTAAACGTTACATAAAATTGATTAGCATCCCTTGTGGTGGATCTGAAAGGCCCACACATATCTGTGTGTATGAGGTCCAACAAGATTCGAATTCATCATTTGACCTTAATTCAAATGCTTCCAACACTCCATCCCTTTGGAGTTGGGTGATGCGTTTCTTGTTAATGTGCCCAAGACAACAATACCACAAGCATGCCTTGTCTAAACCATTAGATGAATCAATATAGAATACACTATTACCAAAGCTATCAACAAAAATCACTTTTTCATACACACCATGACAAGGTAAAGCTTCAAACATAAAGATGCCATTTTTATAAACAAAATTGATCCATTCATATCATTAAACGAAAATCGAAAACCTTGTCTAAAAAGTGAATGAAAAGAAATAATGGTTCACGTCATTTCTGATGAATAGCGACAGTTAAATAAATCTAATCTAACATCACTTTTAAGCATAAGACTATAGGTTCCAATCTTGGTAATAGGAGAAGATCACCTATTGCCCATGATTAGATTTATCCTTCCATGTTCCACATCTTCACTCTTTCTCAGTCTCGGCAAATCAAGAAAAATGTGAAAACCACATCTTATATCAAGGACCCAAGAACTAGTAGTTTGTGAGCTATTAGTTTGAATAGTTTAAATATCTACCGACGATGGCTTCACTCTGCCATCCTTAATGTCCTGCAAGTACTTGGGTCATCTTCCTTTCTAATGGCCCTTATCATTACGATACAAGCAAATGACCTCTTTGGGATCACTTATAGACGGAATGTCAAAACTGGGTTTCGCTTTTGGGCCATTGCTTGATAATACAACATGGGCCTTACCCTTCCAATTCTTCTTAGGAGCACCTTTCCTTTTCTTTCCTTTGTTTTTCCTAATGGAAAGGATAGGAGCATTTATAGAGGTAGGAGTTTGATTCTTCTTCATTTCCTGGCTCAGCTATTCACAATAGGTTGTGGAGTTGGGCTAATATGGTTTCTGTGTTGTTCAAATGCTAAGCCAAAATGAACCGATCGTAACAAGGTGACAAAGAGTTAAGGACCATGTCGATGGCCAACTCCTCATCAAAATTCACATTCAGCCTTTCAAGGTGCTCCACGTATCTTTGTTTTCTTTTCATGTAGCTGCAGACAGACTCTCCTTCCTTCAATTTGCAAGCCGTTAATGCTTTTACGACCTCATACTTTTCTTGATGAGCTCTCTTGTGAAACTTTTCCACAAGATCTAAGTTCATCTCATATGGCCGATATTCCTCCTAGAACTTTTGCAACTTGGGAATCATAGTGGCAACCATGATGCAAGAAACCTTAGTCGCGTCATCATAGTGTTTCTTGTAGAAGGCCATTTCTTTTGGAGTACAAGTGGCCTTATTGATCTCAATGAATTGTTTCTAAAGGACATACTCTTTACCCTCGTATCGAAGAGCCATCTTCATTTTGTGTATCTAATCATTGTAGTCGGTGCCATCCAATGTCACCTTGGACACAATCGAGAGTAGCGAGAAGTTGTGGGTAGAGTTTTGAGAAGCAGAAGCATCACCAGAAGTAGACATCTATATAGAAAGAAAGTAGTTTTAGTTAGATGACAATAATCCTTAATATTTTAACCTATAATTAATATTTTTGGCTAGGATCCAAAATAACAATTCACAACTAAGAAGAGAGATGTCGTAATCTTTTCGTGAAGTTATGAAGGTAAGTAGACGAAATTCACCAATTCCGAACTATGAAACTCCTAGATCTTTTGAAATTCTTTGAATCTATCAATGTCATGTTTAATCTCATATTATGCTCTTCTATTTGTGACTGGGATACGGAGGATCACAAACAAGATGTGAATAACCATACAAATATGTTTAGCACTCTCGATGTCATTTATCATCTCCAATTAGTGGGTCGTTTAACCACACAAGCTCCGTTAACAATGGTAATTTTTGAAATTCACATTATTACTCTTTATAGTCACTATTAGTGTACCAATTAACCACACACGCTCCACTAACTGCATATAAAGCATAATGTGCAATTTTATGGATTAGCATACTTTTCATATTTATCCTAAAGAGATTTTTTTAGAATAGTTTTGTTACTTTATATCATTATACTTATTTATGAGATAATGTCCTATCAAATCTGTTCGGATAATGATCTACCACCATACAAGAGAGCGGTGGATAAGAGTGAATACCCAATGACGGTCATTTTAGAGGTCGCTTCCTTAAACTCCCCTTACAGTATGACTTTATGAATGAAGCGTACTAGCGATTTAACTAACTTGTATTATACATATGATATATTAAACTTTTAATTATACATATAGTATAAGGTGTATTTTAAAAAGTTTTCTAAAATACTAGGTTTAGTTTTAAAATTTTTGAAATAATATAAAAAAAGAATATAATTTAAAATAAACCAATTTTGATTTAGTATTTACCTTTTAATTAACAATTAATTAAATTATAAGGATAATCCACATATTCAAGATATAGGATATCAGATTACCAAGTTGAATATTCAAGTTGTAAATAATTAAAATGATCTTAACTAGAGTAATTATCCTAATCAATTTTGAATTATGAAAAATAAATCAATAAACATATGGTCCACCACGACGTGGAAATCCATTGCCACGTTATGGTAGAACGAAGAAAAATGGGGATCTGAAGATCCCCACGTCGTGGTAGAAAGGAACACGACATGGCGCTGTGACAGAATATCAAATCAGCCAATTCTCCAAGTCGGGTTTGTTCAAGTTCAAGCAACGTACTATCAATTGTTAGATAACCATACACTCTAATACTACTTATGGGTTTTACATGCAATAACGCTGATAAATCCTTATACACATAAGGGTACATGAAACCTATTAGATCTATATCATAACACAATTGAAGTAACATTCTGCTGAACAATAAGAACCTTATAAACCTTGGCAATTTTCGAAAAACATAAACAATTTAGGGATTACATACTTTTCAATTTCTCTTGGAAGCAAGCACCATAAATCTTGTGCCTCTGATGGTTCACACCCAAACCTAGCAACTAGGAAGCTTGAAGAGAGACGAGAAGAAAAGGAAAATTTCGACTATGCTCTAAAGAAAAGGAGTGGCCAAAATTTAGAGGGTTCAATACCTTATTTATAGTCGATAAGAAAACCTTAGATAACCCCTTAATGAATAAAATAATAATTTCTCAAATCAGGTGATTATCTGGTTTCCTAATTATCTTCAAGGCACATTCTAGAAGCTTTTAAACCCCTTAGAAAACCATCCAAGGGTGGAAGGTTCTGTAACAACTTCTTGTTCAACTATTGAATAATTACAACTTAGCTCATTGTACTTTTAGTTAATCCAATTAATCCCATAATTAATTCTAATTAATTCTTAATTAAATAATGTTATTTATTATTAATATATTATTCTCATAATATATTAATAAATCATTTATTGCTATTTTTTAATCATATAATAAATCAATAAATTGGTCTCTCTCTCTCTCCCCCCCCCCCCCTCTCTCTTTCTCTCTCTCTTTCTCTCTCTAAAAGCCATCCTATTCAATTACCGGGTTTGAGGGCAACCCAAAAGGACTTTGTTAATAATTCAAGTATACACCAATTTAGTTATTGACTTAGACACCTAATCCAACAATGGCGAATGTCATGAAACTCCTTCGCCAATTGTTGAACCTCAATCACGGGTGCAAACTAATCCCTGAATCTCGTAAAAAGTCATCCTAAGTGATCGTCTCAACAACCTCGCCTCCTAAAGCATAGTCCACCTCCTCCCGCCAATCACGAGCTTTGTCTTTCAAAAGATAGGATGCAAATTTTACCTTCGACGACCCCTCAGGAAAGAAGCTAGTCTGGAAGACGTCCGGATATCTGCCAACCACTGTCTGATAGCGATGATTCCAAAGAACTTAGGATCCCCACATACACGAAACTCTTGAAAAGTCAGAGAGTGTGCACCCACCATAGACACCATCTCAGTGTCAAATGTGCCTAGATTCTTATCTAAAATCTTCATCCTCCTTGATCATGCCAAAGATCACAAGAGTCTGCTTCAGAATGTTGCAGGTAATCTCAGATGAAATGAACTCCCGCATCTGATCATCTAAGGGTCTGGTTGTAGAGCTCGAATCCGATCTCTCACCGGGTCATGTGCCACCTCGAGTGACCACCATACTAAAAATAAACAATGCAAACCATCAGAAAAAACTTGAAGAATCGCCTATCATGCAGGTCCCTTAGTATCCTCGTGAATCCCTTGACTCAAGTACGGATCATGTGCTTCTAGTAGTATGGGCCCAACACTACCTTCCAAACATATCCATACTTTCCTCAAGAGTCGTCCTTATTCCCCTAAGCGACACCCTTAATTCTAACATTCCATATTCCTGCTAAACAACACATATACTAATGCTAACATGCTTCCTAGGTTCTCCTACGATTACCTTCCCGCCATTCTCCACCATCAACTACAGAAGAAAACCCCCACTAACACCCGCTACTTAACAAATATAATTACAAGCAACGGACACTAGATAATTCTTTGACTGCAAGGTCTCACACTAAAATGGTTGGACTCAAACAAGAGTCGGTTGAAGATAGCTCGATGTGTTGTTGAAGGCAAAATCGTCGAGCTCTTGCTAGACTCAACGAGTAGGGACGAAATTATGGAATTTTGTGGATATGGGGAATCAACGAGTTGGCGGGCCAACTCGGCGAGTCAAGTCAACCAGATGTTGACTTTGAACAAAGTTGGCTTTGACCAAAGATTTGACTTTGACTTTGACTTGGATTTGAGTAACTCTTGTAAGGGTTATGAGTATGAGATGATAACTTAGAAAATTTGTCATGTAGGGATTGAGGAGTCGGCGAGAGTCGATTTTCACACTGAGGAGAGTGCAGACACTACACGACGTTGAGGTGAGTTACCCTTCAGTAAAAGCGGGTCTAAGGCACCAAGGCCGACCCACTAGTAGTTGATTACAGTTGAGATGTTTGTCTTTGTGATAATTGTCTGGTTTGCTATTACTTGATGAGTTATGTGTGCCAGTATGATATGTTTTATGTGATAAAGGTAGTGGGAGGGGAATAGTACCTTGATTCGGTCGTTAGGACCGAAGGGTAGGTCGGACACCCAAGATATCTCTGACAACATGTTTATAATATGTTATTATGTGATAGAAGTAGGGGTGAAATAGTCCTCGTGACTAGGTGAGATAGACTGGAGGGTAGGCAGGCACTCCAGAATGGCCTAACACAGGTAGGTCAGCATCTCAGAATGGCTTGACATGGGTAGGTCAGCACCTCAGAATGACTTGACATGGGAAGGTCGGGCACAACAGAATTTGCTTGGCAGTATGTTTGATTGTATGGTATGTGGTATGATGGGGGAACTCACTAAGCTTCATGCTTATAGTTTTTAGTTTTGGTTTTAGGTACCTCTTCAGCCAAGGGGAAGGAGCCGGCAGGGTAGCAGCGCATCGCACACATATGATTTCCGCTTTAAGAACCCCGGGATTGTACTCTGATATTTTACTATTTGATGATATGGTTTTTGAGACTTGTGATTTGTGACTTGATGTTTGAAATGATAACAATGATGTTTTCCATAAACTATTTTCATAGGTAATATAATTAAGCAAAAAAATTTAGGTCTCGATTTTGGGATGTTACATGTTGGTATCATAGCCTTGGTTTGAGGAATTCGGGCACACCTTCGGGGGTGTCTGAACTCAAATTGAGGGCTTGAAGGATTTTTCCAAGAAAAATAGTTTTCTAAAATTAGAAATAAGGAGTTTTGAGAAAGAACAAGGTGTATGATGCGTGCAACCGGCCAAGCTCAAGTAAGTTTTCCCCAAGATACCCATACATGCTATGTTATGTTATATGATATGATTATGAGAACTGCATGCTAGATTAGGGCTAAGGATCTAGGAAGGATGCCTTATATGCTTGTTGTATGAGTTTACTGAGCTATATGCTAAGGCTGGTTAGTCAGCAGTATGGTAGCCTGATTAGGTTATGCTTGGTATTGGTTAGTCAATGCACGAATGCTGCTTGCTTTGTGCTAATAGGGGTTCCGGATAGCTTTAACTAACTAGTGAGCAGATATGTAATAGTATCTGCAAGCTAGTTAGGGAAAGATGGTAGGGACTCCTTGTGCAGCTGATGGTGGAGAGTAGGTCGGAGAGTGCCCTAGGACAAGCCTTGGATGAGATTAGTTGGAAAGTAAAAAGGGACCTAGTGAAGTCAAGCAAATTCTTGAGGAAAGTAAAGATAGATGTGGAAGGTAGTATGGGCCCGTACGACTGGAAGCAGACGATCCGTACTCGAATCAAGAAGGGCTGAGATAGAACCAGGAAACTTAAAGAGTGTGTGAGACCTCTTGAGAGTATGTATGACCCTGACATCATTGTGTTTATTTTCAGTATGGCGATTACGCAACATGGAGCAGGATCTGGGTCGAGATCAGGATCAGGCTCAAGTGTGGGATCCGAGCAGGTTGATGACGGGCTACGTGAGTTCATTGCGTCTGAGATCACAATAGGTATCCTTGAGGAAACCCTGGTTATTTTTGGGTCGATCATGAAGGGGATTATTGAGCTGGTGGAGGATCGCCTCTGAACATTCAGGAGTGACTTGGTGTCCAGCCAGTCATGTACACGCACACTGTCCTTCAAGGACTTTCGGGGGAGTGGTGCGCCAGACTTTCACGGGGTGAAGGACCCCATTGCCGCCAGGAGATGGATCACAGACATCGAGTCTACGCAGTTGATGAGATTCTTCCCAGAGGGGTCGAAGGTCCGCTTTGTTGCGGGTTGTTTGAGGGAATGAGCTAGGGATTGGTGGGAGTCAGTCGGTGACTCACTAGCAGCCCAAACCATTGAGGCTATGACTTGGTAAGACTTTGTGACCAGGTTCATAGCTGAGTTTGCGCCAGCTGTGGAGCTTCAGGTGTTGGCCAGGGAGTTCCTTGATATAAGACAAACTATGGACTCAGTGGCGGAGATCAACGCCAAGTTTCGGGAGAGGTCCTTTTTGGTATCTTAGTATGCAGGAGATGAGGACATGTGGAGGACCCACTAGCACGACATGTTGAGGGTTGATATTCGAGAGCATGTTAGCTTCTCAGCCTGTCCGACCTTGGAGTCCATGATTGCCAGGGCAAGGAAGAGAGAGATTGACTTAGAGAACCTCAGGAAGAGGAAAGCAGAGACAGAGCAGAGTATTGGGGTTTCAAGGAAGAAACCCAAGGGATCCAACGCTAGGTCGAAGGGCCAGCTAGGCCAGAGCCACTGCAGGAAATGCGGCAGGCCGCATGAGGGAGCTTGTAGAGCGGGATCATCAGGCTGCTACAAGTGCAGCAAGACGGGGCATTTTGGCAGGGATTATACTGCTCCTGCCCCCATTGTTCAGACTTCGAATCTGATTTGTTTTCATTGCAATCAGAGGATCCATAAAAAGGCCAGCTGCCATAGATTGACAACAGTAGCAGCAGCACCAGTGGTGGCGCCGACTCCAGCTATTGCGCGAGTTACGGATGATCGAAAGGTCAAGTCACAGGCTCTAGTGGTGAGGAGCCGAACATTTCAGTAGACAGCCAAGGAGGCATGCGCCATACCCTATGTGGTGACGGGTATGGTTTCTTCTCTTTAACTTTTATTACATTTTGCTTGTGATATTGATGTATTATGCTATATGTTTTTTTAGGATCGTTCCATGTGAACGGTATCCCGGTCCAGATATTGTTTGATTTAGGTGTTACCTGATCATTTGTCTCTCTTGCGATTAGCAAGAGGTTTCATGAGTCTTCGGGCAAGTTAAATTGCCCTCTAGAGGTCGAGATTGCGGACGACCGGTCAGTGCGAGCGCCAGAGGTTTTCAGAGATTGTGTTATGAGGTTGTACGAGGAGCGCTACTTAGTAGATTTGGTTCCCATACCATTGCGGGGGAACAAGGCCATCGTAGGGATGGATTGGTTGACCTCTAATGGGGAAGTGATCGATTGTGCGCAACAGATAGTTCGGATCAGGACCCCAGGTGGGGGAGAGCTGGTGATTCAAGGCGAGAGGCCACAACGTGGACTAGCTTTATGTTCAGCAACGAGGGCTAGGTGCTACCTCCAGCAGGGTTACATGGGGTATATCGCCTATGTTTTGGATGCTCGAGAGGCGGGTCAGGCGACGGTGAGTGATGTGCCAGTGGTACGAGAGTACGTGGATGTATTTCTAGAGGAGCTGCCTGGGATACCTCCGGAGAAGCAGGTAGAGTTCAGGATCGACTTGGTACCTGGCGCGACTGCGATAGCCAAGGCACCATATCTGTTGGCTCCTCCTGAGATGCAGGAGTTGTCTACACAGCTGCAGGAGCTGTTAGACAAGGGATTCATCAGACCGAGCAGTTCACCCTGGGGAGCCCCGATACTATTCGTGAAAAAGGACGAGTCGCATCGGATGTGTATAGACTACCGAGAGCTGAATAAGGTAACAGTGAAGAACCGTTACCCACTCCCGAGGATTGATGACCTCTTTGACCAGTTTCAGGGAGCATCTTAGTTCTCCAAGATCGATCTGCGTTCAGGTTACCATCAGATGAGGGTCCGAGAGGAAGATGTTCAAAAGACTGCATTTCGGATGCGATATGGTCATTATGAGTTTGTGGTAATGCCTTTTGGGCTCACTAATGCTCCTGCCGCATTCATGGATCTCATGAACTGCCTGTGTAGACCGATGTTGGATCGGTCTATGATAGTTTTCATTGATGACATCTTGGTCTATTCCATGACTCGGGAGCAACATGAGGAGCACTTGCAGGAGGTATTGGATACTCTTAGGAGGGAGAGCTTGTATGCCAAGTTCTCCAAGTGGGAGTTCTGGTTGCACGAGGTGCAGTTTCTTGGGCACCTTGTCAACCAGGATGGCATTTCAGTCGATCCGGCCAAAGTGGAGGCCGTGATGAGGTGGTAGGTCATGAAGTCTCCATCTAAGATTCAGAGCTTCTTGGGATTGGCAGGGTACTATCGGAGATTCATTCAGGACTTCTCCAAGATAGGTGTGCCTTTGACCCGGATGACAAGGAAAGTCGTGGTCTTTGGCTGGGGGTTAGAGCAGTAGGCTGCATTCGAGACTCTGAGACAGATATTGTGCGAGGCGCCAATCTTAGGCATGCCAGAGGGCAGGGATGATTTTGTGGTATATTGCGATACGTCCATCTCGGGTTTAGGCACGGTATTGATGCAAAGGGGGCATGTTATCGCCTATGCTTTGAGGCAGCTGAAGCCTCATGAGGTGAACTATCTGACACATGATTTCGAGTTGGGGGGCAGTTGTTTTCGCCCTCAAGATTTGGCGTCATTATCTTTATGGGGTCCGTTGTACCATTTACACGGACCATAAGAGTTTGAGGTATCTTATGGATCAGCCAAATCTGAACATGAGATAGTGTCAATGGCTGGATGTGGTGAAGGATTATGATTGCGAGATCCTTTACCACCCGGGGAAGGCCAATTTTGTGGCTGACGTGCTTAGCCGCAAGGCATCCCCACTTAGAGACGTTTTCCTATGGATGATGGTAGTGACTCCACTGTTGGAGCAGATCCGTGAGGCGCAGGTCGAGAGCCTGAAGGAGGAGCGCTAGAAGTGCGAGCGGATCATAGGCTAGGTGGCCTCTTTTGACTATGATAGTCGCGGATTGTTGACGCTGCATGGGAGGGTCTGGGTACCGTACTGGGGCGGGGTATGGGAGATCTTGATGGAGGAGGACTACAAGTCCAGGTTCTCCATCCATCTAGGGGCAATGAATATGTATAGAGATCTTCGACCCGACTACCGGTGGCCCTGCATGAAGTGGGATGTCGCCTGCTACGTTGAGAGATGCTTGGCCTGCAGAAAGGTCAAGGCCGAGCATCAGAGGCCTCATGGAAAGACGCAGCCATTGGACATCCCCATGTGAAAATGGGAAGATATTACTATGGATTTCAACACAAAGCTTCCCTGGACTGCACAAGGAGTGGATTCGATTTGGGTCATCGTGGATCGGTTGACCAAGAGTGCCCATTTCTTACCGATCCAGGAGAGCATCTCGGCCAAGAAGTTGGCCGATATTTACATCCGAGAGGTAGTAGCTCGGCACGGAGTGCCAGTCTCAGTGATTTTGGACCGAGATGTGCGGTTTACTTCCTGATTCTGGAAGAAGTTTAACGACGAGTTGGGTACTCATCTGCACTTCAGCACTGCTTTTCACCTGCAGACGGATGACCAAAGTGAGCGGACCATCCAGACTCTGGACGATATGTTGCGGGCGTGTGTTTTAGACTTCCCAGGTAGTTGGGATACTTACCTTCCTTTAGCTGAGTTTTCCTATAATAACAACTATCATGCGAGTATTGACCGTCCTCCTTTTGATATGTTGTATGGGAGGAAGTGCAGGACCCTAATATGTTGGGGTGAGGTTTTCCAGAGGGTCATGGGGAGTAACGAAGTGGTACTCAAGACTATGGAGAGAATCCAGCAGGTACGGAGCAGGCTTCAGAGAGTCGGAAGAAAATTTATGCCGACAAGCATCGTTCGGACCTGGAATTCCAGGTCGGGGATATAGTGTTCTTGAAGGTGTCACCTTGGAAAGGTGTCATTCGGTTTAGGAAGCGGGGCAAGTTAGGCCCCAGATACATTGGACCTTTCAGGGTTGCAGTTCAGGTGGGCAAGGTGGCGTATAAGCTAGACCTATTAGCCAAACTTAGCTAGATTCACAGTACTTTTCACGTCTCCCAATTGCGGAAGTGCCTAATGGATGACTCAGCAGTGGTGCCTTTGGAGGATATTTAGGTGGATGACAGCCTGAACTACATCGAGCGGCCAGTAGCTATCCTCAACAGGAAGTCGAAAGATCTGAGAAACAACAGGGTGGAACTAGTGAAGGTGCAATGGCAGCACCGCAAGGGCTCGGAATGGACCTAGGAGCCATAGGACGAGATGAGGGAGCACTACCCCAAGCTTTTTCCGAATTCAACAGCAGACTTCGAGGACGACGTCTAAAATAAGTGGGGGAGATTTGTAACACCCGGTTCCTAGTACGTATTTAAATTCAAGTAATGTTACAAGTTACTCTGGGACTCGGCGAGTTGGAGGCCCAACTCGTCGAGTAGACTCGACTTTGATCAGGGGTTTAAGTGACCTACTAGACGAGTAGGAGTTGTCTGGACAAAACCCTAATGTTTTGGGTTTGCACCCTATTTAAACACTTTATCTCATCCCAAACCAGCCTCCATCACCCTCCCAACTCAGAGAAGCCCTAGATTGAAACCCTAAACCCTTATTGTGTGTTCTTGAGCCTTTTGGTGCCCTTTTGTGTATGTTTGAAGTTGGAGAAGAAGAAGGAAGCTTGGAAGTTCAAGTAGAAGCAAGAAGATCCATAAGTTTTATTCCATTCTCAGCTCATTCAAGGTAAAAAGCTGGAACCTTAACCATATATCTTTTAGATTTTGATTTGGGTCTATTTCTACCCTTTTTATGAGTATAGAGAAGCTAAAATCGGATTTTTTGGGTGTGCTTGGAGTTGGACTTTGGATCTGGAACTATTGGGGGTCCTTATGGCATAAAGGTGCCAACTTTGTTGCCATGAGCACCCCATGCATCTAGTAGACCTCCTTTTATGGCTTTTTGAGCCAAAGGCCCCATGCATGTACATCAAGTTTGTAGCTTTACTTATAAAATGGACCCTAAGAGGCCAGATCTGTGGTTTTGATGCGTTAAGACCCATTATAATCAACTGTATAGTTTTGGACAAAGAGGGACTCGGCGAGGCGTTGATGGGAATCGGAGATTGGGGGTGTATTTTCCACCAAATCCTTTCTGTTTATGGACCAGATGTTAAGATCGAAGGTTCCCTAGTTGTTTAGGTTCACTAGGGACCTGGAAATCATAGGACTCGGCGAGTGGATGAACAGACTCAACGAGTTCAAGGCAATGTCCCAGCCACATGAAGACGGACTCGGTGAGTTCAAGGGGAACTCGATGAGTCATAGACTGAACACCTTCTTATGGATGAAGATGAACTTGACGAGTTCAAGGACAAACTCGGCGAGTCAGTTGAAGATAGTCCGATGTGTTCTTTAAGGAGAACTCGTCGAGCTCTTGCTAGACTCGAAGAGTAGGGACGAAATTATGGCATTTTGTGGATATGGGGACTCGACGAGTTGGCGGGCCAACTTAGCTAGTCGAGTCAACCAGATGTTGACTTTGACCAAAAGTTGGATTTGACCAAGGATTTGACTTTGACTTTGACTTGGATTTGAGTGACTCTTGTAAGGATTATGAGTATGAGTTTATAACTTAGAAAAATTGTCGTGTAGGGATTGAGGAGTCGGGGAGAGTCGATTTTCACACTGAGGACAGTGCAGACACAACACGACGTTAAGGTGAGTTACCCTTCAGTAGAAGTGCGTCTATGACACCAAGGCCGACCCACTAGTAGTTGATTACAATTGAGATGATTGTATTTGTGATAATTGTCTGGTTTGCTATTACTTGATGAGTTTTATGTGCCAGTATGATATGTTCTATCTGATAGAGGTAGTAAGAGAGGAATAGTCCCCCGATTCGGTCGTTAGGACCAAAGGGTAGGTCAGACACCCCAGATATGTCTGACAGCATGTTTATGATATGTTATTAAGTGATAGTAGTAGGGGTGAAATAGTGCCTGTGACTGGGTGAGATAGATTGGATGGTAGACAAGCACCCCAGAATGGCCTGACACGAGTAGGTCAGCACCCTAGAATGGCTTGACATGGGTAGGTCAGCACCCTAAAATGGCTTGACATGGGTAAGTCGGGCACCCCAGAATTTGCCCGACATTATGTATGGTTGTATGGTATGTGGTATGATGGGGGAACTCACTAAGCTGCATGCTTAAAGTTTTTAGTTTTGGTTTCAGGTACCTCTTCAGCTAAGGGGAAGGAGTCGGCAGGGTAGCAGCACATCGCACACATATGATTTCCGCTTTCAGAACCCTGGGATTGTACTATGATATTTTACTATTTGATGATATGGTTTTTGAGACTTGTGATTTGTGACTTGATGTTTGAAATGATAACAATGATTTTTTCCGTAAACTGTTTTCATAAGTAATATAATTAAGCAAAAAAGATTTGGGTCTCGATTTTGGGATGTTACAATCTAACTCATAGAACTCAACCTAAGGAACGTCTTAACTGATAAAGTTGAGAACTTGATACCTTTGCATTGCTCAAAGAAGCCCAAAACCAAACTCTAACCTCCTAACTTCATATTATGAATAACTTATGCATGGCTAAACCAAAGGCATCAAGATACGATTTTTATGCACTAGGGACCTCAGAAACATCAATAAATGCTAACCTAAGTTTTTAAAGTAGCTTTTACTCACAATAATCAACCCAAGGGACCAAAATATGCCAAAACCCTAAGCTAAACTAGATCTAAGAAATGATAAAGGTTGAGACTTTATACCTGTTAGAAGATGATGAAGAAGGGTAGAATCTGGATCTACAAGCTCCAAGCTAACTAACACCTCTTCAATGGCCTCCTTTTTCTTTAATATGCACCAAAAACATACCAAATAACTCAAAGGGATCAAGAATCTCACAAATGGGGCTAGGTTTTTGAGGGTACTGCTTTAGAGGATGTAGGATGAAGATAAGGCCAGCCTCAAGGGAGATAATAAGGTTTTATAGAGTCCAAACTCTAAAATTTAGGGTTTGCAGCCTGCATAAGTACTCCCTGCGTACAATATGTACGCATTACATGCTCAATAAGATCCTACATCCAAATTAATGAAGTACGCCCCACATACTTCCCTAGTTATGCCCCATGTAATGGCCAAAATGCAAAGCTTTAATAACTAAACTTTAAGATTTTTACCTAGGAACCGAGTATTATAGATATGCTTATTAAAGGATAGGACATAGGCTATTAAATTATAGTGTCAAGTAAGAATTTATGAGAATGTAAACTATTGACACCTTTATATTCGTTTATTTGGTTTGAGTTGAAAGGGTTCAACCCTTATTGACACCTTTATATTCGTTTATTTGGTTTGAGTAATATACTAATGTGAAATTCAGTCGGCACGAAATTTCATTTATACACCAGCTTGTTGTTGTTGTTCTATTTTGCTTTAAGTTTAATTGGGATTAAACTTAAACAGGATAGGTTTGTTGGTGATTTGATATCAACAATATTATTTAAGTGTAATAGGATTAAATATGTTGACTAAAAGTGATGTTAAATATTGAACAAGTTAGGATAGTGCGAAGTGCACACTTGTTTAAGTTTTCAAGATTCAAAGTACACTATTATTTAGGGGAGAATCCCCTGAACGAACGTGGGTTGGGGCAGCGCCCTTTTTCCTAAGATCCATTTTTATGACTGTGACAACCCCAAATTTAACTCCGTTACAAACCCCGTTTTCACTAACGGAAAGTGTCAATATACGTTATTTTATGAAATATTTGGAATCGTCAATATCCGAATATCTAAATTTAAGCATGGCTTGATATTATTATAAGAAATATAACTCGTATGTGTTAACCCCGTTTAACCTAATAGAGTTGTATTACCTTTTCAACCACTTCACCCGGGTAAAAAGTTTTAACCCAGTTAACTTTAAACATCGGGTAGCCGTGTATCGGGTGCAATTCCCGAGACATATGCAATGGGTGTGCACAACATTTGAACACTCATTTACTACACACCCACTCTCTCTCTCTCTACTTTCTCTCTCTAGACTCGAAAACGACCCCGATTCCGCTAATTTCCGACCTCCAAACGTAAGTACTCACCCTCTATCTTATTCTAGTCATACTTCATTGAATTGTAGGGCCAAAATCATGGGAATCAAGGTCCAAAGAGGAGTTTACGGCCTAAGAAGCTCCTTAGGTCGTAAACCCCCAAATCCAAGCCAAAGACCAAGTTTTTCCTTCTTGTGAGTTAGTATACTAGTTAAGGCTTATAACTAGAAGGGTTTGGACATCAAAACATAAGAAAATGATGCTTAAAAAGGAGTTTACGGCCCAAGCATGTGCTTAGGCCGTAAACACCTCAAACACCCCATAAATCTATGTTTTAAGCCCCAAAAACACTTCTAGGATGTTTGGTAAATTAGACTTGACTCCAAGGAAGGCTTAAGTGCATTAAACATCATCATTTGAACACAAAAAGAGGAGTTTACGGCCAAGGCTAAGCTTGGGCCGTAAACACCCAAGAAATGGTGTCAAACAAGTCCTTAAACTACCCTAATGCATGAAAGGAATTTATCTAAGGCCTTTGGAAGTGTGTTGTACCATTAAACACCTCATTTTGATACCAAATGAAGAGTTTACGGCCAAGGATGTTCTTGGGCCGTAAACTCCCCATAAATATGTGCCAAATTTCTCCAAACTCACTATAGGGCCTTCTAGGATTTTTCTAAGCCATTTGGGACCATGTTGTACAAGTAAAACCTACATCTTGAAGGATTTATAGGAGTTTACGGCCTAAGAACAAGTCTTGGCCATAAACTCCCCAAAAATGTCATAATTTATGATGTTAATCCTTCTCTTTTGGTCCAAAACACCCACCACTAAATTAAGGAAGTGATATAAGGCCTTAAACATACATTTTGGTATATCACTTGAGTTTACGGCCAAGCCTAGGGGGCTTACGGCCGTAAACTCCCAATGGATGGCTTTTAGGCCATAGACTCTAAGAGAGTGAACTCAAGGACCCTCCCGTAAATCATCCATGGCCTTGTACCACTCCCGGGAACCCTTTCTAGGCCTTAAAAACCCGAAAACGACACTAGAATGTCCAAATACTATAATGAAAAGCATAAGATGATTAACTTCTTGTAAATACATATTTCATATGACATTAGGGTCCTAAAAGGTGCTCAAGTGGTTATTTGGTACCAAACGCTCAATCGACACTATTACCGATTTACCCGATTCACCCGATTTCCGCGATTTCAGGTGAGTTCATACCCCTTTAATGAACCTTTCAAGTGTTTTACATGTTTTAGGGGGGAGATACAAGTTGCTTATAAATGATTATGTAAAGTTTTACAGAACGATTTCCGAGTTACAAGGATTAATCACATGTGATTCACTACTCTTAGTTCAAATCACATGTGATTTGTCCGTATGCCTTAAAAACGGGTTTTACCCTTTTCAAACTATTTTTAAACAGTGAATCAGAATTCAAATGTTCTTTTGGAAAAATATTTTTATTTAATCAATTTGCTTATAAAATGTAACCACTCTGATATATTTATATAAATAAGACTTGGAGGACTTAGGACCGATATCTCGCCTTATTTCCTGTTCTTGTTTGATTGTGGGCTTAGGGTAGTAGTTATCCGTCCGACTGTCGTTGATTTCTTACTTATATAAAATCTGTATATCAGTATGGGATACGAATATTACTGCTTTCACTTAATGCTAAAGTCACTAACATGCTAAGAAACATCCCCACTAAGATAACCATAATGGGTATGGTTAGGGTCGCTACCACTACTACTCGCTAAAGTTATTGCTATCTACACTACAATACTCACTATTACTAGACGATACACTAGTAAGAGAATACACTATGATCAATATTAACAGATTATTACACTATAACAATGGAGAAAACACTAAACAAACAATAATACACTAACCCGCTACAAGATACTCTATTCGCTATTCACTACGCCCGGAGTGTTCCAGCAGGAGACGACTCTACATGTATAGATCTATACGGGGCAGACGCTATTACATCCCGACTGTTAATCTCAGTCCGCGCCGTGCAGGCCCAGGGATGCCACTACTTCACTATACTATGCATGACCGGGAAGGTCATGGGATCCTCTATTATCCTCACTATTGGTAATATACAAGGAATACCCTATAACTACTCTAAAATACTACACTAAATGCTAAACTGCATCCCGAAGTAAGTAAGTATCTATCACTAAAGGAAGCTTGCACCTCTATCACTGAATTACAGGCTCAACCTGTTCCCTCACGCTTGCTATTTGGAGATTGCCAATGTATTTGTAAAATAAACTGTTTTCAAAGGAATAAAGAATGCATACTTTTCACAGATTGTCACCTACAATGTTTTTCCCGGAAAATATGGGATTCTCTAAGTTTCTACTACTTACGAACGTAATGATACATTTTTAACACTAATGTTGTGTATACAAAAACTCACACTAAACTCTTATGAACTCACCAGCTTTATGCTGATAATCGTTTTCAAAATAACTTGTATCTTCAGGTCAAAGATAAACAGGTACAGACGCAGCGTTTTTGGAGAAGGTGGAGCACACAAGACCCATCTCTTATTTTTTTGATTTACTTTTGGGTGATTGTTAAACATTACAAAACACGCATGTAATTAAATTCACTATGTAATACTATGGTTGTATGTTTCTTGTTTCTACTATTATGCAATTGTGATGATACTGTTCGCTACGTCATCCACCCCGAAACGTATTCCGCCGTTATCGGTTTTGGGGTGTGACAGATTGGTATTAGAGCATTGTTTATAGTGAATCAAGTATATCAACCTATAAAAGATATACGAACTATAAACACTTCGGGACTAAAACACTCTGACCAAAAATATATACTGTTAAGTATCTAAAAGATCTAACTAAGTATATATATACACATATCACTATGAAACACAGAGATCAGTATCATCCTAGAACAAAACAAAAGTATTAAGATTGTTGGGCAGTACAATTGGGTTTAGAGACATATAGTCACATTCAGGATGATGTAGCCTGATCAACTATGTTTTCCTGAGGGTGACTAGCATGTGCCTAAGTTCGGTTGTGATGTTGCAACAAGTCTAAAATTTACCAACAATACCACAATAACGCTAACATAAGAATACTATAGGAGTATTCTGTATCTCTAGATTATACTTATGTGTTAACAACAAGGGTCGTTACTAGTAGGACAATAGTTGCTAAGTGGATACACCACGATTACATGTGATTGGGGGCGCTATAGACTCAGAATCTGCAGCCTTTGCTTCATTCCCTGTTCTTGTTTGATTGGGGGTCTAAAGTTAGGGTGGTTTATTCGAAGGACTATCTTGCTTCGGTTACATGTAATCGGTATGCACTATGCAAGTATTGGGTCAACTGGTAATGATTTCTCCTATAAGTATCTTAGAATAGTGTGCCTATTAATCTTCTTTCCCCCTTTCTCGCGTAGATAGCATGGCTGGCTTCCACCTACCCGGCGATCCGTACTTTCCGAACCAGGGCAATGGAGGATGGCTCGAAGAAGAGTCTGACGACGATCACCCTATTCCTTTGGATGATCATCATGCTGAAGGCTTCTCGGATAGCTCAAGCTCCGAGCCAGAAGTCAACAACCAACCTCCTAATGCACCGAACCCTAACCCCCGACCGGCATTTCAGGGCCCCACTCCTATGTGGGCAATATCCCTGCATCGATGGAGCGAGGAGCAGGGTCAGCCCTTGCCTTACAATGGAGACCGAAGTTTCTACAACGTAAGCGAAGGAGGGTCGGCAGATCGGGTTCTACCCATCATGATCCGAAGGATTGCCAGGAATGTTGAACAAGGTCAAGCAGCTATTGGTCGAGTTGTAGAAGTGGATGCCAACTCAAACCTCAACACTGTTCACATCCGCCAACTCGAAGAAGCCATGGACAGGACAAGGAGGACCAACGAGGCTTTGCAGCATCAACTGGCTGCATCCCGAGCTGAAGTTAGGGAACTCCGAGCACACCAAAGGACTCATGATCGACACCTTCAAGAAGTCATGCGTCAACTGGAGGATCTGAGGATTCGCCCGACAAGCAACCGTCGCCAGTAGAAGACGTCTAGTTACCTCACTCTTTTGTTTAAAGGACTAGCCTTTTATCTCTATGTTCCGTAGGTCTCTTGCCTGTAAACATTCCTAGTTTAAAAGTACTCTAGTTGAACCTCTAAACTGCCAACATTTTCTCTATGGTATGACGTAAGACCTACTGCCAGGTCAATTTTCATGAACTTGTGTTGCATCATTAATACCAGTATATTGGCAGATGATTTCTCTATTACTATAACTCTTACCCTGATCTTAGATTATGTTGATTTAATCCACGAAACACTCTATTCATATTCGCAATAGGCTCTTACTATTGCTATCATTTCTATGATCTTCCAGTGAAGGATGCCTCCACGAAAGCGTCCTAGCAGAGGAAGACCTGAAACACAAACCCCTCCTCCACCACCTCCTTCTCCGCAGTTTGATCCGGTGTTGTTCCAAGCGGCTGTGACTGCAGCTGTAACAGCAGCCATGGCCCAGATGAACTCGGGTGATGCGAGCGGTGGAAATTCTAGATTTGGTGAAGTCCACCAACGAGTGCAGGGATGCACTTATAAAGACTTCATGAATTGTAAACCTACTTTCTTTGATGGGACCGGAGGAATTCTGGCATTGTCCCAATGGTTCGAAAGAACCGAAGCTGTATTCGAAATGTGCTCTTGTCCCGAAGAGAGCAAAATCAAGGTCGCTACTGCTACCCTCACTAACAGGGCTTTGTCATGGTGGAACGGCCATGTCAACGCACTCTCCTTGGTCACAGCCAATGCCATGGGCTGGGACACTCTGAAAGATCTTATGAGAGGAGAGTACTGCCCTAGGGGCGAAGTTCAGAAGCTTGAGGAAGAACTCTGGAACCTCAAGATGAAGGGGACCGACATAACGGCTTATACGGCCAGGTTTTGCGACTTGGCGGCTATGTGTCCCAACATGATCCCCTCTGAAAGCAAGAAGATTGAACGTTACATCTGGGGTTTAGTGCCCCCGTATCGAGGAAATGTTCTGGCTTCACGCCCTACCACTTTCGACAGCGCCAAGGAATTGGCCCAGAGTCTGATCAATCACGAAATCTCCTCCACTCCAACAACAACAACCACAACAACCACTGCACCATCTGGCCCAAGAACAAGTCTTGGCCGTGAACTCCCCAAAAATGTCACAATTTATGATGTTAATCCTTCTCTTTTGGTCCAAAACACCCACCACTAAATTAAGGAAGTGATATAAGGCCTTAAACATACATTTTGGTATATCACTTGAGTTTACGGCCAAGCCTAGGGGGCTTATGGCCGTAAACTCCCAATGGATGGCTTTTAGGCCATAGACTCTAAGAGAGTGAACTCAAGGACCCTCCCATAAATCATCCATGGCCTTGTACCACTCCCGGGAACCCTTTCTAGGCCTTAAAAACCCTAAAACGACACTAGAATGTCCAAATACTATAATGAAAAGCATAAGATGATTAACTTCTTGTAAATACATATTTCATATGACATTAGGGTCCTAAAAGGTGCTCAAGTGGTTATTTGGTACCAAACGCTCAATCGACACTATTACCGATTTACCCGATTCACCCGATTTCCGCGATTTCAGGTGAGTTCATACCCCTTTAATGAACCTTTCAAGTGTTTTACATGTTTTAGGGGGGAGATACAAGTTGCTTATAAATGATTATGTAAAGTTTTACAGAACGATTTCCGAGTTACAAGGATTAATCACATGTGATTCACTACTCTTAGTTCAAATCACATGTGATTTGTCCGTATGCCTTAAAAACGGGTTTTACCCTTTTCAAACTATTTTTAAACAGTGAATCAGAATTCAAATGTTCTTTTGGAAAAATACTTTTATTTAATCAATTTGCTTATAAAATGTAACCACTCTGATATATTTATATAAATAAGACTTGGAGGACTTAGGACCGATATCTCGCCTTATTTCCTGTTCTTGTTTGATTGTGGGCTTAGGGTAGTAGTTATCCGTCCGACTGTCGTTGATTTCTTACTTATATAAAATCTGTATATCAGTATGGGATACGAATATTACTGCTTTCACTTAATGCTAAAGTCACTAACGTGCTAAGAAACATCCCCACTAAGATAACCATAATGGGTATGGTTAGGGTCGCTACCACTACTACTCGCTAAAGTTATTGCTATCTACACTACAATACTAACTATTACTAGACGATACACTAGTAAGAGAATACACTATGATCAATACTAACAAATTATTACACTATAACAATGGAGAAAACACTAAACAAACAATAATACACTAACCCGCTACAAGATACTCTATTCGCTATTCACTACGCCCGGAGTGTTCCAGCAGGAGACGACTCTACATGTATAGATCTATACGGGGCAGACGCTATTACATCCCGACTGTTAATCTCAGTCCGCGCCGTGCAGGCCCAGGGATGCCACTACTTCACTATACTATGCATGACCGGGAAGGTCATGGGATCCTCTATTATCCTCACTATTGGTAATATACAAGGAATACCCTATAACTACTCTAAAATACTACACTAAATGCTAAACTGCATCCCGAAGTAAGTAAGTATCTATCACTAAAGGAAGCTTGCACCTCTATCACTGAATTACAGGCTCAACCTGTTCCCTCACGCTTGCTATTTGGAGATTGCCAATGTATTTGTAAAATAAACTGTTTTCAAAGGAATAAAGAATGCATACTTTTCACAGATTGTCACCTACAATGTTTTTCCCGGAAAATATGGGATTCTCTAAGTTTCTACTACTTACGAACGTAATGATACATTTTTAACACTAATGTTGTGTATATAAAAACTCACACTAAACTCTTATGAACTCACCAGCTTTATGCTGATAATCGTTTTCAAAATAACTTGTATCTTCAGGTCAAAGATAAACAGGTACAGACGCAGCGTTTTTGGAGAAGGTGGAGCACACAAGACCCATCTCTTATTTTTTTGATTTACTTTTGGGTGATTGTTAAACATTACAAAACACGCATGTAATTAAATTCACTATGTAATACTATGGTTGTATGTTTCTTGTTTCTACTATTATGCAATTGTGATGATACTGTTCGCTACGTCATCCACCCCGAAACGTATTCCGCCGTTATCGGTTTTGGGGTGTGACAATGACAAGTTTTGGCAGTTTTGTGACAATTTGTAATTGTCTTGTGACTGTTTTCAGACAGGAATCATATAGCCATTTTTGGTCATTTTCTGGTACACTTTTTCAATAATATTTCACTTGCATTCTCTGATTTCATAATCTTTGAATTTTATCCAATTGAGTGTTCGGTCTGTACCATCGAAATACTTCAATTTAATAGTGAATCACGACTTTAACATCCAAGCAATTTGTTGATCCCCTATTTCTAACAGCTCATACTCATATAAAACCATGGTTATGAGGACAAAAGCATGAAATTCTCAAGCACACCTAGATCCTACATAAAAGAACATCAAGGTAGAAACTTTATACCTTCTAGAGATGGATGAGTGGATGCAAATACCTGATCTACACTGATTTGAGCTCCTAAGTTGTTCCACAATGCTTTTCTTCCTTCAAAAGTGAACACAAAGCACTCCAAAAGCTCAAAACTCACAAATGGTGATTAGGGTTTTCAAGGAGGTCATTTGGGAGGGTGAAGCCTGAGAATGGAAAGGGCCTCAAGTGGTTAAAGCCTTTAAATATGGATCATAAACCCAAGAATTAGGGTTTTGGTTATGAGCTCCCATGCTCTGCGTAACTAAACCTACAGCCTGCGTAGGTCACTTAACCCCCTCGTCCATACTCCCTCCTATGCTCAACGTATGGACTTCCCTACGTCCATCGTAGGGTAAGAATTTTGAAATTAAGTTTTAAATAAAATAACACTTCATAAGATCAGATGTTACAAGAACCATAAACGACAATAACCACCAAAGCTAGTTGTTCAAATAATTTTCAACATCATCATGTTTCTTTGCTACCGCCACAACCACTAATTAAAGTGAGTGTGCAAAACAATGTATATAATGTGCAGAAGTATTTTCTTATAATATCAAAATTTTCAAACCATTGAATGCACCACTCATGTTACTTGCTCCATCATAATCTTCCCCCCTCACCTATTTATTTTAAAAAATAAATAAAAATATATAATACATAAAAATAAAATTAATATCATATTAAAGAAATAAATATTTTATGATTTCTCACATGAGCCATACTCAAGTTGTTGTCGGTAAATAAGGTATTGATGACCACTTTAAGAGTCAAAGAAGATGTATCAAACACATTAACAACTCCATGATATTGCCATATTTATACATAGTTTTAGGCAATATTGATTTACATTTTATTTAATATTTTGGTTATTTGCATAGAACTATGGTACTTATAAGGATAAAATGTTATTTGCAGCCAAAATAAAGCGTTTTAAAAGAAAAGGACCAGAAGTGACAATTTATGGAACATTGGAGTCTTGAAGCATAAAAGATGAAGTAATTCACGGAATATACTAGGGTCACGACGTGAACTTAATAACCACGACGTGGAATCGATCTTTTCAGATGATAAGCACGCGAAGAAAGAATCCTTGGCAAATACGGATAATTCCTGAAGTCACGTCATGGAGCTTCCTGCTACGACGTGGAACGTGATTTTCTAGGAAATATATAAACCCCTCTCCATTTCGATTTGGGAGACTTTTGGCTGAAGAAAGAGGTTCCAGGAGGCAATTTACAGCAAAAGAAAGGTCCTGGAAAAGGGTTTTCAACACCAAAAGAGTAAAAGTTCATAATTTGTTTATTTGTTTTATACTTTTGAACATGTTTACTTATTTGAGTTGTGTTTATGTGTTAGTTGCTACTATGAGCAGCTGAATCTAGCTACTCTTATCTAGCTAGATGAAGCTTCAAACTTATGAATAGCATAATTGTATATGGATTTATTTAGTTGGTGAATTGCTTGTGTTTGATTTATTTTTACCTAGCATGCATGCTTATGTTGTTGCTTTAGTTGCTTAAATTCATGTTATGTGTAGCTTAGTGACTATTAACTGCATGAACTTGATAATCTAGTAATTTAGTGAACATTGAATTACTAGAGCTAGGATCAACCAAAATCTTAGTTAGTAATTGAGGTAATTAACTTTGTTATCCTAGAGAGCATAATTTATGACCATAATTATGATTGCATGATAAATCGTACATAGCATGTTCATAAACATAATTGGTTCTATGTTTAATTGTGTGTGACCATACATAGTTTTACATGAATTAATTAGCTATTGGTAAATTTAGACCTAAAATTACTAATATAATAATAACCAACTTAATAATCTATAATTAATTGCTAGCCATAAGGACGAAGTGGATTCGAACTAGATAAGAGTGTTTTTAATTATTAATTGAATTTGAGTTAAGTTAGTCTGATCTTGCAATATTAGATAAAAACCCCTTTTTAGCTTACTAATAATTAGATTAATTTAGTAGTGAATAGATTAATTAATAACGTTGTTCCCTGTGATCGACACCCGACTTACCTAAGCTATACTGTAATCTGACTAGGTACACTGCCTACAAGTGCATAGTTAGTCTAAGTTTGTTAGGTTATAAATATTAAAATTAGTGGGTACTTCCGTGCACATCTAGTTTTTGGCGCCGTTGCCGGAGAACGGCATAGTTTATTGTGTATTTATTTGCTTTAAATTAACTAATCCTTTTTGTGGGGTAAAACCCGCAAAAAGTTATTTTTATAATCATAGGTTAATTTTTTTTCGTTACAGAAGTCACGACGTGGAGTATCCTTCCATGACGTGACACCTATGATTCACAATTTTTTTTCTTAGTTCGGTTTTACGTTTTATTTTCTTTTCTTATTTCAGGAGTTCATGACCAGAGGTTCTAACACACCTTTAGTACTTGATGGGATTTAGGTAAAACAAATAACCTAGAAAACAATTCCTAAGTTCACATGCAACCTACTTTGGATCTATGTTTTATCTATTGAACATACAACTTTGAATTGCAAAACAAGAACCCTAGAGGAGAGAGGCTATAATCGAAATTTACAAACTAGGGTTTAGTAATTACATACCTTTCAATTGTTATAGTAAACAATTGATAATTCCCTTGATCTTGATCTTGATCTTCTTGGAAGCTTAGCACCACAAGTGTAATGCCTCTAATGGAATCACACCCAAACTAGCAAGAAGGAAAGTAGAGGAGAGAGGGGAGAGGGAGTATGCAAAATTTTGGCCCTTAGGGTTTCTTCAAAAGAAAAGAGTGACCAAAACATGAACCAGGAGGCTCCTTATATAGCTGAGGGATCTAGGGTTTAGGGGAAACCTTAGTTATCCTTTGCTTAGGGCCTAAGCAAACCCAAGGGCCTTATCCAAGGCCCTATGGACGAAATTATTAGGGTTTCCCCTAAAGATTTTGTCCACCCTTATCCAAGGGGGTTCTAGAGCCTGCCACTCAACTATTAGATAATTGCAAACTAGTCCCTGCACCTTATAATTAATTCTTTTAACCCCGAAATTAATTCTAATTAATTTCTGGCTAACAATTAATTAAACAAAATGATTTCTTATTAATATATTAATCTTTTAACATATTAGTAAATTCATTTATATTAATTTATTAATCTTATAATAAATTAATATCTCTCCTTTCATAATTTCCTTGTCCGGTTGCTAGGTTTGAGGGCAACCCAAAAGGACTGTGCTGCTATCAATTCAAGTACATACCAATTATAGTTATGGGCTTAGACACCTAATCCAACAGTCTCCCACTTGGATAAGTCTGTAACTATAATTGCTAGTATGCCTTCTAAATTTGACCAGCAAATTGTAGCTTCCAAAAAGTTGCTGCCGAACTCTGACCCAGTCAGTTACGTGTCCTAAGATAAGTGATCATATAATCCTTCGTTCTGCTAGATATCCCTAGACAAAAGACATGGAATGCAATCAACCTCTTTGTCCAGAATCTATGTTTCCCGATTCCTGATTAGTGATGATGTAGGACTTCTAATTGAACACATCAGTTTAGTCCTGGCTGGGCCCAGCACATAAGTCAACACCAAATCATCGAGGGGCCCACAGATATCGCTTTTTCCCATTAAGGAAAAAGGAACGAATAAACATTGACTCATATGTTTGTATCTTTTACTCATCAAACCATACATGATAATACGTTTTATAACACCAAGTTACTGATGCGTTTTCGTATTACCATGCATAGCCGACTTGCAAATTACAACTCATATATCTCTGTTTCAAGATTATAAGATATTATCGTCTCAGTATTACTCGTGATGAACTCCATGAAGTAATACTCTGAGCGAGGGTTTATCCAATACTCAAATCTCAATTTCTGAGTACTCATGAACGTTGCAGCAAAATCTATTGCCATGTCTATCCTTAGACAATCTATAATCCAGTTCATGACAGTCTTGATTCACTACTTACTTCCAAAAGTACGAGCGAATGTGGAGTTTGAATAATCTTATTATTCGGGAAGTAAAACATGCAAAAATGAAACACAATAATTGACAAAAGGTAGAACCCAAACTTATAAATAATACTTTATTATTTAATCACCAAAAGTCAATTATATTTACTTTGTTACAAGTTTCAGAACAAAACTAATCTAACTACTAAAACTAATATCATCTTTCAGTCCTATGCTCCGAGCATGCTGAATATGCTTAGCCCTACTCAGACCCTTTTGTGAGGGGATCTGTTGGGTTATCTTCAGATGACACCCTCTTCACTATAAGATGGCCTTCTTCTACTCTATGTCTGATGAAATGGTACTTTCTGTCGATATGTCTGGTTTTACCATGATCTATCGGTTCCTTTGTCAAGGCAACCGCTCCTTCATTATCACAGAATAGTTCCATAGGCTCCTGGATGGTTGGAACAGCTCCGAGATCCCCGATGAAGTTCCTCGACCAAGCTGCTTCTTTCGACGCTTCACTTGCTGCTATGTACTCTGATTCACAAGTAGAATCAGCCACCGTATCTTGCTTGGAACTCTTCCAAGTAACTGCTCCTCCATTTAATAAGAATACCCAGCCTGACTGAGAATGGAAGTTATCTCTATCCGTCTGAAAGCTGGCATCACTATAACCATCTACTCTCAAAGTATCATTGCCACCAAGTACAAGGACCCAGTCCTTCGTTCTTCGCAAATACTTGAGTATATTCTTCACGGCTATCCAATGAGCTCTACCTGGGTTTCCCTGATAGCGATTGACCATGCTCAAAGCAAATGCCACATCAGGGCGAGTACATGTCATAGCGTACATGATCAATCCGACAGCGGAAGCATAATGTACACGACTCATGTCATCTATTTCCTCATCTGTACTCGGGCATTGAGTCTTACTCAATAGTACCTTATCCAAGTATGTGCTCTGACTAAGTCCAATTAGTCTCTTCTTTCTATCTCTAAATATTCTAATCCCAAGAATATAGGCGGCTTCTCCTACGTCTTTCATGGCAAAACACTTTCCAAGCCAAGACTTAACTTCATTCAAGGTTGGAACGTCGTTACCAATTAGTAATATGCCATCGACATATAACACCAGAAAAGTTACTATACTCCCACTAGCCTTGATATACACACAAAACTCATCTTCACTTCTAGAGAATCCAAACTCTTTGACTTTCTCATGGAAGCAAAGATTCCAGCTGCGAGATGCTTGTTTCAATCCATAGATGGATTTCTCAAGCTTGCACACTCTATTGGGAAACTTTGCATCAACAAAACCCTCTGGCTGACTCATGTAAACATCTTCAGCCAACTTCCCATTAAGGAAGGCAGTCTTGACATCCATCTGCCAGATTTCATATTCATGAAAGGCAGCTATGGCGAGCAATATCCTAATAGATTTAATCTTAGCTACTGGCGAAAAGGTCTCATCATAGTCAACCCCTGGGGTTTGAGTGAAACCTTTTGCAACCAGTCGAGCCTTGAATGTATGCACATTCCCATCCATGTATGTCTTCTTCTTAAAGATCCATTTTCACCCAACTGTCTTACGACCTGGTGCACTATCAACCAAATTCCAAACTTGGTTGTCATACATGGACTTAATCTCGCTGTCCATTGCCTCTTTCCACTTGGAAGCCTCTGGGCCTGCCATTTCTTCCTTATAAGTGACTGGTTCATCTAAGTTTACCAATGTTCTGTCACTTATGAATGTGTCACCATCTGAAGTAATATGAAAACCATACAACTCAGGTGGCACACTCACCCTAGTGGATCTTCGAAGAGGTAATGATTTATCAACTGGTTCAACAGGAACTGTTTCCTCTGGTTGAGTGCTAGTTTCATCTAAGGTTCCTTCATTGGTTGACTCTTGAATCTCTTCAAGGTCAATGGTACTCCTACTGTCCTCTTTGAATATGAGCTCTCTTTCCAGAAAGACTCCTCTTCGAGCTACAAACACCACGTTTTCACTAGGTTTGTAGAACAAATATCCAAAAGACTGCTTTGGGTAACCAATGAAAACAAATTTCTCACTTCTAGCTGCTAGCTTGTCGTGAGTCTCTCGTCTTACGAAAGCTTCACAACCCCAGACTTTAATATGTGCTAACGAGGGAAATTTCCCTGTCCACATTTCGTGAGGTGTTTTGGCAACCTTCTTTGTAGGGACAAGATTGAGGATGTGGGCGGCTGTCTCTAAGGCATACCCCCAGAAGTGAATAGGAAGCGAGGCACGACTCATCATAGAACGAACCATGTCTAACAAGGTTCGATTACGCCTCTCAGCTACACCATTTAACTGTGGTGTCCTAGGAGGAGTCAATTATGAGACTATCCCACATTCTTTCAGATAGTCGTTAAACTCAGTACTAAGATACTCCCCGCCTCTATCGGATCTAAGTATCTTGATCTTTCTGCCCAATTGATTTTCAACTTCATGCTTGAATTCTCTGAACTTTTCAAAGGTTTCTTACTTATGTTTGATCAAGTAGATGTAACCATATCTGCTATAATCGTCAGTGAAAGTCACATAGAATCGATTAGCATCCCTTATGGTTGATCTGAAGGGCCCACACACATCTGTGTGTATGAGATCCAATAGACCTTCACCTCTTTCACAAGACCCTGTGAATGGTGATTTTGTCATCTTTCCCAAAAGACAAGATTCACACATATCATCTGATTTTAGGTCAAATGATTCCAACACTCCATCCTTTTGGAGTTGGGCTATGCGTTTCTTGTTAATGTGTCCAAGACAACTGTAACGCCTGTGTTTCCGGGCTTGCCGTTATTAGCAATATAATAGTCTAGGTTAACCTTTGTAACCCGTTTTGAAATAATAAGATTGTATTATTTGAGTATTATGTGTTTTGTGATTAATTTCTTAATTATGTGGTCTGATTAATTAAGAATAAAAAAAATAAGCGTCAAAATTTAAGTGTAAAATAAACTTAATATCTTTGATCTATGTTGTAGTACTTGAAACGAGGTTTCCGAATATATATAGAACGCCCAAATCTGACTTCGTATGAGGAAGTTATGATTTATCGAAGTTCCGGCTTAGCGGTGTGCAGCCCGAAATACTCGATTTGAGATCGAGCGGTTTTTAGCCGAAGCAATCTAAATGAGAATCAAAGATCTCATTGGTGGTATCAAAGCGATAAAAAGTTAGGCGAGAACGGACGTCAAACGAAGAAGTTATGAATTTATAACGAAAGTTTCTGTCGCGGCCTATTAAAAATAAGTAATAAAAAATAAAGTCAAAATTAGCCGACGGAGTCTAAACGAAAGTCGTAGAGCGTGGTCTCACCTTCGCGTGGATATAAAGAACGTCGAAAACGGAGTTCGTATGAAGAAGTTATGAATTTCCGAAGTTTATTTAATATTTTGTATTTAAATTTAATTGGAAATTCGGAAGCATTATCCGAAGGAGTCACCGATCTGATCCGAGGTACGCCCCGCGTACTCGAGTACGCCCAGCGTACTCCGAGGGATGTCGACACTCGCACTCGAGCACTTCGGATACGTAAGCAATGACGTTTTGGGCAGTACGCCCCGCGTAACGCAGTACGCCCCGCGTACTCCGAGGCTCCAGCCTCCTATAAATAGGATGCGAGGGTTCCGGGTATTTTTGCCAATTCCCTCTCGTTTTCGTGTCGAAGCTCTGTGCAAAAACCCCCGAAGCTACCCCGAAGCCCCGGTATCATACTCTAGCCCCGAGGCAAGTCCCGAGATCCCGAAGATCCCGAGAAGCGCGGTTCCCGAGTCGAAGCTCTGCCCGCGAGAAGTTCGATTTTCGAGGAGATCTTCCAGATCTGCTGTGGATTACTACTTCTATAAGCCGTAGTGCTGTCGGATCGTCTTCTGATCAAGTGAGTGTGTAGTTATTTCTTCTAATACAATAATACGAAGTATTTTATATAAAAATACGTGCTATGTGTATATATTTGGTTGTGTTATGTGTGAATGAGTATTCACTCTCTTCTATCTTATAGATCTGCTTATTTCTTTATGAGATATGTGTTATGTGTGTGTGTGCCTCATCTGTTATGTGATATATGTGTTGATTCAAGCATGCTATACAGGTTTTGTTTAAACTATGTATACAAATGTATATTTTTATCTACTAATATGTTGGGTAGAACATGGGTAGATAGTTGGTGTGTAATAAACAGATGAGAGGCCTCGATGTTGTTGTTGTTGTTGATCTAGTTATTCAGCGGAGTATGGATAACGACCACGGACCCTTTCTAGACAGTCCAGTGGAACGCTAGCAGGTTCATAACCTGTAGGTGTTGTGAACGATGTGTTCACCGGTGTACTCTATCCCCCTCATGGTTGCCTTTAGGATATCTATTGTTGAGGAAACCCCTTCGCAGTGATGTCCGTCCCGAAGAAAATCCTAGATTAGGTCCCTTGAGATAGTTGTTTTAGGGACGTAAAGTGAGGATAACGGGAATGGGTAATCGGGATAGTGTTTGGTTGGTGAAATTAAATATAACTTATTTATTGTGGGTTGAAAACCCTATATGCTCACCAGGCTCCCAAGCCTGACCCACTCAGTTTTATTTGTATTACAGGAAGTGGCACAAGGGCGTAAGATGGATGGATCATCTTGTTGTTTTGTTTACAAGTCTGTATATGTATATATTTGTTGAATGACTTGTAATGTTTATCGTTTATGCTTTATGGTCTGTATCGGAACATGACATCCCGAGTTTTGATTATATAATGAAATGCATCTCTTGATGAAATGCTTTGATAAATATTATTTTATCATGTTTTGTTTTGGGAACAAATTCCGCAACTCTTTCAAATCAAAAGGATTTACTCTGAAAATATTTAAAAGCATAAATGAAAATCGGTCTTTTCTGGCCGAGATTTTGGGGATGTCATAACAACAATGCCACAAGCATGCCTTGTCTACACTATTAGACAAGTCAATATTAAGTACACTATTTCCTAAGCTATCAACACAAGTCGCTGTTTCATACACACCATCACAAGGTAAAGCTTCAAACACAAAAACACCATTCTTATAAACAGAAATTGAACCATTCAAATCATTAAAAGAATATTTAAAACCTTGTCAGAACAATGCATGAAATGAAATAATGTTTCTCGTCATCTCAGACGAATAGCAACAATTTATTAAGTCTAATCTAACATCATTACTAAGCAATAGTTGATAAACTCCGATCTTGGTCACTGGTGAAGACTTTCTGTTCCCCATGATCAAGTTTATCCTCCCATGCTCTATCTCCTCACTTTCCTTTAGCCCCTGCAAATCAGAACAGATATGAAAACCACATCCTGTATCAAGGACCCATGAACGAGAAGATAATGAGTTATTAGCAGAAATAGTGTAAATACCTGCCGATGATGGCTTCACTTTTCCATCCTTGATATCTTGCAGATATTGTGGGCAAGATCTCTTCCAATGCCCCTTTTGATTCCAGTAAAAGCAAATGGCCTCTTTTGGATCAGAAACATGGGGAGTGGAACCATTGGGCTTAGCCTTCGGGCCATTACTAGATGACACAACTTGAACCTTGCTCTTCCAGTTTTGCTTGGGAGGACCTTTCCTCTTCTTCCCCTTTCCCTGTCCAATGGCCAAGACAGGGGCACTTGCAGGTGTGGAGGGTATACTTTTACCCTTCATCCCTGCCTCAACTGTCTGCAACAAGTTGTGCAATTGGGCCAAAGTCTGCTCCGTGTTGTTCAAATGGTAAGTTAAGATAAACTGACCATAACAATCAGGCAACGAGTTCAAGACCATGTCAATGGCCAATTCCTCATCGAAGTGAATGTTGAGCTTGACCAAACGCTCTATGTAGCGTTGCATTCTTTGCACATGAGATACAACCGATTCCCCCTCTTTCATCTTGCAAGCCATGAGTGACTTGACTACCTCAAACTTTTCTTGACGAGCTCGCTTATGGTACTTTTCCATAAGGTCCTTGTTCATCTCATAAGGCCAGTAGTCCTCATAGTACCTCTGCAACTCTGGGGGCATGGTTGCAACCATGATGCATGCCACTTTGGTAGCATCATCATAGTGTTTCTTGTAGGCAGCATACTCTTCGGGAGTGGCTTTTGACTCATCAAGTTCTTTGAGCTCCTTTTCAAGGACATACTCTTTGTCCTTGAATCTAAGCGCCATCTTGATGTTACGCATCCAATCGTTATAGTTGGAGCCATCCATAACGACTTTGGAGTAGATGTTTAGTAGAGAGAAGTTGTGGCTGGAGGATGATGAAGCAGAAGTGTTTCCAGGAGTAGACATCTGAAAAGAAAGATAGTTTTAGTTAGATTACAAGACACCTCAATATAATAACCCAAAGATATCATATCAAGGTTAGGACCCAACTATGACGATTTACAACTTAGAAATGGGATGCCGAGATCCAAGTTCAAATCTCATAAAGGTATGTGAATGACGATTCACCAATTCCACCATTAGACAAAATAAACGAAGTGAAATTCCTAATTCTTTTGAGATACATTAAAACTATTTAATGGCATGTTTTAATCTCGGATTATGCTCTACTATTTGTGACTGGGATACCGAGGATCACAAACTAGATGTGAATAACCATGCAAATGTGCTTGGTAACCTTATTGTCTTTATCATTAACTATTGATGTGTCGGTAAACCACACACGCTCCATCAAAATGATAATTATAAGATACCCATTACTACTCTTTATTAGTGCCTTTTAGTGTGCCGGTTAACCACACACGCTCCACTAACGACCAATAAAGCATAATGTGCAATTTCATGGATTAGCATACTTTTCACATTTTTCCTGAAGTAACTAGAGTTGGGATTTTGAAAAATAGTGTTCTAGTACTTTCTTTAATAGCATTATACTTTTAATGGGAAGTAGTTGTCCTATCAAATCCGTTCTGCTAACGACCCTCCACTAATCAAGGAAGCGGTGGGTGAGAGTGGACACCCATTCAACTACCATTTTATAGACAGTTTCCTTATACCCCCCTTATAGACTAGCTTCGTGAATGAGGCATACTAGCGATTTGACTGACCATATTCTTATACATATATAATATTTAACTTTTAATTATAATATATATAAGGTGTGTTTTAAAACATTTTAAAACTCCAAGGGTTTATATAAATTTTTTCGAAATTTAAACTATTAAATTTTAAATTTAAATAAACCAATTAATTAGATTTAATATTTATCTATTAATTAACTTTTAATTAATTTATTAAATCTGGTAAGGATTATCTAATTAAATTAAACAATTAATTTAATCCTAATCCATATCCCTTCTAGATTTCGAAAATATGGGGATAGGATAATTTCCTTATTTTTCTCAATTATCCAATAAGGCAACTATTATCCAAAACAAAGAAACCCTAATCTTTATAGCATATTTCGAAATTTCCAGGGGAGGAGGCTAGGGTTTTCAAAACCCTAACCCTAATTTCCATTAGGGTTCTTTGGAGGCTAGGGTTTTCAAAAACCCTTTGATCCACAACCCTAAAAATCGAAAAAATGGCCTTTAGGGTTTAATAGCTATAAACCCTAATTTGCAATTCAACAATTATAACAATTCAATTTAAAACAAACAAAGGCTCTGATCACTGATGGGATTTAGGTAAAACAAATAAACTAGAAAACAATTCCTAAGTTCACATGCAACCTACTTTGGATCTATGTTTTATCTATTGAACATACAACTTTGAATTGCAAAACAAGAACCCTAGAGGAGAGAGGCTATAATCAAAATTTCCAAACTAGGGTTTAGTAATTACATACCTTTCAATTGTTATAGTAAACAATTGATAATTCCCTTGATCTTGATCTTGATCTTCTTGGAAGCTTAGCACCACAAGTGTAATGCCTCTAATGGAATCACACCCAAACTAGCAAGAATGAAAGTAGAGGAGAGAGGGGAGAGGGAGTATGCAAAATTTCGGCCCTTAGGGTTTCTTCAAAAGAAAAGAGTGACCAAAACATGAACCAGGAGGCTCCTTATATAGCTGAGGGATCTAGGGTTTAGGGGAAACCCTAGTTATCCTTTGCTTAGGGCCTAAGCAAACCCAAGGGCCTTATCCAAGCCCCTATGGACGAAATTATTAGGGTTTCCCCTAAAGATTTCGTCCACCCTTATCCAAGGGGGTTCTAGAGCCTGCCACTCAACTATTAGATAATTGCAAACTAGTCCCTGCACCTTATAATTAATTCTTTTAACCCCAAAATTAATTCTAATTAATTTCTGGCTAACAATTAATTAAACAAAATGATTTCTTATTAATATATTAATCTTTTAACATATTAATAAATTTATTTATATTAATTTATTAATCTTATAATAAATTAATATCTCTCCTTTCATAATTTCCTTGTCCGGTTGCTAGGTTTGAGGGCAACCCAAAAGGATAGTGCTGCTATCAATTCAAGTACATACCAATTATAGTTATGGGCTTAGACACCTAATCCAACAGTACTACCACTTGAAGACCCCGAGTCTACATGTGACATCCCCATTTTCATGGCCATAAAAGACCGATTTTTGTTTATGCTTGTTTGAAATCAGAGTAATATTTTTCATAAAAGTGTTGCGGAATTTGTTCCCAGAAAAGCACGATAAATATGTTATCAAACATTTATGAAGAAAGGTATTTTATTCATTTTAAAACATGTGGGATGTCATCGTCAATACAGAAACATAAGCATAAACAGAACTTACATATATTTACACTAGTGATCTACATATCTTTAATCTCTCACTGTAATGTAACTTAATTTCAACACCTGTAATATAAATAAACTGAGTGGGTCAGGTTGGGAAACCTGGTGAGTACATAGGGTTTTCAACCCAAAATAATATAATTATTATGTTTAAACAATCAAACAATCGACCCAATTAATCATCCCCATTATCTTCTTTACTCTTAAGGATCTATCCTAAGAGTCATCTATATGGAAGTGGAGACTCAATCCCCATTCTTTGTTCCATTTTTACTTGGTTGTGTTCGGGATTTTGCGCCCGGTATTTTTGATGTTCAATTTTGGCACACTATCACAAATCACGAGTATAGTTCTCATGATTCAAGTGAAGCACAAATTCAGAATCCGGTGCATCGTTTTTTTCACTACCTTATCACCTTTTCTATCAATCATAAACATCACGGTGATAAGGTTTCTTTACAAGATTTGTTCTTTTTGTGGAGTATTATTACTCCCGAGGTGTGTTGTGATATTCCTTACATGCTAGCAAGGTTTTTGGAAAGAAAGCGGCCAGTTCACGACAAGGAAGTCCCATTACAGGTGGACATTTGGTCACCTATCCTGCCCGGTCATATGGGATTTTGTCCCAAGAATTTGTGCGGAGCCTTACCCGTTTGCCAGACAATGATTTGACTATTCAGTTTTTGGGTGTTATGCGCGTGGTGGTCGATGTCGGGGAGGTTATGTTATACCCCCAGAAGATAGAGAACAAAAGGTAGAACAACCCGAGCAACCTCCTGCGAGAAGACGAAGAAACGTTAGAGCCCAGGGAGAAGTTGAGAGAGACCGTCACCCGGGATGAGTACCCACCGACCCGTTCCAAACCCGGGTTGGATCATATTTGGATAATCTCCGTGGTGGGATGAATTACAACACACAAATTTTGGAGGCGATGTTTTCCCACATGGGTGTGGTGCGACCACCTGCGGTGCCACCACAATGTCCTTATATTCCGACAAGGGAAGATCTGTGGATCCTGAGGGACGATGGGGAGGGACCGAGTGGAGTGCAGGGACAAGAGGATGATGATTAATTTCTTTTCTGTTTAGTTTTTATTTTATTTTATTTTATGTGGTATTAGTTAATGTTGAACTTGTTTTGTTAATGTAAGACTTTGGTAAACTATTATGTTACTCTTTTAGTTCTTTTGGTTGATTACGGCTTGCTAAGGAATCTTGAAAAGGAGTAAGGTCGAGTCAAGAGTTGTGACCCGCAATTTGAAATAAATGTGGGGTACGTTAAAGAGAGAGAGAGAGAGAGAGAGAGAGAGAGAGAGAGAGAGAGGATAGAGTCCACAAGTGTCGTATTTTATACAACAATAGAAGAGTCTTAACCCATTAAGATGTTAGTCAAGGTGTTGGGTTGAATGAAGAAGTGGAAAATCTTAATTTTCTGATGGTCCAGTTTCCATGACGTGGTGATTAAATTTTCACGTCGTGGACTGTTATAATTGGGATATTCTGTTCGCGTTTTTGTACAATACCACGACGTGATTTCTATTTATTTCACTATTTTGAAGACCATTAGGTGTGTTTCCATATGGCTTTCCACGCATCTTCTTGGGGTCATTTTAAAGACAATTGTGGTTCGTTTTCCTCCACCATTTACAGTGGCTTCAAGTCCGAGTTCTTATATTAAAAAAAAGGGTCCATATTCGAGATGCACGTTTTTCCACACTTTTGGAGTTTCGTTCACGCCACTAGCCCAGAGGAGTCTGTTCCTTTTTCTCCTTTCTCTTAATTTTTATATTATTTTAAGCATACAATGAGGGCATTGTATGAAATAAGTATGGGGTAGGGGGTAGAAAAAGTAAATTGCTAGATAATTTGGTAAATTTTTTTTTATTGAATCTAGTAGTAATTATTCGAACTGTACTTGCTAGTGGAATGATCCAATAAGAGCTTAAATGTTTAGTTGAGCCGATATACGTTATAATGCGTTTGTGGCCTCTCTTACTTTAGTGAAATCATGGAACAAAAACATAACACTGCTTAGTTTGAGGAATGCAACATGTTTAGCAGCCTGAACCTGTATGTATCCAGGAAAGATATGTCTTAAGCATGTAGGTTTTTGAGTGATATAAAAAAAATTGAGTTATACATGAAAAAAAAGAGAGAGAAATTACCGAAAAGTTAAGATTCTTGAATAATTTTGGAGCTGTCAAAGTATGAAGATCAAAGATCAAAGTTCTAAAGAATAAAAATTTGAAGATGCCAAAAATCATGAAAGAAGTGAATTCAATGGAGTTAAAGATCAAACCTTAAAGAAAAGAAGACTTCAAGAGCTCCAAGTTGTGGTATCTTCTAAAAAGTTGTAATTCTCTAGTTTATGTATGTTTGGGTAGCTTTACAAAAATATCTTGAGGTTAGAAAGCTTTCTGAGGATGGATTCGTAGGGTTACATAAAATGAGCACTGTTCGAAAGAAGTGGGTAATTGTTAATGAAGATTGTGAGTATTTAAAGTATGGGGGTCATTTAGGAAAATTTTAGACACAAATGCATGCGTTGAGGTCTTGGCATAATGGCTGAGCTGGAATTGGATTGTTTTATGTAATGCTAGTGATGAAGGTTTAAGTTTAAATAAGCAGATTTGCTTGAGGGCAAGCAAAGCCTAAGTGTGGGGTATTTTGATATTGCCATATTTATACATAGTTTTAGGCAATATTGATTTACATTTTATTTAATATTTTGGTTATTTGCATAGAATCATGGTACTTATAAGGATAAAATGTTATTTGCAGCCAAAATAAAGCGTTTTAGAAGAAAGGGACCAAAAGTGACAATTTATGGAACATTGGAGGCTTGAAGCATAAAAGATGAAGTAATTCACGGAATATACTGGGGTCACGACGTGAACTTAATAACCACAACGTGGAATCGATCTTTTTAGAAGATAAGTACGCGAAGAAAGAATCCTTGGCGAATACAGATAATTCCTGAAGTCACGCCATGGAGCTTCCTGCTACAACGTGGAACGTGATTTTCCAGAAAATATATAAACCCCTCTCCATTATCAATTGGGAGACTTTTGGCTGAAGAAAGAGGTTCCAGGAGGCCATTTACAGCAGAAGAAAGGTCCTGTAAAAGGGTTTTCAACACCAAAAGAGTAAAAGTTCATAATTTGTTTATTTGTTTTATACTTTTGAACATGTTTACTTATTTGAGTTGTGTTTGTGTGTTATTTGCTACTATGAGCAACTGAATCTAGCTAGATGAAACTTCAAACTTATGAATAGCATAATTGTATATGGATTTATTTAGTTGGTGAATTGCTTGTGTTTGATTTATTGTTACCTAGCATGCTTATGTTGTTGCTTTAGTTGCTTAAATTCATGTTATGTGTAGCTTAGTGACCATTAACTTTATGAACTTGATAACCTATTAATTTAGTGAGCATTGAATTGCTAGAGCTAGGATCAACCAAAATCTTAGTTAGTAATTGAAGTAATTAACTTTGCTGTCTAGAGAACATAGATTATGACCATAATTATGTTTGCATGATAAATCGTACATAGCATATTCATAAACATAATTGGTTATGTGTTTAATTGTTTGTGACCATACATAATTTTACATGAATTAATTAGCTATCGGTAAATTTAGACCTAAAATTACTAATGTAATAATAACCAACTTAATAATCCATAATTAATTGCTAGCTATAAGGATGAAGTGGATTCGAACTAGATAAGAGTGTTTTTAATTATTAATTGAATTTGAGTTAAGTTAGTCTGATCTTGCAAAATCATATAAAAACCCCTTTTTAGCTTATTGATAATTAGATTAATTTAGTAGTGAATAGATTAATTAATAACACCGTTCCCCGTGATCGACACCCGACTTACCTAAGCTATATTGTAATATGACTAGGTACACTGCCTACAAGTGCATAGTTAGTCTAAATTTGTTAGGTTATAAATATTAAAATTAGTGGGTACTTCCGTGCACATCACTCTAATAAATATTTCCTTTACAATCTGAAATCTATCCACATATCTCAAAACTATATCCATTTTTCTTTTTTGAATACATCAATAGACTCATCAACTAATATACGGAACACATCTTTACCATTTTAATCACAAATAGACTTTATTATCTCTTTTGGAAAGCAATTGAAAATATCTTTTTGAATCGTTGGAGAAGTCAACTTTTCATTTTTTGAAGCATTTTCTAAAATAGCATTAAAATCTTCTCATTAGCATCTCTAATCAAATATAAGATTTCAATCAAAAATATTTTATTATTAGAATTTTTTGTCTTATCATGTCTAGGAAATGGTAATGTATTTTCCAATAAAAATGTACAACTACGAATTGTAGCACGTCATTGAATATCATAATTACTTTTCTTAAGTTTCGTTTGCTTATTGAAAACTTCTCAAATAGATTTGTTTTTTCTTAAAAGAAAATCACATTTTTCGTGTGCCTTATGGTGTAAACTTTGAATATTACTCATATGTTACGATTTTTTTTTACTCCTAGTGTGAAGCCTTTGGTTATAAAAATGTCATATGTCCTGTTTCTAGCATAAATCTTTGACACATGACACATTCTTATAATATCTACCATTTGTTTGGTAACAAATTAATTTTGATTCAAAATTTTGAAAATTAAAACACTTATCCTGATAACAATTTCTAAAGTTATGATGTCTATCTTTTAAAAATCATAATAAATATCTCAAACAATTTCTAAAGTTATTATGTCTATCTTTTAAAAATCATATTAAACATCTCATGTATACCAATAAATCAGAGATACATTATCCTAATTAAGTTCTTTAGCTATAACTTTTTTTATTTACATTGAATATTTATTTTGTGTACATAATAGTTTTAAACATACCATTAATGGTTTCAACAGGTTATAATCTAGTAATATAATAAAAACAATAAGGTGTTGTTCGTTTTTTTTTTCTGCATATCTTTTTGACATCTTATGTTTGCGTTTGCGTCGTACAGACCACGCGCAGACATTAGTCTTCGCAGAATGTTTGTCTTTCTGAAGATTGCAAACCTTAAAAGGTCTGCACATCCTCTTCTTGGCACAAATGTGGACCAAAATCTTGTAACCTCTTTAGATATCTTCTAATCTAAGAAACACATATATCTTGGTTTTGTATTTTTTTTTTTTAAAACTTAGATTTATTTCAACTTTATCTATAATAAATAATTTGGAAAAAAAATACAATATTTAAGAAAAAAAAGTTTGACGACAAAAACATGACTTTTGTGACAAATTTATAAATAAAGATTTAATAACAGTAATAGTCGTTGGAACTGTTTATATAGATATGAAAAAAAATCTTAATATTGTTGTATATTTTTAGTGCTAAATTTTATAAAATATTATTTAATGCAATATTATCTATTTTTTGAAAAATTAAATATTTATGGTTAATATTTAATTGGTTTCATTGGAAAAGTAAAATGAAATTTTGAAAATTTTCATTTTGAAATCAAAGTTAATTTTCATTCATTTTATGTATTAAATTCTTTAATCCCTTTTTATAATATTTATGTATAATTTTACGACCAAGACTTGTCAGTTTTTATCAAGTATACACGTTAATTCATACTTTTTTTTTCACTTTTAATATAATAATATATAAAATGTGATCCAGATTTGTTAATTATCTATATTAAAATCATAAAAGTATTGAAAAACTCTTTTAAGTCTAAAAAACCCAGTTTATTTAGATTTTAATTTTTTTAGCAACCTACAGACATTAAAAAACAAATAATTTTTTTTTCAGACTGTAGACGTTTGGTTCACCTTTTCTACTACAGAGGTCTGCAAACGTGGTCCACAAACTACAAACATTTTATCTCAGAAAAAACAAATAACACCTAAATTTTTTCCAAAAAAATAAGCTTTTTGAAAAATTTATATTAAAAGAAACAAAAAAAAACTTTCCAACTACCTTCTATAAATTTCATGAGCTTTAAGGTGAAATAACTTGAAAAAACACTTGTAAAAAGCTTATATTGTGATGATTACGGAGTGTTTGGCAAGCTTATGACCTTTCATAAACACTTTTTAATTTATAGCTAAGCAGTTATCGCAGTTAGAAATTCAATAGCGGTCACATGCCGCAATTTGAAATCGCGGTGATATAGCGTTTTTTAATATTATATATAATTCATATTATATGTTTATATAAAATTGATATATTGGAGTATTAATACTATATATAATTAATATAAAAAAAATTCATATATAACTATGGTAATTAAAATGTGTCAAAATGTCATTACACTCAAGTCGTTTGTGGTTTCTTAGTACAAAAAGAGACAAGAAGGAGAAATTGTCATTCATTATTTTGTAGTTTCCAATTAATTAGATGCATTATTTGGACTTATTAAAAAAACAAGTGTAGTGGACAAATTAAAAAATACATATGTAATATTGTAATAGCCCACAATCGGTTTTTTCTTTGTCAAAGTACTCAAACGTGTACGAAATTGTAAAAGCGGGTGTAGCATAGCTATAGCGCTGATGGGGTTTGCGGTAAATAGCGGCCAATAGCGCCAATAATAACATCACCGCTATTCGTAAACGTTATTTCCAAATAGCAGTCGAATATCACCGCAAAATGCTATAGCGTCGCTATAGCACTGGTATAACCCTATTGATAGCATAGATTTATAGTTTATAACTTATAAGCTATTAAAATAAGTTAGTGACGACTTATTTATAGATTTTGACTTATTATCAAAATAATAATTTTTCTTTTAACAAAGTGATTTAAAATATTCTAAGCATTTAAAATACTTTGATAAATATGGTTCCTTTGAGTTTTGACCCATTTATCGTTTTTCATTTACAATTTAAGTTTCTAAATTTTATGTTTCATCGGTAGATAAAATACAACATAGTTATATAGACTTTTTAGTGGATCGAAATAATGATATCCAACCGCAACCCAGAATCAGGGATTGAAATGATCATCCTACATATATTATATATATATATATACAAGTACAAGTTAATTCTATATCTTAGAAAATATCGAAGCTAGGTAATTAAATAAATAATTAATTAATGACTATTTTCTCTTCCTCGATAATCTCCTTCTCACCACCACGTTTGGACAAAGGAGGAGAAGAGATGGGAGAAGTGAAAGTAGAAGCAACAGAAGCAAAAGAATCTACAGAATGATCGGAAGAAGAAGCTCCACCACCACCAGTTCCACCATTGCCGCCACTGTTGCCATCGCCGCCAGAAATTCCGGCAAGCAAATCAACAAAGGCCCCAACAATCAACTCATGGTGGTTCTTCCCATTCATCCTCAAATACCACCCTAACAACTCCTCCAAACACTCCCAATCTTTCAATCCATGGTTCTCCACCATCTCCTGCATAGATTTCTTGAAATCCCCATGTGGATCCTCAGATTCAATCGCCACAGCCACACTTTCTTTATATGGTATATCACCATTGCCACCACAGTCATCACGACCACCACCACCACCACCACCACCTTCAATCAGTATATCCACACATTGTTTGTTACCTTCAAGAATCGAACTAGTAGTTGGGCCAGGTTCAAAAAACAATCTTTCTGACCTTGCCCCACGGACAATGTTCTCAACTGAGGAGTACTCATTAGTGTTTAAGTACTCCTCGGACTCCGATGATATACTAGCAGATTCTGACGAGTTCGTGAAGAACGAATCTGGAGTGGTCATTTCTGCTTCTGCTTCAGCCGGATGTGTATATTTGGGGTCGAAAAAGACAGAATTGACGGTTTTAAACATCATATCACCAGAACCTACCCGAAAAGACATGGTTTTGGGGTTCTTACAAGAAGGCCATCGCCATGTTTCTTTGTTTTTGTTGAGCAATAATAGAGAAGGAATAAACTTCATGATGTTGATCCTTAGTGGTGTAGAAGGGGGTTTGTATGGTTATTAATTCTGTGTGTTGGTTTGGTATTAATGGTGATCACAAGGAAAGAGATAGAGAGGTGGAGAAAAAATGGGGGGTGATGGGAAGGGGGTGTTAAAAGACTTTGATGTAAGTATTTAATAATAAAGAGGCATGAGGAATATGTTGCTTATTTAATGCAATATATGCATGCACACCTCCTATCCAAATAATGAATAATCAATTGGGAGTGTGTTTTTTAATACATCTAATTTTAAAAAGTAAAATATTAGATTTGACACGTAATTTTAATAAAAGTGCATCATAAACTGTTTATTGCTTAAAAATTCGCTTTAGTAAAAACAGAATGCAACGAATTGTGTATTAATTTAAATTTGTTTTTTTTTAAACTTCTAACATGCATTCTAAATACCACTTATAAACTACATCTCATCTCGGAAAAAGGGGCACATTTTCAAACATTTAATACACCTAAGCAAATAGCCTATAATATTAATTTAAAATTGATATAATGGTGCCTTGTGATGTTGGACACGTGTTCAATATGGGTGAGCATATTAACCGAACATGCTCGGAACCGAAACCTGAATTGATGATTCGAGAGGACCAATAACCGGACCAATTAGCCTACAACAGTACCAGTCCCGATTTTCGATTTACTACCCAATTGAAACCGTTATATGTGTTTATGTAATTGGTACAAGTAGATAATGTTGAAAGCCTGAAACTAAAAACAATTTAGTTTTGATACCTCGTGTTTTGAGACCTGTAACTCAATCAGTATATAACGAAATAATTTGTTTTTGTAGTTCAAAATAAAATATAAACAGTAAACTACATGTTGAAATTTTTTAATGAAATTTCTTTTCCAAACCAGTGAGTTATAACAGTTTAAAGAAGATGATATGTTTGGTCTCGTCACCTTCACGACATGTCTTGTGTTTTACCCGGAACTAGTTGCATCGAATTGGGTTCAGGCTCATCCCTTAATGTGGGCAACAAGATGACCGTCCAAAACCCATCTTTTAAAGGGACTCGGAATTTATTATGGACTTTATTATATATATATATATATATATATATATATATATATATATATATATATATATATATATATATAACATTTTCGATTACAAAATATTTATACATAGATGATCCCTAAAATATATATATACACACACACACACACACACACACACATATATATATATATATATATATATATATATATATATATATATATATATATATATAGGTTAATGCGTTTCTTACATTTATTGTGTGCTAGAATGTACTGATAGGAATTTAGTAAATTAAATAATTATTTAATTAAATAAAGATATATATTAAATGATTTTCATAATTGTATATATATTAAATGATATTCATAATTATAATTCTATTTCTATAGAAACTAATTAAATTTGTCATTAATGTCAAAAACAATATTCTTTCAGAATGAATTCGTATCTAGGTTTTTATGTATGAATTCGTTTTTTGTTTCACGACTCACTCACTTAGAATACAATAAAGTTGCATGGAATATGAAGAACACTCTCATTCTTCTTGATACAAATTCATTTTAAAATAATATTATTGTTGACATTAATGAAGAATTTTAATAGTTTCCATAAAAAAAATTATATATATATATATATATATATATATATATATATATATATATATATATATATATATATATATTAGGGATCATGTATGTATAAATATTTTGTAATTGAAAATGTTATATTTAGATGTTAGTACAAGTAATTTTCTTTCAATTATTAAGTTACTACAAAAAAGTTGATGAAATTCATGTACTTTAAGGGTATTTTATTCCCTCTCTCCCTGGGCACAAATTATATTTGGAACCGCCTTGATAAGGTTTATACATGAAACTTATATAAGACAATATTAAGGACCGAAAACCGCCGCGTTTGATTAAAACATTTCTCGGTTCGGTCCAGTCCGGCTGTGGTGATTATTCACCCCTAGTCCTCAGGTTGAGACTCAAGTCTAATTGAAGACAAAAAAAAAAATATATGTATATTTACAGGTCGAGAATTGAACACCAACACAATATCAAACATATGTTCTTAAAATTTTATAAAAACAAAGTTTTTGAAACAAAAATGTTTGACACCAATAACGGGTAAAACCTAACTCCAATGGCAAAACATTAAAACATTAAAATTAAAGTTGTGTAATCTAATCAAACAATAAGGTGAAAATTTTTAGTGGTCATGTATTTTGTCATTTGTATTTGGTGTCTAAGTTATCCCACAAATTAAAATAATGATTTTTAGAATGAAATAACCAATATTTTTGCCTCTAAAATGGTGTTTTAATATCCCATTGCAGATTGTCTAATTACATAACGTTAGATAAGTTTCTTTGAGTTAAAGTTTTGTAAAAGTATCGTAATTATTTGAAAGAGTCCAAAGTTATCTTATACTTACCAATTGATATTTCAAGTACTAGTACTATATTAATGAAGTTTTTATATAATTTTGGCGGACTTACTATTTATACGGAGCATTCATATAAATATAGTACTTTCTGTCAACTACTTGCTACAGTGCAAAATTAAATACTAGTAATTATCAAATCAAAAAAATTTATAATTTTTTATTTCTAATAAATAAAAGTTTGTTTCGCGGCTTATCAAATTCTTAAAATTCTTGCGGCATATAACTTTATGGTTTTTTTTAATAAATTAATTTCACATGTGATTTTGTGATTGTTTTGTATTAAATGAGATTAATTAATTAATTAATGTATTTATTCTATGGATTGTGTGACCCCAAATATTAAGCTAATCGTATATACTTTTAAAAATAATATCGTGTTTCTTATATGGTATTACAATTTACTATATAATTACCAAACCTATATCAATTTCTAAATTTTAACTTAAATCGTAGAAGTGAATTTATATGTCATTTGAAGTTTAAGTGCAACCCCTTAAATAGTTTTGATAGAAAAAGAATACATTACAATTTGAAACAAAATAAAAGTGACTCTCTATAATTGATAAATTCAATGTAATTCATTATATATAATCGATTTTGATTTAATACAATTTTTAGTTTTTTTAGCAACTAAACTTTTATTTTAAGCAACTTGTATAGCATACGTGTCTCACACCTAATAATCTATTAAAATAGAGTTTATTCCATAAAATATTATATAGTTTGCTTTTCTTTTTCGTTCTATATCATAAACTTATTTATTCTTTTTCATACAAAAAGAAAAAACTGAACTTTAATATATTCAATATTATTTTATTAATAGAGGTGGTTATAAAAAATTAAAAATAAAACATATTGGGTTTATTTTATAAACACTAGTACAAAACTATGTTATGGGGTCGTTTTTGAAAAGCTATATCTTCTCACTTTTCATATTTCTCATCACCAAATGTCATAAACCGATTCACATGATTGTTTCAATAATAGTTTTACTAAAAATAAGTCATCATTACACATCAGACTTCACATATTCACATCTGTTTTACATAAAAAAAAAGTGACAATTAGTGAGACGGCCTAAAACGGTTAGCAAATGTCCTCTTTTTATAACGGGTCGGTTATTAAATGAGATATAAGGTGTTGAGGTTTCATTTTAAGTGATTCAAATCTTATATTGAAGTTTGGAACATGAAAAAACACGTGACAAAGCATTCCACGATCGAAAACGATGGCCAAACGTTATCTTTTACAATGGGTTTTTTATGTTATATAAATATGAACGTTATCTTAGTAGTGGTTCTGAGGAACCAGCAGGGCATGTGTATAGATGCTCTTAAGGAATAGAGTTCTCGTGACTTAGGGTCTCGAGAGGATGACTTAAGACAAATATGGGTTGGTATGGAAGGTAGTATTGGGCCCGTATTATTAAAAGCACCGGATCCCTACGCGGATCAAGAAGGAATCTTAGCTAACTAAAGAACTTGCAGGAGTGTGTAAGTGTTTGTGTATGCACTTTAGCCTATTTCTAATGGTTTTATTGTGTGTTTCAGTATGGTGGTTACCCGAGGTTTAGGCTCCAATGACCCCGAGAGGTCAAATGCTAGTAATGATGAGATTCGTAGGGCTATTAAGGCCATACTGATTAAGAATTTTGATGACTGCTATTATGGGTTTTAAGCACTATAACAATCCTATGGTGCATATACAACCCTAATGCTTTGGATCTATGTTTTCTCAAGTTATACATGCAATTTTCATATTATCCAAAGCATGAACCCTAACTAGCATACAATCCTGAGATTTACAACATAAAACAAGTTAGATGAATTCCTCTATGTTGTCGCTTGTAGACCTTGGCCTTTCAAGAGCTTAGTACCTTAAATGTGATACCTCAAATAAGTCACAAACACCAAGAACAATGGAGGAATACAAGAGAGAGAGGCTAGGAGGCACCCAAAATTTGGCTAGGGTTTCTTATTGGAAGTCTTGGCCAATTTTAGGGGTGTTAGGGGTTACATTTATAGTGTAGAATTCCTATGGCTTCAACTTGTAAACCCTAATTCATTCATTTAGGCCTTTAATCCAATAACTCATTTGATAGCCTTTTTGGACTAACTCTTCATGGACTCTCACGTAGATTTAGTCCATCCCTAATCAACATGGATCATTTGTCCAAACTATATGTATCACTGATTTACTTAACCAGTCCCTGTTAATTTAATCTGTCTCCTTTGATCACTAAATTAATTCCAAATTAATTCTTGATCATTACCAATTAAATAATATGATTTCACAATTAATATATTATTCTTATAATATATTAATAAATCACAAATAACCTCTTTCTCAAATATTCATCCTATCAAATTGCTCCGGTGAAGGCAGCCTAAAAGGACCATGCTACTATCGGGTCAAGTACATACCAATTATAGTTATGAGCTTAGACACCTACTCCAACATGCTATGACACCATCACTGAGGTTGTTGCTTCCGTAGCCACCACATCCTTTGTTGTTGTGAGACCACACGGGGGTGATTCGTTGTGGTTCTGGGAGTTCAACAACACGAAGCCACCAGAGTTTGATGGGACACAAGACCCAATTGTCCTGATGAGATGGATTTATGATCTCGAGGGTTGTTTTTACATTTGCTCCTTTCCGGAGAATTTGAGGGTTCATTTTGCGCTGAACCTTCTTTGCTTAGGAGAGAAGGATTGGTGGAAATTTGTGACGACTGACTATTCTCTTGTAGAGCGTTCGGAAGTGACATATGAGAGATTTACTGAGATGTTCTAAGATGAATACGTTCCAGTAGTTGAGAGAGAAAGGTTGGCCCAAGAGTTCATGTCTTTCAAGCGGAAGATAGAGACAGTGACTGAGATCACCAAGATGTTCCATGAGAGGTCCCTGATTTTCCCTGAGCACGTGTCGTCAGATCAGGCTTGTGTGAGTCGGTATCTGAGTATTCTGACAAGGGATATTCATGAGTTCATGGCAAACACTTCGTATCAAATATTGACTGAGCTGTAGACCAATGCTAGGAGGAGGGAGATCGATTGGGAGACTCGGGAAAGAGAGGATAGGGGGTGTAACACCCAAAGTTTTGAAGGCCAAGAAAGGAAACAAAACCCTAAGTTTAAGGGTCGACTCGGCGAGTCCGAGCGGGATCCGAGTCGAGGAGTAAGTGACCGACTCGGCGAGTCTGGTCTGTGCGAAGAAAACCCTAAATCTAGGGCTTGGAGCCTATTTAATTGCCTCATTCTTCTTCCTAGGGCTCCTTTACTGTCTCTCACACCCAGAACGCCACACCCTAAGCCTCCATTGTGCTCATTCAAGCTTTTAGCCATTTTTGAGTGATTTAAAAGAATAAAAAGAAGTGGGAATCTTTGAAGCATCAAGGAGTGGCCTTGGATCCGAAGTTTGGGGAACATTTCAGAGCATTTGAAGGTATTAATTCGTTTCTCTCCTTTAGATCTTCTTTGGTTATGAGTTTTGGGGATTTTAAGCCATGTCTAAGATCAATTCGAGCTTGAGGTCCAGATATGAGGTTGCTACCTCAGATCCATGCTTGTTTTGATTTAGAATCCCGTAAAGTATCAGCCATTGGGTGGATTTTGGAGCCTCTTGGCCTTAAACCCTAGTTTATGGTGCTTTTTGCCTAGATCTCCCTCTTTACACGTAAAGTTTGCAACTTTACGTGTGGGATAGGCTTGGGAAGGGTAGATCTACAGTTTGGAGTCCATGCATGACTAGAAATTCCTCTACATGTAAGTAGATCCCAATCGGTGAGTAGCTTGAAGATGAGGAGGAACTCGACGAGTGGGATGAACAGCTCGTCGAGTCGGATGAAGATGGGCATGAACTCGACGAGTTGGATGAACAACTCGGCGATTTGGTTGGAGATTGCCTTGTGCTCGGCGAGTCTGTTCTTGGACTCGACGAGTCAGGTCGCGTAGTCCCAAACCCTTTAAGTTAAGACTCGAGTCAGCGAGTTGAGCAAGGACTCAGTGAGTTGGACAGGACAGGATTCGGGAATCAGTAGACTCGGCGAGTCAATGGCTGACTCGGCGAGTCAAGTCGTGATTAGAAGGACTTTAAGCATAGGGACTCGGCGAGTCAGTAAGTGGACTCGGCGAGTAGGGTTGACCTGGAAGGTTGAATTTGACCAGGACTTTGACTTTGGCAAGAGTTGACTTGGTTGACCTTTGAAGGTCAGTTAGACTAAGTGTTATGTTGATATTGGTAGCTCGGGGAGCTAGTGGAGCAGCAGTTCGGAGTCAGTGGTCAGGTAGCGGTCAAAGGGATTAGCAACAACAGTTCAGCAGTATCAGGTGAGTTTCCCTTTGGGTGAATGGGTCTACGGCCACAATGTCGGCCCATGTAGACATGAGTAGAAGACCCGGGGGTTAGCCCTAGGCATCGTATGCTAGTATGTTGGCCAGGACGAGGTCCAATGTTAGCGGGCGGGTGCCCAAGGAATGATTTATGTGATAGTTTATACTTGTTGTCTGTGTGATACTTGTATGTGCCTGGTAGAGAGGTGAGTGTGGGCGAGGTCCCGTATCTCACCAATAGCAGAGTGTGGATGGTGTCCACATCTGAGTAGCAGCAGAGCAGGGCGAGGCCCAAGTCAGGAAGGTAGTGAGTGTGGGTTGGGCCCGTATCTCACTACCAGTAGGAGCATGGACGGGGTTCCGTGACTCATCAGTAGCAGGTCAGGGGCGGGGCCCAGACATAGGCGAGGCCTTAGGACAAGATCCGTTAGCATGTGTTTAGCCTATGTGAGATGTTTATGTGCTTTTATATGTTAGTGGGCGAGGCCCTGTGACAGGCGAGGCCTACATGAAGCAGATCTGTATCCGAGTGGGGCTCGAAGCCAGGCGGGGCCTGGAGCGGCGGGGCCATTGTAGCGGGCGAGGCCCGAGGTAGGGGGTGAGGCCCAGGATAGCGGGCGCGGCCCAGTATGTGCAGTATGTGGTTATGCATGGTATGTGGTAGGGTGGGGAACTCACTAAGCTTCGTGCTTACGGTTTTCAGTTTTGGTTTCAGGTACCTCCGGTAGCGGATGATGGAGCTCGGGATGATCGCATGGCACACACCATAGCTTAGACAGCCTGGGAATGTTTACTCTGATAACGAATATGTATTTTGGAAACTAACACTTTGTTTATGTTTGAAAACGATGAATTTGCTTAACGTAATGTTTTATCAAATGAAATTTTTAGTCTTGAATTTTGGGATGTTACAAGTTGGTATCAGAGCCTTGGTTTGAGGGATTCGGACATGCTCTCGAGCGTGTCTGAACTCAAACTGAGGGATTGGTATAGAAGTTTTCAAAATGAAATGACAGTTTTGTAAAAGAGAGTTTTGGGAAAGAAAACAGTTTTAGAAAGGAAAAAAAAAATAATTCAGAAAGAAAAGAACTTTGAAAAGAGAAAAAGGGTGTGGTGCATGCAATCAACCGAGCTCAAGTAAGTACCCCAAAATACTCATACCATTTTATGTTATGATTATCACTTGATAGAACAATATGCTAGATTGGGAATAAGGATCTAGGAATGATGCCTTATGTGCCTATTATATGTGTTTGAGCTGCATGATAGTGCTGATTAGACAGTAGTAGGATAGCCTATTTAGGTTATGCTTGAGTTTTTGAGTTGTGTTGCATGTTAGTTCAGATTCTTGTTGTTTGGATATGATTGCTTGAGTATGTCATGGTTAGATTTTCCCCTTGTCCGAATGTTGCTTGCTTTGTGCATTGTGGGATTTTGAGTGATGGGAGTTAGCCATTAGGTGGATACGTCACGTCACATGTGATCAGGGTGGGATAATCTCAGAGTGCTGCATTTGGTCCTATTGCGCAGCTCTTGTTTGAGTCCAACCGTTGTAGGGACGAGTCTTTTACTTGAAGGATTATCTGAGCCTCATCACATGTGATGGTATCCAGGTGATGGCTAATTGGAATCACAAGGAGACCTTCAGCAGCTGAGGACTGTTTGAGTTGAGTCAGAGGTTTCCCTAGGGTAAGCCTAGGATGAGATAGTGATGGGAGCAGTAGTAGTGGATAAGGGACCTAGTGGAGTCAAAGCAATTCCTAAGGAAAGTACGGATAGATGTGGAAGGTAGTATGGGCCCGTACTACTAAAAGCAGAGGATCCATACTTGATTCGGGAAGGGCCAAGACAAGACCGGGAACCTAGTAAGGGGTGTGTTTGGTCTCGCAGCAGTGAGGAGTTTTCTGATAGTGGTTGTGTTATATGTTTCAGCATGGTGACGTTGCGAGAGAGACCAGTGGGCGGATCAGGCACCAGAGAGGGGTCGGGCTCGGGTTTAGGGGCCGAGCAGCTCGAGGAGCGGATGAGAGAGTTGATATCAGCTGAGGTTACGCGCAGTATTCTAGCTCAGACTCCTATGATCTTTGGCACGGTCAAGGAGGGTATACTGGAGATCTTGGATGAGAGGCTGGGAGCCTTCCGTACCGAGATGATGGCTTTGTTAGGAGCGCGTACCTTGACATTTTGAGAGTTCAGGGCCTACGGGGCGCCAGATTATCATGGGGCTAGGGACCCCATTGCTAGCAGCAGATGGTTGGCTGATGTTGCCAATGCTTTTCGTACGAGCAAGTGTCCCGAGGGGGGACAAGGTTAGACTCACCTCCTGTCTTCTGAAGGACAGAGCGAGGGACTGGTGGGAGGAGATTGGCCATGATCTGGGGGATGATGACTTGGAGTGATTTCTCGGCCAGGTTCAGGGCGGAGTTTTCGCCAATTATTGAGGTGCGGCAGTTGGCACGGGAGTTTCAGGATTTGACACAGACCACTAAGACTGTGGCGGAGATCACCGCCAAGTTCAGGGAGAGGGCTCTTCTTGTACCGCAGTATGTCGCGGATGAGGAGATGAAGAAGGCTCGGTACCATGAGATGTTGAGGGATGACATCAGGGAGTTCGTGAGCAGATCCAGCTGTAAGACGCTGGAAGATATGATTTCTCGGGCTAGAGAAAGGGAAATTGATTTGGAGCAAATCCGGAAGAGGAAGCCGGATGAGGTTCAGGTAGCTGCGGGTTCGGGCAAAAGGCCCAAGGGATCGGATTCGAGATCGAGGGATCATCAGGACCGCATTCGATGCGAAAAGTGTGGCAGGGCACACGGGGGCGTGTGCAGGAGTGGTAGCGGTGGTGAGTCTGGCTGTTTCAAGTGCGGTCGGACTGGTCATTTCAGTAGGGATTGTACTGTTACCGCCGCGCAGGGATCAGACTTGATATGTTTTCACTACAACCAGCGGGGCCACAAGAAGGCCCAGTGTCCCAGTTTGTTTTCAGCAGGACGGGTGATGGCACCCGCCCCTGCAACTTTGAGGATCACGGATGGCTGTCAGGGCCGGGTAGAGGCACCTGCGACAGGGAGCAGGGCTTTTCAGATGACGACCTTGGAGACGCGAGCAACGCCGGACGTTGCAGGTATGTAATTTCCCATTCTCAGTTCTTTTATTTGTGCATAATTTTATTATTATGGTTCTGCATCATTATCGGTAAAAGTGTTTTATGTTGAGTGGTTGATTGTGATCGAGTTATATGCCATCTGCATACCTTGGATATTTGTATGGTAGTTAGGGGATGTGTTGTATTGAAGAAGGTTTCGAAGGATGCAGTAACTGTAGCATACTTGGAAGAGATTTGGTACGTCTCGCTAGTTCGGAGTGGCGCAGTGATTGTGATGGATTGGCTAAATCCCTAGCTATGGCGGGCTTGGGTTCCTCAGTAGATGGGTTATGGAATGGTAGCAAAGATCGGGATCTCTTTTGAGTATTGAGCAGCAAGGGGTAAGCAGGATCGAAGTGGGGGAGAATCCTCCGGGTGTGCCCAGAGAGGAGCACACAGACCCAGAATGAGTATGTGACCTTCGAGAAGGAAGAGAAGTAGTTCAGCGTTTGATGGATTGAGGATTTCAGGGTTGGGAGTTTGAGAAACTCCCCATCAGCTAGTGCGTGTGATGGTAATGGTTAGTTATGGTTGAGAATTCAGGTTGTGGATCGCCCGTAGGACTCGAGGGAGTCAGAATGAGGATCTTGAGAGCTAATGGCACATGGGTGCCTTCGTTCTAGCAGTCAGCATTGGATGGTGATGTAAGACTACGGGTAAGCCGTAGCATTCCTTAGTAGTTTTGTTAGCGGAGTTGGGGCGAGGCCCTTATCTCCTAGTGATCAGATAGAGATCAGGAATGGGTAGTGGACGAGAATGATATGGAGTTACCTGCATAGCCCTAGAGAGGTGAGACCTTGGGAGAGGCCGCTCCAGGATATAGTTGGGTGAGACCCGTGGGCGAGGCCCGTATGAGGTTAGCAGTGTAGATGAGACCTGGGAGCAGGGTTGCTTAGTAGTGTGGTTGGGTGAGACCCGTGGGCGAGGCTCGAGCGAGAGTGATTAGACTAGTGGGAATAGAAGGATAGATGTGGGTGGGACCCGTGGGCGAGGCCCGTGAGTTTTAGCAGCATAGGTGGGACCTGGTAGGGACCTTAGTGTCAAGTTAGGGGATTGAGAATCCCAGGTTTGTAGTGCCTGAATGGCAGAGTAGATTGAGCAGTTATAGGTGATCGAAGTTCTTTGGAAGTCGCTGGGAGCGACTATTGGTGGTGTTGGGACTAGCTACCGGTGGGAGCCGGTAATCCAGTCATTGATAGGTTGGTAGGGACCAGGGTGGTCTCAGTTCATCAGGAAGTCAGACGAGGAATAGCAGAATTGCCAGTCAGTGGCAGTGCGAGTATGCAGCATATGGTGGAATTTAGTTAGTTGATCATGTGGTGCTCGACACCAAATTGTAGTAGAAAGAAATGCCCAGTGGATACTGGCGATAATGACCCGTACTGAAAGTAGCGGGAGTAATAGAATCGGTGAAGTCAGGGTCTTCGCAGTGGCAGAGGGAATAGTTGGTTATGGAGCATTGCCTTGGGGAGGCAAGGAAATCGCACAAGGAAGGAAGTAGGAGAACCCCTATGGGTTCAGTGTAGTACTCAGTGAGTACCAGAAGGATTTTCGGTTGAGTAAGTTCTGTTTCTAAGTTGTTCAGGGTCAGGTTTGACCCTAGGTTTAACCGCGAGGTTTATGTTAGTCAGAATGACAAGGTGGAAGACCAGCGCAGGTAGGCGGCTGGTGTTGGGATAATTGGTGGGTATTGGAGGCGGATCGCAGGTGGTGGGCTATGGCAAACTTCGAGGACAAAGTTTAATTTAAGTGGGGGAGAGTTGTAACACCCAAAGTTGTGAAAGCCAAGAAAGGAAAGAAAACCCTAAGTTTAGGGGTCGACTCGGCGAGTCCGAGCGGGATCCGAGTCGAGGAGTAAGTGACCGACTCGGCGAGTCGGCCAAGGTGACTCGGCGAGTCTGGTCTGTGCGAAGAAAACCCTAAATCCGGGTCTTGGAGCCTATTTAATCGCCTCATTCTTCTTCCTAGGGCTCCTTTACTGTCTCTCACACCCAGAACGCCGCACCCTAAGCCTCCATTGTGCTCATTCAAGCTTTTAGCCATTTTGAGTGATTTAAAAGAAGAAGAAGAAGTGGTAATCTTTGAAGCATCAAGGAGTGGCCTTGGATCCGAAGTTTGGGGAACATTTCAGAGCATTTGAAAGTATTAATTCGTTTCTCTCCTTTAGATCTTCTTTGGTTATGAGTTTTGGGGCTTTTAAGCCATGTCTAAGATCAATTCAAGCTTGAGGTCCAGATCTGAGGTTGCTACCTCAGATCCATGCTTGTTTTGGTTTAGAATCCCGTAAAGTATCAGCCATTGGGTGGATTTTGGAGCCTCTTGGCCTTAAACCCTAGTTTATGGTGCTTTTTGCCTAGATCTCCCTCTCTACACGTAAAGTTTGCAACTTTACGTGGGGGATAGGCTTGGGAAGGGTAGATCTACAGTTTGGAGTCCATGCATGACTAGAAAGTCCTCTACATGTAAGTAGATCCCAATGGACTCGGCGAGTAGCTTGAAGATGAGGAGGAACTCAACGAGTGGGATGAACAGCTCGTCGAGTCGGATGAAGATGGGCATGAACTCGGCGAGTTGGATGAACAACTCGGCGAGTTGGTTGAAGATTGCCTTGTGCTCGGCGAGTCTGTTCTTGGACTCGACGAGTCAGGTCGCGTAGTCCCAAACCCTTCGAGTTAAGACTCGAGTCAGCGAGTCGAGCAAGGACTCAGTGAGTTGGACAGGACAAGATTCGGGAATCAGTAGACTCGGCGAGTCAATGGCTGACTCGGCGAGTCAAGTCGTGATTAGAAGGACTTTGAGCATAGGGACTCGGCGAGTCAGTAAGTGGACTCGGCGAGTAGGGTTGACCTGGAAGGTTGAATTTGACCAGGACTTTGACTTTGGCAAGAGTTGACTTGGTTGAACTTTGAAGGTTAGTTAGACTAAGTGTTATGTTGATATTGGTAGCTCGGGGAGCTAGTGGAGCAGCAGTTCGGAGTCAATGGTCAGGTAGCGGTCAAAGGGATTAGCAGCAGCAGTTCAGCAGTATCAGGTGAGTTTCCCTTTGGGTGAATGGGTCTATGGCCACAATGTCGGCCCATGTAGACATGAGTAGAAGACCCGGGGGTTAGCCCTAGGCATCGTATGCTAGTATGTTAGCCAGGACGAGGTCCAATGTTAGCGGGCGGGTGCCCAAGGAATGGTTTATGTGATAGTTTATACTTGTTGTCTGTGTGATACTTGTTTGTGCCTGGTAGAGAGGTGAGTGTGGGCGAGGTCCAGTATCTCACCAATAGCAGAGTGTGGATGGTGTTCCACATCTCAGTAGCAGCAGAGCAGGGGCGAGGCCCAAGTTAGGAAGGGAGTGAGTGTGGGCTGGGCTCGTATCTCACTACCAGTAGGAGCATGGACGGGGTTCCGTGACTCATCAGTAGCAGGTCAGGGGCGGGGCCTAGAGATAGGCGAGGCCTTAGGACAAGATCCGTTAGCATGTGTTTAGCCTATGTGAGATGTTTATGTGCTTTTATATGTTAGTGGGCGAGGCCCTGTGACAGGCGAGGCCTACGTGAAGCAGATCTGTATCCGAGCGGGGCTCGAAGCCAAGCGGGGCCTGGGGCGGCGGGGCCGTTGTAGCGGGCGAGGCCCAGGATAGCGGGCACGACCCAGTATGTGCAATATGTGGTTATGCATGGTATGTGGTAGGGTGGGGAACTCACTAAGCTTCGTGCTTATGGTTTTCAGTTTTGGTTTCAGGTACCTCCGGTAGCGGATGATGGAGCTCGGGATGATCGCATGGCACACACCATAGCTTAGACAGCCTAGGAATGTTTACTCTGATAACGAATATGTATTTTGGAAACTAACACTTTGTTTATGTTTGAAAACGATGAATTTGCTTAACTTAATGTTTTATCGAATGAAATTTTTAGTCTTGAATTTTGGGATGTTACAAGGGGACTCAGGGAGAGATAAGAGGCCAGTGCAGTCGCAACAAGCAAAAAAATGGTTTAAACCTGCTGACTTGAGAGTTGGAGGCCAGAAGGGCTGCACTTGCGATAAGTGCATCAAGGGTCATGAGGGACCTTGTTGATTAAGGACTATTTGTTATATGTGTGGCAATGAGGGGCATGTGGCAAAGGATTGCTCCAAGGGATTTCAGTTTTGCTTAAATTGCAACCAGACGGATCATTTAAGGTCCGAGTGTCCTCAGGTTGCATCGAGGACAGTTCAAGATCTTGCTCCTAATACCTTGCGTATTACTGATGGCCGTTAGGGGAAAGCCGAGAGTCCGAGGGCTCGAGGGACAACATTTCAACTGACGGCAGAGGAGGCCCGATCAGCATCGGGCGTTGTGGATGGTATGTATTTTTTTTATTAAACATGTTAATTTAATTTATGTTTGCTTATGATATTGCTCCTATTAGGTACTTTCCTTGGGAATTTTGTACCTACCCTAGTGTTGTTTAACTCGGGTATGAGTCGGTCTTTTGTATCGTCATCATTCTGCCGTGATTTTTGCATTGATCAGGAAGCCTTGAGTAGACCATTGCAGATTTCTATAGCCGAGAAGCATGCGGTCTCTACTACTAATATCTACGGGGTTGTGTATTGGAGATCTTGGTGTTGGGTAGCCGATCGATTTTATCCCTACTGTGATGGGAGATGTATGTTTTCATGGGTATAGATTGGTTGAGCCGTTTTGGGGCTCTGATTGACTATGAGCGGTAGTTGGTGATGATTCGGGATCCTAGTGGTGGAGTGCTTACCATTTACAATGAGGGTACTAAGTCAGAATCAACATTATGTTCTGCCGCTAGGGCGAGGCAGTGTCTACAACAGGGGTGCATGGGATATCTAGCATATGCGGTGGACACTCGGGTTGATGAGAAGAGATCGATTTCCATTTTTAATGTTCATGTTGTGCATGATTTCCCTGATGTTTTTCCAGAGGAGTTACTGGGTGTGCCTCCGGAGAGGCGGGTGGAGTTTCAGATTGATCTGACCCTTGGTGCGGAGCCTATCGCCAAGGCTTCGTATCGTCTTGCACCTCCTAAGATGTAGGATTTATCCTCTCAGCTTCAGGATTTGTTAGGAAAAAGAGTTTATACTGGCAAGCAGTTCACCATGGGGAGCACCGATCCTTTTTGTCAAGAAGAATGATGATTCACATCAGATGTGCATTGATTACCAGGATTTAAACAAGCTGACGGTGAACATGGATCATCAGCCCTTTGGACTAACTCTTCATGGACTCTCACATAGATTTAGTACATCCCTAGTCAACATGGATCATTAGCCCAAACTATAAGTATTATTGATTTACCTAATCAGTCCATGTAAATATAATTAGTCTCTTTTGATCACTAAATTAATTCCAAATTAATTCTTGATCAATACCAATTAAATAATAATATATTATTCATGTAATATTAATAAATCACAAATAAACTCTTTCTCAAATATCCCTCCTATCAAATTGCTCCGGTGAAGGCAACCCAAAATGACCATGCTACTATCGGGACAAGTACATACCAATTATAGTTATGGGCTTAGACACCTAATCCAAAAAGAATATCATGATGAGCATTTGCGCAATATTCTCGGGGTTTTGAGGATGGAGAGTCTCTATGCTAAATTCTCCAAGTGTGAGTTTTGGTTGCGCGAGGTTCAATTTTTGGGACACCTCGTCAATCAGAACAGTATCTTAGTTGACCCAGCCAAGATAGAGGTGGTGATGCAGCGGGAAGTTGCAAAGTCTCCATCTGAGATTCAGAGTTTCCTCGGTTTGGCAGGATATTATCAGAGATTAATTCAAGATTTCTCCAAGATTTCAATTCATCTCACTAAGTTGACGACGAAGGATGTTATGTTCTGTTGGGTGTCTAAGAGGCAGGCATCATTCGAGACTCTTCGCCAGAAACTTTATGAGGCGTCGATACTTTCCCTCCTCAAGGGAGTTAAAGACTTTGTGGTTTATTGTGATGCATCCATTTCGGGGTTTGGTATTGTGTTGATGCAAAGAGGGTATGTGATTACATAAACTTCAAGGCAGGTGAAGCCTCATGAGGCGAAGTATCCCACTAATGATTTGGAATTTGGGGCAGTGGTTTTCGCTCTCAATATTTGGTGATATTATCTTTATGGAGTTTGGTGTACCATCTACATGGAACATAAGCGCCTGAGATATCTTATGGAGCAGCCTAACCTGAACATGAGGAAAAGGAGGTTGCTTGATGTGGAGAAATATTATAATTGTGAGATTTCGTATCACCCAGGAAAGGCCAATGTGGTGGCCGACACCTTGAGCCGAAGGAAGGTCAGTACTCTGATTTAGGATGTGTGTTTGACGATGATTATGATGATTGCAGCCTTGGAAGTGATCAAAGAAGCATAGTCAGAGGCCATAAAGGAAGAGAATCAGAAGAGTAAGTGGGTGATCGATTAGGTTTCAACCCTCATGGAAAGTTGTAGCCTTTGGAGGTTCCACTGTGGAAGTGGGAGCAGATCACGATGGATTTCATTACAAGATTGGTAAAGACTGCAAAGGGTTTTGATGCTATCTGGGTGATAGTTTATTGTTTGACGAAGAGTGCTCACTTCTTAGCCATAAGTAAGAGTTATTCTTCCAAGAAGCTAGTCAAGATTTATGTTCGAGAAGTGGTGGCTCGGCATGGGGTGTCGACTTCTTTTGTGTCGGATTGGGTTGTTAGTTTTATTTCCAGGTTTTGGAAGAGGTTTCATGATGAATTGGGCACCCAATTGCATTTCAGTACCGTCTATCATACGTAGACTAACAGACAGAGTGAGCGGACTATCCAGACGCTTAAGGTTATGTTGCGAGCTTGCATTATTGATTTCAGAGGGAGCTGGGACTCTTACCTCCCTTTGGTCAAGTTCTTTTACAACAATATCCATCATGGCAGCATTAGGATGCCTCCCTTTGAGCTTATGTATGGGAGAACGTCTCACTCTCCAATTTTCTGGGGCGAGGTCGGAAAAAGAGTCATGAGAAGCACTGAAATAGTGCTCAAGATGATCGAGCTTATTAAGAAATTCAGACAGAGATTGCTGACGGCCCAGAGCCGCCATAATAGTTATGTGGATCGGGGACGCTATGATTCGGAGTTTTAGGTTGGAGATTTGGTGCTCCGAAGGTATTGCCAAGGAAGGGTGTTATTAGATTCAAGAAGCGGGGCAAGTTGAGCCCCAGGTTTATTGGCCCTTTTAGAGTGATAGCCGAGTGGAAAAGGTGACATACTAATTAGAGCTACTTGAGGAGATGAGCTAGATTCACGACAGCTTCCATGTTTCCCAGTCGAGGAAGTGTATAACGGATGAGACAACTATGGTTCCTTTGGATGACATTCAGGTTGATGGCTGCCTGAATTACATCGAGAGGCCGATGGAGATTCTGGATCGGATAGTGAAAACCTTCATGAACAAGGTAGTCAACTTGGTCAAAGTTCAGTGGCAGCATCGGAGAGGCTCTGAATAGAACTGGGAGCCTGAGGACAAGATACAGGAGCATTATCTGGATCTGTTTGCAGAGGCTGACTTCGAGGACGAAGTCTGATTCTAGTGGGGTAGAATTGTAAAGGATGAGATACAATAGCATTATTTGGATCTATTCGCATAGGTTGACTTCGAGGACGAAGTATGATTCTAGTAAGGGAGAATTGTAACACCCGATTCTAGGTAATTTCATTTTAAGCCATTCATATTGTTTTATTTGTAGTTTGGCCACTTACACTGGAAGTATTAGCCTTGTATGTCGTGTGTAAGTCAACAGATGAGTCAAGGCGGAGGAGGGAGTACACTGGGCGTCTATATGGGTACGTTGGGCGTACTCGCGTGATTCCTAAACCCTAAATTTTAGAGTTGTGACCCCTATTTAATCACCTTATCTATCCTGGACATCCTCTCATCCAGCCTCTATTCCCTTTAAACCTTAGAACGAAACCCCAGCCTTATGTGTGTGATTGAGAGCCTGAAAGTGACCTTGGAGTGTTCTTGGTTATGAAGGAAGGATCATTCAAGAAGTGGTGCTGTTTGCAAGTCTTTGGATCCAGAATTTATACCTCCTTATCCATCCCTTGAAGGTATTCAGTTCTTACCTTGGAACTTTTGCTGTTAGATCATGTCTTTGCATGGATTTATGCTTCATTTATCCCAAGACTTTCATATTTATGAGTATGGAGTACTCTAGGGCTTTTGAGCTGCCTTTCAGAGGTCTTAGGTTGTTGTGAGTCATAAAAATGTTACATTGACCTTCTATTTCCCCTCATACAAGTGTTTTGGAGCTTTTGGTGATGTTAAAGTTAGGGTTTTTGAGGTTAAGCCCTCTTTAGCCATGCAAAGGCTTAAAGTCAGAGACTTTATGGTTTAGGATGTTCTTGTTGGGTTTTAGTTCAAAAATTGTTTCAAAAACTACAAAATATGGAAAACAGAAGACATAATTTTTTTTGAAATAACATAAACATTTTATACCTACGAAGGATCTTCTTGCAAGTTATAGAAAGATTTAAACACCAACCATAGAAAGGATGAAGAAATAACAACCTTTGTTGTTCTTTGGTTCCTCTTGGGAGGCTTGGAAGTTGATGAAGAATGTGGAACCATTGAGACACCAAAAATAACTCAACTTGATGTAGATGCTAGTCCATAAACTCTTAAACCCTTAAGCTTTAAGTTCACAAGCAATATGAACCTAAAGAGGGCATGAAGATGCAAGTAACTTCAAGAAAAAGATGCACAAAAGGGAGAGAGTAACATGCTCTAAGCATGTTACGATTTTAAGAGGCTAGAATGGATCAACCCATTCAAGAATGCAAGCCTCAAATTTATATTGTCTCAAAGTGAAGTCTTTAACCATTAGGTCCTTCCACTTTAGAAAAACAAGTCTCTATGTCATAAGAGTGCCAACCATGCTTACTTAGGATGGTTTCTTTTCATTAAACTAATGCAAAACTCATCCCCTCTCTAGCCTCATCAATTTTCGGACACGAGAGTATAAAAAGAAAGATAAGTTCAAATTTTATAAAACGAGTTTATAAAATATAAACTCTAACTTTTAGTTAAAAGACAAAAACATTTATCTAGTCCAAAAAGTTGTACATGACTTATTAATTCATACCATATGAATAATATGTTACTTGCTAATGAAAATTATTATTTCCATATAATAAATAATTTCCAATTTAATTATAAGAGTTTTATTGAATATTCATTAAAATCAATTTCTAATAAATAATCAATTATATCAAGTTGTTGTTAGTTTGACCCATTAGTATCATATATTAATTAGCAATATCACTTTAATATGACTCTTGAGCATACTATACCTTTCAATCTCCCACTTGCGCAAGACTCATATTAGATTGATATAGACAGTGGTGAATGTCTAGCAATATTTCACTACCCCCAACAACATACGACTTTGTGCCATTCTATCAACGCTCAATTCCCAAAAAGCTCAAAGCTACAATTGGTGTACAAGGTAAGTTTATCAATTAACTCTTTGCTACAAACATCATGTTGAACGTGAGATACGGATCGCGATCAATCTCATTATTTGTTCAACTTTTGGTAAGGCGCCTTAGATGTCTAACTCTCAACACATAAGAGGAACAAATCCCATCTTGACTACATATGCCTTTTGCATAGTTCACATGTAACACTCGTGTTTCTAGCCTAGGCATTTATATTGAGTTGATAGTCTAGGCTAACCTTTGTAACTCATTTTGAAGAAATGAAAAGGAATTATGTGAATATTATATGAATTATGTGTTTTATGCTTAATTATTAGGGCTTAATTAATTAAGAATAAAAATAAACGTCAAAATTAAAGTGTGAGATAAGCCTGATATCTTAACATAAAGTTTTAGTGGTCGAAACAAGGATTTCAGGGATATAAAGAATACCAAAATCCGAGTTATAACGAAGAAGTTATGACTTGTCGAAGTTTCGCGACAAAACCGGCACGGTGCTGAGTGTCGTAAAAAGTGAGTTTTCGATAAACTACTTTTTATCCTTAGTGATCTAAACGAAATTCGTAGTATTCGTTAAACCGAGAAGTTCGATAAAAAGAACGCCCAAATCTGACTTCGTATGAGGAAGTTATGATTTTTCGAAGTTTCAGCTTAGCAGTAGACAACTAAAAACTCGAATTTTAGATCGAGCAATTTTTAGCCGACACAACCTAAACAAGAATTGAAGGTCTCGTCATTAGGAGCACAACGGTAAAAAGTATGATGAAAACGGACATCGGATGAAGAAGTTATGAATTTTTAACGGATTTCCTGTCCTGATCTGTTAAAAATAATAATATAAAATTTAAAGTCAAAATTAGCCGACGATGTCTAAACGAAAGTTGTAGAGCGTAATTTTAGCTATGCGTGCATATAAAGAACGTCAAAAACGGAGCTCGTATGCGAAAGTTATGAATTTTAGAAGATTTTGGCACAAAATTCGAGAAATTTCGCATAGATAAGCTTCACCCGGAAATGCCACGTCACCCTCGCCTCGCATGCGCCACGTGTCCTGCTGAGTCACCCGAGCTGCTGAGTCATCCAAGTAGCTGGCAGTCACGTGTCACTTCCGGATTTGACCGAAGTCTCGGCCCTCGCACATCCGACGCATGCATAGTGACTCATCGCATCCGAAGCCTTCACATGAGCCACGAGCCACCCACCTCGGATCCGAAGTTCGGTCCAATCAAAGCCCTCCAGCGAGGCCCTCGCATGCGCAACCCACGTGCGAGCAGGTGCTGCCTCCTTTGGATCTGCTGCCGCATGTCTTCTTCCTGACTATCCGATCAGAAGCCTCGCCCCTATAAATAGAAGGGTGCGAGACCTCCCGGGTAACTTTGAAAATTTGTCAATTTTAACCCCTAAACCCATATTTTCTTCATCTTAACATCCCGCAAACCCCCGATATCGATTGTAAAGCCCGAAATACTCCACGAAGTGCCCGAGAAGCTCGGAAAATTTATCTTTTCGATTTCGAAGCCCGACTTTGGAAAAGCCCGGTTTCTCAATAAAACTCCCGGTTTTATTAGAAACGATCGTTTTAGGAAACAAATTGTTGCCTGATTATCACCAAATCAAGTGAGTGTATAGTCACTTTCATTTTACACATAGATATGAAGTATTTACCTTATAATACGTGCTATGTGTAAATATATTAATTGTTTATTTGAGGTGACTGTTGAGTTGACATTTTATACAAGTTTTAAATTGTATAAGTATTTTTATCTACAAATATGTTGGGTGGAACATGGGTAGATAGTGATGTGTGATAAAATAAAATTGAGGAGAGGCCTCGATGAGTTTTGAGATCCAGTCATCTAGCGGAGTTTGGATGACGACCACGGACTTTCTAGACAGTCCAGTGGGAAACATTAGCAGGTCCGCAACCTGTAGGTGTTAATGAACTGAGAGTGTTCATTCGTTGTACTCCATCCCCCTCATGGTTGCCTTTAGGACATGTATGGCTGAGGAAACCCCTTAGCAGTAGTGTCCATCCCGATGATATTCTTTAGGCTAGGTCCCTTGTGAAAAGTGTTTAAGGACATAAAGTAAGGATAACAGGAACGGGTAATCAGGGTTATTGTTGATTGATAAACTTAGTAAGTTTTTTATTATTGTGGGTTGAAAACCTTATATGCTCACCAGGCTCCCAAGCCTGACCCACTCAGTTTTTATGTTATAGGTAGTGGACCCCGAGCATAGTCGGAGGACGACGAAAGATTTTTGGATTATAGGCCAGTAGTTGTAAATAACTGTTGAAAGGCTTATAATGTCTTGTTTATGCTTTTGATCTGTATCGGAACACGACATCCCAAGGTTTTGATATATATGGAAAATATATACCTTCTTAATGAAGGATTTTGATAAACTTTTATCATATGTTGTTTGGGGACCAATTCCGCAACATCTTTTAAAAAGATTTCTCTGATTTTATTTTAAAAAGCATAAATTAAATCGGTCTTTTCTGTCCGAGAAATTAGGGGATGTCACATCACACCATACCTGAAAATGGGTTTTATAAATGCCCGGTTAAGGAACAGCATTTGACCATATCAAAGCATAGTCCTCCTTACACTTAAGTCCCACTATGTATCTCAGGTGTTAAGGATACAAAGATAGTACCTTTTAATTAAGTCTCATTCATGATAGCGATCCATGAGATGATCTTGATGTTGGTCAGTTCAATACTAGTTCTCTGCCAAGTACCGATGAAACTTGGTTACAACCACTTGCCTACTTTCATCTAGTGAGATTCAACCAGTCCAATTCATATTAGTCTTACTTTATAATTTCTCCCACAATTATATCTAACTATGAACCTTTAGAATAATAACATTATTCATGGATTAAACATGTTAAGATAGAACACAAAAAGTATTAATGTGATTACTATATCCCAATATATCATAACATTATCAAATAGTTTTTGTTATAATGTTCCGATATCTAAATCCTAAATCCTAAATCCAAATCAAAATCACATTTCTAGAATAACAAAGTCTTACAGCTAAAGTATGACCATTCATACTTAGCTCAAAAAATGACTTTATCAATGGGTCTGACAAACTTTAATTTGTATGAATTCTACGAATACTATCATCTCCATACTTAACTTTACTCTAACTATATTTAAATTTCTTGGACAATATGATTGGTGTTCTTTCATGACATAGATTCTCTTAGCTTGATTAAGTATAGTCTCGAAGTCACAAAGATTTCTATGTGATCCTCAAATGACAGAAATCAACATAGTTTTTCAATGATCCCATTTATCCAATCATACTTGAATTCAACTTCTATAGTAGTGTATTCTTATTTTGTATTAGAATGTGTCATTATGTTTTGCTTGGACCTCATTCCAACGAAACTTACCCTTCATTCCATAATGAAGTCAAAATCCAATTATAATTCATAATTATTTATACCTGTTTAGAAATTAATAGCTTGCATATCTCTATCCATAAAGATCCTTTCTAAACTGATTGTCTCATATACATTCTCTTAGTTCTTCTAAAGTACTCTTAGAATGCTCTCTTAGGCATCCAGTGACTTAACCATGTATTCAATAAGTATCCTATGACATGCTTACAGCATGATTAAATACCATGTCCTATAATATGGCATAAATGATGAATTCATTTTCCAAGCAAATAGAATATAAATCATTTCATCTAGTTCAAGCGTATGAGCTATGTACTTTTGAGGCTAGCTCAAAATGGTGTCATAAGACAATGCCAAGAATTCTTCCAAAAGAATCTTGTGTCTTGATCCCTTTCAAGATATTGCCAATATATATAAGGACATTAAACTTTTAACATTCATTTTATCTATCCCTTATAGATTTTACATTCCAAGAATGTATCTTCTCCTTCCTAAGTCTATCATTTTAGAAACACTTTCTGAGTCAAGGTGAAAATGACCTTGCTTAGTCAAAATGTGATTTCAAATGAATGAGTATATCTCATTCATACAAGATTAGGATTTTCACTATGTTCTCACTAGTTCTTAGTAAACACACATGTTCTATTCACTTTGATATAAAAACATACATTGTGGGTTTATATTAAAATGATTATTGCAACATTGAGATGTTTTCTTTATATCCACAAGTGGATCTCAAGCTCTACACATTTTGTTAGGATAAAATGGATTAAGAAAACCTCCAGGCTAAGCTATATAGGTATCTTCTAATAGATGTCTATTAAGAAAAGCGGTCTTTCTTGAAATCTATTTGCTATATCTCATATTAAGAATATGAATTTATAGTAAACAATATCCTTATTGATCTAATCCTAGTTAATTGTTAGAAAGGTTTGATCATAGTCAATTTCATGAGTATGATGATGACCATAGTTAATGACATGAGTATGAGAAAATCCTTTTACTACAAGTCTTGCTTTAAATGTGTATGGTTATCTATGTGTTGGGATTAAAACCCTAATTGTGATTTGATGAACAAGATGCGGAAAATAAGAACAAACACAAATAATGAAGATTATGTCGAATGATCACTCGATTTATTGAAATATGAGGAATAAATTACACTTAAAGCATAGACTAAAGAATCTAACACTACATAAGAAACCTCACGTGGCGGCTACATTTTGCCTCACACTCTTAACCCTAATTATGAATAATACATGACTATTTATAGGGAAAAGACAAGTCTTGGGCTTTTAACCTAGAATTCATCAAAGGGGCCCATTGCCATCATCCATGGAGTGCTTTGAAACCCTACAATCTCCCCCTCAAAGTATGGAATGGATGACAATGCTTTAACTTCCAAAACAAGCATCTAGCAAATAAAAAGATCTGCAACGAGGAATATATGAAGCAATCCACGAACCTTGATTCTTCAATAGTCTTCAAACACGAGCTCTAGGATATATAAATCAAGCACTGAAGTAATGTCTTTAAACTTCATTTTCGAATGTAATCCCAAAGAATCTTCATGAAAACCAAACCCGCCATAAAAACCCATTTCAGAACAAAGAAACTGAATCACTTCTTGTCTTTGAAGAGCTCCCCCTCCAAGTCACAACAATCTTCAAATAAGCTAATGAAATAAGCCATCAAAAAATATCATGTAACAACCCAAACTTTAAGATTCGTAACGCCACTTGATCGAGAAAATACAAGAAGTCGGAGATATAACAAGTCCTTAGCAGAGCTCGATGAAAAACTTCCACTGTAAAGGATACTTCTCTGTAAAAGCTTTAGTAGAGCTCGATGAAGAACTTCTGCAATAAAAGCTACCTTCATAATTCTACCACAAGCTTTATCAAAAATCTTCAACTTTGAAAAGTCACAAATCTAATTTCGAATGGCCATACCAAATTCTCCCCCGATTTATAATCAAGAACATGATTATAAAGCCTTCAAATGGTCATGAGAATGATCTTGAATGGATAAAAATTTACTAAGCTCCCCCGTGACAAAATGATATTAACGATGAAGTATAAAATCCGAAAAAGTCGTGAAAATTTGACGTTATCACGAAAAACGACTTTTCCGAACCGCCAAGACTTGATGGAATCCATAATTTTCTGTTCACAAAAAAAATATGTGCGTTAAAGAATTCAAAACTGTTCACCAGCCCTCAAATTTGCAAACTTTTCGAAAAGTGGGCTGAAACTGCCATTGCGCTGAAAGTCAAGGGACTTAAATGGAAATTCTGCATCATCTTCCCTTTAACTTGTAATAATTTTGGAATTTGGACAAAAGCGGTCACTTTGTTAAAACTCTGGGAACCGAATGTAAAAAATAATGCATCTTCTTGATATAATCGATGAAAAGTCGTTCTTTGACTTTTAAAGTCAAAATAAGATCCGATGCAAGAAACTGTGAATTGCAAGTTCTGTAGCAATTCTGATTCGGTTAATTAAATCCGATTTTGAGTTACGGTTCCAAATACCATCTGATTCCGAACACCAGTAAACTTCGAACAACAATCGATCCGTGATGTGAATTACGGTTCCGAGACGAACTTTCGATTCTTAGACTCCTTTCGTTCAGAATCAATCCGTCCAACATCACACTTCAGATTCTGAGCCATATTCCAATTCCGAATCACGTTCTAGATCCTAGTCCCAAATAATTCCGTGTGACATCCCCAAAATCATGGCCAGAAAAGACCGATTTTGTTTATGCTTTATAAAAATCAGAGTACTTCATTTTATAAAAAGGTTGCGGAATTTGTTCCCAGAAAAACATGGTAAATACGTTATTAAAACATTTTCGAAGAAACGTATTTATTTCATTTTAAAATGTTTGGGATGTCATCGTTAATACCGAAACATAAGCATAAACAGACTTACAATGATTTACACTAGTGATCTACATCTCTTTTAAATCTCTCAGTGTAATGTCACTTCACTTCGTCACCTGTGATATACATAAACTGAGTGGGTCAGGTTGGGAAACCTGGTGAGTACATAGGGTTTTCAACCCACAATAATATAATTATTATGTTCAATCAAACAATCAACCCCATTACCCATCCCCATTATCTTCTTTACTCTTTAAGGATTTAACCTAAGAGTCATCTATCCTGCATTCGTTTATTCCGAAGTCCCTTACTTCCAGGGTTATGGGACTGGCACTAAATCCATAGCTGCCAATATTCGTTCATAAAGCACTAATTCCATAGCTGCTATAGTCTATTCATCGGGTACTAAATCCATAGCTACCAGTCTTTATCTAATAGGTACTAAGTCCATAGCTACCAATGTTCAACAGGTACTAAGTCCATAGCTACCAATTCCTACAGGTACTAAATCCATAGCTACCAACGTCTAAAAGGTACTAAGTCCATAGCTACCGGTGTTTGTCCCATAGGCACTAAGTCTGTAGCTGCCAATGTATACTCACGTCATCTTCTATCTCTCATCATTCATCTACCCATCTCATACCCAACATTCTCGTATATATAAAATACGTATACAGTTTAAGTCCTTTAAAACATGTATAAAACGTTCAACCAGCATAGACAGCAAGTATTCAGATAATGTGCACACATAGCACGTAGTTTATATAAAATACTTCATATCTATGTGTAAGATGAAAGTAACTATGCACTCACTTGAGAAGGTGGTGACTCGGTACTCGGACAGCGCTTCGTTTACTTTAAAATAATTTCCTTCGACGAAACCTAGTATTATTACCACTAGATTTTAGTCTAATATTTACCGTGACTAATTATTAGTCTTATTATTATTATATAAGCGTTTAAACAATACTTTCCAACCACTATGTACAGACAGGGGCCAGACATAAAACACTGGAGGGCAGGACCATTTTGGCATATAGCACTTTTGAAATCCAACAACCCTATGCGGCCCTTTAAACCAGATTCCCCGTACCGCGAGTAGTTAAAAATATATTATAACGACACTTATATAAGTCATAATAATAGCTCAAATATTTATTATAAATTTATAATAACAATACTAATTTTAAATATAAACTATATTTAAAATAGGGTAAGCATAACTTACTTACAAGGGGATTTTAGCTAGGAGTCGGGCTCTGCAGGGGCAGAACTTCGTCGCTGAATCTTTCTAAGAAAGATTCGTGCAGCGCTTCAGCGCTCACCTTACTATACTAAAACTACAGAAAGAGAAGTCGAATCACGAGGGACCGAAATGCTCGGGGGATAAGGAGAGAAAGACTCTTGAATCAAGAGAATGGTGCAAGAAATATGAGAGCCCAAGCCTCTTATTTATAGTAATTGAATTTACAAAAACTATCCCCCATAATTACTTAATGACCTTATAGTTATATAAACAACTAAACACCCCTTTATAATACTATTTTAAATAGATTTAATGATATTTGCACTAAACTAATGTCGAAAGAACTCAACATTAGTCTTATAATGACCGCATCGTCGATACATTTCTAATGATATATACATATGTATATATATGTGTACGTATATATGATTTATACTTTATTTTAATACGTAAATATGCTATTATAATTTGTAACTCGTTCATACGAACTCCGTTTTTGACATTATTTATATCCACGCGTAGGTGGAGACGTACTCTACAACTTTCGTTTAGACTCCTTCGGCTAATTTTGAATTTATTTTTAAAGTTATATTTTTAACAGGCGGGGACAGGATTGGTCCGTTATAATCTCATAACTTCTTCATCCGATGTCCATTTTCGTCTGTCTTTTTATTGTTACGCTACTAATAATGAGATCTTCAATTCTCGTTTAGGTTGTGTCGGCTAAAAATCGCTCGATCTAATATTCGAATTTCGGACTGTACACTGCTAATCCGAAACTTCGAAAAGTCGTAACTTCTTCATACGAAGTCAGATTTGGGCGTTCTTTTTATCGAAGTTCTTAGTTTAACATATTCTACGACTTTCGTTTAGAGCGCTAAATCTAAATCTCGCTCTATCATAAATTTACTATTTACGCTTCCCGGCGCCGTGCCGGTTCCGACGCGAAACTTCGACGGATCATAACTTCTTCGTTATAACTCGGATTTCGGCGTTCTTTATATGTACGGAAACCCTGTGACATCTTCTACAACTTGGTTAAGATTATTTATTCTAAATAATCTTTTTGTCGAAAAGTCGTTTTCGACCCCTATTGCCTCTAAATTGACTAGCCCGGATCTGCGGGCGTTACATTCCGATTGCGAGTATAATTTCATTTGTTTCGATTTTATCTTTGACAAGCCTTTGCGAACCGATACACACAACCATTCCGATTGAGTTTCAATTCAGATTACGAAGCCCGTCACCTGTTCTTGACTTCTAACAAACGCTGGTACAAACAACAAACCTAAATCGTTGATTCTCCAAATCATCCTTAATCTTCACCGAATGATATAATGAATGAATCAAAATTTATATTCGATGAATGAATGTACTGACTTAGATCGAACACAAAATCAGATAAAATCAAAATCGATCTTGATAAAGGTATTATTTATGAATATCGACTCCATAGCAGAAGAACAATGGATTTCACGGAACGATAATCACATATTTGAGATTAGTCGGTTAATTGCAGTATGTGATTGTAAAGATAAGGGTATATGGGCGAGACTAAAACAATATAACGATTGTTGATTTTACACGGAATTAAGAAACGTATCCAATCATGAATACGAACAGAAACACAAATTGGATCAAGGAAAATACCGGATTAACAGTAACAGAACACATAACTTTTCATGAACAGTTGGTTGAACAGAAAGCTTGATTCCAAGTCGCCAAAACATCAAAAATCTTCAAAATCGTGTGCAGAAAATCATCAAATCAAGAACTGATACTTTAAAAATCAATAGATTTTCAAAGACCCGCTCTGATACCACTTGTTGGGATTAAAACTCTAATTGTGATTTGATGAACAAGATGCGGAAAATAAGAACAAACACAAATAATGAAGATTATGTCGAATGATCACTCGATTTATTGAAATATGAGGAATAAATTACACTTAAAGCATAGACTAAAGAATCTAACAGTACATAAGAAACCTCACGTGGCGGCTACATTTTGCCTCACACTCTTAACCCTAATTATGAATAATACATGACTATTTATAGGGAAAAGACAAGTCTTGGGCTTTTAACCTAGAATTCATCAAAGGGGCACATTGCCATCATCCATGGAGTGCTTTGAAACCCTACACTATGTAATTTATTCTTTCTAGAAGAATTATTTACTCCCTCTAGCCTTGCTATAGGGATAATTTTAATCCATCCCATACATGATACTATACATGGATTACATCTCATGTTCATGACTCTAAGTCATTTATCAGATTCGAGATCTAATATAGCATCTTGGTATTTGACGGATTTTCCAAAAACCATTAATAAAATCTCATCAATGAGAGATTCCACATTTCTCAAGTCATAGATGATTTCTACCATTAATGCGAACAATTTGTGTTTGTGAATAGCTATTATTTAAGTTTAACAATCCTTGTTAAAACTAGTGCCAACTATTACTACATAAGGTTATGGTTCTTGAGCTGCTTCAAGTTCCATGTACCTCCCACTCGCTTTGTAATTAGAAGCTTGCTTTCTACTAACTTAGCTTTCACAAGAATAAGAGAACTTATTCTTGCTGGATTTGCATATGATAATCTATGCCACATTTAGAGTATTACACAAATATGTATTTAATAGATTTTAGGTTTAGAAGCTTTAGTCCAACATCGGCTACATCCACAAAACATTAAGTAAGATGAGGATGGATCCCTTCCTTATTAAATCTTATAAAGTTTTTAATCTACTTATTAGTTGGTATTTGTATTCAAGATACAATTAATAGTGATTGAAGTATTATCCCAAAAAGATTAAAGGAGGATATTTCTACCGATTATAAAGTAAATCATACCAAGTAAGATTTGATTCATCATTTATTATCATGAAGGCCTTAAATGGTTCTTACCGGTTTGTATCTCAACTTTTGAAACCTTCAACAAAGATTTCACAATTATGCTTTACCATGTAAAATATAATAAAAACAATTGTAGTTGTTAATAAAGTTGATTTGGTATCTTGTACTTAATCTCAGACATTCAATAGAAAGGTAATCATACACCAAAGTGTATATTTCCTTAATTATTTTCTCTACACCTTAGTAAAAATATCATTAGGAATCCTTTACATATAAACAAGGTTCATATATGTTAAATAAACTACATTATTTACCTTCAAAGATCCCTTTCTTGAAGTTGGAATATGTGAATGTTATTTATATAATAAAGATAATAATGTCAAAGATGAGTTTGATTTAAAACAAGTTTAAGTCAAAAGTGTTTGCATATACAACTTAATCTTATTTATAAAATGTTGATATTTACTTCACAATTCTATTAAGAGATCTAGTCTCATAAATAGAAGTTAATCATTTTAGAATATGAATATTATCATTATAAAAAATGATTGAGTAAATTATCAAACATTTGAATAACTGAGACATAAATTTAGACATGCTAAATTAAAACATAAATTGTTCCAAAAAATATTGTTTTACATTACAAGTACTTTATGTTCTAAGCATAAATAATAAAATAAACTCCGAGAGTGTAGTTCCAACTTCGTTGTGCTCAGTTGGTTACTCTTCAGTAAATATATGCAAGCCAAATACGAATATCAGATAAACATTTAAGTACAAAGTACCTAAGTGTTATATGAAAAATATGACTTCTATCTAGTAGATACTAGAAGTACTAGTCTCTACCAGATTTTCTTTCCAAATAAGAGGAGTAAATCCTCTTCCCGTGTCCAGTTTCTTCACAAAAGAAACAAGATCCATCTATGTCGGCTTTAGTATATTTCTTGGTCTTAAAGTTGTTCGGTCCATTAAAAACATGGGCCTCCTAGATCACATAAGGTGATTCTTTTAGCCTTGCATTATTCCAATGTTTAAACTAACTTTAAATAAAATATCACTGTCTTTATTGGAATGTTGCTTGACCTGGTACATCATCAGATATATGTTTAAATTATCCAAGACTTCCTAGAAGTCATGAATTATTATTCCTAGCTTGATGTTAGAAGCGTCTTTAGCATCAAAGTGATGCCTTTACTAGGTATCATGTTCAGGTTTATTGCTCAAAGCAAATAGTTTAGGACTAGGACCTTTAGGTATATAATTTCATATCTCTCACAAGATTGTCTCTTAAGACATGGACTCATTCACTGAAGTTGTATTTATTGAATGTTATTGTTTCATTAAGTTATTAAAGAAAATGACAATTCATAATAATGAGAATGGATTATTTAACTACAAAATTTCACAAAATTCATTTAGTATTTTCAGTATTTAATCTTTAATAATTAATACCCTTTTAGTTTCCAAAAAGATTAATTATCAAAGTCTAGGATCCAAGTTGCAAAACAAATAAATGGTTAGGTACCCTTTATCCCATCCATTTGAATTCAATTCGGTAGATATCGATTATCAGTTATATCTTGCTATATAATTCATAGATTTATGGGATTGCTAATAAAAAATTTAATTAGACATGTTTGATCTCATCTATGCCTCGGAACTCTCTTGCTTAGGTATCCTTTATCACAAAAGATTTCTGATCAAATCATCCAATTTGAAAAACTTGTGTAATAGGCCTATAACTTGGTTATATAAATCGCGAAGACACCCCGACCATCAAAAGATAACACTAAGCGGTTAGGTATCCTTTATCCCACTAGTGCATACAAGATATGTGCGAGTGTGCTTCAAAAAGATTGCATAGATTTATGGTTTGTAAAAAAAAAAGGTATTTATATGATTTATAATTCTAGTTTAAAAATATATGATATCATAGTTATTACATGCATATAATAAACCATGGTATTAATTTTCAAAAGAAATCACTTTTAAAGGTTTTATATAAAAATATAGTTTTTATATAATTTGACGCGGTTCGATTTTATTAACCGGTATTAAGTTTGAGTGCATTTGACCATTTTGTATCTCTAATAAAACTTTAATTTATTACTTATATATTTGGAGTTTGTATAAGTTACAAAAATCACCATTTTAAAACTTATGATGGAGCATTTCAAACTTGTAACATCCATAAAATTCATAAAAATTTAAAACTTTTTCAAACATCCAAAGTCATTAGTTATTACAAAATGTTTTCAAAATAGTTTCATATCAGAGAATCCGAGAAATCAAATTCATAAAATGTGAGAAGGTGCACGATCAAGCTTTCGCCTTCCCGCGATCATCCGAAGTACCTGAAACAAAATTCAAAACTGTAAGCCCGAGGCTTAGTGGGTTTCCCCCAAAATATCAACGCCATACAAACTAGAACAATATCATAACAAACAACATGCATATAGAGTCTTCAATATGACTGGACCGCCTTATCGGCCTTCAGTCTATCTGACCCACTCTCAGAACCTTCAGCATGTCTGGACAGCCTCAATGGGCCTTCAGCCTGTCTGGACCATTCTACGGGACTTCGGCCTAACTGGTACGCCTCGATGGGCCTTCAGTCTATTCGATTCAGCCCTGGGTCTGTTGGCCTAGAGTACAAAGCAGGACCGCCTCAACCCACCCCCAAACACACAATCAACACATACATATCAAATGCTCGCTAGCACGTATAGATAGTCATACAGATCTAACAGATCACTAATCATAGCATCATCCTATATGCTAGGATACAGATCTAACAGATCACTAAGCATAGCACCATCCTATATACCAGGATACAAATCTAGCAGATCGCTAAGCATATCATCATGCGATAACAGGATAACAATCCAAAAAGGGCAGGCCTTGGTGCCTTCGACCCTGTTAGCATAGTGAGGAGAACTCACCTCACAAGTAGTGCTGAACCAATAACATTTAATCCCAACTCACGGCTCGAACTCAACTTCCTGTAATCACCATATGACTAATTCATTTAAAATCCCAAATTGCCAAAATACCGTCAGAAGTCAAACTAGGTCAACCATAGTCAAAGTTAAAGTCAACAGTCAAGTTCAATAGTCCATGTTCACCCAACTTGCCGAGTGTATCTACTGACTCGTCGATTTCTTTCATATCTCCGAAGATCATGAAAAGCTCAAGATAACTCGCCGAGTTACCAGAGCAACTCATCGAGTTCTTCAGTGTTCAGAAAACCGAGAAAACCCTAACCAACTCGTCGAGTTGGCTAAGCAACTCATCGAGTTTTCCTATCTTAACATATTCAGCCCGTTCCAGTCAAATCCAAGGCCCCAAACTATAGATCTAGCCCCTTAGGAATGAGATACCACGTAAAGTTGCTAACTTTACGTGCATGAAAGGCATCAAAGGGATTGAAACACTCATATGAAGCTTATTATAGGTTTTAGAGCATGAAGGAGGGACAAGAATAAATAAAGTTGGCAACTTTAAGTCCAAGGAGGCCCTAAGATGCTTAGATCTGAAATCCTAGCTTCAAGGCATGCTCAAGACCAAGAATAATTCAATAATAAGCTAGAAATGACCATAAACTCTCTAATGCAGATATCTAACAAATGTGTGATCAAGATGGCGACTTTTTACCTCCAAATCGTTGCAAAAATAGTGAAGCTCCTGGATCTAAGACCTTCTACGCAACCCAACCTCTTCAAGCTTTTAGTTTCCTCCAAAAGAACACACGATTTACTCTTTAAAACTAAGACACACTCAAGAAAGTAAGAAAGCACAGCCTGGGTTTCTCTCTGGACAATAAGGTGGTAAGGGAGGTTGGTGAGGGGGCTTAAGGTCCTTTAAATAGGGTGTAAACCCTAAAAATTAGCATTTTCATGCATAGCCTCAACTCGTCGAGTTGGGGTCCTCCAACTCTTCTAGTAAGTTCCATAACCACGCGGCCTTACTAGTTTCTACACGACGAGTTGGGCCACCAACTCGTCGACTGGTCTATATGATGTACAAAAATCCTTAAATTTTCATACGTGGGAGTCGAGATGTTACATTGTCGTTATTAACGATTTTATAAAACAGGGTTTTATTTTTCCTCTCAAATAAATGAAGGTTTTTTCGCCACTTGTCACACTCTCATTCAATTTGCCAAATGTCATTTTGTGGTTATTTTAAAAAAAATCACATGTCATTTTATGAGTTTTTTTATTTTATTAAATTCTACATAATATTTTAATGTACTAATTGCAATAAATGTAGTAATAAATAGATATCAATTTCATTAATGAACTTACTTTTTAATTTCAAAATTCCCAAAATTAAAGCTCATTAGTTTCAGTTACTTATTTAAATTATTTTTTTACACTTAAAAGATAAATAGATATTTCCATTATAATAATTCATTATTTTTCATATATTCTGTAACACCCATAAAGATCATGCCAAATTTGAACTTTTAAAAGCATTTCAAAATCATTAAATCATTACAAACTTGTTTTCAAAAAGTAAAATATCTGAGTTTTCCCAGAAACATAAACAAAACATGAGGAGTTGTATGATTACGCCTTTACGTTGCCGCAATCCCCTGATGTACCTAAAACAATAAACTGAAACTGTAAGCCCGAAAGCTTAGTGAGTTCCCCCAAAATACCAATACACTACACATAACACATATACAAATAACAGCATGTACTAGGTCCACAACTTTATAGAATGGATTACCCCTGGGCCCACAGTGTAAGTCTGGATTGCCTTTTTGGCCCACAGCTCGCATCTGGATTGCCATCGAGCCCACAATACGAGTCTCCCTCAGCTCGTATCTGGAATGCTCCCAAGCCCACAGTATGAGTCTCCCTTAGCTCATATTTGGAATGCCCCCGGTTTTGTTGGTTACCGCACGGAGCACTTTCACCTCAACCCATCCCACATAATATGTCCACATATAACACAACTAATGCAAATACAGATAATCACATAATACTACAGGTAGTCCTATATATCTACCTTATTGGAATAGCAACTAACATACAACACTAACTCATACTCAACATACTACCAACTGCTAGGATATCATATCCAATGAGTCGGCCTTAGTGCCTTAGACCCCTTAGTATAGTGAGGTAACTCGCCTCGCAAGTAGTGCCGAAATACTATAAATCTCTGACTGCTGTCTCGCCGGGAATCCCGAACTATCACATAATAAATACTAAGTTAATACCCTAAATAACCTTCTTGACTAAGTGTCCACACCACTCATTAAGTCCATCCTCTTTATTGGGCCGAAGCCCAATACCAATTCCTTAACTTCAAAGTCCATCTATAAAGCCCATTATTGGCCCAATTTACCAAATTGGGCCCAACTCCCTAATTGGACCTAATCCCAAGATCCATTATCAAAACTTGGCCCAAAACATTATATTCATAAAGTCCAGCAAAGGTCCAAACCCAATTAGTCCATAAACAGTCAGAAACTCGAATCCCAAAAGTCAAAGGCCCAAGAAAGGACGTACGCGGGGCGTACTCCTCTGGTACGCGAGGCGTACTCGCTCAGATGGTGACCACCATCAGGGTGGTTCACCCAGTACGCTGGGCATATTGGATTTACGTTGGGCATATGCAGTGTGTTGCCAAAATCTTATTAAGTGCTTAATGGCTTAAGCACTTAAGCCCAAACTCCAGATCCAGAGACCTAACGTGCCTATGACCCATAAAATCACGAACTTTATCACTTTGGATGTCCAAAAAGCTCTTAATACTTGGTCTTAATCCATTAAGACCTTCTTATTCTATTCATGGGACACATTCAGCTATTGGGACCTCATTTTTATCACTTAGGACCCTTTATTGGGTCTGGAAGGACGACTTAATATGGCCAAGATGCATCATACACCATATTGGGGTTTTGGGACAAGAAATATGCCAAGAACCTAAATAATACAAGATCTAATCAAAATAGTTTCCAAGCTAGAAGCTTTTTACCTTCTGGAGTTCCTAAAGCATAAGAAAACTTCAGATCTACAAGATGGCCTTCCTTCTCCAACTACTCGATGCAATGAATTCACATTCAAGAGCTCAAAACACACACTAACTGAAACTCACACACAAAGCTAGGGTTTGAGACATTTTTGAAAGATGGACGCTGAGAATGATGAGAGAAAATGAGCCATAAGGATGTTTATATAGCCCCCAACCCGAAATATTAGGGTATCAACCAGACATTAGTATGCCCAGTGTACACAAGTTACGCCCAACTTACTAAGGCGGACCTTAGTACGCTTAGCGTACTCTTATGTACGTGCAATGTACTCCTTCTTTGCCCAAGGTTACTACTTTAGCCCTTAAACTTATCTTGGCTCTACATTTCCAACCCCAAGGACTACAAATGACCAAATAATGATCGAAGAGGTTTCAGAAATACCTGCAAAATATCGGGATGTTACAATTCTACCCCACTTGACCTAGACTTCATCCTCGAAGTCGGCTGCGCTAAATAGATCCGGGTAACGTTCCCACATCTCGTACTCAGGCTCCCATGTCCACTCGGATCCCCTCTGATGCTCCCACTGCACCTTTACCAAAGGTATCACCTTGTTCCGTAGAACCTTCATCTTCCTCTCTATTATAGCCATGGGCCTCTCCACGTAATTCAAGCGCTCATCGACCTGAATATCATCCAACGTCACCACGGCCTCTCCACGGGCCTCCGGTAGCTCTAACCTATAGGCAACCTTGCCAACGCTGGCAACGATCCTGAACGGCTCAATGTATCGAGGACCCAATTTTCACTTATTCCTAAAGCGAATCACACCGTTCCAGGGCGAGACCTTCAGGAGTATCATTGTCACCAACCTGGAACTCTAACTCAGATCGGCATCGGTCGATGTAACTCTTCTGCCAACTCTGAGCAGTCTGCAATCGCTGCCTAATCTGCTGAACCTTCTCGGTAGTCTTCAAGACTACCTCTATTCTGTGACACCAGTCAAATTTTGGTCAAAAATAAATTGATCAATAATCGTAATTTAGATGAACCAAGTGGTAGAGATTGTAACAAGGTTTCCAAAAATATAAAGAACACTAAAATCCGAGTTATAACGAAGAAGTTATGACCAATCGAGAATCCGCGATAAAACCGGCAAAACACTGTTCAGTGTAAAAAGCGAATTTCTGATAAAAGGATTTTTAGACTTAACAATCTAAATAAAAGTTGTAGAATATGTTAAACCGAGAACGTTCATAAAAAGAACGTCAAAATCTGACTTCGTATGAGGAAGTTATGATTTTTTGAAGTTTCGGTTTAGCAGTAGACAACTAAAAATTCGAAATATAAATTGATCGATATTTAGCCGACACAGCTTAAACAAGAATCGAAGGTCTCGTCAAAAGTAGCACAACGGTAAAAAGACAGACGAAAACAGACGTCGGATGAAGAAGTTATGAATTTTTAACGGATTCCCGTCCCGGTCTGTTTAAAATAATAATATTAAAGATAAAATCAAAATTAGCCAACGAAGTCTAAACGAAAGTCGTAGAGTATAATTTTACCTACGCGTGCATATAATGAACTTCAAAAACGGAGTTCGTATGCAAAAGTTATGAATTTTACAAGTTTTGGCAAGAAAATAAAGAAAAATAGCAAAATCGAGAATTTTCGCATGAACAGTAACACCACGTCACCCTCGCATACGAGGCCTCCACGTGTCGGCTGCTGATTGGACCGAAGCCTCGTGTATCGTCTTCTGATTGGACCAACCCCGCGGTCCACTAAGCTGCGGACAGGCTCGCAGGAGACACCTCGCGAATGCTCCTCGGACACCCCCCTCGCATCGTGGCATCCTCCCATTGGACCGAAGGTTGGTCAAGTCCGAAGCCCCCATCTGTCCGACCCTCGCACGTGTACCCTTCGTATGAATGACGTGTGGCTGCTGACTCCTCGCCCTCGCCAGCTGTCTCCCTTCGGACCGCACCCTCGCACCCCTATATAAAGGGTGCGAGACTTCTCGGATTTGAGAGGTTTTTCACCCCAAATTTCACCATCTTGCACCTTTTCACCCCCTAGACTTTCTCACGACCCCCGAAGGCCCCGGTATCACATACAAAGCCCGAAGCAAGCCCCAGATCCCCGTAATTCTCGAGAATTCATCCTCTCTCCTGTCGAAACTCTGCCCGGTTTTAGCCGGTTTTTCGTCAAACAAACTATTTTCCGGGAAACGAAACGCTGCCCAAATTACCACCTATCAAGGTGAGTTCATACCCCTATAATTTACTTTTTAATGGTTTCTAAATGCTTTTTAGGGGGGGGGGGGGTGGGGAATACAAGTTTAACACAATATTAAATTGTGTTAATAACTGTATGTGATAATAATCACACAAAGAGTTTCCGTATGCTTTCAAGAATTACCAAATACATCCAAAATGACTTAAAGCCATGTTAAATCTTTAAAGTCATGTAAACTCCGTTATATTCTTTGAAAAATGTTTTATAAACTATTTCAAATTATAAATGCCAAAAATCATGTTTATATATGTATAAATATATAAATAAGATTTGAAGGACTTAGGACTAATGAATTATCTTATTTCCTTTTCCTTGTTTGGATGTGGAGTTAAGGTTGTGTTATTTGTCCGAATGTCGTTTCCTTTTTAATTATATATCTCTTATACATATATTAGTATAAAAAGGCCACTCCTTTTGGTATCATTACCTATGTATCAGGCTGAGCAAAGGTGTTCATCCATGAGAAATCATGTTAACCAGATAGAACATATAAATTATAATAGGTATAATTTATGATTCAAAACTAAATATACAAGTATGATTCACTTTCCAAGGAAAGAACCAAGACTTATTTAACTATACCAGGATATGTATAATGCCTTTAATATACGAATAACATATTAAAGAAGTAAAGATACATCATAGGGTTTGCATTAACAAAGGTACGATACAGAGTACCAGGGTTAACAATCACGGGGTAATAATACATCATACTGGGTTTGCATTAACAAAGGTACGATACAAAGTACCAGGGTTAGCAATCACGGGGTGATAATACATCGTAAATCTCGTTGAAACAATAAATTTGTGAGACCCTTCACGGTGTACTTATCTAAGTACGACTTTAAGTCCTAACCTATTAACCAGAATCTCTTGTAGGGAGAGCGTGGATTTGTGTATAGATCTATACGGGACTGACAATCCCGCACCTCTACTGTTCACTATAGTTTGGCCAGCAGGCCTAGGGTGTCAAATATCATTCCATTCCGACGCCTGAAGAACGTCGCCGCAGGCATATCAGTCATATTAGTATGGTTAATAGAACTCACATGGATAAAACAATGAGTGAATTACTAAGTAATATACTTCTCTTAAAACAGTAAGAAAAGATAATTACATCCCGACCAAATATACCGTCTGTAGTTTTTACTTACAGTAAAAGCTATGTATCATGAAATCAAGTATGGTAAATATACTTGTACTTCTGTTTTTGAACATTTAAAACCACAAGGGAATATTATGGATAATATAATATTTTCCAGGATTAATACTAAGGTTTTTACCATAGAACATATATAACTAAGAATACTTTTACAAATGAAACGGTTTATGGAATTAAACCACTCTTTCAAAAGAAACGGTTATGGGATTTAACCACTTATACAAAGGAAACGGTTTATGGGATTAAACCACTTTTACAAATGGAACGGTTATGGGATTAAACCACTTTTAAAATGGAACGGTTATGGGATTAAACCACTTTTACAAATGAAACGGGTTATGGAATTAAACCACTTATCAAATGAAACTTAGTCACTCAATCTCTGTAAACTAGTATAACATAAAAGACCTTTAGTGGTTAATTCTATAAGTCCTTAGTTATTACATTAGAGTTATAAGTAATATCCGATTGACAGTGAAATGTGTGACTTCCGCCTTACTTCCTGTTCCTTGTTTGGTTGTGGGCTTAGGGCAGATACACCCATTTCACAGTCAGTTCGATATTAGGTTATACATAATTAATATAAACTAAGTAATTACATAGGGAAACTATTGAGGTTATGATTTTATCACCTCAGGAAATATAGGATTTTCTGGAGGAACCAGTGAACTTTTCCAGAGAACCTAGAGTATACTTTACAGAACTAAAATACTTATGAACTCACCAGCTTAAATGCTAATCTACTCTCTTTTCAAATAACTTGTATTCTCAGGAATCCAGTAGACAGGTACACTCCCGAAGCTCTTGAGAAGACTACCTAGTACCGTACCGCGACTCTTGTCTTCTACTGTACCTACTTTGGTGTTTGAATATGTAATGTTTAAACACTTATGTAAAACTTATACTTATTAATGAAATGGTTGTTTGTACTTGGATTACTATATTGCATGTGTTGTGATACTTACATGAAGTCCTCCGCCCCCGAACGTTTCCGCCGTTCTAGTTTGGGGGTGTGACATATTCGTCCCATCACCCTGTGTCCGACCTCACCCTAGCAAACCGGGGTGCGACATCTCCGCCCAAACAATAGCTTGAAAGGCAGGGCGCCAATGCTGGAATGATAGCTATTGTTGTAGGCGAACTCTGCAAGGAGTAGGTGGGAATCCCAAATCCTACCGAAGTGAATGGCACACGCCCTCAACATATCCTCGAGGGTCTGAATGTTCCGCTCACTCTGATCATCGGTCTGCGGATGAAATGATGTGCTAAAGTTCGGCTGCATGCCCAGTTCCTCGTGGAACTTCTGCTAGAAACTGGAGGTAAATCTAATATCCTGATCGGAAACAATGGAGACCAGAACCCCATGGCGAGCGACGATCTCGCGGACATACACGTCGGCCAACTTCTTGGCCGATGAACTCTCCCGTATAGCCAAGAAATGGGCACTCTTGGTCAATCGATCCACGATGACCCATATATCATCAAACCCTTTTTTCGTCCTCAGCAACTTGGTAATAAAGTCCATCGTGATTTGTTCCCATTTACACATGGGTCTCTGATGCTCGGCCTTGACCATCCTACAGGTCAAGCACCTCTCGACATACCAAGCAATTTCTTGCTTCATGCACGGCCACTAGTAACTCAAGCTCAAGTCTCGGTACATCTTGGTGGCCCCTGGGTGAATAGAGAAGTGAGACTTACGAGCCTCCTCCATCACTGTGTGTTTAACCCCACCAGACATCGGAACTCATACCCGACTGCATCGGGTCAATAATCCCCGTCAATCCTGCACAAACTAGGTGTTCTCACCCCTAATCCTTTCCAGTTTCCAATTCTCTGGTCACATGCCCTCAACCTGAACATCCCTGATCAAACTCACAAGCGGAGAATCCATCGCTACCCTCATACATACCGCTGGAGTGGAAGACCCAGCTGACTTGCGGCTCAGTGCGTCCGCCACCACATTCCCTTTACTAGGATGGTAAAGGATCTCGCAGTCGTAGTCCTTGACTACATCCAACCACCTGCGCTGTCTCATGTTCAGGTTCAGATGATCCATGATGTGTATCAGGCTCTTGTAATTCGTATATATGGTACAACGGACCCCATAGAGGTAATGTCTCCAAATCTTGAGAGCGAAAAACCACCGCTCCCAACTCCAGATCATGCGTAGGGTATCTTGTCACATGCGGCTTCAGCTGTCGCGATGCGTAGGCTATGACCCTTCCTCTTTGCTAGAGGACCGCCCCCAAACCTGTGATGAACACATCACAGAACACCACAAAATCCATAACTCCCTCTGGGAGATTCAAAACTGGAGCCTCGCACAAACACTGTCGGAGGGTCTCAAACACCCTCTGTTGCTCAGGGCCCCACCAGAAATCCACCCCTTCCTCGTCAGACGAGTGAGGGTTATTATAATCTTGGATAAATCACGTATGAATCTTCGGTAGTACCCTACTAACCCCAGAAAACTCCTGATGTCTGAAGGAGATCTCGGCACCTCCCACTACATGACTACCTCGATTTTGGCTGGGTCGACCAAAATCTACTCCTGGTTAACGAGATGTCTGAGGAACTGGACCTCTCGTAACCAAAACTCACACTTCGAGAACTTGTCATACAGTCGTTCCCGTAGTAGAACTCCCAACAACTCCCTGAGGCGCTCCTCGTCCTGCTCTCGGGTCTTGGAATGCATCAAGATATCATCTACATTGTTCTAAAAGGCGCGCCAAGACGCGCCATGGCGTGAGGCGTGGCTCCGCCGTTACGAAAAGCCTCATAATGTTGCTGTTAGGCGTGGTGCGTGGAAATGCGTGATATGGCGTGCCGTGGCGCGTTATGGCGTGTTATGGCACATGTTTTTTCGTTTGAGACACGGTTTTTTGCTCTTTTTTGTGTCTTTTCTAATCGAAGATACAAGTATTATGGTGTTTGTTAAATTTTTGTTACTAGTTATTGATCTAACACTTCTAAAAAGTAGTTATATTTAATATAAAGTTATATTTATGCGGTAATATAATTTTAAATTAATACAAAATCGTCGCCTTACATCATGCCTTGAAAAACGCCATGGCTCGTTAAGCTTGAGGCTTGACCTTACCGCTATGCCACGCCTCACACCATTTAGAACCTTGATCATCTATAAACATGATGATCGAGTGATCAAGCATCGGTCTGCAGACCCGATTTATCAGGTCCATAAATACTGTTGGCGTGTTGGTGAGCCCAAACAGGATCGCCACGAACTCGTAATGTCCATAACGAATCTGGAATGCAGTCTTCTCCACGTCCTCCTCTATGACCCGGACCTGATGATATCCCGACCTCAAGTCTATCTTGGAAAACAAAGATGCACAGTGTAACTAATCAAAGAGATCATCTATCCTCGGGAGTGGATAACGGTTCTTCACCGTCAACTTGTTCAACTCCCTATAATCTATGCACATCCGGTGTGAACCGTCCTTCTTCCTGACGAAGAGGATCGGTGCTCCCCATGGAGAACTGCTCGGTCAAATGGACTGCTTGCCCAGCAGTTCCTGCAGCTGTAATGACATCTCCTGCATCTTGGGTGGCGCCAGTCAGTACAACGCCTTGGCGATAGGGCCCGCACCCGGCACCAGGTCGATCCGGAACTCGACCTGCCTCTCCGGAGGTATCCCCGGTAACTCCTCCGGGAACACATCACAAACTCTCTAACCACTAGAACCTCTGAAACTGGAGTCTGATCCTTGACCCGTATATCCACCACATACGCTAGATAACCCGCACACCCGTGCTGAATATACTGCCAAGCCTTAGCAGCTGAACAAAACCCTAATCCCACTCTGGTGCTCTCACCATATACAATCAGTTCTCCCCCACTTGGGGTTTGAACTACCACCCGCTGACCCTCGCAATCAATCATGGCACCAAATCGACTAAGCCAGTCCATCCCCACAATCACGCACACCTCCCCCATCAGAATCGGAATCAATTCTATCGAGAAGGACACCCCTAAGATCTTCAACTCACATCCTCGGGAGACCAAAGAAGCAGAAACCCCGTGTTCGTTGCCGATAGAGACTCGCAACGGACACTCTAGCTTGCCTACTGGCACACTGACCTCCCTACTAAATATCTGAGATACAAACGACTGACTCGCCCCCGAGTCAAATAAAACCAAAGCAGGCAAGGTGTTCACTAAAAACACACCTAATCATAGGTACAACATATAAGCATAAAACAGATATATAATAAAAGTAATAGAGGATAGAAACATAACAACAACCACGTCAGGTGCTGCTCTAGCCTCCTCGGCTGTAAGCTGGAAGGCACGCCCCTGAGCCTTCAGAGGCTCTTCCTTAACTGGCCTCCCATCCGCAATCCTCAATGTAGCTGGCGCGGGAGACTACGTTGGCTTAGCGGCAAGCAACGGATAGTTGATCGTCAAGTGGCCAACCTGATCACAGTGAAAACATAATCTCATACTCGGAACTGGGGCGGCCTGGCGATAATCCTTCGCATAATGACCCACCTTGCCACACGTGTGGCACCCACTACCACCTTGACGAACCCCAGAATGACCCTTGCCGCACTTTCCACAAGTGCGGCTCTACTGACTCCCGGTCCTAGAATCAGCGGTCTTAGACCGCTTCGGCGCTGGCTGCGAGTGTGTCGGGGCCTGCCGCTGCTCCCTCAACTACAACCCAATCTCCAACTCACGCCGCCTAGCGGCCTCCTGCAACTCCAGAAGAGGATCACATCGCTGGGTAGACACAAACTAACGGATGGCAGTCTTGAGCATGCTCAAATAACGTGTCATCTGATCCTGCTCGGAAGCAAACTTTGGGCAGAACATTTCCCTTTATGTGAACATGCGGGTGATCTCCATCACCGACTCCCCGTCCTGTCTCAAACTCAAAAACTCCTGAGCCAAATGTTCCTTCTCAACATGTGGAATGTAACGGGCACGGAACATATCCCTGAACTGCTTCCAGGTAACAGTAGCTCTCTGATCATCTGTGTACGACCTAGTCATCATCTTCCACTAGTCCTTGGCCCATGACCTTAGCAAGTTCAGGGCACACTTGACCTTCTGGTTAGTAGGACACGAGCAAGTAAAGAAACACCCTTCCACATCAGAAACCCACCTCATGGCCTTGATAGGGTCTTGAGTCCCATCAAAAGTAGGGGGCTTCGTGTTATCAAAGTCCCTGTACTGGAAGCCCTTACTGGCTCTTACTCTTCCTCTTGTCGCTGTTACAGCCGATACAGTTGCAGCGGCAGCCGTCTCTGCAAAGGATATGTATCGCTCATCGAAGTACTCAACCATGGCAGTCTTAATAGACACAAACATCTCTAGAAGTTGTGCCTGGAACAAAATGGCAACCTCATCATGCAGGATCTCTCGAATCCTAGCGTCTGGCTCGTTTGTCGATCCCCATCTATACCACAGCCTCAGGTGCTGCTGGCCCCTCCTGGCCTCCGTCTCCTAATCCTGATCCTGACCCGAATCTAGTCACCAAGCGTATCGTGATCACCATTCTGAAAACATACCAAAAGATATCAGATAATCAACATAATAACAGGGGACCAACTTCCAACTAAACTCTAGGGGTTGTGACTTCCTTGCTACGCGTATGGGTCGTGTGCTTTCAGTACTACGAGCCCATAATACCATCCACACCTACCCATATTTGTCTCAAGTATCACCACAATGCCCTAACAATATACATAGACCTGGTGGTCGCTCAACCTCACTCCTAGAGGAAGGCTAATTGTCTCACAACTGACCTACTGCCCTCACACAACCCACCCATCCATGAAACTTCCACCAACCCTGCAGCACTAGTGTATGCTAGCCATATATAACGTTGGACCCTATAGACTTTCGAATATCTGATCCTACCCTAAGTCCCTAATCAACAAGAACAGAACATAAGGCCAAATCAAACATTCTCAGGCTATAAGATCTTAATTATATACAACCATGATACATACACAAGCAACTACAGTAATGATGTCAATCTCATATAAGGAACACCCTAGGCTAGCATGCATCATGTAATCAGACAATTCTATCATGCAATTCCTGAAGATCCCTAGCCTAGTACTTGCATGTTGTTCTAACATATCACAATATCAAATAACCGTATGGTATTTTGGGATCTACTTACTGGCTCCGGCTGATCGTACACCCTGCATCCTCCTTTTATCATTTTGAAAACCATTTTAAAATTATTTTGAAAATCCTTCCTTGGTTTGAGACTGGATTCACACGAATGTTCCTCTAATTCACTCAAACCAAGACTTTGATACCAACTTGTAACACCCATAAAAATCATGCCAAATTTGAACTTTTAAAAGCATTTCAAAATCATAAAATCGTTAGAAACTTGTTTTCAAAATGTAAAATATCAGAGTTTTCCCAAAAACATAAACAAAACATGAGGAGCTATACGATCACGCCTTTGCGTTTCCGCGGTCCCCTGATGTACTTGAAACAATAAACTGAAAATGTAAGATCGAAAGCTTAGTGAGTTCCTCCAAAATACCAATACAATGCACATAACACATATAAAAATAACAACATGTACTGGGTCCACAACTTTACAGATTGGATTACCCCTGGGCCCACAGTGTGAGTCTGGATTGCCTTCCGAGCCCACAGCTCACATCTGGATTGCCATCGAGCCCACAGTACGAGTCTCCCTCAATTCGTAACTGGAATGCTCCCAAGCGCACAATACGAGTCTCCCTTAGCTCGTATTCAGAATTCCCCCGGGTTTGTTGGTTACCGCACGGAGCAATTTCACCTCAACCCATCCCACATAATATGTCGACATATAACAAAACTAACGCACATACAGATACTCACATAATACAACAGGTAGTGTTATAGATCTACCTAACTGGCATAGGAAGTAACATGCACCACTAACTCATAGTCAACATACTACCAACTGCTAGGATATCATATCTAATGGGCCGGCCTTGGTGCCTTAGACCCCTTAGTATAGTGAGGTAACTTACCTTGCAAGTAGTGCCGAAATACTGTAAATCTCTGACTGTTGTCTCACCGGGAATCCCGAACTATCACATAATAAATACTAAGTTAATATCCAAAATAACCTTCTTGACTAAGTGTCCACACCACTCATTAAGTCCATCCTCTTTATTGGTCCAAAGCCCAATAGCAAGTCCTTAACTTCAAATTCCATCTATAAAGCCCATTATTGGCCCAATTTAAAAAATTAGGCCCAACTCCCTAATTGTGCCTAAGATCCATTATCAAAACTTGGCCGAAAACATTATATTCATAAAGTCCAGGAAAGGCCTAAACCTAATTAGTCCATAAATAGTCCAAAACTCGAAGCCCAACAGAGGACGTACACGGGGCGTACTCCGCTGGTACGCGGGGCGTACTCACTCAGATGTTAACCTCCATCGGGGTGGTTGACCCAGTATGCTGGGCGTACTGGATTTATGTTGGGCGTACGTAGTGTCTTGCCAAAATCTTATTAAGTGCTTAATGGCTTAAGCAATCAAGCCCAAACTTCAGATCCAGAGACCTAACGTGCCTAGGACCCATAAAGTCACGAACTTTATCACTTTGGACGTCCAGAAAACTATTAATACTTGGTCTTAGTCCATTAATACCTGCTTATTCCATTCATGGGACACATTCAGCTGTTGGTACATCACTTTTATCACATAGGAGCCTTTATAGGGTCTAGAAGGACAGCTTAATATGGACAAGATGCATCATGCACCATATTGGGGTTTTTGGGACAAGAAATGTGCCAAGAACCTAAATAATACAAGATCTACTAAAAATAGTTGCCAAGCTAGAAGCTTTGTACCTTCTGGAGTTCCTAAAGCACAAGAAAACTTCAAATCTACAAGATGGCCTTCCTTCTCCAACTACTTGATGCAATACCTTCACCTTCAAGAGCTCAAAACACACACTAACTGACACTCACAAACAAAGCTAGGGTTTGGGACGTTTCTGAAAGATGGAGGCTGAGAATGATGAGAGAAAATGAGCCATAAGGATGTTTATATATCCCCCAACCCAAAATATTAGGGTTTCAACCAGACATTAGTACGCCCAGCGTACACAAGTTATGCCCAACATACTAAAGAGGACCTTAGTACGCTTAGCGTACTCTTATGTACGTGCAACGTACTCCTTCTTTGCCCAAGGTTACAACTTTGGCCCTTAAACTTATCTTGGCTCTACATTTCCAACCCCAAGGACTACAAATGACCAGATAATGATAGAAGAGGTTTCAGAAATACCTGAAAAATCTCGGGATGTTAAATTTTCTTATAATTTCAAAGTTTTTAAATATTTTGACATTTATATTTAGCTTTTTTTTAAATAAACTCATGTATTACATGGGTCTCACAACTAGTAAATAATAATCTGGTACATCTTATGTCCAATATTGAAAAACTAAACTTCAGGTGATGTTTATTTTCTCCAAAATTATTTTAGCATGTGAAAAACTAATTTATCAACCGCACATAATAATTGCATAAAATAAACAACACAAACATACATAAAAAGATATGTGCATAAACATAACCAACTAATGACATTTTTTGCGAGCCAACACAAAAATGTCAAGTCCATTCCTAGAGGGACATTTAAGGGGACCAAAAATCTTCTTGTAATGTTGTTGTTGATGCTCCCACTAGAGTAAATACCCATTGCTTGCAAAATATTTGAAGAACTTCTTTATGGAAAAATCTGTTGCATTCATGACACTTTTAAGAAAGTGTCATCTTTCTGTTCAGCATATGTGTAGCATTTATGACACTTTTTAGTAATTGTCATATTTCTGCCCAGCACATGATAAACTCGAAAATTGTCTTTTGTCTTCAAAAAATGGCTCCAACTTCATTTCTTGTTACATCTTTGTACAGATAAAATATTTCTAAAACCTAATCTATTACTTTACAAAAATAAACTAGAAAACTAATCTATTTAATTATTACATATCATATGAATAAATAAATTATTACAACTATTTTTACAACAAACACAACAACACGACAATCATAATGGTCATTGGCTAGTATATGCACATAATATACATCAACATATACATAAAACAACCTTTGTTTTCCTAAGATAAATTTAAATGATAGAAGATGCATGAAACTTTTGTCACATAAAATAACAAATATAAATTTTTCATAGAAAATATGTATGAACTTATTTTTATACAAAAACAAGTTATCCATATTCTCCAAAGACTAGGATTTCCAAAATTCAAAAAAAAAATCTAACCAAACTTGGAAGGTGGCTCTAATACCAATTGTTGGGTTTTAGTTCAAAAATAGTTTCAGAAACTACAAAATATGGCAAACAGAAGACTTAAATTTTTTGAAATAACATAAACATTTTATACCCACCAAGGATCTTCTTGCAAGTTATAGAAAGATTTAAACACAGACCATAGAAAGGATGAAGAAATAACAACCATTGTTGTTCTTTGGGTCCTCTTGGGAGGCTTGGAAGTTGATGAAGAATGTGGAACCATTGAGACACCAAAAATAACTCAACTTGATGTAGATACTAGTCCATAAACTCTTAAACCCTTAAGCCTTAAGTTCATAAGCAATATGAACTTAAAGAGGGCATGAAGATGCAAGTAACTTCAAGAAAAAGATGCACAAAAGGGAGAGAGTAACATGCTCTAAGCATGTTACGGTTTTAAGAGGCTAGAATGGAGCAACCCATTCAAGAATGCAAGCCTTAAATTTATAGTGTCTTAAAGTGAAGTCTTTAACCATTAGGTCCTTTGACTTTAGACAAGCATGTCCCTATGTCATAAGAGTGCAACCATGCTTTCTTAGGGTGGTTTCTTTTCATTAAACTAATGCAAAATTCATCTGTATCACTCGTGTTTCTAGCCTAGGCATTTATATTGAGTTGATAGTCTAGGTTAACCTTTGTAACTCATTTAGAAGAAATGAAAAGGAATTATGTGAATTTTATGTGAATTATGTGTTTTATACTTAATTATTAGGACTTAATTAATTAAGAATAAAAATAAGCGTCAAAATTAAAATGTGAGATAAGCCTGATATCTTTACATAAAGTTTTAGTGGTTGAAACAAGGATTCCAGGGATATAAAGAATACCAAAATCCGAGTTATAACGAAGAACTTATGACCTGTCGAAGTTTCGCGACAAAACAGGCACGGTGCTGAATGTCGTAAAAAGTGTGTTTTCGATAAACTACTTTTTAGGCTTAGTGATCTAAACGAAAGTCGTAGTATTCGTTAAACCGAGAAGTTCGATAAAAAGAACGCCCAAATCTGACTTCGTATGAGGAAGTTATGATTTTTCGAAGTTTCAGCTTAGCAGTAGACAGCTAAAAACACGAATTTTAGATAGAGCAATTTTTAGCCGACACAACCTAAACGAGAATTGAAGGTCTCGTCATTAGGAGCACAACGGTAAAAAGTCTAACGAAAACGGACGTCGGATGAAGAAATTATGAATTTTTAACGGATTTCCTGTCCCGGTCTGTTAAAAATAATAATATAAAATTTAATATCAAAATTAGCCGACGAAGTCTAAACGGAAGTTGTAGAGCATAATTTTAGCTACGCGTGCATATAAAGAACGTCAAAAATGGATCTCGTATGCGAAAGTTATGAATTTTAGAAGATTTTGGCACAAAATTCGAGAAATTTCGCATAGATAAGCTTCGCATGTGCCACGTATCCGGAACCTGCTGAGTCACCGAAGCCACCGGGAAAGACGTGTTGCCTTCCCTCGCATGCGAGACTGCCCCGTGTTGCCCCGTGTCCTCTTCTGATTCGACCGAAGGGAGGCCCAATCCGAAGCTCGCAGCTGGACCGAGCCTCGCACCGCCTAGCCTCCGAACCTCGCATGTGGGCCAGTAGACCGCGGTCCAATCAAAGGCCGACACCGAGCCCTTCGTACATGCTACCCTGGTGCGAGCCTTCCCTGCGAACCCTCAGATCTACGAGGCGTGGCTCCTTCTCAGCCGTCCAATCAAAAGCTCTCCCCTATAAATACAAGGGTGCGAGACCTCCCGGGTAACTTTGAAAATTTGCCACTTTTAACCCCTTTTCCCATATTTTCTTCATATTATCATCCCCCAAAGCCCCGGTACTTATTCTAAAGCCTGGAATACGCCACGAAGTTCCTGAGAAGCCCGGAAAATTCATCTTTTCGGTTTCGAAACCCGACTTTTACAAAGCCCGATTTCTTAATAAAACTCCCGGTTTTATTAGAAACGATCGTTTTAGGAAACGAATTGTTGCCCGATTATCACCAAATCAAGTGAGTGTATAGTCACTTTCATTTTACACATATATATGAAGTATTTACCTTATAATACGTGCTATGTGTAAATATATTAATTGTTTATTTGATGTGACTGTTGAATTGACGTTTTATACAAGTTTTAAATTGTATAAGTATTTTTATCTACAAATATGTTGGGTAGAACATGGGTAGATAGTGATGTGTGATAAAATAAAATTGAGGAGAGGCCTCGATGAGTTTTGAGATCCAGTCATCTAGCGGAGTTTGGATGACGACCACGGACTTTCTAGATAGTCCAGTGGGAAACATTAGCAGGTCCGCAACCTATAGGTGTTAATGAACTGAGAGTGTTCATTCGCTGTACTCCATCCCCCTCGTGGTTGCCTTTAGGAAATGTATGGTTGAGGAAACCCCTTAGTAGTGTCCATCCCGATGATATTCTTTAGGCTAGGTCCCTTGTGAAAAGTGTTTAGAGACATAAAGTAAGGATAACCGGAACGGGTAATCAGGGTTATTGTTTATTGATGAACTTATTAAGTTTATTATTATTGTGGGTTGACAACCCTATATGCTCACAGGCTCCCAAGCCTGACCCACTCAGTTTTTATGTTACAGGTAGTGGACCCCGAGCATATTCGGAGGACGACGAGAGATTTTTGGATTATAGGCCAGTAGTTGTAAATAACTGTTGAAAGGCTTATAATGTCTTGTTTATGCTTTTGATCTGTATCGGAACATGACATCCCGAGGTTTTGATATATATGGAAAATATATACCTTCTTAATGAAGGATTTTGATAAACTTTTATCATATGTTGTTTGGGGACCTATTCCGCAACATCTTTTAAAAAGATTTCTCTGATTTTATTTTAAAAAGCATAAATTAAATCGGTCTTTTCTGGTCGAGAAATTAGGGGATGTCACAGTTGGTATTAGAGCATTAGTTTAAGCGAACTAAGAAATTGTAGGATTTCTAGACTTAAACTTAGAATACTAAGTGATGATTATGAGATGAGTGTCTACCATATTTTAGACACGAGCACTAGTTTATTTTAGGAAAGATGCCTAAAATGCCCTTATGTACTAAATGTTATATGTTTGCCATATATGCCAATATTTGTTCGGATCTATGGTCTGTTGCCGACCGGATCTGGAAACCTTATGTGTGTAGGATTCTAACCGTACGATTACGAGATTAGAACTAACATGTAAACGTTTCGGAGTGATAAGGGAATTAATATGTCTAACAAGGATAAAGACCTAAATTCTCCTTATATTATATATAGATTGTAATGGCAAGAACTCGTAGTGGAGTTGCAAATGCAAACGGAAACAGGGTTCAACAGCCTCAACCTCAAGTAGTTGAGCAAGTACCTGTTGTAGGAGCTGCACCTGAGCCAATGACGATGGTTGGGGTACAAGCAATGATCTAGATGATGTTAGATCACCAGATGGAGGAGACAAGGCAATTACTACAACAACATAGGGAAGAGACTACGATGCCTGTTGAGTAGCCCGTATTGAATGAAGGGCAATCAGTAGGAGGGAACTATAGTGGGACTTTTGGTCATGCCGATAGTTAGACAAGACAACCAGGATGGACGAATTGATGGACGCGGGTGCAAATACAAAGATTTCATGGCATCTAAACCGCCGTGTCTATCTGGAAGTCCGACACCGGTGGAAGTCATGAATTGGATCCCCGAAATGGAGACGATGTTTGAAAGTTGCGAGTGCAGCAAAAACAAAAGACCGCACTTGTGTTTCCTCTGTTAAAGTCTGGTGTGTTGAACTGGTGGAAGTTACTCGCTAATTCGATGCCTAAGGGAGAAGCTAGTAAGATGTCTTGGGAAGACTTTGTACTACAACTAAAACTGCAATACTGCTCTGAGTAGGATCTTCTGGAAATTAATAATGAGTTCCAGAATTTAAAGAAGGGAAAGATGAACGTTACTAAATACACTGCTAGTTTTACTGAAAAGATGAAGCTTGTTCCTTACCTAGTTCCAATTGAACTCTCTAAGATCAACAAGTTTGCCCTCGGATTACCAGCGGACTTTGGTCCGATGGTTAAGCAAGCAACCACTTTGAAAGCCGCCATCTAGGCTGCTAAGAACGTTGAGGTTCAGATCAGAGAGAAGGGTCTGCAGAGGGCGGAAGTTGGTGAAAAGAGAAAATTTGAAGGAACTTTAGGTTCCAGCAAGAGAAGCGAATTTTCTAAGTTTAAGAAGTTTGGAGGAGGAGGAGGTGAAGTGAAGTGGTGTCAGAACTGCAAGAAAAAGCACTCAGGGAAATGTAGTGAGGAGGTGACTTGCTTCAAATGTGGAAAGACTAGGCATTATGCCAACGTGTGTCCATCCGACAAGAGGGTATGTTTTGAGTGCCATGATGAAGGGCACGTTTTTAAAGACTGTCCGAAGAGGAAGGATGCAGCAAAGCCCAATCTACCACCAAAGCCGAAGGCGAGAGCCTTTCAGATGACACTTGAGGCTGCAAAAGAAGAAGATCAAGTTATAAAGTAGTAATGTGAATAGTAACAAGTGGTTAGGCATATCAGAGGCATAGTATAGGGTAAACTTGAACCTTTGTGTAATCGTTTCAAGGAAATAATATAAACCCTGGTTTTGTCATATGATGAATTGAATGACTATGTGAAATTCTTGTATGACGATTTGGAGAACTGCGAGAAAATACTTTGGACGAGTATGAGTAGGTGCGAATGGTAGTAAAGGCCTATACTACCGGAAGCACAGGACTCGTACTTGGATCAGGGAAAGTCACAAGGTCACCAAGGAGCTATTATTTGATTTCGTCTTGTTCTAGTCTGTTGTTACCATCGTTTCAGTAATGACTAAGAAGATGATTGTTATTCTGACCTTAGAGGTCATATTGAATCGAGTCCGACTAAGATAAGTATGTTACATGGTTCAGAGAACCAAGTTCGATGTAGCATTTGACTTAAGCTAGAAGATTGAGGTGAAAGATGATTAAAGCGATCAACAGAAGTATCGCACTCATTGTTAAAGAAGTTGATATTTAGGAATGATACATGTTGAACTATGATTGTATCACATTAGAACATGAAGGAAGGTGTAGTTTGTTCCAAAAATTGTACCAACGAGATCTGAGTCTAAGTAGTGCAGTATACAATGAGAGATCATTATAACATGACTCATCGGTCTGTGACAATAAATGAAGGAAAGTACTTATTCCAAGAAAAAGAAGGAGTCCTCAATAAGGATTTATTTTGTAACTCGAAGGTTACATTTGAAAGTCCTATGGAGATCTGAAGTTTTTTAGGATTAGCCAGATATTATCATTGAATTATCCGAGGCTTTTCTTCGATCGCGACTCCATTGACAGCTTTGACCCACAAAGGAGCTGTCTATACTTGGAATAAGAAGCATAGGAAGCTTTGAGAAGTTAAATAAGAAGTTGTGTGAAGCACCGATTCTTTCGTTACCTAAAGGAGTTGATGACTTCACAGTTTATAGTGATGCCTCTGGAGTTGGGTTAGGATGTGTTCGGACCCAAAGGGATAAGGTGATAACGTATGCATCGAGGCAATTGAAAGAGCATGAAAAGAACTAGCCCACTCACGATTTGGAGTTGGCAGCGGTAGTATCCGCCCTAAAGATATGGAGGCATTATCTTTATGGCACAAAGTGTAAACTTTTCACTGATCATAAGAGTCTCCAATATCTCTTTAATCAGAAGGAATTGAAAATGAGGCAACGACGCCGGCTAGAGTTACTCAAGGACTACGACTGTGAGATACTTTACCACCCTGGTAAAGCAAAGGTTGTTGCTGATGCTCTCAGTCGGAAGGTAAACCTTGAAAAGAAAAGGCCAAGAGCGTTGAGAATTAAAGTTGTCACGACAATTGTGGAAAGTATAAAGAAAGCTCAAGAGGAAGCTTTGGAGAAAAATGACCGAAAGGAAGAACGTTTGGGCAAAATGTTAGTGTTTGGTACAAACAATCAAGGGTTGAAGGTATTCCAAGAAAGAATTTGGGTACCTAAGACGGGCGGAGTAAGAGATCTTCTGATGGAAGAAGCTCACAAGACCATTTACTCGATTCATCCCGGCAGTACAAAAATGTATAGGGATTTAAAGCCCTATTATTGGTGGCCGACGATGAAGCTCGATGTTGCTAAGTATGTGGCCGAGTGTGTAACTTGTGCTAGGGTTAAGGCACAACATCAGAAACCATATGGGAGTTTAGAACCTTTACCCGTACCCATGGGTAAATGGGAAGACATCACCATGGATTTTGTGACTAAACTGCCCAAAACAAGGAACGGTCACGACATGATTTGGGTGGTCGTTATTGCTTCACTAAGAGTGCGCATTTCATAGCAGCCAAAGAGAAATGTTCTATGGATAAACTTGAGAATTCTTATGTGAAGGAAAGTGTGAGGCTTCACGGTGTTTCGTTAACGATTGTATCCGATCGTGACAGCCGTTTTACCTCAAGGGTTTGGAGGAGTCTATAAGAGGAATTGGGTACCAAGTTGTGTTTGAGTACAGCTTACCATCCACAAACTGATGGTCAGAGCGAACGAACGATTCAAGCATAGGAGGATATGCTGAGATCATGTACCCTAGAATCTCAAGGTAACTGGGATGAACACTTACCTCTAGTAGAATTCACCTATAATAATAGTTTCCACTCAAGTGTTAAGATGCTACCTTATCATGCTTTGTATGGGAAAAAGTGTCAGATGCCATCATGTTGGCTGGAAGCTGAGGAAAAGCAATTTATGGGACTTGAAATAGTCCATTAGATTGCTGAAAAGTTGTAAGTGATTAGGGAAAAAGATGTTAGCTGCTCAAAAGAGCTATGCTGACAAGAAAAGACAACCGATATCATTCGAAGTAGGAGATCAGTCGGTTTCACTTAAAGTCTCGTCGTGGAAGGGACTTATAAGATTTGGTAGAAGGGGAAGTTGAGTCCAAGGTTTATTGGACCATTTAAAGATCTTCAGAAGATCGGGAATCAAGCTTACAAGCTAGAGTTACCAGAAGAACTGGAGGGTATTCATAACACCTTTCATGTGTATTACTTGAGAAAGTTCACAGGAGATGTGCCCAACATAATTCCGATTTCTGAGTTAAGGTTGGATGAAAACAAGAGGCTGATCGAAGAACCTGAGGCAATCGTTGACCGTAAGAATATGAAGTTACGACGCAAGATGGTCGATTTAGTGCTTGTGCGCTGGAAACATACGAATGGACCAAATCTCACTAGGGAAACGGAGAGTGACATGATGAGTCGCTACCCGCATTTGTTTGGTGATATATGATTCCGGGGACGGAATCATCCTAAGGGGGAGAGAATTGTAACACTCGTGTTTCTATCCTAGGCATTTATATTGAGTTGATAGTCTAGGTTAACCTTTGTAACTCATTTAGAAGAAATGAAAAGTAATTATGTGAATTTTAAGTGAATTATGTGTTTTATGTTTAATTATTAGGGCTTAATTAATTAAGAATAAAAATAAGCGTCAAAATTAAAATGTGAGATAAGCCTGATATCTTTACATAAAGTTTTAGTGGTTGAAACAAGGATTCCGGGGATATAAAGAATACCAAAATCCGAGTTATAACGAAGAACTTATGACCTGTCGAAGTTTCGCGACAAAACCGGGACGGTGCTGAATGTCATAAAAAGTGAGTTTTTGATAAACTACTTTTTAGCCTTAGTGATCTAAACGAAATTCGTAGTATTCGTTAAACCGAGAAGTTCAATAAAAAGAACGCCCAAATCCGACTTCGTATAAGGAAGTTATGATTTTTCGAAGTTTCAGCTTAGCAGTAGCAGCTAAAAACTCGAATTTTAGATCGAGTAATTTTTAGCCGACACAACCTAAACGAGAATTGAAGGTCTCATCATTAGGAGCACAACAGTAAAAAGTCTGACGAAAACGGACGTCGGATGAAGAAGTTATGAATTTTTAACGGATTTCCTGTCCCGGTCTGTTAAAAATAATAATATAAAATTTAAAGTCAAAATTAGCCGACGAAGTCTAAACGGAAGTTGTAGAGCGTAATTTTAGCTACGCGTGCATATAAAGAACGTCAAAAACGGATCTCGTATGCGAAAGTTATGAATTTTAGAAGATTTTGGCACAAAATTCGAGAAATTTCGCATAAATAAGCTTCACCCGGAAGTGCCACGTGTCCTCGCTTCGCATGTGCCACGTATCCGAAACCTGCTGAGTCACCGAAGCCACCTGGCAAGACGTGTTGCCTTCCCTCGCATGCGAGACTGCCCCGTGTAACCCCGTGTCCTCTTCTGATTCGACCGAAGGGAGGCCCAATCCGAAGCTCGCAGCTGGACCGAGCCTCGCACCGCCTAGCCTCCGAACCTCGCATGTGGGCCAGTAGACCGCGGTCCAATCAGAGGCCGACACCGAGCCCTTCGTACATGCTACCCTGGTGCGAGCCTTCCCTGCGAACCCTCAGATCTACGAGGCGTGGCTCCTTCTCAGCCGTCCAATCAGAAGCTCTCCCCTATAAATACAAGGGTGCGAGACCTCCCGGGTAACTTTGAAAATTTGCCACTTTTAACCCCTTTTCCCATATTTTCTTCATATTAATATCCCCCAAAGCCCCGGTACTTATTCTAAAGCCCGGAATACGCCACGAAGTGCCTGAGAAGCCTGGAAAATTTATCTTTTCGGTTTCGAAGCCCGACTTTTACAAAGCCTGATTTCTTAATAAAACTCCCGGTTTTATTAGAAACGATCATTTTAGGAAACGAATTGCTGCCTGATTATCACCAAATCAAGTGAGTGTATAGTCACTTTCATTTTACACATATATATGAAGTATTTACATTATAATACGTGCTATATGTATATATATTAATTGTTTACTTGAGGTGACTGTTGAATTGACGTTTTATACAAGTTTTAAATTGTATAAGTATTTTTATCTACAAATATGTTAGGTAGAACATGGGTAGATAGTGATGTGTGATAAAATAAAATTGAGGAGAGGCCTCGATGAGTTTTGAGATCCAGTCATCTAGCGGAGTTTGGATGACGACCACGGACTTTCTAGACAGTCCAGTGGGAAACATTAGCAGGTCCGCAACCTGTAGGTGTTAATGAACTGAGAGTGTTCATTCGTTGTACTCCATCCCCCTCATGTTTGCCTTTAGGACATGTATGGCTGAGGAAACCCCTTAGCAGTAGTGTCCATCCCGATGATATTCTTTAGGCTAGGTCCCTTGTGAAAAGTGTTTAGGGACATAAAGTAAGGATAATGGGAACGAGTAATCAGGATTATTGTTGATTGATGAACTTAGTAAGTTTATTATTATTGTGGGTTGAAAACCCTATATGCTCACCAGGCTCCCAAGCCTGACTCACTCAGTTTTTATGTTACAAGTAGTGGACCCCGAGCATAGTCGGAGGACGATGAGAGATTTTTGGATTATAGGCCAGTAGTTGTAAATAACTGTTGAAAGGCTTATAATGTCTTGTTTATGCTTTTGATCTGTATCGGAACATGACATCCCGAGGTTTTGATATATATGGAAAATATATACCTTCTTAATGAAGGATTTTGATAAACTTTTATCATATGTTGTTTGGGGACCAATTCCGCAACATCTTTTAAAAAGATTTCTCTGATTTTATTTTAAAAAGCATAAACTAAATCGGTCTTTTCTAGCCGAGAAATTAGGGGATGTCACATCATCCCCTCTCCAGTATCCTCAATTTTCGGCTACAAGAGTACAAAAAGAATTACAAGTTCAAATTTTATAAAACAAGTTTATAAAATCTAAACTCTAACTTTTAGGTAATAGACAAAAACATATGTTAGTCAATTATAAGAAGTTGTTGTTAATGTGACCCATTAGTATCATATGTTAATTAGAAATATCAATTTAATATGAATCTTGAGCATACAAGACCTTTCCATTCTTTAGGGGCCAGATCTAAGTTTAAAGTAAATGTCTTAATGAATAAGACGTTAAAGATAAGGTTTTGATATCTGTCCGTGTACGCTAAGCATACGTCTGGCTACGCCCAATGTAGCTAGATGCAAGCCCGTCCCTCCTGCCTTTCACTCTATGCCCAATGTAGTATTGAGTACGTCGAGCGTACTGGTCAGGGGTTGACTTTTTTACTTTGACCACTCATGTCTTAGGTGGATTATATGGGGTTTTGTAGTGGCAAAAAGGTCATTTGTTCTAAGTGTGGAGTAGACTTGTCTTGGGCTTAGTAGTGTGTGTGGGAAATTCCTTAATTATTAATTAAGGTTAATTGGCATATTTAATTTGGCAGATTCTAGTTCCAGCAGTTCGGGTGTGAGTTCTATCAGCCATCTGTGCGAGGTGAGTCTTCTCACTATTCTTACCTATGTGGTAAACTATGTTTATTTATGTGATGACCAACTGGGTCTATGTGCTATTAACTATGATATATGTTAATGTGTGTGTTGAGACTTCACGTAGTCTCCATGGTAGTTGACAACCCACTAGGCGTGATGTCTTCCCACTAAGACTTTGGGTAGTCTCCAAGATTGTTGATAACCCATGGTTGCTTATTTTGTGATGTGTTGTATGTGGTATTTTGGGGTACTCACTAATCCTCGTGCTTACAATTGTTGAGTAAATGTGTTTCGGGTACTTCTAAAGATCGCGGGAAAGAAAAGGCTTGATTATACACATTCGCCTGAAGATTATGTTACCGGGTATTTTGGGACACTCTGATATTTTGATGTTGATTTGTATTTGACCTTATGATTTTCTTGATACGGTTTTTATGAAAGATGTATTTATATGAAATTAAAAATGAAAATTTTGATTTAAAAATTTGGATGTTACAAATCTTATATAACGGGTATTTTATTTTATATGTACCTTAATGAGCTTAGAAAAATCCAACTATCCAAGTCCAATAAACTTCTTCAAACTATCCAAGTCCAATAAACCAACTCAAACGTTTTTTAATGTATCTATCACACCGATTTTTAAAGAAACTGTCCATTTCGATCTGGTCTAAAAATTAACATAAAACCGGTTGTTGTTGAATCGAGCTCGTCCGCGTTCCCAATTCGAACCGAATTTAAAAACATTGGACATAATATTATAATTTGTCACTACAGGTTATAAAATATCAGACTTGCTATAAATATTTTTTTGTCATTCAAATTATTCATCAAATTCTATTTATATTGTTCTTCCCATACACCTCATGTTATAAATAAATATGATCAACTCTACATGCATAAGAAGGAAAAGAAAGGATCATACTAGCTAGGAAGAACCTACCAAGCTAATATTTTAACACAGGTAAATCTCAACAAAAACACAAAAATATCAAACCCGTTTTTAATAAAAAAAAATATTGGTTATACAGCAATAGGCCCCTATATACTAGGTTTATATACTGAAAATTACCCAAAAATATTTACAATACTTTTAAAAGATAAAAGAATAATATAAGGTTTTGTCCTGCAACTACTATATCTTCGCAACTTCTTTTTTCCCTTTAGTATTTTTGTACACTTATACTCAACATGTTGACTTTTTCACTTTAAACCTAAAACTTTTTTAAAAAAAATATAATAATAAACTCAACTTTTATTTATTCATTGTGATGAAGTCTGTTACCAACATATAATCTTATATTCTCATAACTCACATGTGTCATAAACATCACTTAAAAGAAAAACCAATTCTACCACTCTAGGTAATGTTTCATATTCTTCTTTTTGTACACCATATTGGGCCCCTTGAAATGGATTTTTCATCGAGCATCACAAAAATAAACTTATTGATGAATGCTGAAATGGAATTGTGTCAATATGAGAATGAAGATCCTCTATTTACCTCATGTCCCAAGACTGTTTTCATAAAACTAAGCCTATTTTCAAAGGCTTTCCTAGTGTTGTTTTCACAAGGTATGGGGGTATGTTGAATTTCAACATTATATTAGGACAATTTTGCAAGTTGTAATTTTTGACCTTTAAGACCATTTTGTCTCAAGTATTGTAACATCCAAACTTTCACGAATTTTCAACTTTAATCTCATATTAAAGGAACCATTCATTAAGTAATATCATAAAAATACATTTCTTCCAAAATTTTACATTCCTTAATCAAAGTATGATCATAAGCGCAAAATCACAAATTATGGAAGATGATGATGTATGTACAGTCATGCCTTCGCCTTCCCACAAATACATACAAGCATAAATACTTTGCCCCACTCGCCTTTAGTATATAACTGGTCTACACCTGTCCTTCAGCGCATCGTTGGTCCGCCCGAGTATCTTTTCCTATTGCACAAAACAGGATCGTCGTAACCCACCACAAGATATGTCGACATATATAACAAACAAACTAACTAACAATCCAACAACACGTGCAACTGTCTACATTAATCTACATGTTTAACAACCCACTACATCATACATGGCTCTCATACAACACCTTATGTCACACCCCGAAAACCAAAGGCGGAAACGTTCCCGGGGTTGACTCCATGTTGTGTATCAAATCCAACGTACATAGTAATCACAGTAAACAACCATTACATTACATATATATGAAAGTTTACATTTAGTTCAAAAGTAAATTGTACAAAGTTATACATATATCATATGAACAAAAGAGACGAGTCTTCAGAGCACTTCGTCTTCACCAAGAGATATCGCCGGGTACCTGTCTAACTTGGACCTGAGAATACAAGCGGTTTGAAAATCAGCATAAAGCTAGTGAGTTCATAAGCGGGTTTGTTTTGTGAAAATGTATCGATTTCCTTTAGTTTTCTGAAAAGATTTGATATCCAAGAAAATCCCATATTTTCTTATGTAAAGTAATTAAGATATCTTTCATTACAGTTCTATTACAGATATAAGTTAACCCCAGGAAAATCCCATATTTTCCTAATTGTAAGATTGATTTGATAACACATAGTATAGTTTAATATACAAAACTATAATTTAGACGAACTGTAAATAGAAAGTATTTTGAAAACCTTGGGACTACATCCCGAACCAGTTATAAGATAATTCGATAAAAACCATGGGGTCACTATCCCGAAAGTAGATATAAATAGTTTGATAAACCATGGGATCACTATCCCGAATCTAGATATAAGATAACTTGATAAAATCATGGGATTATCATCCCGTATAAGATTTAGTTCCAAATCCATGGGATTGCCATCCCGAACGAAATATAGACACAAGATCATGGGATTATCATCCCGAATGAGATATAAACATAAAACCATGGGATTACCATCCCGAACAAGATATAGATTACAAAGCCATGGGATTACCATCCCGAACGAGATATAGATTCTAAACAAGTCCTAGCTGTGAATAAGTTTATATTAATACGTATTATGAGTCGGGTAACCATACTGATATGACAACGAGACCTCCTTGACGTTAGTCAGACGTCGAATGATATCCAGAATTTGTCACCCCAGGCGTGCCCGCCTAACTGTAGCTAGCAGTTAGGGTGTGGGATTGTCAGTCCCGAATAGATCTATTCACAAACTCTTCGCTCTCCCTCCAAGAGACTCTGGTTACACTTCCGGAGAGGATTTACTTGATCATCCATAAAGGGTAGTGACTATCTCACAAGCTAGTATTAAACTATTCACAGGGTTCTCATACGATACTAACATACAAAGATTTCAAGACTTGATACAGTTGAAAAATAGATACATACAATGAAACTATCTGGCAAAACATTTGAATGATATAGAGGTAAACTGAATCAGACATAGTTTATCTAATAACCTAATACAGATATCAATACATGATATAAAGAGAAACATAGAACCCCAAATTATTCCCATAATAATTTGATTAGTTTGGTTATTTTCTTAACTAAAATCCATTTAGTTGTAATTGATAATCATTCCTTATGCTCAACTTAATACATAAGGAGTAAAAGAGTTTATAAGATTGCCAGATATTATTTGTAATACATAAAAGTTATGATTTGAAAACAGTTTTGGTTTGCTTGTATTCCCCCCCTGAAAACAGTTAAAAACAGTGAAAAAGGCGTAGGGGTATGAACTCACCGGACGAGAAGTATGACGATTTGGATGCTAAGAGTTGATCCGGGGCTTGCAAATACACGAGATTCCTAATTATAATGTAAAGATACACATTTGTATCTAATTAGGACTTAGATTGATTGTTGGATGGGGACAATTGCTTCAAGTCGCGAAAACACTCCGATACGAGTGTTTGGAGGGACCCGGGTGGCGTTTAGGGATGGGAAATGACACTAGGGACTTGGGACTTGAGTTTACTCCCCATGAGTAAACTTTTACATGATTTTACAACCACAAAACACACACATACATGAGTTTACAGCCGTAAACTCATGTGGGTGTGGTTTTGGGTGTTTAAATGGCTTAAATGGCTTATATGGACATGGGAAATGATTCTAGGCTTTGATCTAAATGCATGGAAGGGATTAAAATCACTAGAATGATTAATTTATGGGAGTTTACAGCCTAGCATAGGCTCCTGGCCGTAAACTCCTAATTACTCAAGGAAATGGTGCTAAATGGTGCTAGAACAAATCACATGTGATTGGTAAAATTAATCCAAGGTCTAACATGAGTTTGTATGGGATTTTTGGGGAATTTATGGAGTTTACGGCCCATGGAAACCCCCTTCATGGCCGTAAACTCTTGTGTGTGGTGTTCCAAAGTGTTTCAAGGCCTAGAACATGCATGAAAGGACTTCTAAAATTCATCTAAGGGCCTTAGGAGTGTGTAGTTTGCATTCTAACACCAAAAATTTTGGAGTTTACAGCCCAAGAACATGTCTTGGCCGTAAACTCTTAGAAACCCCATAAAATATGTGTTTAAGGCCTTCAAAGTATTTTTGGTTGGTCCCTTGATTTATTCCAAAGCTTTTGGTGGTGTTGGATGGCTTTCTAACACCTTAGAATTGATTTTATGCCAAGTTTTGTGGAGTTTACGGCCCAAGAACTCTCCTTGGCTGTAAACTCATCTAAGTCCCTCAAAATTAATGTTTCAAGTGTCTAAATGCAAGAATCAAAGTCCTATAATTCATATCTAAGCTGTAGGGGTGATTTGGAAGGGTTTAAAGACATGAAAAACACCATTTTCATGAGTTTACGGCCCAAGCTTATGCCTTGGCCGTAAACTCCTTCAAAGTCCACAAAATCATAGATTTAAGTGTTCTAAGTCCATATCTTGAAGTCCCTTAGCCATATCTAAAGTCCAAATGAGTTAAGGAAGGAGTTTAAGGGCTAAAAACCCTTCATAATGGTGTTTACGGCCTAGGCTGCCTCCTGGGCCGTAAACTCACAAACTTTGTCCAATTTCTTGATTAAGTGTCTAATTTGGAAGCTAAACATGCTATAGATTAAGGCTAGGAAGGTACCTTAAGGATTTGAAGCCTTAAATTTGAGTTTTGGACACTTAATCTTTGGATTTAGGAGAGAGGTTAGAGAGAGAGTAGAGAGAGAAGGAAAAAGCTTCAAATGAGTGCTAAAACATGTTTATATAGTCCCTAAAACTTGGAAACGGTGGAATTCTACCCGATACCGGCCTTAAACGATGCTTTGGGTCGCACCCGAGTGAGTTTTCGTCACCCGACGAGGATATTTCTAAAACTTAAGAAATAAATATTTTGGGCTAAATTTCATGAGTTCTTAAAGGATTTGGACCCTCATTGAATGAAAATAAATATATAATTTTAGATAACTAAGCCCAAAAATGATAACGGGACATTTCGATTTCCGACGAATTATACGGGTAGAACGGGTTTTCGGCGATGAACAACTTCGGGTTGTTACACCTTACGCCACAGCTCATAGATCACCAAATTAATGCATAGTTATATGTAATCAGAGGTAGGATACATGGTCGAATGGATGATCATACTCTAAAGCCACAACCAAATAAGGAACGTGCAAGAAATCCTAGATCAAGATTTCTCAGGCTTTTCTACATGACTATATAATACCCCCACGACACTCAATTCGACAATCACCAACATACTGATACTCTAACCATCATGCCACTACTTCTCTACATTTTATCATGCAAGGATATACGTTGTAACACATAGTATAGTGAGGAAACTCACATGAGCCAAACAGCAGAAGCATTATATTAATCTCAGCAACATACAACTAACACATGCCTCCTAATGCATGACCAAAACCAATCCATAGTTAAGTTCTCATTTCTGCTCAAGTTTGACCAAAAGTCAAATTAGTCAAAAGTTGGTTGTCAAGGGTCAAAGTCAAAGGTTAACCTTCCCAAACACCATGTTATGGCAAACCCTTATTGCCACATTGTGGCTGTAAGGCGAGAAAACATTCATGGGGGCATTGGTTCACCACTTCATGGTTACGCCCAAACAACCACTTTCATTAAGCACTTATCCCTTAACGTTCAGATCTCAAAAGATCAGATCTTTCGATCCAAAGGGACTTAATGGACAAAGTTCCTGACTTTATCCATTACACCATCAATCCAAATCCCAAACTCAAACCCTAACAATATAAAGTACTCATAATGACCAAAACTTGTACATGGTTCAAAAGAAACCAAGACTTAAACACTTTTTCCATCAGATCTAGTTCAAGAATGATCATCAATAAAGCCTAAGGTCCTAGTGTTGCTTAAAACTCCAAGGACATTCCTCTAAAGAACTAAAAAGGATGTTAAAGCATGAGATGGAAACCATGAATGATAATGGTGGGAGGTTTATACCTCCTGAAGCTCCACAAGATGCAGGTGATGCAAGACATGGAGTCCCAAACACCTTCTTCAAGCAACAAGACCACCACTTCTCCTTCTAAGCTTAAAGCACTCAACACACACACTTAAACACCAAGAACACTCACACACACTCTAGGCTTTCTTTCAGGGGAATAAAGATTGATAATGAGAGCAAACCCTAATCATAAGGATGCTTAAACAAGGCCCAAGGCCCGAGACCTAGGATTTTGAACCCAGCCGCTACCGTCTCATGGCCAATACGTTACCACACCGTGGTAGGCTTTCCTGATCACAGTTCATTTAATGAAGTGGACACATCGTGGTGGTCCTCCTGTAACATCCTAATTTCCAAGACCAAAAATTTCATTTTTAATTAAGTAGCTTATAAAATTGTTTACTGGAAAACATCATCGATATCATAACATCCCATAAATCAAATGCCATAAAACATGTCGTGGAATAATAATAATGTCGGAGTACAATCCCAAGAAAATCATAGTGCGGAAATCATGCGTGTGTGATGCGCTGCTACTATGTCGGCTCCTTCCCCTTTGTTGAAGAGGTACCTGAAACAAAACAGAAAACTATAAGCACAAAGCTTAGTGAGTTACCCCATCATACCACATACCACATAAGGCTTGTCCCTCGGTATCATTGACCAGGTATCTAACTTGCATGACTGGGAGTTGGGCTCCCCTTCGGTATCTTTCAACCGGTAGCCAGGAGCTAACCTCCCCTTCGGTATCTCACAACCGATAACCAGGAGCTAACCTCCCCTTCGGTATCTTTCAACCGGTAGTCGGGAGCTAACCTGCCCTTCAGTATCTTTCAACCGGTAACTGGGGACTATTTCACCCCTATCACTACCACATAATAACATATCAAGAACTTATATCTAGGCATGCATGGGTGCTGTCTACCCCTTCAGTATCTTTCAACCGGTAACTGGGGGTTGTTCCTCCCCTACTACTACTAACACATTTAGCATTCTAGCACATAATCATAACATATATCAACATCCTAGATAATTTTCACAAAGACAATCATCTCTACTATAATCTCCTACTGGTGGGCCGGCCTTGGTGCCTTAGACCCACTTCTACTAGAAGGTAACTCACCTCAGTGTCATGAAATGTCTGAGTTGTCCTCGCTGCTGAGATCAACTCCTCTCGATTCCTACACATAACGATATTCCTTAATTACCATTTCATGGTCAACTCATGTCAAAGTCAAAGTCAAGGTCAACACCTTGGTCAAAGTTAACTCTGGGTCAAAGTCAACATCTTACTGACTCAACTCGCCAAATTGACCCACCAACTCACCGAGTTCTATAGTCCTTAGAACACTGAAAGCTTCGACCCTACTCGTCGAGTCTTTCAAGAACTCTCCGAGTTCTCCTTCATACGAGGTCGGGACTTTCTACCACTGAGTCATCGATTTCATCCTTAAACTCGTCGAGTCCTTCTTCATGCAAGAAGGCACATCTAGTCCTGGACTCACCGAGTTCCTTATGAACTCATCGATTTTGTCTTCATGCAGTTGGGACTTAGTCTTGAACTCACTGAGTTCTGTTCTTGAACTTGTCGAGTTCCATGATCTTCAGGTCCATATTCACATCCATCTTGTTGAGTCCTTTTCTATACTCGACCATTTCGATCAGAAACAGAAAAAATTGGGGAACCATAACCCGACTCGCTGAGTCCTATGAGCGACTCATCGATTCCCCCAAAGTCCAAGTCTACCAGTCGATTTTAGTCGGGCTCAATGCATCCAGAACATAGATTTGACCTCCTAGGATCCATATTACACACAAACTTACAAACTTGACGTTCATGCATGGGGGTATTTGGCTCAAATGGCCTTAAAATGAGGTTATATGATTCATGAGACTCCCATGGGCATAAAGTTGGCACCTTTATGCCATGGGAATCCTCAATGGTTCCAGATCTGAAGTTCTACCCCTTTAGAACCACAAAACCCCGAAGTTGGCTCTACTAAAGCTTAAAAAAGGTAGAAATGAACCCTAACTCCAGATCTAAGAGATAGATAGTCAAGGTTGAAGCTTTTTACCTTGAATGAGCTGGTAATGAAGCAAAACCTCTGGATCTACTTGCTTTTTCTGGAACCCTCTAGCTTCCACTTCTTTCTTCAAGCTTCAAACAACCAAAACACACAAAAATGGCTAAACAACACTCCAAATGCTTTAGGGTTTCGAGTTAGGGCTTTTCTGGACTGTGAGAGACGATGGAGGCTGAATTGGGACAAGATAAGGCATTTAAATAGGGTGCAAACCCTAAATATTAGGGTTTCATCCAGGCAGACCTACTCATTGAGTCGGGCTCCTGACTCGTCGAGTAGGTTACTTAAAACCCACGTCCAAAGTCTAGTCTACTCGACGAGTTGGGCCAACAACTCGTCGAGTCCCAGTGTAAAACATGCAATTATTTAAATTTAAAATACGTACTGGGAACCGGGTGTTACACCTCCACCGCCACAGAGTGGTCATTCCAAACTTCTAAAAACTTCAAGTTTTAAAAGATGCACCGGGCAAGAATAATGCCCGAAAAGCGGGTGCTACAGGTATGTTACATACAAGTTTTTTCCTAACAAAAAATAGCAAATTACTTTCAAAGAAGTCTCAATACACTATTAAAATGGACATATTATCAGTCTATTAGGTCAAAAATAACTACTTGTTTATAAAACAATATACTTGAACATACCATTAGTCATTTTAATATTGTACTATGACTAATGTGCAAGTAAGTTGCTATTATGGTTAGGAAAAAAAATTGGCATGCAACATAGTTGGGAAAAATAGGCTTAAAGGTAAAAAAAAAAAAATAACAACTTATTTATAAGACCGCCCCAATACATTGTTAAAATCAACATACCATCAGACCTTGTGAAAAAAAGCTTTGGGAAAGAGTTTGAAAATATACTTAGTCTTATGAAAACATTGCTTGAGGAAGATTCTATTTTAGGGGACCTAAAATGTTTACAAGAAGAAGAATAAGAAGAATATGAATGAGAATTGGGACCTAGGGTTTTAATAAGTTATTCTTTTAGGTGATTGATGCTTAAGACGCATGTGAGTTAGGGCGATATAGGGTTACCATTAGTAACTGATTATATTAATGAAATAACAAACAAGAGGTTAAAGTTAGGTTTCCTTTGAACAAATAATATCTAAATGGGAAAAGGAAAAATGTAGGGTCTTACATGTTGATAACCAACTCCATTAGAGAAATAATAAGGAATAGGTTAATGTTAAAAAAAAAAGTTTTAGGTATAAAACGGAAAAATAAAAAGACAAAATATGGGGTTTTTTATGGAATAAACTTATTAACATATTTAAAATATGATTAAAACTATTAATTTTGTCGGTGATTTTTAGTTTTTAGTGTTACATGACCATTATTAGTATACTTTGAGTTTATACGAGTGTGAAAAGGTTACACAATATGTAATCTGATACAAGTCATGTGGTATGTAACACACACCTGTATAAAGCGAGTTTGATACGAGCCACAACGAATGAAGAAGGTTAAAGAGGTCACATTTCCTTCCGTTATCAAGGACCAAAGTCGTTTATGGTGTAGATCAGCTTTGAAGTGATGGATTGGCCTTAAGAAGACATATTAGTTGTAAGAGCTTGTTTACAAAGTAAGCTTGATTCGGTTTGAATGGTGTTAGCAGGGGACTGATATTGGTTAGCTAAGGATAACTTATCAGCTTAAGGTTGATTTTGGTTAGCTCCGTCTTGAGCTAGAACTTTTATTAATTTAATTGAAAATTAATCTAAAAAGTTTTATTTTATGTGTTTTAAAATAATAGGATAAATTTGTGACTTTCAAAAGAGAATACAAGGTTGTGATTACAATTATTACTTTATTATATATTTGGATTGATAATATATAAATGAGTAAATTGTAAAATTGGTCCTTGTGGTATTCCGAAAAGTGTAGTTTGAATCCATTTTTCCGTGTGCATGGTTGGTCCAAAATTGTAAATTTGGTCCATCGGAATTTAGACATAACTTGAAATGACGAATTTTTACTTATTGTTTTGTTTTTCCATATCTTTTATTTCATTAATTAAAATAAAGTACAAAAAGAATATAAAATAACACCCATCTCTCTCAGTCTCTTTAAGCACCACCATCCATTGTCAAATTTAATTTTATTTAATTACACCAGAGCACACACTCACCGCTTCCTCCACCTTTCTCTCTTTCACTAAACACCTCCGTCGGATGAAGTGTTGCCACTGTTGGACAAAGCCTTCGTCTAAAAACCAATGAGAAGGTTAGGCATTTCTTTAGATCTAAGTTATGGTTTCACACTAGGGACGAAGCCATCGCCACTACTAGAGCACCGCCTTACGATTCTAGTGCAAATCTGAAATCCCAGAAACATGATGTGTCTGACGGTGTTGAACGATGGTGATGGTGTTGACCAGAACTCGATTTTGTTTTAGATCAAGAAAAACTTTAGTTCGACGATGATGCTATGTCAGTCGATTTAGAGTGTTTTTAAACCGTTGTTGCCTCTCTCAAAAGTCTGACGGATCTGCTGCCTCTCTCGCTCAGAAATCTCGCAATGACATTGAAGGTGGTTTTAGGCATGAAGGCAACGCTAATGGTGGTTTTTGGGTTTTTCTCCAGCTCTCTGATCTGGCTCTCTTCGTCTTCTCCTGGTCTGATGAGCATCTACGATGAAGGGGGCATATGATTGTATCATAAACTATGACAAAAGGGAGTAGGGTCATCAGAAATAATTCATGGTGCGATGGTCGATGGTAGTTTCCTACACCAAGGGTGAGAAAGAAATGGAGTGGTTATGTTATAAAGTGATGAGTTGGGTTAGTTTGGGTTATTATTAAATTTTTTTTTTTAATCTGAAAAATGGTTAAACAATTAAAAGAAATTAGTAAGGGTAAAAGAGTCATTTCAAATTCAATCTAAATTTTTAGTGACCAAATATGCATCGAAGTTTAAATTTTGGACCGACAATACACATGAAAAAAGATTGGACTCAAACTTCATTTTTTAGAATGTTATGGACACCAATTTTGCAATTTACTCTATATAAATATATGAAGATACCGTTATTTTATATCTATAATATCTAATAAATAAATATAACTTTGTGTCACATGTCATTTTTCTTGAGCCTTAGAGCTTTTTTTTCACTTAAGTCTCATGATGACACGTGTTGTTTCTTAAATTTATTCTTGTTTATTTTTTTTAAAAATTAACTGATTATTCTAAAATATGATTAACCCTATTTAATTTTCTAATTTTATAGCTTTTGGATTTTAATATATAATGACTAAATAAAGAAACCGATCTTCATTTAATTAATTTTATTTTAAGTTAGGAATATGAATTTATATAATGATAACGTAATTTCATTGATTACAACTGAAAATCTAAGATCTTTAATAAAAAAAATTTTATATTAATTTGATTTATTTTTAATAATTTTAATTTAATGATAACTTTTTGAATTATTTTAAATTATGAATATGAATTCAGATAATGATAACGTGTAATTTAATTGATTATAACTATGGTTCTAAAAAGCGTGTTATGGCGCACCACAAGATTGTCATAGCGTGAGGCGTGACCTAGCCGTTACGAAAAAGTCCAAGGCGGGTTTGTTAAGTGTGACGTCCAAATAATGTGTGAATACGCGCATTATCGCATCATGACACAAGTTTTTTTCAAGGCGCGGTTTTTTTTTTCTGATCGGTCCTAAAATAATTGAGTTTCTGTTAACTTTTTTATACTAATTATTAATATAACATTTCTAAAAACTTGACATATTTATAAAATTCAATAAATATATGATTTATCTTTTTTAATATATATAAAATAGTCATCCTTGAAAAACATCATCCCTTGTCATAACTTAATTTTAACTTTGCCGCCAAGTTCACGTCGTTATTTAGAACCTTGATTATAACCAAGCATTTGATATTTTTAATGTTTTTAACATTTTCAAGTTAATTTGATTGATTTTCAATGATTTTAATTTAATGATAATGTTTTCAATTGTTTTAAATAATTAAATTAGATATATGAATTTACATCCTACCTAATAAATGAAAATACTTTTGCCACTTGTCATCTTCTCCTTCATTTTGACAAATGTCATTTTCTAGGATTTTTAAAATTGTTATTTTCCACTTGTCATTTTTTGGGGAATTCTTGATTTTCTTAAAATAAATTTTTCAAAAAATTCTAATGGGTTATATATGTAAGGTTATCATTCCATTAATTTGATAATAAATTCTCATAAATGCTTTAAATGATTTGATTTCATTCATAAATACTTCAAAATATTACATTTTATTAAGGAAAAACATTATTTTATAAAATATTTATTGTTTATATATATTAATATTAAATTTTTATTTTTAATAAACCCGTGTAATACACGGGTTTCACACCTAGTAATGATAATATAATTTGATTGATTATAACAATAAATCCGGAATGTTTTAATGATTTTTTAAATTTGAGTTTTATTTGATTGATGTTGAATGATATTGAAATCTAAAATTAGATATTATAATCTATCTAAGTCTATTTTATATATTGATTTGTAGATTTTGATTTTAATGTTTGTTAGCTAAACAAATCGACTTGGACAAAAACGAGAGAGAAGAAATATGGCATTTGTTTTTGTCCGGCATGATTCATGACTTCCCCTGTTCCCCATATCACTTGATGTTAATACTTTTAATATGGTTGCGAACAAGTTGAATTTTTAAGTGAGTAAATCATACTCAACCAAGTCGAGTTTCTATCAAATCCAAGTTTGTGAACAAAAATTAGCTCTAACCATATAATGAATTAAATCTGAGTTCGTAAAAACTCAACTTTAATTCTTCTCGTGTTTCTCAAGCCTTATATGTGTGCAAATATTTTTTAGTCGAGTTCAAATCAAGTTACTTTAATGGACATTTATTTGGTAAATATTATTAAGCTATTACAGTCTTAGAGTGTAGATAGTTTTATCGAATATGATCCATAGTTTTTATTACTTTATGTATTCTTTAACTGTTTGATTTCAAATATCCATGCACCCCAGAATACACATACACACACACACCAAAACTCATATTAAGTTATCGTCTCAATTTGAAACTCAATCTAACATCGTCGAGCTTAACTTTATTTTTTCAGCACAAACTCTAGATCTTTACTGAGAGTATGTCAATATATTACAGATATAATAAAAGAAACCTATCATTTCGGATATGGTGTTTTTACGGAAAAGGTCCCCATCACCCCAACCGGTAGTCCTACAAATTAATGTAGAAAAGACCAGTGTAATTAAATTATTGGAGAATCAGAAGAGGCAAATGTCTTGTGATTTTTTATTTATGAAGCAAACCTCTCGTTGCTTGCCTATGCCTTTAAGAGGTCACAATATTGGGACCATAATAAATTTCAAACTTTATACTTTTTTTACAATTAAATTTACTCAATCTTTGGCTACTTTTGGAGAATCTAAACCAGTCCTATGGGTCGGGTTAAGTAATGGATGCATGATGCATCAAATATTTTTAGTACACGTTAGAAATATGGTTTAGTGGCACTTGAAAATCTGAGAATCGTGATAATCACTTTCAAATTGAAGTATTTTGGTGATACTCCCAAATCCTCAATTGGATAAGACTCAGATAAAATCAGAGAGAAAAGAAAGAGAGAATAAGATGGTGTAATTTCGAGAGTACCAGAAAAATGACTAAAATTTGTTATAAACCTTCTTTATCTGAAAGACTGTCAAAACTGACATATAACAGTTTTTTCTCAACGGTAAAAACTGTTATAAATCCGGGGTTTGTATAAGGATTAATGCAGCTCGACCCCAGCCAGGGGCTCTGCCCCTTAGACCCCGCCAGGGGCTGCCGCCCCTTGGACCCCGCTCCCAGGGGCGCTGCCCCCGGACCCCCGTTCATTCAGGGGCTTCGCCCCTAAATGACAGTATACTTTGATTCTTGATCAAACTTAAACAAGTGTGTACTCCACACCTTCCTTACTTGTTTAATATTTATCAAGATCATTTTTAGTCAACAAAGTAATCCTATTACACTTAAATAATATTGATGATAACAAATCACCAACACGTGTGAGATTAGGTCTAGATTAATGATTAATTGACTAATAATTTCTTTAAATTTATAGATTATTATTGTATTTAAATTTATAGTAAGGTTGTTTATTGTTAGGTATTCAACCGACATACCTATAATTAAAAGATGTGTATAAATATAAAGAAGACAAAAGAATTTTTGGTTCACATGATCACTACAATCATGTTACATCCATGAGCGCACTAGAAAATTTGATCTTGGGGTGAAGTTTACAAGTACATTGACGCTATATATAGAAAATCCACCTTTGTTGTGGTATTTATATTTTCCTCATTCACCATTTTTCATGTAGGACCCTTGGCACCTGCCACAAGCAATCTATTTCCACAATTCAACAATCTCCCACTCGGAAGCCGGTCAAAAAATCAACTTTCTTCCAAACATGTACCTCGTAAACCTCTTCTCCTCATCAGTCGTCTAGAAGGCCAATTGAAGTTTACCACAAGTTCAAATTCTCTGTTGTCAGCATCTTCGTAAACATATATGTTGGATTCTTTGTGCGAATAGTCGTTAACCTATGATTACTAGTGTCTTGGCGATGGGCGTTAATTAATTCGATCGTCTTATTGGTTCAAACATATTTAATTGACATTGCATTTTACAATTATGCTTTCTGTTTGCATAACTGGATTTGCTTGAGTGACCGGTTGTCTCCCAAATCTATCTTGTGAAAATTCAAATGAATTTATGTTCTCATTACTTTTTTATTGGATCGATTGATAATATAATTTGATGGTTGATATGGGATATCACTGTTTTAGGGTTGACATTGATCGATCATATATGTTGGTTGATATAAGGAAGAGTCAACATAGTTATAGGGTAGGGTGTAATACCATGGTTACCAAACTATCATGGTCGAATAAACATTAACTTAATCCATTTTATAAACCTTAAATTAGAAGATGTGAATTTTACAGTACAAAACCTTGACTTTATAACCAAAAAGGTGTAATTCAAAGTCATTGGGGACATAATCTACCCAACAAATACATACATAACCATATGCTAACTGATGGGTTTTACATGTAATAATGCAGAAAAATCCTTATACTCTTAAGGGTACATGCAACCTAATAGATCTATGTGATAACACTAATGATACAACATACTATTGAACAAAAAACATATAAACCCTATATGAAATCAAATTTCACATTAATGTGTAGGGTTACATACCTTTTGTAGATCCTAATCAAGATAATCAAAGTCTTCTTGTAGTCTCCTTGGAAAACCTAGCTCAAATAGTGTGCGAGACTCTAATGGTTCACACCCAAAACGCAAGAAACCCTAGGATTGAAGGAGAGAGGGGCGAGAGGGGGATAATTTTGTGCTCCCACTTAAGGTATGTGAGAGCCATGAAAATTAGGTGCCCAAGGGTGCTACATATAGTCCAACGTAACTTAGGGACAAAGCAAAATTTGAATGATTAAATAATAGATTTAACTCCAATCTAAATCCTTTTCTTATATACCATCAGGAGGCTTGTGGAAACCCTAAGAAAGGCTCAAAAATTGTCCATGCCATGGACTATTCTAGAATTGTCTCTTTTGTTCAATTATTAAACAATTACAACTCACCCCTTACACCTTTAATTAATTCCAATTAATCGCAAATAAATTCTAGCTTAATTATGATTAATAATTAATCAATTTTGACTATGTCCAATTAAATTATTATTCATATAATAAATTAACAAATCATTAATTAATAATTTGTAATTAATATATTAATCACATAATATATTAACAAAACATTTATCTCTCTTTCCTTTGATCAATCCAAGTCATTTCATGGTTATGAGGGCAACCCAAAAGGACTTTACATTTATTCATCAACATTATACCAATTTAGTTAGAACCTTAGACACTTAATCCAACAGTCTCCCACTTGGATAAGTCGCTAACTACAACTGCAAGTGCAACTCCGAATAACTAGTAAAGAGTGTTTTTCAAAGACACTACCAAACTCTAATTATACATTGGTCCTAAGATAAGTGATCAAACATTCCTTCATTTTACAAGATATCGTATGGACACGAGACATGGATTAGAATCAATCTCATTGTCAAAGATTTTGTTTATTGATTTCCCGATTCATAACGACTGAAATCAGACTACTAATTGAACACATCAATTAGTTCGGGCTCAACCAAGCACTTCAGATGTTGGAAACAAATCATTGAGGGTCACAAAGATATCATTTTTCCTGTTAAGTCAAAAGGAGCGAATAAACTTTGACCATATAATCATCAATATCACTCACCAAATCATGCATGGAATTACACTTTATAACACCCAGTTACGAGATGCATTGGTGTAAACCAATGTGCAACTGATTTGTAAAATATGACTTATATATCTTTATTTGAAGAATAGAAGATATTATCATCTTTATTTGTAAAAATGAAGTAATCTCTAAGCGCGGGTTTAACCAATACTTAAAATCGCTATTTTCAAAGTACTCAGGAATATTGCAGTAATCCATATGCAACGTCCAATCCATATGGACAATCTAAAATCAATTCATGACAGTCTTAAATCAATACCTACTCCCAGAAGTATGACTAACTTTGGTATTTCGAAAAAACTAATATTCAGGAAGTAACACGCAAGAATGAAACACAATAATAAACTAATTGTCCTATGGCTTCACACTCTTTGAATATCAATAATTCCCTATTATTTAATCACCATAACAATTACAAATTTATCTAATGTATAAATGTTTCGAGGTGATTGACTTAATGACTAAACTTGTCAACATTTTCCATGCCAATGCTCTTAACATGTATATCATGTTTTCCTTTGGTCATCACTATTGTGAATGAATCATTGAAAAGATATTTACTTCACAAGTAGATCTCCATCCTTAACTAAAACAAATCCAAGGTCCACTATGAAGTTTTCTAGTCCTGGTACGCTCCTGGGATACTTCACTTGTACTAATGTGGTCTTACCCACATTGTCGAATCTACCACCATCTCCTTCATGAAAACTCCCATGGTACAAATTAAAATTAATCTCCATTTAGACTATGACTCAAAGTCATCTTTAAAATTCATGTTATGATAACTCTTCTCAATCATGTTCTCTATTGTCTACAAGCAACCATTCCTTGGTATCTTTTAATACTTTTAGAATGTTCTTGACAATTATCTAATGATTCGGTCAAACAATTTATGGCACAATATATTGATGCTTAAAACATCTGAGACATCAGAATAAGCACAAGTCATAGCATTCATGATCGATCTTATATCTGAGGCATATAGGAATCGACTCGTCCTATCATTTTCATGATTAGTACAAAGGACCATTTTAGATTCACACAACTCCTTGTTGTGAAGCATATGAACAATCCATTTGGAATTTTCATTAGTGAAACCTTTCAACATATTGTGGTTTGATTGAATCATATTAATCACTTCAATCTATACTTTTAGATCCAAATACCAAGTATCAATGTCATTTCTCCTTGTACATTATAGCGAAACAATTCCCGAGCTTTTGCACCTTGTAGCTTAGGAAAATGTTTCCTATGAGGAGTATTTTTATATACATGCAATACAAGGAAGATAATGACACTCCCATTAGCTTTGACTTGTACTCAAGATTGATTTTATCTTCTAGAAAGACAACATTCTTTTGAGTTCCTCATGGAAGAACAGATTCCTTCTACATGATGCTTGCTTAAATCTACAGATATATTTGTCAAGCCTACACACCTTTTTTGGATACTTTTTATGTATAAATCCTTTCATAATATGGCATATATCCTTTGAAGGTTTCCTATCAAGGAAAATTGTTTAAACATCTACTTTATCATATCTTTAATCAAATAATGCAACAATGGTAACAAATAACCAAATAGACATTTATGATCTACTGGTAATAATGTTTCCTCATAATCAATTTCTTGAGTTCTGAGCGAAACCCACTTCTACCATACTAGCTTTGAATGTGTGTACATTCTTATTCATGTTAGTCTTTACATTGAAGATCTAATCGCAACCCACTGTCATAAGATTAGGCTTTGGATCAACTGTAACGCCCGCGTTTCCAGGATAGGCATTTTCATTGATGTAATAGTCTAGGTTAACCTTTGTAACCCATTTTGAAATAATAGAAGTATATTATTTGAGTATTATGTGTTTTGTGCTTAATTGCTTAATTATGTGATTTGATTAATTAAGAATAAAATGAGCGTCAAAATTGAAGTGTAAAATAAACTTGATATCTTTGGATAATGTTGTAGTAGTTGAAACGAGGTTTCCGAATATATAAAGAACGCCCAAATCTGACTTCGTATGAGGAAGTTATGACTTTCTGAAGTTTCGACTTAGCGGTATGCAGCCCGAAATACTCGCTTTGAGATCGAGCGGTTTTTTAGTCGAATCAATCTAAACGAGAATCGAAGATCCCGTTGTTGATATCGAAGCGATGAAATTTAGGCGAGAACGGACGTCAAACGAAGAAGTTATGAATTTATAACGCAGTTTTTCTGTCCCGGCCTACTAAATATAATTAATAAAAATAAAATTCAAAATTAGCCGATGGAGTCTAAACAAAAGTTGTAGAGCGTAGTCTCACCTACGCGTGGATATAAAGAACGTCGAAAACGGAGTTCGTATGAAGAAGATATGAATTTCCGAAGTTTATTAAATAATTAATATTTAAAATTAATTATAAAATCCGGTATTATCCGAAGGGGAGTCATCGGACTCATCCGAAGTACGCCCAGCGTACAGCGAAGCGTGACGTCCCTCGCACTCGAGTTCTTCGGATGACGCATGCCATGACGATTCGGACGCGTACGCCCCGCATACTACTGTACGCCCAGCGTACTCCGAGGCTCCAGCCTCCTATAAATAGGATGCGAGGGCAGCCGGCTCATTTGCTGTTTTTCTCTCTTCTCTCTCCCATTTTGCATCGTTTTGCGTGCCAGAAGTACCCCGAAGCCCCGATATCATTCCCGAGCCCCGAAGCAAGTCCCGAGGTCCTGAAGATCCCGAGAAGTAAGATTCCCGAGCCGAAGCTCTGCCCACGAGAAGTTCGATTTTTGTGGAAATCTTCCAGATCTACCGAAGAATACTACTTTTATAAGCCATAGTGTTGTCCGATCATCTTCTGATCAGGTGAGTGTGTGGTTACTTTCTTCTAACGCATAATTATGAAGTATTTTATATGAAATACGTGTTATGTGTATAATTTTGTGGTTATGTGTATGAATGTGTATTCACTTTCTTTTATCTCATAGATATGATTTATTCTCTATGAAATACGTGTTATGTGTGTGTGCGTCATCTGTTACGTGGAATATGTATTGATTAAAGCATGTTATACAGGTTTTTAAACTATGTATAAAAATGTATTTTTTTTTATCTACTAATATGCTGGGTAGAACATGGGTAGATAGTTGGTGCGTAATAAACAGATGAGAGGCCTCGTTGTTGTTTTGATTCAGTCATCTAGCGGAGTTTAGATGACGACCACAGACTTTCCTAGACAGTCCTGTGGAACGCTAGCAGGTTCGCCACCTATAGGTGTTAATGAACTTGGGTGTTCATTCGCTGTACTCCATCCCCCTCATGGTTGCCTGATTTGACTTATATTGCTGAGGAACCCCCGAAGCATGTGTTGTCGCCCCGATGAAATATTATTAGACTAGGTCCCTTATGTCAGTTGTCTTAGGGATGTAAAGAGAGAATAACAGGAATGGGTAATTGGGTTATTATTGGTTGGTGGAATTAAATATAATTATTTATTGTGGGTTGAAAACCCTATATGCTCACTAGGCTCCCAAGCCTGACCCACTCAGTTTTATTTGTATTACAGGAAGTGGCGCAAGGGCATAAGATGGATGAACCATCAAGTTGTTTTGTTTACAAGTCTGTATATGTATATATTTGTTGAATGACTTGTAATGTTATCGTTTATGCTTTATGGTCTGTATCGGAACATGACATCCCGAGTTTTGATTATATAATGAAAATGCATTTCTTTTATGAAATGCTTTGGTAAACATTGTTTTATCACGCATTTGTTTTTGGGAACAAATTCCGCAACTCTTTCAAATCAAAAGGATTTACTCTGAAATTATTTTAAAGCATAAATGAAAATCGGTCTCTTCTGGCCAAGATTTTGGGGATGTCACAGTTGGTATCAGAGCATTAGTTTAAGCGAACTAGGAATTTGTAGGATTTCTAGACTTAAACTTCGAATGCTAAGTGAAATTTTGAGATATGTGTCTGTTATATTTTAGACACGAGCACTAGTTTATTTTAGGATGGTTGCCTAAAATGCTTTATGTGCTAAATGTTATATGTTGCCATATATGATATTATTTGTTCGGATCTATGGTCTGTTGCCGACCGGATCTAGAAACTTTATGTGTGTAGGTTTCTAAGCGTATGTCTACGATATTAGAACTAGCATGTAAACGTTTCGGAGTGATAAGGATGATTTGAATATCTATCGTGAATGAGGATCTAATTTCACCTTATTCGGTGTATAGTTCAAAAATGGTGAGAACAAGAAGTGGAGTTGGAAATGCTGATGAAAATAGGAATCAACCACCAGTGATCGAGCAAATACCTGTCGTAGCAGCAGCACCTGAGCCAATAACCATGGCTGGTGTGCAAATGATGATTCAAACAATGTTGGATCGTAAAATGGAGGAGACTAGGCGGTTTCTTCAGCAGAATCGTGAAGAACTGTCAATTTGTGTGGAAGAGCCCGAATTAAATGAAGGGCACTCGGAAGGTGGAAACTTCAGTGGGTCTGTTGGTCAAGCCAACCCACTGATAGTTAGGCAAAACAACCATGATGGAAGGAATGATGGAATGGGATGCAAGTACAAGGACTTTCTAACTTGCAAACCATTGACCTTCAATGGAAAGGAGGATCCGATTGGAGTTATGGATTGGATCTCCGAAATGGAGTTAGCCTTCATGACTTGTGGCTGCAGAGGCAAGTTGCAGACTATCTATGCAGTGCGTCAATTCCGAGGTGGAGCCGTTCATTGGTGGAACAATCTAGGGAAGACGTTAAGCCCTAATGAGCCACTGCAATTGTCATGGGCAGAGTTCTTGGTGTAGTTCAAGTGCAAGTTCTGCTCGGCTCAAAATCTGTTGGAGTTGGAGAATAAGTTTTTGTCATTGACGAAAGGCAGCATGTCAGTTGATGAATACACCAATAACTTCACCGGTAAGATGGAGTTTGCCTTGCGTATCGTCCCAGATGAGCTGACAAAGGTGGATCGGTATGCGAAGGGACTCCCATAGGAGTACGAGGTGCCAGTACGTCAGGCACATACTCCTGAGGCAGCTATTTGGGCTGCCAAATCTGTTGAGAACATGATTAAGGGGAGAACCACCGACAATGTTGAGGTTGGTGAGAAGAGAAAGTTTGAGGGGACATCTGGTTCCGGTAAGAAAAGCAAATTTTCGAAATCTAATTCGAAAAAGTTTGGTGGAGGAAAAGGAGGAGAAGCAAAGTGGTGTGATAAGTGCAAGAAGAAGCACTTTGGGAAATGTAGTGAGGATGTAACCTGCTACAAGTGCGGAAAAATTGGGCATTTTGCCAATGAGTGTCCGAACAACAAAAGGATGTGTTTTGGTTGGAATGAAGAGGGGCACATTTTGAAAGACTATCCGAAGAAGAAGGAGGCAGTTAAGCCCAACATTCCACCAAAGCCGAAGGCGAGAGCCTTCCAGATGACACTCGAAGCTGCGAAAGATGAAGCTGATGTCGCTTCAGTACCTTTCTCGTAAACGAATTACCTGCTCAACTTTTGTTTGATTCTGGAGCCAACTACTCCTTTATTTCGCATGAGTTTGGTAGAAAACTAGCCTTGCCTATTGATAGACTAGATAATGCTTTATTAGTCAAAGTTGCTAGTGGCAAGTTTGTACGTGTTAGCCATCGTATGAAAAACATCTTAATCGACCTTAATGGGAATAAGTTTCACGAGGAATTATTAACTATCGAACTTAATGGTTTCGACATCGTGTTGGGAATGGATTGGCTTAGCGCCAATGACGCCGAGATATTATGCAAGAAGAAGATAGTTAAAGTAAACCTGCCAGGGAAAGAGTCATTTATGGTGTATGGGGACAAACGCCAAGTAAATTCTGGAATCATTTCCCTAATGAAAGCCAGAAAGTGTTTGACCAAGGGATGTACATCATATTTAGCATTCGTGATCGATGCTAAGAAGGAAAAGAAGGTGATGCAGAGTATACCAGTGGTGTGTGATTATCCGGAAGTATTTCCTGAAGATCTTCCTGGATTACCACCTGATAGACAAGTGGAGTTCAGAATAGACTTGTTACCAAGAACCATGCCAATAGCAAAAGCACCTTATCGATTAGCACCGATGGAGATGAAGGAGCTGATGATGCAACTTCAGGAGTTATTGGACAAAGGTTTCATTAGACCTAGTTCATCACCCTAGGGAGCTCCGATGTTATTTGTGAAGAAGAAAGATGGAAGTATGAGAATGTGCATTGATTACAGAGAGCTGAACAAGGCAACAATAAAGAATAGATACCCGTTGCCAAGGATTGATGACCTATTTGATCAATTGCAAGGTTCGAGCTATTTCTCGAAGATCGATCTAAGGTCAGGATATCATCAGCTAAAAGTAAGAGAGCAAGATATCGAGAAGACTGCATTCAGAACTAGATATGGACACTACGAGTTATTCGTTATGTCGTTTGGACTAACCAATGCTCCGGCAACATTCATGGATTTAATGAATAGGGTTTGTAATCCGTTCCTTGATAAATCTGTGATAGTATTCATAGACGACATTCTGATTTACTCAAAAAGCCAAGAGGAGCATGGCAGACACTTACGAGAAGTGTTAGAAGTCTTGAAGAAGGAGAAGTTGTATGCAAAGTTCTCTAAGTGTGATTTTTGGATTCGAGAAGTCCAATTCTTGGGTCACATGGTCAACCAAGAAGGGATAATGGTTGATCCAGAGAAGATTGAAGCTGTAATGAAGTGGGAACAACCGAAAAGTCCCACGGAGATCCGAAGCTTTTTAGGATTAGCTGGATATTACCGAAGGTTTATCCAAGGCTTTTCTTCGATTGCTACTCCATTAACAGCTTTGACCCACAAAGGAGCTACTTATGCTTGGAGTCATAAGCATAAAGAAGCATTAGAGAAGCTAAAGAAGAAGCTATGCGAGGCACCGATACTTTCTTTACCCGATGGAGTTGAAGACTTCACTGTTTATAGCGATGCGTCTAGGGTTGGATTGGGTTGTGTTTTGACCCAAAGAGAAAAGGTGATAGCATATGCGTCTCAACAGCTGAAGGAGCATGAAAAGAATTACCCGACTCATGATTTGGAGTTGGCAGCGGTAGTTTTCGCTTTGAAAATATGGAGGCATTACCTCTATGGCACGAAGTGCAAACTTTTCACTGATCATAAGAGTCTCCAATATCTCTTTAATCAGAAAGAATTGAATATGAGGCAATGACGCTGGCTAGAGTTACTCAAGGACTACGATTGTGAGATACTTTACCATCCCGGTAAAGCTAATGTTGTTGCTGATGCTCTCAGTCGGAAAGTCAATCTTGAAAGGAAGAGGCCAAGAGCGTTGAGAATAGAAGTTGTGTCGACAATTGTGGAGAGTATAAAGAAAGCTCAAGAGGAAGCTTCTGAGAAGAATGACCGGAAGGAGGAACGTTTGGGCAAAACGTTAGTGTTTGGTACAAACGGCCATGGATTGAAGGTATTCTAAGATCATATTTGGATACCTAAGACAGGAGGAGTCAGAGATCTTCTATTGGAAGAAGCTCACAAAACCATGTACTCGATTCATCCCGATAGCACTAAAATGTATAGGGACTTGAAACCCTACTACTGGTGGCCGACGATGAAGCTTGATGTTGCAAAGTATGTGGCCGATTGTGTGACTTGTGCGAGAGTCAAGACACAACATCAGAAACCATATGGGAGTTTAGAACCTTTACCTGTGCCTATGGGTAAATGGGAAGACATTGCGATGGATTTTGTCACTAAACTACCCAGAACAAAAATTGGTCACGACATGATTTGGGTGGTCGTTGATCGATTCACTAAGAGTGCGCATTTCATAGCAGCCAATGAGAAATGGTCTATGGAAAAGCTTGCGAATTCTTACGTGAAGGAATTTGTGAGGCTTCACGGTGTTCCGTTAATGATTGTATCGGATCGTGATAGCCGTTTCACCTCAAGGTTTTGGAAAAGTCTACAAGAGGAATTGGGTACCAAGTTGTGTTCAAGTACAGCTTACCATCCGCAGACTGATGGTCAGAGTGAAAGAACAATACAAACACTTGAAGATATGCTGAGAGCATGTACCCTGGAATTCCTAGGTAACTGGGATGAACATTTACCTTTGGTAGAATTTTCCTACAATAATAGTTTCCACTCAAGCATAAAGATGGCACCTTATCAAGCTTTGTACGGACAGAAGTGTCGTACGCCGTCTTGTTGGCTTCAGGCTGGAGAAAAGCAGTTTATGGGTCCCGAGATGGTCCATCAAACCGCTGAAAAGTTGAAAATAATTAGAGAAAGAATGTTAGCAGCTCAAGATCGTCAAAAGAGCTATGCTGACAAGAAGCGAAGGCCAATGACCTTCGAAGTTGGAGATTCGGTTTTGCTTAAAGTCTCGCCGTGGAAGGGACTTATAAGATTTGGTAAAAGGGGAAAGTTGAGTCCAAGGTTTATTGGACTGTTTAAAGTTCTTCAGAGGATTGGGAACCAAGCTTACAAGCTTGAACTACCAGAGGAACTGAATGGAATTCACAACACTTTTCATGTGTGTTATTTGAGGAAGTTCACGGGAGAAGTTCCCGATATAATTCCAATTTTTGAATTGAGAATTGATGAAAACAAGAGGTTAATTGAAGAACCAGAGGCAATTGTTGACCGAAAGACTAAGACGCAAGATGATCGAATTAGTGCTTGTTCGTTGGAAACATACGAATGGGCCAAATCTCACCTGGGAAACGGAGAGTGACATGTTGAGTCGCTATCCGCATTTGTTTGTTGATGTGTGATTCCGGGAACGGAATCATCCTAAGAGGGAGAGAATTGTAACGCCCACGTTTCTAGGCTAGGCATTTTCATTGATGTAATAGTCTAGGTTAACCTTTGTAACCCGTTTTGAAATAATAGAAGTATATTATTTGAGTATTATGTGTTTTGTGCTTAATTGCTTAATTATGTGATTTGATTAATTAAGAATAAAATGAGCGTCAAAATTGAAGTGTAAAATAAACTTGATATCTTTGGATAATGTTGTAGTAGTTGAAACGAGGTTTCCGAATATATAAAGAACGCTTAAATCTGACTTCGTATGACGAAGTTATAACTTTCTGAAGTTTCGACTTAGTGGTATGCAGCCCGAAATACTCGCTTTGAGATCGAGCGGTTTTTTAGTCGAATCAATCTAAACGAGAATCGAAGATCTCGTTGTTGATATCGAAGCGATGAAAAGTTAGGTGAGAACGGACGTCAAACGAAGAAGTTATGAATTTATAACGAAATTTTTCTGTCCCGGCCTACTAAATATAATTAATAAAAATAAAGTCAAAATTAGCCGACGGAGTCTAAACGAAAGTTGTAGAGCGTAGTCTCACCTACGCGTGGATATAAAGAACGTCGAAAACGGAGTTCGTATGAAGAAGATATGAATTTCTGAAATTTATTAAATAATTAATATTTAAAAATTAATTATCAAATCCGGTATTATCCGAAGGGGAGTCATCGGACTCATCCGAAGTACGCCCAGCGTACAGCGAAGCGTGACGTCCCTCGCACTCGAGTTCTTCGGATGACGCATGTCATGATGATTTGGACGTGTACACCCCGCGTACTGTTGTACGCCCAGCGTACTCCGAGGCTCCAGCCTCCTATAAATAGGATGCGAGGGCAGCCGGCTCATTTGCTCTTTTTCTCTCTTCTCTCTCCCGTTTTGCATCATTTTGTGTGCCAGAAGTACCCCGAAGCCTCGATATTATTCTCGAGCCCCGAAGCAAGTCCCGAGGTCCTGAAGATCTCGAGAAGTAAGATTCCCGATCCGAAGCTCTGCCCACGAGAAGTTCGATTTTTGTGGAGATCTTCCAGATCTACCGAAGAATACTACTTCTATAAGCCGTAGTGCTGTCCGATCATCTTCTGATCAGGTGAGTGTGTGGTTACTTTCTTCTAATGCATAATTATGAAGTATTTTATACGAAATATGTGTTATGTGTATAATTTTGTGGTTATATGTGTGAATGTGTATTCACTTTCTTCTATCTCATAGATATGATTTATTCTCTATGAAATACGTGTTATGTGTGTGTGCCTCATCTGTTACGTGGAATATGTATTGATTAAAGCATGCTATACAGGTTTTTAAACTATGTATAAAAATGTATATTTTTATCTACTAATATGTTGGGTAGAACATGGGTAGATAGTTGGTGCGTGATAAACAGATGAGAGGCCTCGTTGTTGTTTTGATTCAGTCATCTAGCGGAGTTTAGATGACGACCATAGACTTTTCTAGACAGTCCTATGGAACGCTAGCAGGTTCGCCACCTGTAGGTGTTAATGAACTTGGGTGTTCATTCTCTGTACTCCATCCCCCTCATGGTTGCCTGATTTGACTTATATTGCTGAGTAACCCCCGAAGCATGTGTTGTCGCCCCGATGAAATATTCTTAGACTAGGTCCCTTATGTCGGTTGTCTTAGGGATGTAAAGTGAGAATAAAGGGAATGGGTAATTAGGTTATTATTAGTTGGTGGAATTAAATATAATTATTTATTGTGGGTTGAAAACCCTATATGCTCACCAGGCTCCCAATCTTGACCCACTCAGTTTTATTTGTATTACAGGAAGTGGCGCAAGGGCATAAGATGGATGAACCATCAAGTTGTTTTGTTTACAAGTCTGTATATGTATATATTTGTTGAATGACTTGTAATGTTATCGTTTATGCTTTATGGTCTGTATCGTAACATGACATCCCGAGTTTTGATTATATAATGAAAATGCATTTCTTTTATGAAATGCTTTGGTAAACATTGTTTTATCACGCATTTGTTTTTGGGAACAAATTCCCCAACTCTTTCAACTCAAAAGGATTTACTCTAAAATTATTTTAAAAGCATAAATGAAAATCGGTCTTTTCTGGCCGAGATTTTGGGGATGTCACAGATCAACCAATTTCAAAATTAGTTATCTTTCATCGACACAATTTCGCTATCCTTAGACTCTTCTAGTGGCAACCATATGGCTCACCATCACTTCCTATAGCTATTAGGCTTATCCAAATTGATCAATGTTTTATCACTAATCAACGAATCTCCATCCATAGTTAGATGATACACATAAAAATTCGGAGGTGCTCTAACTCTACTATATATGGGAAGAGACAAGGCAATGTCATTTGACTCAACTGGTTTATTAACCTCAAGTTGAGAGCTAGTGTCAACAACAGGTTTATTGTTGGTCATATCTCGAATTTTTTCAAGTTCAATATGACTCCCACTGACTTCTTGATATCTATATGTTCATTCTCTCAAGTAACATTCCTTTTGAGCTATAATATTAAAAGTCTTTAGTGAACACTCAACAATGTAAGGTCATTGGTTTCTCTTTTAATGAAATACCTCAGAACACTAGATCTAATTGTGATGGAAATTGCCAACTCCACATTTCATGAGGTGTTATCAAAACCTACTTATTTGGATACAAGGTTTAAGAATGCTCTACTATTTCAAGTGTATATTCCAAAAAAAATTTGAATGGTAGTGAAGCACGACTCTTCATAGATCGAACCATATAGCATTCGATTCTCCTTTTAGTAACATCATTACATTATGATATCATTGGAGAAGACAATTATGGAAACCATTCCATAATCTCTATGATGATCGTAGAACCTGATACTAAGGTATTCTCCTTTCTTTTCAGATTAAAGAACCTTTATCTTCTTTCCCAATTGATTCCATGCTTTGTTCTGATACTCTTTGAAACCTTTGAAATTGTCAGAATTATGCTTAATCATATAAACATAACCACATCTACTGAACCTTTCAATAAATATGACATAGTAGTATTTGTCGTCCCTTGTGGTGGATCTAATGGTCCACAAACATTAGTGTGTGCAAGATCCAACAATCTTTTGTCTCCAGTACATGTCCATGTGAATGGTAACTAAGTTGTCTTGCCAACAAACAAGACTCATAGACATCATCCAACTCAAATTCGAATAATTCCATTTCCGGTCCAATTGGAGCTTGGCGATGAGATTCTTACTAGGCGATTATGCAACAAGCACAATCATATTGAAAGCATTAGAAGAATCAATGTTCAAGTCATCACTGCTACTATTAGAAATGCAAACTACAATTTCATAAATGCCAATTTCAAGAAGATGTTTTAAACATAAAACCATCATCTTTATAAAATAGAATGCTCACATTTCTATTTTTAAAATGAAAATTAAAATTCATGTTTATACAACGCATAGGATGAAATTTGGTTTCTAGACATCTCCGAAGAGCAACAGCAATTGACTAGATTTATCCTAACTTCATTACTAAACATAAGCTCAAAATCCTCAATCATTAAGACATGAAACATTCGTCCATTCACATGATTAGCTTTAGCTTTCAATGTCATCCAAATGTGTTTATCACATCATGCATCAAGGAACTATGAATTGGATGTCTTTTGAGTTTGATTATTCAAGTACTTGATGTAGAGTCAAACTTTTGATTTTACCATCTCAGAGTACTTAGGGCAATCTTCGTTTCCTAGTATCCTTGTTATTCCATTAATTTCAACTTCCATCTTTTGAATCACGGTTGTGTGGAATAGAGGACACACCAATTCTATTCCTTTATAACAGAAAGTTACGGACGAAACCATTACTTTCCATTTAGTATTTGAAGTTTCCTATTCATTCCACCAACATTTAAAAGCGATAACTGAAATTAGATAAGAAATCTAATTCATTTCCGGTTTCCTTAGTTTGGAGAAGGTTTAAGAATCTCATCAATGTTTTCCACCATACCATTCATATGATAAATCAAGTTAAAATTATTTTAAGAACTAATGAAAGATCCATGCACAAGATCTATAGCAAGACTCTTGTCAAGAGCAACATTGCGATTCTCGAGCTTGTCTATGTAGCTCTTATTGATTACATTCAAAACTCTTTTCTTCCATTCAAATGAAGTTAGGAATTTTTGATGATTTTCAAATCACTCTTTCCTTGCCTTTTGGTGAAACATTTCACTCAAGTGTAAATTCATTTCATATGTTCACATGTTCACAAATTGGAACATCGAGGACGTAGACCTAATGATGCAAGAGAACCATCTTTGACAAATCTACATGTTTGTGGGAATAACAAATTATCTAAAGTTGACGCACTATTGATTTAAGAGGTATGCTCATTATGGAAATATTTCCTAATATCAAAATGAGGAGGATCCCATAACAAATGAGCCATTCTCGAGGGAAAACATAGAGAAGATAGAATTAGAAAATAAGTGTGGAGGTGGGAGAGGATTCCATTTAACCTAAAAGAGAAAGTTTATATTAGTCGATTTTATCCCTAATTAATAACCCAATTTTAAATTAAGGCTAGGATACATAAATATGATTTGTAATATCAAGAAGGATGCCCTAATCAAATCAAAAACTATTTTAGGTAGGTAAATCTTTTTACCAATTTCAATCAAAATGAAACTCCTAGATCTTTTGAGATCATAGAACAATCAACGGCGTGTTAATCTCGGTTATGCTCTTCTATCTGTGACTAGGATGCCGAGGATCACAAGTAAGATGTGAATAACGATGCAAACCCTCTTGACAACCTCGAAGACTTTTATCATCTCAAATTTGATATGCAGGTAAACCACACACACTCCATCTATTAATGATAATTTTCAAGTTGTGCCATCATAACAACTTTGTAGTCCCAAATTAGTGTGCTGGTTAACCACACACGTTCCATTAATGACTCATAAATATTGATGTGCGTTTTCATGGATTAGCATACATTTTCACATTTTCCTAAAGTAACTAGAGTGAGATTTTAAAAGGTTCTATTACTTTATAACATTATACTTTTAATGCGGTTATGTCCGATCGAACCCATTCTGCTAACCACCCTCCACCACACAGGAGAGTGGTTGGTGAAAAGGACAGCCATTGAAAGGTCATTTTATAGGTTGTTTCCTTATACCCTCTTTATAGCATGGCTTCGTGAATGAGGCATACTAGCGATTCAACTTACTTATGTTATGCATATAGTATTAAACTTTTAATATCTAAGTATAAGGGTGTATTTAAACATTTTAAAATAATGTTGAGAAATTAATTATTAAACATTTTAATTACTAATTAATGATTTCAAAATTAACTATTAATTAATCAAATAATTAAATTTAATCAAATCATGAGGATAATTCAAAAAAACCAAGATATTAGAAGATCAGATTACTAAGTTAAATATTCAGATTTTATCCAACTAAAACAATGTTTATTAATGTAATTATCATAATTAAAATTCTTAATTATCCAAAAGTTAATTTCACTGAACAGGAGGTCCCCACGACGTGGCAGATAAAGCGCCACGTTGTAGTAGAAGAAAAATACGCAGATCAGAAATTTGTCATGACGTGGCAGATGATGCACACACTGTGGCACTGCGACAGAATGATGATTATGTTTTCTTCAATTTACTCAAGTTCAACTAATGCACATTCAATTGTAAGACAATGTAACAACGTAAATTTTCAACCAAAATTTTCATTGTAAAAATACACAAAATTCATCCATTGTTTCTTTCAAGAAAATCATAAGTGTTTCAATGTCAACAAAAGATCACAATCATAAGTCAAATCCCAGAATCCTCCATGTCATCACGAACAGATGTGTACAATCATGCTGGTGCCTTCCCGCAATCCTCTGGAGTACTTGAAACACATAACACATAAAACGGTAAGCATGAAACTTAGTGAGTTCCCCAAAATACCACATACAACACATTAGCCACTCAAGGCTATAACTCTGTAAGACCCTCCGGTCAGTGTGTCTCAGTGGGACCCTCCAGTCCCACAACTCTGATGGACCCTCTGGTCGTAACTTTGTGGTCCTTCCGGTCCTAACTCTGTAAACTTTGAATAATGCATAACACAAATCACATAGAGATAACGCAGTATATCACATTACACAAATAACATATAAGATACTCTGTCACACAACTTTGATTACCACTCTAGGTATGTATAGTGAGAAGACTCACCTCGCAGCTAGTAGGAAATGAACACACACTCGAGAATCCCGAACTAGTCTCCACCTAACACATTAGATAACCATTTCAATCAATATCCCTCTTTTCCTCATTTACACCTAAATTCCTCTTTTCTCTTTCTATTCTCTTGGATGGGTAAAAGACCATTTTACCCTCCATGGTCTCAATGTTCCTAATTGCCCTACTCTCAAGTCAACAGAAGCCAAGATGAGTCAGCAGCCAAGGTTGACCCGTGTAACGACCCAGTTTTTCACGACCAAAAATTTCATTTTTGATTAAGTGATTTGCAAAATATTTATAACATAATATCAACCGATCGTATCATTTCATAAAAACATGTCTCGTGTCAGAAAACCGAATCATAAAAACATAATAATGTCAGAGTACAAATCCCAGAATAACTCATAGTGCGGAAAACAATGTGTGTATGATGTGCCGCTACCGCGCCAGCTCCTTCCCCTTAGCTGAAGAGGTACCTGAACCCAAGACTATAAACTGTAAGCACGAAGCTTAGTGAGTTCCCTCATCGTACCACATACCATACAATCACATAACATACATACTTTCGGCCATTCTGTGTGCCGACCTACCCGTACGGCCATTCTGGGGTGCCGACCTACCCATGCGTCCATTCTGGGGTGCCGTCCTACCCGTGTCAAGCCATTTCAGGGTGCAGACCTACCCGTCGGTCTTAGCAACCGACCCTCGGGGACTATTCCACCCCCTATTGCTACTATCACATATATCATAACATAAATATATTATCAGACATACCTGGGGTGTCCGAACTACCCTTCGGTCCTAACAACCGAACTTGGGGACTATTCCCCTCCTACTACCGCTATCACATATAACGTATCATGCCAGCATATAAACATATCATCACATACTGTCAGACATATTTGGGGTGTCTGACCTACCCTTCGGTCCTAACAACCGAACTCTACTACTATCACATATAACATATCATGCCAGCATATAACATATCAGGTAGTAGCAAACCTAAATGATATCACAAAGACAATCATCTAACATACAACTCCTACTGGTGGGCTGGCATTGTGGCCGTAGACCCACTGCTACTGTAAGGTAACTCACCTCGTAGTAGCTGTTGATCTGTGTGGGAATCCTCTAACTGCTACCGCTGCTGCTCCGGGAATCCTTCAGCTATAATTCCCACAAAACACTTAGTCATACACTGCTAACTTGTTCCTAGGGTAAAATGACCATTTTACCCCCGACCAAAACAAAGTCAAAGTTAAATTCTAGTGACCTGACTCGCCGAGTTGGCCCGCCAACTCGCCGAGTCCCTATCCTTCCATCTGTCCTTATACTCATCTCTACTCGTCGAGTTAAGCGATGACTCGACGAGTTTTCCTTCTAGATGAACATCGACTGAATCCTCATCCGACTCACCGAGTTGTATGAACAACTCGCCGAGTTCATCTCAACTAATACACAGGTCCGATCCTTGACTCGCCAAGTTGTATGAACAACTCGTCGAGTTCATCTTCACCCTTAAGAAGTTTGCCTTGGACTCGCCGAGTCCCATGAATTTCCAGAACAATGGCTTAGTCTAGAATGTTGGCTCACTCCCCGGGACCCCCTTAAACCTTTCCATACTCAAATGGGTCCTTATAACCCTCAACTGATATGGGAAAAAACCTTGGACTCGCCGAGTCCAAGAATGGACTCGTACAGTTGGTCACATCCACTCACTAAATCTTTGATTTCTGATGTACAACCCTTGATCAAAAGATAGATCTATGCTTCTACAATCGGTCTAGCACGTAAAGTTACAACCTAAAACAAGCTCTTACAATGCATGGGGCCTTCTTTGAGTGCAAAAGGAACTCCTTTTTGCCTTGTAACCCCTCTAAGGACCTAGATCCGAAACATCAACTCCAAACCATGCTTGCAATCATGGTTGGTGACCAAAATGGCTTAGAAAAGTCCTAAAACTCCACAAAAAGGGATATATCAAAAGAACTAACAAGGTATAGACTTTATACCTTCTGAAGACTGCAAATGATGCTCAAACTAGGATCCTTCTAGCCTCCTCTTGGTCCTTCAAGCTTCTCCTTCCTTCCTAGGGTCACAAAAGCACCAAAATCACTCCAAATGCCTTAGATTGCTTCAATAACGGCTAGGGTTTGCTATGGGGGTCTTCTAGGAGCAAATGAGACGAAGGAGACCGAGTTAAGGTGTTTAAATAGGGTGCAAACCCTTGGGTTAGGGTTTTTGTCCATACAGGGCCTACTCGCCGAGTCCGGGACCCGACTCGTCGTGTCCACAGCTTAAACCCCTCACTTCATCACGCTTCTACTCGGCGATTTGGTCCTTCAACTCGCCGAGTCCAAGGTCAAAATGCAAAAATATGAATAAAAGAATACGTACCAAGAACCAGGTGCTACAACCCAACTCGCCAAGTCCACTCGCATCCTCTGAATTCTTCCTAGGGTTTCACACTGCTCGTCGAGTTGACCCCCAACTCGACGGGTTATCATTGGGTCACGAATCGCTGGAGAAACTCGATCCGACTTGTCGAGTCATCTCATAGACTCGGCGATTTGACTCGTCTTGGAGTCTCAAATGGATGTCTGAGGTCATATTTGCGACTCCAACCTCTAGATCTAACCTCCTAGTACCCAAAAGCCACGTAAAGGTTCGATCTTGACGAACATGCAAGGCACAAATGCTTCGTAACGTCATTACAAACCCCAAGGAAGGTCAAATGTATGGGGACTTGTCTCTAACTCAATAAAGTTCGATACTTTGGACCCTCAAGGTCCTCTTTAGTCTAGAGTTGGGGTTCTAACCTCAAACCATACCCATATAGCTCTAGAGCACAATATGTTGGGAGAAAACCCTAAAAGCTTCCCAAAATGGGATCTAATGAACTAGAGGCCAAGATGAGAGCTTTTTACCTCAGAATAGCAGCAAATGACAGAAGAATGCAAGATCCACAGCCTCCTCTTGATTAGATCTACCAAACTCTTCCGATCTTTCCTCCAAGAAGCTCAACAATGCTCAAAATGGTCTCTCTCTCTCTCTTTCTCTCTCTCTCTCTCTCTCTGTATATATATATATATATATATATATACCACGAAAAGGGCAGGTTAGGGGTTCTTTCTGTGAAGTGTGGCCGCCCAAGGAGGCTATAAGTGCCTTTAAATAGGCTCTAAACCCGGGAATTTAGGGTTTCTCATCCCAGCGCCTACTCGACGAGTCTACCCTCGGACTCGTAAAGTAGATCATTAAAATCACGTGTCAAACCCGTTTCTACTCGATGAGTCATAGCGCCAACTCGTCGAGTAGATCAATGATCCTCAAAAATAAATAATGAAAATAGTACATGATAATTTGGGTGTTAAAGACAACCAGGCTCTAATACCATAAATGCATTTTACATCTAATAATGCATAAAAATATTTGTACTATTAAGGGTACATGCAACATAATAGATCTATGTCATAACACTATTAAAGCAACATACTATTGAACAACAAAACTTATAAACCCTATATGAAATCGAAATTCATATTAATGTGTAGGGTTGCATACCTTTTGTAGAATTCAATAATGATAATCAAAGTCTTCTTGTAGTCTCCGTGGAAAACCTAGCTCCAATAGTGTGTGAGCCTCTAATGGTTCACACCCAAAATGCAAGAAACCCTGGGATTGAAGGAGAGAGGGGCGAAAGGAGGAAAATTTCATTCTCCCCCTTAAGGTATGTGAGAGCCACAAAAATTAAGTGTCGAAGGGTCCTATTTATAGTCCAAGTTAACTTAGGGACAAAGCAAGATTTGAAGGATTAAATAATAGATTTAATCACAATCCAAATCTTTTCCGTATATACCATCAGGAGGCTTCTAGAAACCCTAAGATAGGATCTAAAACTGTCCATGCCATGGACTATTCTAGAATTACCTCTTTTGTTCAACTATTAACCAATTACAATTCACCCCTTACGCCTTTAATTAATTCCAATTAATCCCGAATAAATTCCAGATTAATTCTGATTAATTATTAATCAATTTGGATTATCTATAATTAATTTATTATTCATATAATAAGTTAAAAAATCATTAATTAACAATTTCTAATTAATATATTAATCACATAATACATTAACAAAACATTTCATCATCTCTCTCCTTTGATCAATCCAAGCCATTTCGTGTTTATAAGGGCAACCCAAAAAAGACTTTACTTTTATTCATCAACATCATACAAATTTAGTTAGGACCTTAAACACTTAATCCAACAGTAGCACCCCCAAAAGCTATACATATGGTGATTATTGAGGCCTATAAATAAATAACCCTATATATTATAACACATTTGATAACGTATAGTGATAAAGGGATCGAATCCACAGTAATTCGTTTAATTTGTAAATCTATGTGACATATCCATAAAAGTGATATTGTAACCACATTTAAATAAAAAATGGGGTTAATTCGTTTTTTTGAAAACCTAAATTTGATGAAACAAATCATTGGTGCAAGTGAATAAATTACAAATGATATGAATCAATAATGAGGGGATAATAAACAGTGGAATTTCATCACATAAACAACTAGGGATGAACATAGGTGGATACTCGTCCTAATTATCCGAAACCGGAAACGGGGGTTTCTAAAATGTTGGAACCGAAACCGGAACCGATGGGTAGCAGTTCCAATATCGGGTACCCGGTTCGTTAAATTTGTTGAATTTTTAAAATTTATAAAAGTATATCCATTGTAAACTTACAGGGAAGTTATCGATTACACCAATAAGTAATTCGCTACGTATTAAAAATGAGGATTAGAAAATATAAGTAGTTTGAATAACATGACGGAAAAACGTGTGATGAGTTCTTAAAATCTATAAATAAACTCCATTGATTTAATGAATCTTAAATTCATACTTTTGATATAAAAAATTCAAAAAAATTGACATCCATAGCTAAACGAATATTTCTATGATTTATAATTTTACTTCAACATAATAGTACATTATGTCCGCTATCTACAAATTCATTTTGAACGTGGATACTTTAAATTCAAAGTGAAATTTACACATGGAAATTTAAAGGTTCAAAACAAATTACATGAAATTCTGGAATTTTAAGTGGTGTTATTCAAGATATTGTATAAAGTATGTGATTGTGATATATATATATATATATATATATATATATATATATATATATATATATATATATCGGTTCCGGTGGGTACCCAGTGGGTAGCGGTTCTATAAAAATGAGAACCAGAACAGGAACCGCTTAAGGCGGTTCTGAGGCGGTTCTGGTTTTGAAGCGAGTACCATGTTCCGCAACTCATCCCTATAAACAAATACCTAAGTTATCATTAATTATTATGGAATAGTAGTTATAGTTCAATCTATAGCAACATAATATATTTAGTTACAACCACAAGGGTGGTGCCAGTTGGTTAGAGCTTGCTCCAAATATGGTCAAAGGCCAGGAGGTCACAAGTTGTAATTCAAGGAGGAATAAAAAAAAAACCCCCATTTTGGCCACATAGATTCACATGTAATGAATCGGGGCTACTCACGAAGCAGGTAGTCACCCGAGGATTAGTCGGCTTGTAAAGCATGTCGGAAACCTCGGCTCTTAGGAGGCAAAAAAACTTTAGTCACCTAGATTATTTATAAATATTATGGTGGTTAGATAAACTCTTAACATTCCTTCTTTGTAAGAACCTGAAATTTAAAGAGAGTTGATTTTTAGTTAAATATTGACCAAAATGGCAAAATGGTCATTTATGAAAATTTGATAAGTTTATGAAGATGTAATTTTATTAAAATGGCCAAGATGAGTTTAAGTCATTAGATGAGGTTAGGTGAGTAATTTCAAGAGAAGAAATGCATGAGAATATGTATTTTATCCAAAAAGATAAAATGAGAAATTTTATGCTTTTGGGTGAAATTTTTGACTTAATAGATTAATACATGTATTAAGTCATCGAGAAGTGACTTAATGGAGTTGTAGAACTCATCCCCACCTTCATGTGGATATAAGATATGTGGAAAACAAAGATAAGATGAACAATACAGGAATCTTTGAAGATTCATTAGAAAATAGGACGAAATTTGTATTTTAAGCTTTTTGCATGGCTTAATGGATTAAGTTTTGTATCTGTAACGTCCCAATAACCATAGTTAAAAATTTTCATTTCTAAAATACATTTCCATTCATAAATTATCCAATTCATCATTTCTAAACAAAACCATCAAATCATAGTATCAAATGAAATCTCTCAAAAATAAAACAATAGAATGATGTGTACGATCACGCCTTCGCCTTTCCCCAATCCTATGAAGTACCTGAAACATTTAAATCTACAACCGTAAGCCAAAGCTTAATGATTTCCCCTAAAATACCCCACACACCAATTCACATACAATGCATGCATACATGACCCTCAGTCTGACTGGACCGCCTTGCAAGGCCTACAGTATCCCTGGACCGCTCTACTTGGGCCATCTGAATCAACTGGACTTCCCAGGTCTCTTGGACTACTGCACAAAGTAGTACCACTCAACCAAACCTAAATATATTGACATATGTACACAAACAAACAAACAATAACTAGCAATACAGGTAATCAAAACATATCTACCAGACTATTAGATCACTACAGCATAACCACAACCTACACATAAGGATACATATTGATGTACAAAGTATAGTGAGAACACTTACCTCGTAGGCTAGAAGACAACAACACAACTCTCAAGGAGCAACGATTGGTGCTATGAGTCACATTTACAAAATAAGAGGTATATCCTCAATCTACAGTCTAAAAACCCTAAAGTTGACCAAAAGTCAACTTGGTAAAAAATCAACAATCAATGGTCAAAGTTAACAACCAAAAGTCAATTTCATTGGTCACCACGTCGTGGCCAAGCATCTGCCACATCGTGGTATCCTCATGACAAAAAAAATCGCCTGACTGCCTACGTCACATCGTGGTGGCCAAACCACCACGTCCTGGAACCTGTTATGGCCAACTTAATGCATTAACCTCTTAATCCTTCAAACTACACTTTCATACTATCTAGTAGGATTTATTACACCCAACAAGTCATAACAATTGTTGCTTTATAGAGATGCATGTCTTTCCCAAGCTAGATCACAACAACGGTGAAAATAAGATCAAAATCTCATGCATGGAATCAAAACTCTATAAAACTTCGGATCTGGAACAAGAAACTATAAAGGGACCTCAAGGATCCATAAAGTTGCTAAATTTATGGAATCCATCCTCTCAAACTAACCCAAACATGGAGAAAAGTGCATAGAAACCTAGATCTAGAAGAATAATACATAAAGTTTTGAGCTTGATGACTTACAATGGTCCAGAATATGTGTCATAAGATGCTGGGGGGATCTAGTTTGGTAGATCTTTGCTTAAGTGACACCTTCTTCTCCTTCAATATCACCAAAAACCACAAAAAAAAAGCTTCAAAAACTCAAATATGGAGGTTAGGGCTTGCTTAGGACGAAGGGGAGGTGATGGAGGTTGAGGGTGTGCAAATCCTAGCCATCACATCCTCAAATAGAGGCACTAACCCCAGAAATTTAGGTTTTTCATGCAGCCAGCCACAACGTCGTCGCTAATGCCATGCCACACCGTGGTGGCCAAAATGAAAGGTGCGCTCCATCGGGTGATGCCACGTCATGGCGACTACATCACCACGTAGTGGCTACTAAAAACCCTTTTATTTTGAAGTCTTAAATTCCAAAATTACAATCAAAGTTACACTTGGAGCTTAGGTATTGCAATTCTCCCCCACTTGAACTAGATTTCGTCCTCGAAATCCTCATCCGAAAACAAATCTGGATAGTGCTCGCGTATCTCCGCCTTGGGCTCCTAAGTCTACTCTAATCCCTTCCGGTGTTGTCACTGCACCTTGACCAAGGACACCACCTTATTGTGTAAGGCCTTCGACTTCCTATCAATAATCAAAACTAGTCTCTCCATGTAGTTCAGGCTCTCATCGACCTAGATGTCGTCGAAAGGGACCACTGTTGAATCATCCACCGAGCACTTTCGCAGTTGAGAGACGTGGAAATTTCTATCAATATGGCGAAGCTGTTCTGGTAAGTCCAACTTGTAGTCCAACTTTCCCACCCTTTCCATGATTCTATGACCGACCTCTCCCCCAACAAACTGGATTCTGACACCTTCTCCCATAAAGAAGCTCATAAGGAGGCACACCGATGCTGGAATGATAGTTTTTATTGTATGAAAATTTGGCTAAGGGAAGGTAGGAATTGCCACTTTGACCACAATCAATAATTCAGGCTCTCAACGTCTCCTCGAGTGTCTAAATAGTTCATTTTGTCTGTCTAACTATCTATAGATGATAAGCGGTAATAAAAAGTAACCAAGTACCCAGATCATCATGGAACCTCTTCCAAAACCTAGAAGTAAATCGTACATCTTAATCAGATATGATGAATACAGGAACACCATGGTGGGCAACGATTTCGCATGTAGATATCATCAATTTCTCGGCCGAAGAGCTCTTTTAGATAGCAAGGAAATGGGAACTCTTGGTCAGGCAGCCGACAATCACCCAAATAGCATCAAATCCCTTGGTTGTACTTGGCAGTTTTGTGATAAAATTCATGGTGATATTTTCTCGTTCCACATGGGAGTATCCAATGGATGTAACTTTCCATGAGACCTCTAATGTTCGGCTTTGATCTTCCGACAGGTCAGACACCTCTCAATGAACGAAGCTATCTCTTTCTTCATGCAAGGCCACTAATAGCTAAGCTTCAAGTCTCGATACATTTTTATGGCTCCAAGGTGAATCGAGAATTTAGACTTATGCGCCTCCTCCAACAATATATGATCAACTCTGACTGTTGATGACGACTCTATCGATCTGAACTCTGATCTTCTCCTTCTTCCGGTTCTCCCTCTTGATTCCCTCAGCCTAAGCCTCCTTGATCAAATCTAGAAGTGATGAAATGATGATCATCCTCAAACATAAATCTCAAATAGGGGCACTATCGAGTGGTAAAGGATCTCACAATCATAATCCTTGACCACATCAAGCCACCTACGCTACCTCATATTTAAATTTGGTTGGTCTATAAGGTATCTCAAGCTTTTGTGATCCATGTAAATGGTACAACGGATCCCATAAAGATAGTGTCGCAAAATTTTGATGGAAAACACTAGTGCTCCCCAACTCCAAATCGTATGTAGGATATCTAGCCTCGTGAGGACTCAACTGTATGAAAGCATGCGCAATAACCCTTCCTCATTGCATGAGACCCCCCCCCCCCATACCAGTGATCGATGCGTCACAATACACTACAAAATCCTCAACTCCCTTAGGAAGGGTCAATACCATGGCCTCACACAGCTTCTACCTCAGGATCTCAAATGACACTTGTTGCTCAATCCCCTAATGAAAATCTACACTCTTTTTCGTCAATCGAGTAAGATGAACAACAATATTAGAGAAATCTTGAATGAACCTCCCCTAGTAGTCTGCCAATGCAAGAAAACTCCAGATCTCAGATGGAGACTTCGGGACCTCCCACTACATAACCTCTTCAATCTTGGCCAAATCGACCAAAAACCCATTCATATTGACGTGTTGTCCCAAAAACTAGACCTCTCGCAACCAAAACTCACACTTGGAGAACTTGACATATTGCCTCTCCTTCCTCAATACTCAAAGCAACTCTTACAGATTCTCCTCATGTTGCTCCCTGGTATTGGAGTAGACCGGTAAATCATCAATGAGCACAATAATTAGCTGATCGAACATCGACCTGTATACTCGATGCATCAAATCCATGCATGCTTCAGGTGTGTTGGTGAGCCCAAATGGCATCACGGCGAACATATAATGGCCATAAAAAGTTCCTAAAGTCGTATTCTCAATATCCTCCTCTCTAACTCTCATTTGGTGGTATCTTGACCTCAAATCAATCTAGGAAAGCCAAGATGCACCCTACAGCTGGTTAAAAAGGTCATCAATCCTCGGAAGTAGATAATGGTTCTTCACTATCAACTTATTTAACTCCCGGTAATCGAGGCACATCATGTGTGAAACACCCTTCTTTTTGACGAAAAGGATCAGTGTTCCTCAAGGTGAACTACTCATTTGGATAGACTCCTTGCCCAATAGCTCCAGAAGCTAAAAGGACAACTCCTACATCTCAGGTGGTACGAGGATATATGGCGCCATAGCATTCGGGGCCACACCGGGGATCAGATCGATCCTGAACTCCACCTGCCTCATGGGAGTCACACCTAGAAAAGCTTCTCGAAAGGCATCCGAAAACTCCCTAACCACTGGCACCTCATAAACTGACTTCTTCCCTTCCACCCGAGTGTCGACTACACACGCAAGATAACCTGTATATCTATGTTGAAGCAACTGTCTAGCAATGACAACCAGGAAAATTCCATCAATAACCACCATTAGGATAGATTAGAAAAATAAATTTAATAGCTTAGTATTGTAATATCTGATTTACAAGATAATAAAATCAAATATGCCGTTATATTTATGATTAAATCGACTGTTAGGCTCAAGAATAAGCGTCCAAAAATTTGTGTCGTCCTTTAAAATAGTTAACGTGTTTAGAAAGTACTCTTTGACATGATTCCAAGGATATAAAATTCATAAAAATCCAATTTCGATTGGAGGAGTTATGGATTTAGTAAAAAGTAAAAATTAACTGTGTAATTAAGTTTGACTAAAAGTGAAAAAAGGAGGTTCGTAGTACTCCTTGAGATACGAACTTTTAGACAAAGAATGCCAAAAAGGGGTTCTATACGAGAGATATATAATTTTCGTAAAAACATTTATGTTTACCCCCGTTAGGCATAAAAATGAAAGTCAAAACTAGCTAAAACATCATAAAGGAGAGTTGTAGTACTCTTTGAGATCATCATAAAGATATAAAGAGGGCTTAGATCGAAGATCGCACGAAATAATTTTGATTTTTACAAAATCATTTTGTGTGCACGAGGTTCGTGCCTATGCCCGTCGCGCACATGACACCAAATTCGAGTAGATTGCGAGTGACTTGGACAATTGGGGAAGTGACACGTGGCAGTATTTGGATGGAGCCACGATGATCACGTGTGACGTGCAATCTTTTTGCATCGTGCGCACCCAAAATACTTGCCTATAAATAGAAGGCAGTGCAGACCCCTTTCTGCACACCTCTCTCTGATTCTCTCTCTCAATCCTGAAAGTTGATGCATTCTTGGAGCGATCTCGGAGTCTTGAACCTAATTCAACCCTACATCGGCAGTCTCACACGTCAAGGGTGAGTTCACGACCCCATTTTACTATTTTAAAGGTTTTAAAGGCGGCGAGGGGGGGATACATGCTTATCAAATTGCTTTACCAAAATATATTTTATATTAGTAATTATATAAAACATGAAACATTAGGATAATATACCCATAAATACTCTATCTAGTTGTAAGCTATTATATTATGCCTAAGATCTATGATGCCCGAGAGTCTAGGAAATGATTTTACCTAGAGGTTATACTAGTCAATTTCTTAGTATAACATAGTAACTAGAAGTGATGTTGGTCAATTATAGGGATATGTGTTGTACTTAGTCGTTACTCTACCCAAATGTCCGATTTTCAACCATAATTAAGGTATATGTATATGGTAAAATTATATATATATATATATATATATATATATATATATATATATATATATATATATAATTGTGAGATCTATAGATCATAATTATCAAATATAAAGTAAAGTAATTATATCGGGATAATTATAAGAGTTACTACCTCCGTCCCATATTTATTGTCCACTTTTGACTTTTGAAGTCATTATTCTTCAACTTTGACCTTAAATATTTCTGTTTTTGATACATAATATTTGATGCAAGATATATGAATGGATTAGATTTTAAATGTATTTTCATTGTTATAAGTTTCATAAAGTAATATATAACACAAATAAAAATATTTAAGGTCAAAGTTGACGAATAAAGACTTCAAAAATCAAAAGTGGACAATAATTATGGGACGGAGGGAGTATTAAGTAAAGAATTAAAGAAAAGATAAAACACCTAAGGTTAAATGTGTTAGTGAGCTTTTATTATTCATTAAATAGTCTTGATTGAATTTGGCTACCTCGAACCTATAATCGCTAATCTTGTAAGAGCTATAAAGATATGTACAAATCTATAAGGGGATGACACTCCCCACCTATGATTGCTAGCTACAATCCCGACATGATAACTTTCTTTATCATATATAAGTAATATTCGACGTCGATGAAGCGTCGTACGGGGAAACTATTAGTCTACATCGTTGATTATGGGGGCTCATGGTAATTCAAACTGAAAACCTTAGAGAACCAACTACCCAAAGGGACGCCTTTGAGTAGTTAATATTATAATCGATTAGGATCGATAAAATATCCAAAAATAAATTATAATAGATTAGGATCAATAAAATATCCTAAAATATATCATAATAATTTAGGATTGGTAAAATATCCTAGAAAATGTTTTAAGTTAGGATTAGTAAAGTATCTTAACAAGGAAAGAAATGTTTTTCTAAAAAGAAAAAAGGATTGTCAGTTAAAACAATCGAATAAAACATAAAACTATAAAAACCTTTGAACTCACTAACATTATGTTGATATTTTCAAAATACATGTATTCTAAGGAGATGAGTGTGGAGGATAGCTAGGAGGAGGAGGATGCCATAACGGAAGCTTGTTGGAGTTTATTACTGTCTGTTTATTTTCTAGTTATGTTTAGGTTGTGTGCTTGATCTAACAAACAATGTAACCACCAAATAAATTATTATAAAAGTATCATTTGTGTTATATTTCTGTGTATTGTTCAATATATTTGTTGGCCTCGACCCAATTGTCCCTACGTCATACAGCTTGGCGTTTCCACCGCCAGCCGAGGGTGTGACACTAGCCCTAGCAGCAGAATAGAAATCTGAATCAACCCTAGTACCCTCTCCATAAATGGTTAGTTCTCCTCCACTTAGGGTTCGAATTGTTGGATTAGTGTCTAAACCCGTAACTATATTTGGTAAGTACTTGACCCGGTTGTGCATGGTCCTTTTGGGTTGCCTTCACCAAAAGCAACTTGACAGGGTGACTTATGAATAGAGAGGTTAATATGGTTTATTAATATATTATATGAATAATATATTAAAAGGGAAATCATATAATTAAATTAATATTAGACAAAAATTAATTAAGAAATTAATTCTATGGCTAAAAGACATTAATTTAATATCAGGGACTTAGACTGTCAAATGTATGATAGTTGAGTATTGGGATGAGGAGCCTCTTGGACTAGGCATGGGAAAAATTAGGATGTCTCCATCCATAATTTTGGCCATAAGGCCTTATTCCATAAGCTTCCTTGGATTGCTTAAGGCCTAAGTTGTCCATTAGGGTTTAGGCTGACACCCTAGCAGCACCAGCATAAATAGGACCCTAAGGCATCCAATTTTCGGCCACTTGATACCCTAAATAGATCATATCTGAAATTATGCCTTTCCTCTCTCTCCATTATCATCCTCTTACTTGTGTGGTGTTTGTAAGCCATTAGAGGAGTGGCACTTTTGGCTCTAAGCTCTAAGGACAAGAAGATTCAAGCTTTGAAGAAGAGGTAATCATCTAGATCTGTTTTCTTATGTCAATTTCGAATCATGTATGCTAGATCTAGGGTTTGTAAGTCTTAGATGAATTGCATGTACAATAGAGAAGCCTAGATCTAAGATTTAGGGTTTACATTAGCACATAGGATGTTATTTTGTGTAAAACCCATCACGAACCACCACAAGTTTCCTCTCATAATTAATCATAACTCCAAATCTGCTCAGCCAATCAATCCCTACAATCACGTACACATCCCCCATAGGGATGGTAATCAAATGAATCGGGTAGGGCACCCCAAATATCTCCAAGGTATAGTCACAAAAGATGCTCGAAGTAGAAACCTTGTGTTCATTGGCAATAGAAACTCGCAATGGACACTCCAAATCCCCAAGGGAAATATCAAATTTTCTGCTGAAGTACCGACTCGCACCCGAGTCAAAAAGCACTAGATCAGGTAATGAATTCACTAAGAAGGTACCTAACAAAAACATAAATATAAGCATACAAAAAATAACTTGATAGAATTATAAATGAATACAAACCAGTAACAACATTAGGAACCGCCCTAGCCTCCTCTATAGTTAACTGAAAGGCTTGTTCTCTAGCTTTCGGGGCCTCAACCCTCCCCTGGTGGTCATCTGTGATCCGATGATTTGTAGGGGCTGGTGCCTGCACCGGTCTAGCAGCAAGTAAGGTACAATTGGCCTTTATATGGCTAACATGATCAAAGTTATAACAAACTCAGGTGCCCTGCTGCGGGGGCTGCTGCTGCTGACATAAATCTTTGGCTAAGTAGACCTCCCTACCACACTTGTGGCACCCGGTCCCCGGATAACACAATTCATCATCAACCTTCTCGTACTTGTTGTAAGTGTGGGCCTTTTGGGCTCCAGATCAGGAATCAGCGGGCTTGAACCTCTTAGCAGCAAGTTGAGTTTGAACTGGGATCTGCCTCTTCTCTCTCGCTTGGGCCTCAATCTCAATCTCTCTCCTCCGAGCAAAATACTGCAACTCTGATAGTGTTTGATACTACTGAGTCGATACAAACTTTTGAATCTCTGTCTTGAGCATGCTCAAGTATCGTGACATCTGAACCTGCTCTGAAGCAGCATACTCGGGGTAGAAAAGAGATCTCTTTGGAAACATCTTGATGATCTCCGTCACCAATTTCGTCGTCTGCTTTAGCGACAGATACTCCTCAGCCAACCCCCCTCTCTTTCTCATTCTCTCTCTCTCTCTCTCTCTCTCTCTCTCTCTCTCTCTCTCTCTCTCTTTCTCTTTCTCTCTCTCTCTCTACTAGTGGACATACTCAATACATATCATCTCCACGAACTACTCCCAAATCACAGTGGCCTGCTCTGCAGTAGAAAATCTCTAAATCGTGAACTTCCACCAGTCCTTCACCCCCAAACAAAGAAGATTTAGTGCAACCTTCACCTTCTGGTTCTCCATACATAAACATGTGTAGAAACACCCCTCGACATTAGATATCCACCTAATATGACAATCGGGTCCTTGACCCATCGAATTCTAGGGGATTCGTGTTACTGAACTCCCATTACTTCATTGACCCTCCTCCTTGTAGTCCTATAGCAATGATGTTTGCAGTGGCTGTGACAACCTCAATGATGGCAACATAGCGTTCGTCAAACATCTCATTCAGAGTGGTCTTAACAGACCCAAAAACCTCTAGAATCGCCTCTCTGACTACCAAAGTCACCTGAGTAGTGATCAAATCTCGGATCTCTTCGCCACTCAATCCTGGCCTCACTGGACCATCAACACCCAAACCGGAACCTCTCGTACTAAAATAAACTAGAAATACGTTATAAAATCACATCATAACATAACACCCTACCGCTCAACTACTCAACCCCTAGAACTTGTGACTTACTTAGCATGTGTATGGGTCCTATGTTTCCAATAGTATGTGTCCATACTACCTTCCATACCTACCCATATTTGTCTCGAAGGATCACTACAAAATTCCTGGACCACTAGGCCATAGAAAACTATGGTACGCATATAGTAACTACTAATTCCTCTCATATTCTAGCACTTTATCAAACATGCGCCCAACTCATGAAACCTTCACTAACACTACGGTCGCCTTGCACATGCTTATCATACATAATCCCGGATTTGATAGACAATTGAGTAACTGATTCTACCCTAAGATCACAACCAAACAAGGAACATGAAATAAGGCTAAATCAAAAAATTCTTAGGCTATAAAATTCTAGTTATGTACAATCATGATGTATACACTTAGCAACTGCAACAATAATGTCAGTTTCATACAATGTAAACAAGAAATCCCCTAGGCTATAAGGCATCACAAATCAAGCAATTCTATCAAGCAATTCCTAAAGATCCTTAGCCTATAAACTAGCATGCAGTTCTAACATTTTAGCATATCACCAATATACATACATATATATGTATATATATATATATATATATATATATATATATATATATATATATAAAAGTGTGGGTATCTTGGGTAATAACTTTACCTGGAGCTCCGACTGACTATACACATCGCATCCTTTCTTTTTAAATTTTTTATTTTGAAAATGCTAGGAAAAATCTTTTGCATATCCATAGTTTGAGTCTGGAGTCACACTAATGTTCATCCAGATCCCTCAAACCAGGGCTCTGATACCAACTTGTAACGTCCCAAAAACAATAGTACTTTTTTTCATTTTCAAAAGACATTTCCATAAAAATCATAAGTTATCCAATTCATTGTTTCAAAACATAACCATAAAATCAGAGTATCAAATAACAACCCTTAAACATAAATCAATAAGATGATGTGTATGATCATGTCATCGCCTTTCCCTGATCCCTTGAAGTACCTGATACTTTTTACCCACGACTATAAGCCAAATCTTAGTGAGTTCTCCCAAAATACCCCACACAACTATACATATACAATGCATGCACACGTGAGCCTTCATTATGACTGGTCTGCCTCGCAAGGCCTACAGTACAACTGGACCACTCTATTGAGCCTACATCATATAGCTGGATCGTTCCACTGAACCTACAACACGAGGCTGGACCGCTCTACTTAGGCCTTTAGTATCAACTAGGCTACCTAGGTCTCTTGGCCTACAACACAAAGCATGCCCACCTTAACTCAACCTTAATATATCGACATATCCAAACAAACAAACAAACAATAACCAACAATACAGGTAATCATAACGGATCTACCAGACTATCAGATCACTATAACATAACCACAACCTACACTTAAGGATACATACTGAAGTATAGTGAGAAAAATCATCTCGCAGGCTAGCAGACAACAACAAGCTCTCAAGCAACAACGACTGGTGCTACAAATCACTTATACAAAATAAGAGGTACATCCTCAATCTACAGTCTAAAAACCCTTAAGCTAACCAAAAGTCCACTTAGCCAAAAAGTCAACAATCAACGGTCAAAGTTAAAATGCAAAAGTCAACTTAGCTTGTTACCACATCCTGACCAAGCATCTGCCACTTCGTGGTAGCCTCACAACAAAACAGTCGGGAGACTGCCTACCGCCATGTCGTGATGGCCAAACCACCACATCATGAAACCTATTTTGGCTAATTTAATGCATTAACCTCTTAATCCTTCAATCTACACATCCATACTTTCTAGTATTCTTTCTTACACCCAATAAGTCATAAAAATTGTTTCCTTATAGATATGTATGTCCAATGCATGTCTTTCCAAATCTAGGTCACAATAATGGTAAAAATGAGGTCAAAACCTCATCTAAGCTATCAATTGCACGCTATAGCGGCACTATAGCGTTTTGCAGAGGTCAAGGACCGCTTTTTTCAGTTTAGCGTTTTCATTTCGCGATACCGCTATTAGCGGCGCTATTTACCGTTATATCAATAACCGTTATAGCGGCGCTACGGGCGCTATTCCATTTCATTCACATTTTGGGTCATTTGGTTACTTTGTCAATGAAAAGCTATTTTTAATGATCTCGCTACAATTTCATTTTAAAAATCCCGAACAACTAACATATTAAAAGCATTCAAAGCAACTGCATCTACCGATAACTATCTTTCTCATCTCTTTCTGTACTCACGAAGACTTGAGGTGTTATGGTTGGACTCCATTAATGTTTTTTGTAAATCAACCCACACCTATGACGCTATGACTTGGGACTTAACTCCTTAAATCAACCAAGACCTACTAATACGATATTGAACTCATGCAATGCAATTAAACTCTATTTGTCACTTTGACACTACCTAGTTTCCATATTACTATAATAGAATACTATGTTATGTTTTTATATGACTTTTTAGGTTTGATGATATTAATTCTATATAGACTTATAGTATTAATACTCAAATATATAAATATTATATAAATATAATATAATATTATAAATTATAAGTAATATTTAAAAACCGCTATATCACCGCTATACCACCGTGATAACCTCAATCTCGAATAGTGGCATGTGACCATTATTGAAAATTTAACCGCGAGAACTGCATAGAACCTCATGCAAGGAATCAAAAACTCTATAATACTTCATATTTAGAATAAGAAAATATAAAGGAGCCTCAAGGATCCATAAAGTTTCCAACTTCATGGAATTCATCCACTCAAACTATCCCAAACATGGAGAAAAGTGCATATAAACCTAGATCTAGAAGAATAGCACATACAGATTTGAACTTGTAGACTTACAATGGTCCAGAATATATGCCATAAGATGGTGAGGGAGGTAGCTTGCTAGATCTTTTCTCAAGGGACACCTTCTTCTCCTTCAATATCACCAAAAACCACAAAAAAGCTTCAAGAACTAAAAAAATGGAGGCTAGGGCTTGCTTAGTATGAAAGGGAGGTGATGGAGGCTGAGGGTGTGCAAACCCTAGCCATCACATACCTTAAATAGGGGCACTAACCCCAAAAATTAGGGTTTTGCATGCAGCCAACTACCATTTCGTGGCCAATGCCATGCTACACTGTGGTGTCCAAAATGAAAGGTGCGTTCCATCCGGTGATGCCACTTCGTGGCGACTACATCACCACATCGTGGCCACTAAAAACCCTTTTATTTTTAAGTCTTAAATTCCAAAATTACACGAGCAATTATACCTAGAAGTTGGGTATTATAGTATGAATTAATCCAAAAGTAATTATATAGAGTTGTACAGCTTGTCAATACCTTCATGTGAATATAAAGATCACTGAAAACGGGTTTGAAACGAATAAGTCATGACTATTTAAAGATTTGAAGAAAATGTCTCAAAGCTGGAATCTATGAAATAATGTCCGAAAATATTTTTAAACCTATTAAAGCCTCATTTTAAACCAAAAATACCCCATAGTCGGGAGGGCAGATAGGAGACGATTTGAGGCTGAGAAAGAGATCTGATGAGCTAGATATGGAGCCTAACAAGTAGTTAACACCCTTACACTTCTAAGGTAATGATTTCTCCATTTTATTAAGCTTTGAGCTTTAATGATGAATGTGTTAGATTGGTATGATCGGTTGAATTGATCAACCTATAGCTTGTCTAAGATGTTATTAAGAGTGTTTAGAAGCTTTGAACAAGCTTTTATGTGATTTCCATGGTTAAATCCATATATGTGAAGTTAGGGTTTGAAACCTAACTAATAAGAGGTGAATTGATGCATTAGATTATATTATAATGAATTAGGTAAATTGGGATGCTTAATCCATTAGTTGGAGTAGACTAAGAGGTAGAAATTGAGAAGTTACAATATTGATCCATTAAGTGGCTGTTTTGACATAAAGAGTCATTAAGCTCTTAATACAATAAGACAAATTTTAAGAAACTTTATTATGTGTATGAATAGTTCTTGACCAAAGATGCATCAATTGAAGAATGGATCCAAGTGGTAGTTAGGCCTCACTAACTAACAAGGCGTGTTATAACTCACACACTACTCTCTCTCTCTCTCTCACATTCTTTTTAGATTATATATATATATATATATATATATATATATATATATATATATATATGTGTGTGTGTGTGTGTGTGTATGTATGTATGTATGTATGTTGAATCTTGGGGTACTAAGTGAATGCCCTCAAGTTACTAGATGAAGATAGATTAAGAATATATGTTTTAAATCATGCAACAGAGCATGTACGTATATTTAGAGTATGCATGATGTATACGTCTAGAAACATGTATCAGAGCATGTACGTATAACTAGAGAAGGTATGGTTAGATGAGAAAGGTATTTGTTAAATACCTAAGAGATGGTAGACAGAGATAGAATATGATTACATTCATTATAATCATATAGATGAGTATGCATGATATTGTGTAGAATGCTTATGTGCATGCGATAAAACATAGAGTAAGTACTTAATAAGTTAAGGACTCGATAAGTAGTAGAAGATATCTTTATGAGATAAAGAGATAGATTGTTCATGGAACAAGAGTTATGTGATGAGTCACATTAAAGAGTTAGAGAAGAGTATGATTCCTACGGGAATAATAGCATAATTCCTATGAGGATAAGAGTATGATTCCTTTAGGAATAAAGAGTATGGTTCCTTTGGAAATGAGATTATGTCCCTACGGGGAAAGAGATATTGATCCCTTTTAGGGATGTAGATAGATGATTCTTGTGTTAATAAATATTATGTGTGGTTAGAGAAGATAGAGAAAAGGTTCCATGAGTAGAACAAGGCAAGAGTGTTCTTTTAAGAACTTAGATGTAATCCACAATGGACTAAGAGTAAGGAATACATGAGGGGGTCAAGAGAAAAAGAATGATTAAAGATCCACAATGGATCATAAGAGAGGGGAGTAAGTCCGGATAGGTATACTCGGTAATGTGGTGGGATGTTGTTTCCTTTAGAAGATAGAGAAGATTATAGTAGGATATGGGACCGTTGGGTCTAGATTAGAATAGAATGCCGAGACATTAGATTTGAGAATAAATAAATGAAAAGTAAGAAGAGTGTGAGACATGGATGCTAAGAGTAAGAGATGTGTGAAGCAGAGTAAGAACACTAGAAGAGCATACATAGAGTATGATATAAGATAAGAGTAAGGGACAAGAAAAGAGAAGTAGAAAGAAGAGTATGAGAGAGATAAAGAAAGGGAAGATAGAGTATGAAAAAAACCTAAGAATAGACTAAGAAAAAGTATGCACAAAGTGAGGGATGAGCCTAAGAAGAGGCTAAGAAAGAGTACGAGATGAGAAGAAAAGAATAGAGTAGAAGAGTAGCAGACAAAGTATGAAATAAATATAAATGAGACGAGATAGAGCGAGTAGAAAATAAAGATAAGAAAAAGAGCAGAATAGATAGATAATTAGAGGAAGAGATTAGATTGTAGAGTATGTAAAGATCAAAAGATAAAGAAAAAGAGTTAGATTAACATGAAAACACATTAGAATATAACTCACCAGATATGTGGTCGATATGTGGTCTGATGTAGTATATTTTCATATTTTACAAGTTTAAGTAGAAGCCATGGTACGTGAGAAGACAGGAGAACAAGCACCTAGAATAGAAGAATAAATTTTATTTCCTTGTTGTTTCGATTTGTATGTAAGATTTATCGTTAACCCGTGAATAACCCTGTGATGTAAAGTGTTTTAATTTTTATAGAATTTCGCATTTGTATAGAAAACTTTGATATATCCTTATAGATGTATGTGTAGAAAATTTGGGTCGTTACATTCTTAATCAAAGTTATGAATCAAATATGCATTTGGCGCCCAACCATATATATCGGTAGCATGTACATCAAAGTTCATATCGCCAATCTTTACCCATACCTTTTCGAACATCAAAAACATATTAGTCATTTAATACACACTCTCTCCATAGATATATTCCTCTCTTGATCTTTATCAATGAACGTCACGTCTCTCAATTCACTTGCAGCCTTCTTAAATTCTCTTGATGCCAAGAACAAAGAGGTAAGCATTCGATCTCTATTCTCCACCCACATAGTTAATCTCCAGCTCATGAAATCCTTCATTCATGCAAACTTTATAGAGGTTAGGAATCAAGTTCACATAACTTTTCTTACCAAGCACAACACATAAGATATATGATACATTCAACGAGTCAATTGCACCTAACTAAATTTCTTTTCCATCCCTTTCCCCCTCTCATGTGGCATCTTATCTCCCTTCAAAGTCGATACAAAGAACTTCTTATTCTCGTTCACATCTTGGGCCGATTGTTTTGGATGTTGATGCAGTCGAAAAAATTTGGAGTCCTTGAGGTCAAAAAAATTAATGTGAAGAGAACAATGAAAGAAAGATACAATGGGTTAGATGAGATTCGGTGATCGCTTCCAAAGAAAAGTGTGGTATCGTGATTGAAAACTATTTGAGGGGTTCAATATTGTCTTGCTTCAAAAGTGGAGTGGAGGGTAGATGTGCGTAAAGGTTGGTTACACCTGGTTGTGGTTTTCAAAAAAACCGGTTTGGTTTTTGACTATTTTATTTTTCTTTTTTTCATTTCAGTTTCGATTAAAACCTAAGCGGTTTTGTAGACTTTTTTGAAGTGAATGAGTTAAAAAACGGCTAATTTCAGTTAAAAACCAGTTCGATTATAAAATCGGGATAAAAATTACTTCATGGTTTTCATAAGGGAGTTGATTCGTACATAACAATTTTTCTCCATACACAACAATATATATCAAACCGGTGGTTTAATTTTAGTTGAATCGGTTATAAAAATAACCGGTCTGTTTTTTATTTTGACCTCGTTAGTATGTGCACCCCTAGTGGTGAATGAAAGTAATGTGATTTGGACTAAAAAGAGTCGTAACGTGGCCTTATAATTGTCATTTATAAAACATTTGAGATTGTTGTCGAAGATCTTATTAAAGTAAAATAGTTGTTTAACATCTTTTATATTCCTAATTTACATGGCATTTCTTGATTTTGTTCTTTAAGTTAGGTGTGGTTATAATAGTTTTTTTTTTATCAGTTTACAACCCATTAAAAAGATCCAAGTGCAATAATGCATTACATCCAATAATTGTAGGATGTTTTGAGTGGGAGAAGTATCCCATCTTTTTTATTACCGGTAAGGATGAGCAAAAATCGCATCGCAATTAAAATTAACCGTAAAAACCGCATTAACCGCAACCGATTAACTGAAACTGCAATAAAAATCGATGGTGAAGTTTTTGTTTTTCTAAAACCGCAAATTTGCGGTGCGGTGCGGTTATTAGTTTTCAAAACCGCATCGCACCGCATATATTATATACAACTTTTTATTAGTAATTATTAATATATTAAATACTAAAAATAAGACAAGTTTTATGGATGAAAGAAGATAAAATTCTAAAATACAAAAGTGTTTGTTTTTTCTTATGTTTAACTTTGGAAAATGATGAATTTTGATAATTTAAGATATTTATTGTTAATTACTAGTGATTTAACGTTTTTAAGATATTAGTTGTTTGTAATTTAAGCTAATTGTCTTATACCTTACGGTTTTTATTATTACAACTAATATCTTTAAACTCTTAAAATTGTTTGAACTCCAAAGTACGGTTAAAAACCACACAAAATAAGCGCATCAAATTCATACGGTTAATAACCGAAACACAAAAAACAAAACCGCACCGCAAAAATAACCGCACCAAGCGGTTTCAAAAATGGATTAACCGCATTTGCGGTTAGTGGTGAGGTTTTTGCCAATAACCACACCGAACCGCACTGCGCTCACCCCTAATTACCTGTGTGTGATCTTTGTATTGAAAACACTAGTCATGTGTTCTTGTTCTATGAGATGGCTAATTTGATATGGTTGTGGATTGAAAAATGGCTAGACATCCCATCTCCTCTCTTGATTAGCATTATTGAGCTTATGATATGGGTGAATACGTTTAACTTGATTGCTACGAAGATGAAAGTCCTTGAGGTGATCATATTGACTACTATTTGGATTGCTTTTGGAATTACACAACAATATGATCTTCCAATGGTCCAATAGGTATACTAGAAGTAGTATTAATTGGACTTTATGATTACAAAATCCATTGATTTGTAATATCTTGTAAATCTATTTTCTATGTAAGTACCTGTTAGTTGTTTTTGAATAAAAATTCAGACATTAAAAAAAATATTTTGTAGAATGAACTACCAAAGAGTTATCAAATAACAACGATGGACTACCCAAGTCCCAAGAATCATCAAATAACAACGCATAGAATGTGTGTACCTAAGTTACAAAATTAATATGGATGTAAGACCATATGCAAAGTGATAAAAGTCAAAACCATGAAGACATAAAAAAAAAAATTGAAATTATATTTAATTCGTAAGAAGTTAAAACAAAAATATCCAAAACAGGTTGACTATATCTAACATATACCTTTAGACAGCCTTTTATGTATTACCTTAATATCTCAAAATTTATTAATGACAATTATACCCGTTAAAACTTGTATATGTATAAACGCATATAAAAAAAAATGCAATCTCATTGAAAGTTTATAGAAGGGACATTTTCTTCTAAAAAATTAGGAAAATCAAAACTGAAACGATTAGTTGTATATAATTCACGAATCAATTAGACCGCTTAAATTCATGATCTTACAATTTACCTTGATAAACATAGTGAAGGCTTTCATTCTTACTACTCTACGCAACATTTGGAATTTTCAAAATAATCTTTTATTTGAAAACAAAAATCAGAGGAAAACATAGTTTTATGATAACATTGTCTTCCAATCGTTTTTTCTGTATTTGTTAAGGAGCAAAAAATATATAATAAATTACATTGGTTGGTTGTATAACCTAGATTAGCTATTTTTTCTTTGTAAGTATTTCTTTTTCAATGTAGCTTCTTGCTAACTTACTAATATATTCGTTAAAAAAAGCACAATCAAATCAAAACTTGTCGATCAAGTCTACCCACTTTGACAAAGTCAAACTTAAGGTTCTAATGATCAACAAAGTCAATGTATTAGCATGTGCACTTGATGTCAAATGTTATTAACAAATTGAACATAGTGCAATAATCATGGACATAACAACTTAATCCAAAGACAAAGATCAATTTGATTGTGTTTGACTTTAATTAAATGTTATTTTTCCCCCTTTTAAGTTAAATGTATACAAATATTTTAATTTTAATATTTGATTGCATAAATATATTTAATCTTTTTTTGAAAAAAAAATTGTTGTTTAAAATTGTATACATAAATGAGAACTACAAATAGACACGGAAATTTCATTCGATCCCGCCGGGAATCCGACTGGCCCGCCCCAATTGGGGATGTGTATTCCCTACAAAAACAGGTACCAATGATGGGGTTAGGGATCCCTATTACTGGAGATGGGGCTGGGGTCGGGTATACCAATCCCCAACTCATCCGGCCCCCGCATGGATGACATTATATATATATATATATATATATATATATATATATATATATATATATATATATATATATATATATATATATATATATATATATATATATATATATATATATATAAGAGAGAAAGAAAGAGAGAGAGAGAGAGAGAGAGAGAGAGAGAGAGAGAAAAAAAAATTAAATATCTTTCTACTTTTATTCCTAAATATTTTTCTATCCACTTGAAATGATGACAAGTATCCTAAAATATAATTACTTTTATCAAAAAATGACAGATGTCACTATTTCAAGTGGGTAAAAAGATAAGTAGAAAGAAAATATATGAGGTTAGTTAATTTCTCATATATATATATATATATATATATATATATATATATATATATATATATACCTCACTAAGAATGAATTGATTTGTATTGGACCGAGAGTCCATATACCAAATTATGTTTCTAATTCCAAGAGTTCTTAAATCCTCCTTTTGTTCGACAATCCGTATACCAAATTCTCACTTCTTGTTTTGATGCTTGTAATTAGATTTTATGATTGATGTAAACATAATCTTGATTATGGTCTTTGTTTTTTTGTCACTTATTAAACTTGATTTTTTTGTATAAGTTTAGTTTATTATTTTGATGGATCGGGGATGAACGAGGATGAGTTCAGAATGAGCCAGAGAAAAGCTTAAAATTTAAAGGGGAGGAAATTCGATTCCTCGCATCCATCGGGGATGAGGATGGAGATGGAGATGAGGTTAAGCGTTTGGGGATAGGAACAGACCCCTCCCCATACAAACCCCATTTTCATCCTAACTACAAAATGCATAAAATTAATCTTCACAATTATATATATATATATATATATATATATATATATATATATATATATATATATATATATATATATATATATATATATATATATATATATATATATATATATTAGTGCATATATGTTATTTTAAGATGATTTGTATTTTGGTTTTTAATTAATTGACGTTAATCTGAATTATACATGTTGTGAGAGATCTTTAAATTACACTAAAATCAAGATTCTTTAATTTATATTTGTGTTTTTTGTTTGTATATTTTAAAATTGTATTTATTCATGAGTCATGACTATACAATTTTTTTTTTTTTGAACAACAAAGACTTTATTAATAAAAACCAACGGAAAGCTAGAAAACAAAGTACATCGACTAACCAAGAAGAAAACAAAACAAGCTAAAGAACTAAGTCATGACTATACATGATGATGGATCTTTCTTTAATCGCTAAAACATTCACCAAATTTGTATTGGGATTTGCTCCATGCTCTTGTCTTTGTCTACAATGATATTTTTCAATCAATCGTAATTTAATATCTTTAATAGTTTAATATACGTTTGACAAACTAATATAATATTTTAATTTGTATAAAGTTTTTCTTAGAACTGCAGCACATTTTATAAAACAAAAACACAGTAGCAAGAAGTTAGAGGAAAAACAAGTTACATCAGAATAGGGTTTTGCATCCATATCATCCAACTGATCCTAGCCATAGAATTCCTAGAAGTAAACCAACGGAAAGAAATTTCCACAATTGAGTCAAAAACTCTATCTTTTCTAGGCTTAGGACTACTAAAAAGTAAAGCATTACGATACGTCCATAACACCCATATAACTACCATAAACACCGATTCAACAATCATCTGCTCCATACGAGCAATAGGTCTAGCGTCCATCCACTCCAACATAATACTAATAGAAGAAAAATCTGGAATATCGAAATCTAACCAATGGCCAACCCGTCTCCAAACCTGCACTGCAACCGAACAAGACAAGAAAAGATGATCTACACTTTCTTGTGACCTATGACACACCGGGCATAACAAGGAATCTAACTCCACCCCCTTTTCTACTAGTTTAACTCTAACTGGGATACGATCCAAGATAACTCGCCACAGGAAAATATTTAGTTTAATTGGAACATATCGGTTCCATCTAGTAGGAAAACTACCTAAAGGTAGTCTTTTATCATCAACCCATTTCTTGTAGAATTAACAGTAAAAATACCCGAAGGATCTAAATTCCAGATCCACTTGTCAGGCAACACCCCTAACCGAATAGGAGACAACAACTCCCAAGATCATCAAATAGAGTCGATTCAATCCCTCCTCTAATCCCACGCCTCCAATGGAACGTCCAACCAACTGAAGACCAAAACTCACTAACTCGAGCATCTTGATTGGTAGCCAAAGCAAAAAGTCTTCCGAATCTCACCATAAGAGGAATATATGAACACCAAGCATCTTTCCAAAATCTAGTATGTACCCCCATCACCAACAACCCTTTGCAAAGAATTAAAAGGAATAATACCCCTCTCATGAAGTTGGTTAATAGAGGCGACAATTTTATTCCAAACCCCTCCTCCATAATTTAATCTCTGCCCATCCAAAAAACCACCACCATCTCCATAACAAAACTTAATCATTTAAACCCAAATAGCACCCGGTTCATTAAGAAATTGCCACCTCCATTTATAAAGAAGAGCTAAGTTAAAAGCATCCAAACTGCCAACCCCCAGACCTCCCTGCTCATGAGAATTTAAAATCAAATTCCAATTAACCCAATGAATTCGATTCTGGCCTTCTTCAATACGCCAAAAAAATCGAGCCCTTAACGCCTCAAAAAGACGACACACGGTGACAGGAATGCGGAAAATAGATAGGAAAAAAATACCCAAACTCCCCAAAACAGATTTAAGAAGAGTCAGGGTGCCTCCAATGGACAACAACTTCTCCTTCCAAGAAGCTAAACACCTCTTGAATCGATCAATGATAACTTGCCATCCTTTAATACGCGCCATAGATTCTCCAACCGGAATACCAAGATGGACAAAAAGAAAAACACTAGTTGAACACCCAGTAAAAGAAACTAAGCTAGCAACCTCCAACGAATTGACTCCCACACATCTCAAAATACGAATCAAAATCTGGATATTAGAAGCATCCCACTCCCCTAAGAAAATAACATCATCTGCATAAAACAAGTGAGATATAGTAACATCATCAGATCCCAACGGGGTGCCCCGGAACACCCCTTCCACAACCGCAATAAGAAGACCTTCCATAGCTATGATAAACAAAAAAGGAGAGAGAGGATCCCCTTGCCTAAGACCTCTGAAAAGTTGAAACTCATCCGTAGGACTACCATTAATCAACATAGAAGATCTAGCATTTGAAGACATACCCTGAATCCAACCTCTCCATTTCTCACCAAACCCGAGAAACGAAAGAATCTTATCCAGATACTCCTAACTCACTGAATCATACGCCTTTTCAAAATCAACCTTAAAAAACATAAGTTTTTTCTTCTTTTTCTTAAACCACTTGACCAACTCATTCACCATCAAAGGCCCATCCAAAATTTGCCTGGATTTAAGGAAAGCAGACTGTTCCATCCCAATAACATCATGTAACACCGGAACTAACCTATTAGTCAACAATTTAACAATAATCTTAAATTGTAAACCGATAAGACTAATAGGGCGATAATCATTAATATGAATCGGATTATCCACTTTTGGAATCAAAGTAACGAACGATGAGTTACACCCCATCGGGAAATTCGGTTTATCAAAAAACTCTTGGACGAAAGCCATAACATAATCAGCAAGGATCTCCCAAAAGTGTCTAAGAAACCGAAAAGTGAAACCATCAGGACCAGGGGAACGGTCCACTCCACAATCCACTGCCTTTTTAATTTCATCATCCATGAACAACACTTCAAGAGACGAAGCAACTCTCGAATCAAGGGACTTGAAACTATGGCTTCTCCGATGCAGACTAACACCTCAGAACGGCTGAAAATTAGCTGCATAAAATTCATAAAAAGCCTTTTTCACCCTAGAAGGCTCCAAAATCCACTCCTCATCAATAGACACACCTCTAATCATCATTTGACGTCTTCTTTTTTTCAATAAGGCATGAAAAAACGCAGAATTCTCATCACCCTCCACAGCCCAGGTCGATCTAACCTTTTGCGCAACATCAAGAGATCTAACTTTTTCTAGACTCGCCAAATCACCAAGAATACCTCTTCTCTCACGAATAAGGTCACCACTAGAATGACCATCATCAATAGACTTATCAATGTCTACCAACCGACCTAATAAATGAGAAGTAGAAATTTGAGAAGCAGCCTTAGATTCTGCGTTCCAAGAACGAATCTTATTTTTAATAAATTTAAGTTTGTTTTTAAACACAACAAACTTGCTCCAATCTGGATGACCAACAAAATCAGACGCAGCACCTTTCACCACATCTTCAAAGCCCGCCATGATCTGGATGACCAACAAACTCAGACGCAACACCTTTCACCACACCTTTCACCTTTCACCACATTTTAATTTGTATAAGATGTCCCTAATTTATTTATTTGTTACTTTTCCTAAATTTATTTTACCAAAACTAATAAAAGAATATAGGAGTATATACACTAAAGTTCCAATATTTTCAATGATTTGACAATAAAGTTCTAAACATTATTTTTTTTTACAGTAAAATCCTAATTACTGACAGTTTTTGACACGCTTACCATTTTTTGTCGATTAGTCAGTAATCAGGATTTTACTGTTAAAAAAATAAAGTTTATGACTTTCTTGTCAAATTGTTGAAAATATTGAGACTTTAGTGTATAGTTTTGGTTTTCTTATAAACAAATAATTTTATCAGCCTCGTGAGACCTAATCCATAGCCAAGAACTTTTAATTGTGATTTTTGTCGCATCACTATTATTTCTCTTACTATCATCCTATTTACCCTACTACAATCACGATCAGGGGAAACATATGTAAAAGAAAGAGCGAGAGAGGGTGAGAAGACTTGTAAAGCTTTCTTATTGGTTTGCTGCCAAATCTTCAACTGAAAAGAGGGGGCAGATTCTACAAACACAAACAGCATATGCATAGTCAAAAGGATGTGAATGTGGAGAAAGGGTAAGAAAAGGAGTTTCATCTTTTCCAGTTTCTTAGTTCTCCATTTTTAGGACTGAAAAAAATTAACAGATTCCTGATTCTTTCTTTCTTTCTTGATTATCTCTATTTTTTTTTAATGTCGGTTTGTTGAGATTTAAAAAAAAAAAAAAAAAAAAAAAAAAAACTATTTAACAAGAAACAAACGTTAAAGATTTCAATAGGATCTACCTCGCCAGAGCAGATTTCATTAACTCTTGTACTTAAAGACTATCATATCATTAAATATTAAAAAAAAAGATATATACACTAAAGTCCTAATATATTCAACGATTTGACAAGAACGTACTAAACTTTATTTTTTTACAGTAAAGTTATAATTCACGATTTAACAAGAAAGACATAAACTTTATTTTTTTACAGTAAAGTCCTAATTACCGGCTAACCCATAAAAAAAGGTTAAGCGTGTCAAAAACTGCTGGTAAGTAAGACCATCTCCAATGTATTGAACTCATATAACATTCCACTCACTATATAATTTTACCCATTAAATTCTACATTCCATTAAACTCTATACAATTTATTGGATTGCCACATCATTTATCATTTTCTTTTTATTTATTGTTATTTTTTTTAATTAATTAGCATGAAAATAAAAATTAAAAACTACAATTAAAATTAACATTAATTAAAAATTTTAAATAAAAAATAATTTTAATATATATATATATATATATATATATATATATATATATATATATATATATATATATATATATATATATATATATATATATATATATATATATATATATCGGGCTAGGTTATAATGTGGATGGATAACTATTGTGCAGACGTGAGAACAATGTTATTTTATAAGAATTACTAAAAGAATAACTTATTTAGTAACGTGAATACGTTCAACCTCACACAATTATTGTCATTTACATGCATTCTCACTAATTCTTATTCATTTTTGTTCTGACGCATCGTTTTTCACTCGTTTAGTTCTTACAGAATATGACTCAATAAACATCTTGACAACATTCTGAAAGAATGAGAATAATTAAAAAAAAATCTATAATAACCTTATAGACGATTTAATTGGTAAGAATGCGTGATAATGACAATAGTTATGTAAGATTAAACGTATTTACATTATCAAACAACATATTTTCTTTGTCATTCTCACAGAATAGCACTATCCACACGTCCACACAATAGATGTCAATCCACATTTGAACATAGCTCTCTCTGTGTGTGTGTGTGTGTGTGTGTGTGTGTGTGTGTATATATATATATATATATATATATATATATATATATATATATATATATATATATATATATGGAAAAGTGAATATACCCTTAAGAGTATATAAGATTACGTACCCAATACTTAAAACTATGTCGTTTGATTTAACTGATTACGCACCACCTGATATCACATTCTCTTTAATCCCACAGACATGTTTTCCTTTTTATTTCTCAAGTTCACATCTTTTTCATATCTCTCACTAAGGTAATAGGCTTCATGATTCATATAGATTCAGTTCTATCTCACTATAAAGTAGGTTTTCGTTTTTGTTTCCGATTCCGATTGAGGGTTTTGGGATTTAAGAACCGATTGATTGAGATGTGGATTGTGATTCGATTCAAATTTTGGTGTTTTCTAGGTCGCCTGCTTTTGATTCACATTTTGGGGTTTTCTAGTAAATGCATCCTACCCACCAGGTGTTCGACATAATTCCTACAAGAGGCAAAAACAACACCTTGAAAGTAAATTATATCACAATTATCAATAATTATGATCAGAAACTAATTCATCATTTTTGTCATCAGAGTTTATAAAATAATCTATCATAATCGGAAACAAAACTCCTACAAAGAAGAATTCTATAAAAATTGCTAACATATTATGCATATTAAAGTATGTTTTGATGTTCAACACTTCTTGTGAACTTAAATGCCCATTCTATTGAATCATAGTCATTTTCCTAGAATAAGGATTTTGAGCTTACCGAGATTAAACTCCCCATTAAACTCCTAAGACTTTATTGTCAAAAAGAAAAAAAGTTTAGGACTTTTTGTTAAATCATTGAAAATATTGAGAATTTAGTGTTTGTCAAATCGCTGAAAATATTAGGACTTTAGTATATATATCCTAAGAATATAAATATAACTGAAAGTCTAATAACTAGCAATATGTGATGTGATGGCTGCTAGTCGAATGTTCTATAAATGTTATTAGAACATCTCTAATGGTTAAGATATACTATGATTTGTCATCTCTTCGTTCCATTAACTTTAACTTCGATCTTTTCATTAATTAACCTCTTCCAAGAGTTTCTTTTATAAATGTAGCTAATTTATCCATTCTAACTAACATGTTCTATAACCCCCGCCCCTCCCCCTTTATCCTCAACTAATTAATTATTTTTTAGACAGAAATAATTTTAATACAATACCCTTTTATAGATATTGAATGTCACAACAAACAAACATACAAATACAATGATGTTGGGTCTTTATTTTATATACATAAAAACAAAAAACTTATTATGTTCTAGTTATAAAAATAAAAAATATGAAACTACTATATATTTAATGAAAATAATTAATCAATAGATAAATAACAAATATTTAAACCTGGTATGTAATTAAAAGGGTAAATAAACCGAAACCGTAAAGTGATTTTAGCATAAATCGGTTCATAAACTAAACGTACTGAGTATTTAATAAAAAAATAAAACCATGGTTGGTTCGACTTTCTTTTACAAATGCATGATACAACTCAGCAAAAGTTAATAAAATAACCATATGCAAAAGACATTTTGTCGTTGTCAACAAAGAATCGTAGGCTAACGCTATCAATGCAAATAGAGTTTTATTCTATGTTGCACAATAAATTTGTTATTAATCACAAAATCGTCTATTTTGTAAACCGAACTCATTTCCCATTAAATCATAACCGTGAAAGTTAATGCAAACAATGTGAGATATGTCAAACAAAAAATAATTATAATCAAAACTTATGTAGCCTAGTGTACATCAAAATATTGAAAAGGAAATACTTCATTGAGGTTAATCTCCATCTCCATCTTTAAATTGTACAAAGTTCTCAAATCATATGTGCAAATTGAATACATATCTAACATTTAACTTCCTAATAAAACTAAAAAAATACAATGCTATAATCAAACGCCAAATGATTCACGTAAAAATCTGCTACCAATATGATATTGATGTTGTTCCTTGCATCTCCATACCATCAGAGAATGTTTTCGGAATTGTGATAGGGATATCATGGAACAAATTATGAGAGACTTTTTAGGAAGCATGGTGAGGTGAGAGATTAGCAAGTCCGATAACTTTTCTTCTAAAATATGTCAATTTGTCATTCTAGTGCATAAGTTTGTCCATGTGAGTTATTCTCTCATAAAAAAAATATATAAACCACAAAACTAAAAAAACTAAGCTATTAGTAATGGTATTTGGTAATGAATATTACTACAAAAAAGATGAAGGAGAATATGGTACGTTAAACAAACAAATGATTTATAGAAGAAAAGCCTATGGAGACCAGAGAGGAATTTTTGTGATTTCAAAAAATAAATCCAACTCATAATTTCCTCTATTCACTTTTACTGTTAAAATTGAAGAACATATAATTTTCTTAACTGTAAAAAATTCATCCCATAATTTTTTCTATTAACCGTAATGTATGTAATGTATAAGGATTATAAGGTAACTAGTTGATGGGTGAGGTTTGAAAGTTTATATTTGATTTTAGAATAAAGACGTAACATGGGGAAGAAAACAGCAAAAAGAAAATAAAGTTGATTTCCATAATAATTAGCTATAAATAAATGTTTGTATCGAACATGCTCTTATGATAACACAAAATGTTGTTTACATGGACTACTTATTGATTATAAATTTGTGATACATGTCTTTAAACATCTGTTTTTAAAATAAAAATTAATTTAAAATACGTTTTTTAAATGTGCATTTTATCTTTATCATAAGAGTTGTATTTTTCCTTTTTTTTATAAATCTGATTGAGTCATTTAATCTCCTCGATTATATTCTTTCGCTCCAAGATTTATAAAATTAAAATATATATAAACAACTAGGCATAAGACCCGTGTAGTACACGTGTTTATTAAAAGTAAAAGTTTAATATAAAGTTGTAAAAACTATGTATTTTTTTTAAATAATACTTTTACATAAATAAAAATAATATAATAATGAATAAAGTAAATAATTCAATATATACTAATAAAAAACATTGACATATTTTAAAAAATGATGTTGAAAATTACTGTGTAAAAATTAAACATTTTTTTAAAATGAACTTTCGAAATAAATACAAATGTAATGATAATAAGTTGGTAGTTGAATGTATACTAATAAAAAAATATTGACATATTGACATGTAGGACATAACATTGAATTTTCTTTTATCTAAATATAATATTATATGTTTGAGTTTGTCTGTAGGATCGTTTGAATTTATATTATATTTCTATCTTTAAAAAATAATAAATCCAAAAATAAAATTATGTTGAAAAAATGTTATCAAATTTTAAAAGTTCAATTATTAAAATGGAGACATTATAAATTTAAATGTGTAGCCACATAAAAATATTGTTAATCATTACACATTTTACATGACTTGAGTTTTATAAAATGTAAGTTAACATTTTATTCATTGTTTCTATATATATTACATGTATAAAATATAAAATATATATACTACTTAATAGTCATATAACGAATAAAAAAAGATATTATAAATAGATAAAATACTTAGTTTTTTCTTAAATATATTTAGAAAAATACAGGAAGATATATGTATATAAAATATATAATTAGAAAGGAATACTCACCAATGTGCATAAATTATGTTTCCATATATAATTGCATTCAAAGTTGTAAGTTTGTCTTTGGCTTTCTTGAACCATTTATCTGCAACACTTCCATAATAAAAAAAAAATTGAATATTTAAGCAACTATTGACCATTTAATATATATATATATATATATATATATATATATATATATATATATATATATATATATATATGTATGTATGTATATGTATGTGTGTGTGAGAGAGAGTTTTACTTAATTTATATCACCAACTCTAGCAAATCCTCAAATAAGAACACTGTAAGTCACCAAAGTCAATTCAATCCCCTCATCTTTCATTTTCCTTACACAAAAAAGAGCCTCCTCCATATCTCTACCTATTGCATAAGCGTGAATTAGGTTGCATAAAATAAGTTAATTTAATGCAGGAAAATGAAAAAAAAAAAAAAAAAAAAAAAAGGATAAATTTGCACTCAATATAGCAATATCCCTTACGTGGTAAATACATGTGAGTTTGGTTCAATTCCCCTACCCCTCATGCTCTCAAACATTTCTCTTGCTCGATGCATGTCACCTTTCTTTGCATAATACTTAATCATCAACCCAAATTCTGTCCTGGAAGGCTATAATAGTCAACTTTTAGAAAAAATAATGAATTTATATATTAGAGTAAAGAAAGAAGGTTCAGGTTCTAGATACCTTTTTGATCCTTTCAAAAGCTTCAACAATAGCTTGCTAATTTTTTGGTTGAGTTCCTAACACATTTTTGAGCTCTTTTCTTGAAACATGTCTCTCTTCTTCCCATTTTGACTTGTAATCTACAGTGTCATCACCTTCAATCCATCTAGCTCTATCTGCAGATTTCTCTTTCATTCGCCTCCCATCATCAAGTTTTACAGTTAATATCCTCCCATGAAACTCCATGCCATCAAACTCAACTGCTTTCATTGCTGAATTTTCAGCTGTTGTACCTCCATATATTACAAATCCAAACCCCATGTTTCTTTCAGTATCGTTGTAACGCTTTATTGATATCACTTTCTTTATTGGTCCAAATTGTCTGAACAATTCTTCAAGCTCGTTCTTTGTTATCCACCATGGAAGATTTCCCACAAAGATTTTCCCTTTATCTTTGTACTCGATTCGTGTGGGTCCCAAATCACTGTTATTCTCGATTTCATCCAAATCAGTTTTGTACGCAGAAGAATCTGGAGGTGGTTGTGGTGGTGCTGGTGGAGGTGGAGGTGGAGGTGGCGGTGGGGGAGAGAGTTTTCTGGTTAACCAGAGCTTCTCTGTTAGGGTTTGTGAATTATTATTATTATTATTATTACCAATTGGGTTTCTTTTAAGTGTTTTAAGGGGATTGGTAATGTGGGTTTTGGGTTTTGGAGGGTGGGGATTGGTGGTGATGGGTTTGAAGGGTGGTTTGTTGTTGGTGGGGCGGCGGAGGGACGAGGAGGTTGAGGTGGAGGTGGAGGTGGAGGTGGTGGTGGGGTTTTAAGAGTCATGGGAGCAAGCGGTGATGGAGTAGAAAGGGAGAGTGGTGGTAGAAAGGGAGTAAGGCTTACCAGAGAAAGTAGAGCAGTAGTATGTGGTGGAGGAAGCAAGGGAAAAGTTATCCATGCTGATGGAAATTGGAGATTGTATTCAGCCAATCAGCCTCCTAGCTAAAGATTCTCCAGCAACTAAAATTGATCAATTACAATAAACATGTCACAAGAAGGTTTACAATGAGAGCCAATATTACTTGTATGTAGAGTAATGGAGATATAATGAGATATAAAGTAAGTTCATACCATAAAGAACAAAACAAACAACCAAAAACTGAAGATACATTACCTGATCCTTAACTTTAATGGTTTTTTACTTGCATATCATACAAATTTACCAATCACAACTTATTATTTTCATAGCCATATAAGTTGTGTTGTCATTGCCCAGATGTTCATCCGATTAACAAACTAAAATCAACAATGAGGGAAGCATAAACCATCAAAAATTGGATACTTAGTTGACAAATCTCACCTCAGCTAAGGATGTAACCAATACGATTTTCATAACCTGACTATATGACAGTTAACTTATTTTGTTAGGAAATGTGATGAATAAACCATGATAACATACACCATATGTTGTACCCAACCAAGCCATAGACAACACATCTGATAATTGTAAACTCCTTTACATTTGGTTATGCAGGAAAAGGTTTCTCGCTCTGTAAACTCCTTTATGTAAATCGAACTTTTAAATCAAATTATTCAGTAAATTTCCAATAGTTCTGACCTACGTACCTTGTAAACTCCTAGTTTAAATTCAAGTTTCAACCAACAATATGTTGATACAGAGTCTAATCATCGCCCTAAACCCTAAAATTCGGAACATGAAAACCCCTACAACGAATTGTACTATAATATCGACTGGCTTGATGAAGTTCTTACACGAAATTAGAAACTGAAATGTAATTTCCAGTATGGAGAGATAATGAATTGAAGTGACAGTGAATGACGCGGAAATAACATACCAGTAGCGGTTGTTCCGGTGAATACCGGTGTCAGCTTCCGTTCTCTGGTTGTAAGTAGGGTATGAGTATGCCTCTGTCTTTCCTTCAACCACCTATCCTCTTTGTACTAGAACGACGCACTTATCTGCAGCAGCAACTGTAATTTTTATTATTTAAAATTGAACTGTGACTGGTAAATGGTAATGCTACAGATAATGTGGATTAATTTGGGACCCTACCCTATACAACCCGATCCGACCCAAATATAATATTAGAACAAATTAAAAAGATAAAAAATAATAGAAATCAATTATCAAAATTAACCCGATTCGATTTTGGTATTTATTAGCTAATACCAAAATGCGAACTAATATTGTACAATTGGCAGGAAATTAGGCCTAAAAAAAACTTAAGACTTCGGTGTGACTCCTAAAATTTAAGGCTCGACTTTATTGTTTATTGTTTTTACGTTATTTAAAACATTGATTTATGGTATTAGATCAAGTAAAAATATAAAAAAACTTAAATTCAATCTACCACCAAATAATAAGTTATATATTTTAGGTTCATATGTATAGTAAACAAATGCTTAAGTAACAAATTAAAATGAAATTAAGTACGAAAAGATTTCAAAAAAAAAAAGATAACAAAAATGCTTAGTTATACACAAACTAATAAAAACATAACTAAAATATTATTATTTTTTAAATTGTTTTTTATTTAAAAATATATATATAAAAATATATTCATGATTGTAATATATTTCTACTATTATTCGAAACCAAAAAAACATGCTATTCCCTCATGGGATTAAAATCGTCTTTTTAATTTAATTATATTGCTCCATACAACCGGTGCTAAATGGTGACAAAGTTTGATATAGTTTTAAGTTATATTTTTATGTGTAGGATGTGAGTGAATTAAACGAACAAGTTCGTTGGGAAGTTAGTTCGTTTTTTTTCTATTCAACGAGTATAAACAAGTTTTTTGTAGTTAGAAAATAAGCAGGAACCAATGTTTTAAAAACCGATTTTTACTTGAACTGGTATGGTGACCGGTTTCCGGTTTAATTTTTCACGTTTTTTTTTTATTTTCATACACATACATACATATAGAAATTATGAATTTGATGTGTACAAGTTCAAACATTAAAAATACACATAAAAATAAATTGTAGATGAATCCAAATACATTAAAATAACACATAATCATAAGTTTTAGTGGTCTATATCGATCCATATACGTCAAAAAGAAAATAAAGTATAATACCGAAACGAAATATAGTTTTTGATACATACAAACACATCAAAAGAATTTATAACATTTACCATATGTTTTTATTTAGAGAAAACTAAATAGATTTGAAAAAAATCACCAAAGTTATTATATTAATGATTCTTTTTTATGTGTTTTTATTCGGTTTAACCGGTATATTTTGACCGGTTCAACCGGTTTTTTTCTAAAAACCGGTCGGTTCAATCTGGTTCAAAAATCAATGTAAAACCGGTAATAGTTCAACCGCTCCTTCTCCCGGTTTCCGGTCCAACCGGTTCGACCGGCCGGTTCAAACCGGTTTTTAAAACATTGGTAGGAACAATGTTCTCATTAGTTTATTTACATTTGTGAATGTTTTTTTTTATTATTTTTCATTTATGTTCTTTTGTTTATATCATAATACTTGTTTGTCGGTGTATATTTTGACTATAACCTTTTTACTTTGTTTGTTATAGAAAAATAATGATATCATATAGTTTGACCTTCCATGAGGTTTGAGGAATAACGATATATGATTTTTTTATGTTCATTTCTGTTTTTTTATATATTTACATACAATTTTTGATTTGTTATTTATGTTATTTATATTCGTTCGTTTATGTTTGTCAAGCATCTTAACAAATATAAACATAATGATTTTTTAAAGAAGCATGCACAAAAATAAATTGTTTGTTCGGTTAAACTTAAACAAATGAACACAATAATTTAATGTATATGTTTGTTTAAAACCATGTAACTACATGTTTAAATTCATATGAAATTGCCTGGCTGTGGGGATGGTTTACTAATCCATACGACTTGTAATCCGTAGGTTAACGAGTGTTTTAAACCCACGTTGGAGAGAGGGACCATTTTCTATAATTGTGTTACATAGGGACTATTTCTTTAATTTTGTCTAACATACAAAGACCATTTGTATAATTATGTCATAGACATGGACCATTTCTATAACTTTCTTTTACATTTTGTTTTAGATGTTGCTGTAATTTTGTTACACAATGATCTTTTCTTTAATCTTTCCCTTGAAAAGGGACCATTTCTATCATTTTGTTTACTTACAGTAGTAATCACTTTGGTAAGTGTTATATGTTATAACAGATAAAGTTTATCCTAGGCAAACAAATTACTATATATGGGTTTACGGTTTTCTTGGCGAACTAACTGAAAGTTAGTTGATAGATAAAAAGTTAGCTACTAGCAGATTAAAACTGAAAGTATTTTGGTAAACTAGCTGATAAAAAATGATTTTTGATAAAACTAGGTTATAAGCTAACTATAACGTGTCAAACATAGAGCGTGTTCGACAAAACTAGCGGGTAGCGGTTAACAGGTAGCTGGTAGCTTTTGATTTTGGAGCGTTTTGTGTAGGCTAAAAGTTAAACGCTCCCGTCGCCGAACGAGACTTTTTTCTTTTTCTACTAGCGTTTTCTTAAAAGCTAGAAGCCATAAGCTCCCAAAAGCTGTGTGCCGAACACGCTCATAGTTAAGGATGTCAATGGGTCCAAACGGGAGTGAAAATAGCCACCCCCACCACCACATTTTGCTTGTTTCCCCCGACCCGAATTTCAAGATTGTCACCATTCTCGCCCCCGTAATCCCCCATTAACCCGTTTCCGCCCGAACTATTCCGTTCAACCTTATTTATCTTATTTTTCACTTGCTTATTTTGTTTACCTTATATATTACACCAATTATTTAAATACAAAACATATAGCACACAATCACTGCTCTAAATTTAATATTTGTTTTTTAAACAAAATAGTTAAATACATGATAATTATATAAGAGCCCCCGCCCCAACACCTCCACCCCCCCCCCCCCCCCCCCCCACGAACCCACAACATTGTAAAAATACCTCCATACGAAAACGGCACCCCACAAAGATTTTTGACATCCTTAAAAATAGTTTTACTCCCATTAACTAAAACCATATTGCACCACATGAATAAAAATAAATTTGAAACTTGTAACTAGGATTGTAAACGAACCGAATTGTTCGTAAACCGTTCAACGCTAAGTTCGTTTATTTAATAAATGAACGAACATGAACACAAATTACCGTTGGTTTAGTTAAACGAATGAACATGAACAATGATCTCGTTCATTCATTTATGTTCGTTTATGATGTTTGTTTATGTTCGTTTGTGTTCATACGTTTAAGTTTACTTATGTTCATATATGTTGAGTTGTTTTTTATTACATTACTATATTATATATTCGTGTATGTTTATTTGTGATTGTTTATCTTTTTTCGTTTATTCACAAACATAAACAAAAGAATATGAACAAAATAATTTGTCAAACGAACAAATATGAACAACAAAATTAATTTGTTTATCTATTTGTGTTTGTTCATTTGTTCGACTAACTTAAATGAACAAACATGAACAAGTCTTTGTTCGTATTTGTTTGGTTCGTTTACTGCCGCCATACGTATAACTAATATCTTTTCGTTTATATATATAAAAAAAATGAAAAGTCATTTTCAGTTTTAGTGATCAATAAAGAATTCATAACATCCAATCATGGATGTATACACCAACATACACATAAACCTCAGAGGCAAACAACAAACTCAAATCCAACTTACAATTTGAGTAATTACAATATTCTACAAAACAATTTAAACAAGCAAAAAAAAAAACTCCAAGTAAAACGAAATCTCCAGGCAGATTCTACTAATCCAAATTTACTAATCAATAATTCTTCTACATCTCAAAAATAAAAAACGTAAATCAAAACAAAAAAACACTAAAAATAGTCAAGTAACCAAATTATTCTATGAAAAAAAAAGGTCACCAAACAATTCTTCTCACTTCTCAATACCTCCTAGCAAAACCACCACCTCCACCACCCCTACCGAAACCAAGGGCAGCCGGCACCGCCTGAGGCTCAACTGTCGCCTTCACAACCCCAGGAAGGTCACCCATCCCAAGGGCAACCAGCATATCAATCGTCTCCTTATCAACCTCAATCAGATCGGTTTTAATGGCAGATTCATCAGGCACAAAGTCCATACGGCGTTCCCTTTCTTCCTCCTGGAGCTTCAATGATATACCCCTCACTGGTCCCTTTTGGATGCGCTTCATGAGGTGAGTTGAAAAACCTGCAATCTTATTCCTCAGACGCTTCGAAGGGATGATTGCAACTTCCTCCAAAATCTTCTTGTTTGTATGGAAATCCAGAGTCATCTTCCCGTAATACCTCTCGATCACTACCCTAGATGATTTCTTCACGGTTTTCGTACGAACACGACCCATCTTTCAGCTCCTTCTAAATCAATATGATCAATGAATCTGAAACTATCAATAACAGCTAATAATCTTTATGCTTTTCAGCTTTTGGTGATGCATTTTAATTGTATCTGGAAGAAAAGAAATCTACAGGGCATTATCATTCATCACGTAACAATTATTCGATTAATTATATAATGTTAAATGTCGACCCCTAACCTACCATTTCGAAGCATCGCAACAGATCACAGCTAACTATACTATAGGATTAGAGGTAATCAACTTCTTGTACGAAACTAGAAAGTCGAATGTGAGTAGCAATATTGGGAGAGCTGAATTATATGGCGGGTAATGACGGATGAGTTACATACCTGTGGCGGTTGTTCCGGTGACGAACGGCGGCGAACTCCCCCTCTCTGGTGGCAAATAGGGTATCTGGGTGTGTGTTAATGAAAACCAAAACCCTACACATTATCTTAATAAACAGAGGAGGGGCAAAGTTGTAATTTAAGGGTGCTCGAAAAAATGCTGTTTCTGCCCTTGTAAAACAATATTAGTTGAAATAAGGCCAAAACTACAAAAACCCATTTTTAAAATTTACTATATTATTTTTTAAATATTAAATTCTTATTATTTTCTAAAATTCTAATTTAAAAATTTTCATCTTAAAGAAAAACTCAATTTATTTTCATCTAACCGTTAAAACAATCACTATATTAATTTTTTAATATGTTCAAACTTTTATTTTTCTGAAACTTTTTAACATAAAGAATTATAACCAATAAAGTCTTAGAGAGTGAGTTAGCTAATATTTGTAGTCTTAAAATTTTAGATAGTGTTAAAAAATATAAAAAAACTTAACACATTGAATGCTTTTTTTTTTTTTTTTTTTTTTTAAATCGGATGAAATATGTTCGGATAGTTATTGTTTAAAAACCCTTGGGTCTAGTAAAAAAAGTTCCAATCGAGACATACTTTGTTTGGAAACGTCACATTATGACAACTTTAGGTAAAACGAAGGGTTAAAACTGCAAAAAATAATACACTTACTTCGCTTCAAATCAGAATTTCAAAATTAGCGGGAGCAAGTTCTTCACCATCTCCAAGTTCATTCTACCATGTATGCCCACCGAAATCCATAAAGAATCAGGATGATTTCACCTCCGAGTCATAGACTTCCCCGAAAATATTCAATCTCACGTGTGTTCTTCTCAAGCATGGATCAAATTTTGCTTTAGATTCTCTATTTGAAAATCCCCATTTCAAAACCCTAAATCGATAAAGGATGGATCGAGTAGTGTGTCCCGAAAATGCGGAGCTCGTGGAGTTCATGTTGAAAAAACAAAAGGAAATGGTGGATTTATCGGAGAATAACGTTAAGACGATATCGAAGGCCTGCTTGAAGGTGTGCAGTTCCAAGACCCCAATCAAAACCCTAAAGGACTTCTCCAATGTCAAGTAACGATCACTTTTCACCATATAAGCTTTTATGTATTTGTTGTGAATCTGAAGTTTTCTCCGAATAATTGCGTTTATCTTGTACTACTCCACTGTTGTAGAAAATTATAGGGTAATTTGACTCTGAATGATGTCAAGCAACTTCTTTTTTAATTGTGTCAGAGGTGTTGGAAATTGGATCTTGAGAATCATGAAAGGTTTCTTTGTTGATGAAGCTGAGGATGAAGAGATAATAGAAAGTGGTAATTCACACTTTCTTTTGTTACCTTGCAGTTAGCTCTTGTTTTCATTTTCTATAATCTCTATGTATTCAACATTATAGGGAAAAGAAAAAAGGGAAACAAGCAATATGTGCCTCAAAAGAACTCCGCAGCTTATGCTTTATTGATCACTCTTTACAGGTAAACACGATCTCTCTTCCCTTCTTACTTTTTTGTGGAACATTGGCTTAATAACATCACTTTGATGCTAGGGGAACATCTAATGGAAGTAATTTTATGCGAAAACAAGAGCTAATTGATGCTGCTGAAGCAAGTGGATTGTCTCGCTCACCTATAATGTATGTATTTACATTTCTACCCCTTTTAATGGTGTCTGTCTTGTTCTTATATAATTACAGGCCTGAAATAGGTAAGGGGAAAGCAGGCCAGTTTGGAGTTAGCTCAGGCAGGGATTGGTATAGTGGATGGAATTGCATGAAAAAGTTGATAGATAAAGGGTTGGCTGTAAAATCAAGTAATCCTGCAAAGTAACTACATTTTGGCTTTTAATATTTTTATTTATCCTTCTCATATTCATATATAAAAAAAAATATCATGATAAGTTGAACTGAACATCTGTAGTTTTGGAACCTTTTGTATTTTAGATACATGCTGACTGAGCAAGGAAAAGAAGCTGCACGTGATTGTATGTTGAGATCTGGATTAGTTGATTCTACAGATGATCTTGCTACTTTGGATAAAACTTCAGATTTAACCCAAAAAAATCTGAAAGATTCAGTGTGCATTGATGCTGAGTTGGTTGATGACGTGGCATCTAGGCATGTTTCTTCAAGTTTGCAGAAAAAACCAGTTGAGATTCCTCCAGATACTGTTGATAAGGTAGAGTGTCTTGTTTTCCTCATGAGCAAACACACACTTTCTTTTCTTTGATGACCCTTTGAGGTTGTAGTACTATGGTTTAAAAAAATGTAATGTTTATTAATTTCTACAGCTTGTGAGAATGGGATACTCAAAAGAACAAGTAATCCGTGCTTTTTCTGAGGTCTCAAAAAAGTCACCAAATGAAGAGCCTTCTTCACTTTGGCTATCTGTTTTATGTTGTCTTCGTGAAGTCGAAGTCTACAGTTCACCTTTGACTTCTCAAAATGTTCCAAAAGTCAAACATCATCATCCGTCATCAAATTCTTTCACTCATAAAGAAACCACACAACTCCCGACTTCAATCAAACCTTGTTCATCATCTGTAAATGTTGACCTAACTTTTTTTCAAAATCTTGAATCTTTTGAATTCATAATAATATTTTTGTTGTTCTTTTTAATGTTTGTTATAGGACGAGAATGTGAGGAAGAGAAGTAGGAATGTTCTAGAAGCTAAATCAAATGTTCTATCAATGCCACCTTTGACACTTGGGGACCGATTCGAGGATGTATATGAAGTGGTTTTAATATTAGATGATCGGGAAAAATTCACCAAGGAGTGAGTCAGTTTACTTTAATTATTTCAAACATTTTTTTTAATGTTTTTTTATCATGCAAAATAGTTTTCAAACTAACTAATTTTCAGGTCAAGGTCTAGAAAGCTTCTTGAGAATATCCGACTCCATTTTAAGATACCTATAGAGGTAAATTAGATTTAACCCAATCAACAACTATCAAACAGTCTCTTATTAATATATTAATTATTTTTTTTATAGGTGAGGCGATTACCTGTGGGAGATGGAATTTGGATAGCTAGACATAAACATATTGGTAGTGAATATGTTCTTGATTTTATTGTTGAAAGAAAAAATGTTGATGATTTAAGATCTTCCATTAGAGATAATCGTTACAAAGAGCAGAAAGTTCGGATCATGGTGATGTTTCTTACTATTTTTTTTTTTTTTTTATTTGAAGCTGTTTATTTAATAAATTATTTCTAAATTATTATTTTCTTTTTTCATGAAGAGGTGTGGGCTCAAAAGGTTGATATACCTAGTAGAAGGTGATCCGAATGCTTTGGAAAGTGCTGAAAGTATTAAAACAGCGTAAGTACATTTTTTCTTTTTTATAAAATATTATTATCTTTAATTTATAATGATTTCTTTTTGTGTGAATAATATTTGTAGATGTTTGACAACCGAAATTTTAGAGGGGTTTGATGTACAGAGAACAAGTGGGTTGGGAGATACACTAAGAAAATACGGTTATCTTACACAATCAATAACACAATATTACAAATCTCTTGGCAATGAGGGGGAACATGTAGATTTCCCAATTTGCCCTCCGTTTGATCAGTTTATTGAGAGGTGTCAAGAGTTGGATAAGATGACAGTTAGTGATGTTTTCGCCACCCAGCTCATGCAGGTATAAATATAATATCATTTTTTGATGCACTTTTTTTTTTTTTTTTTTTTTTTTTTTTAAATTTTGCTACATTATTTTTTTTTAGTTAATTAATTAACAAAGTTTGCAGGCTCCACAGGTGACTGAGGATGTTGCCATTGCTGTGCTTGATTTATACCCAACGGTTTCATCACTTGCTCGTGCCTACTCGCATCTTGTAAGTTTTTTTTTTTAATCATTTTGTATAAATATAAGAGAAAATAACGGCATAAAGAAAAATAAATAAATAAGGAAGAATTTTGACTTGTGTTTTAATGATATTGGGTTGTTAGGATGGTGACACGTGTGCACAAGAGGAGCTTCTCAAGAAGCAGAGTAACAATGTCATCAATGGAGTTGCTAGTAGGAACATTTTCCAATTTATTTGGGGTGGTTGATTAGATGTAATGTGAAAGCGAAAAGAAATGAAAATTTATGGGTGTTTTATTTTTTTTACTAATGTAATACTACAAAGGAACTAATAAAGAAAGTGAGAAAATTAGACTTTCTGCTATAAAATATTTACAAATTTTTTTTAAAAAAAAATACCATTATCTTTACAAGAATTAAAAGGAAAATACTCGTTTTTAGTATAATTATTTATTTTTTATTTAGTTACCTTGAAACTTTACTCAACTATAATGGTTGCAACACACAGTATATAATATATTCACATATTTTTGTTGGTGAAAACGACCTAATTATTAACCTTTCTAAAATTGATAGGTTTAAGAAATAATTAAATATCTACAATTATGTCATCTTTCATTATCTCATGAAAAGCTTTCAATATCTTTTTCCTTTTCTATACGAATTGATCACCACATATGTGTTTTACTTTTCTGCTTTATATGCATGCTTAGCTGTATAAACAAAAGAAAAAAAAACCGGCTAACATCTGCTTTTATTTTGTGTTTTGTATACGTAAGGGGTAAACGTTCTAATTTGCAATTGTTTTTTATTAATATCAATATATGATTGTAAATCGTAAAGCTTTTATCAAAACATCATTTTCTAGTCCCCAATGTCTTTATATTGCTTTATCATGTGTTTTTTCTTTTCAAGTCTTGATTGGTCATGACAACCATCAGATTTTCTGATCAATAACTTGGTAGAAAACCCAAAAGAGGTTTGGCAAACTTTTTGTGAAATATCCTTTTGTGGCACTTTAAATTTGTGGAACAACTTTAACTAATCAAAGATGTAATAGTTATGGACAAAAAGTGCATTCACTTAGAATATAAGAAACTTATTGGGTAGGTTCTCTTGGTAAAAGATAGAACTTACGATGCGGTTGCTTTCATCTTGAGGAGAATGTCACAACGATATCTTGTCCAAATCGGATTTGATTTGAATGTGATATTGACTCTCAAAATTCACTTCGTAACATATATTGGTTTATTAAATGGATTGTGATTTAATTAAATCAAAATACTGAAAATAAAACAAAAAACATTATGCCATTTTCGTAAATAAAACTCCATATGCCCATTCTCACTCTCCCTGACTCTAGGAGGACACATGACAACTTTCTATTTGGTGACTTTATTTCTACTCACCATTTTATTTCGTTGATAATTTAATACATCAGAGCTAACTTAATGTAATTAAAAATGATATAATTCAAAATAAAATATATTATGGTTAATAATGATATGATTCATAATATGTAGAAAAAACAAAAAAATATAATCCAATTTGATTGGCGATGAGAAGAAAACAAAAGGTACGATCTAATACAAGGTAAAGAAAATATTTTGGAACAATAAAATTTCAGCAACATGAATCATTGTGACTGGCCAGAATTTAGAGACAAAATTAGTGATTTTGAGTGATTAAGTGATGTGGAATTAGCATGACAAACAAACGATCTTGTCCTCGTCTTCATGACCAATAAAAATTATAAAAAAAAAATAATAATAAGGGGAAGTTTTATGAAGTGAGATGAGGTCTACAAATCAAGTTTTGTAATCTGGATATATACGAGTCTTTTTAGTTAACAGTTATAATCCAAAGCATGTTTTCAGAAAGTGTAATCTAGATACGAATCTTTAAATGAAAGGTTTTACATTGAGCGATAATCAAATGAGTCCTTTAATCATTGAACTTTTGTGAAATTGAGCCACAAAAAAGAGTTGACTTTGAGGGGTAGTCATGTTTTGACCAAAAACAATTACCTAAAAATTGTTCCCTTTTTGTCATGTGAACCATCTTCAAAAGTTGATGGACTACATAACACACAATAAAGGGATCAATGCAACCCACTATACAACTTGACCAACTTTAATTCTATTCTTACCCCTCATAGCTCTCTATCAACAAAATAATAATTAAAAAAAAAAGTCAAAGGTCAACTTTGGATTTTTAGAGTTTGATCCTCTATGTCAATTGATTCCTTCACCATTTCAACATTTTTTTGACAAACAATTCCATCTTCCTCACCATCAAAGCTAGCATGAACACTATATAGAACATATACAAGCACCACAACCGCTGAAAAAAATCCAAACCGAATATAAGAAGCTGTGTCAATATTTCCCAACAGAAATATGTTGAGAAATATCGACACACATGGTATCCATGGCATAAGCGGGACCCCCCAAAAATCAGGCTTTCTTGCTTGTGGGACCATGTAACTAAACAACTGTATTAATCCAACTCCAATTATAGAACATGCACCGAGCATAAACCCTTTAGGTTTCCCGGGCGGTGCGAACCACCATAGCAGAGTGAACATGATGGAAGTGAATGAAAAGCTTAACAAGAACGACAGTGTGGGCCATGGGATTGTGGTCCCCAATGAGACGTAGCGTCTGTAAATAACTGCATTTGAGACCATTAAGAAGACAAAAAGTGTTCCGATGGAGACAAGGTTGAGGAGGACGTGTAGCTCGGTGAATAACGCTATCGCCGCAGTCAAAATCCCTAAAAGTCAAAATATATACTATTTAGTCAAGAATTCTAGAAAATTATATAAAAAAGAAGACAACCGAATTTGCTCAAAAGGGCCATGAAGTCAAAAAAAGTCTAGGTTCGGACCAAAACAAAAGAAAATTGCATACCATAGGGACCATTTTTGTAGTTTTGTCAAAAAGGAATCAAGGATTATCTAAACCTATGGGAAGACAAACAAAATCTTAAAATTCACAAAAGATTTAGGACAAGTACATCAAGAAGTTGTCCAAGGAAAGTTAACTAGTTCAGGGAAGAGTAAAAGTCAAAATTTTGAAGACATTAAAAGAATGGATCTAATTTAGTGGTTGTAAAAGAAGGAATTCACAAGACCCACATGATGGAGATATGATAAGATAGGATTTTGGGGATCACATAGATTTTCAAAGAAAATACCAAACTTTAGAACATGATTCTTGAGGGAAAGTCTTCATGAGTTTAGTTTTGAGAGCATATGCTTTAGTAACTAATTATGTATCGAGTATTCTTCCAATTAATATTACATTTCTTTTTCAAGATTCTTATACCCATTTGCATGTTAGTTAATAGAAATAACATAGATAGTCACCAATCATATACAAAATCATAATCTTTAATGTTTTATTATCTATAACATCACAAAAGTATCATAGATGCGTATGGAATGTGACTTCTTGAATATTTTATATTATGTGATTTAAACAAGATTAAGTGTATTATAAATCACACTTGTTGTCTATTGTTTGGTGTATTATCTGGCTATGTTTAACTATGTCTCAAGAACATATAATAATAGAATTTTTTTATTAGAGTACAAATGTACCATAATAGTACTCTTAGTGTACTAAGTATACTAAATATTTTAATTAAATGGGATATAAATTTGAAAAATGCATATATTTATCTTATATATAACCACTTTTTATATATGTAAGACAATTGTGGAATATATTATGGAGATTGGATCACAGAATTCCAAAGCCTTTTATTTTATATTCCATATACTTCATAAAACTTGGTATGAACAAGACCATATGCTCCCCAACCAAAACGGTTCATATGGGACCAATTTCCCAAACGGCCTAACTTTCTAAAAATATTATTTTATTGAATATTTATATTTTTATATTTTTATCATATTCGTAGTTTAAAGTGATACCTTCTTAAACAATTAAGACAATTTGATACTTCTAAACAACGATTTCTTTATGTAAAGAATGAAAAATTCACTTTTCGTTGTGCACTTGATTAAGCCCGAAGTGTCGAAAGACATATTACGTTTTAACATATTTCTTTTCTAATTTGTAAAGTAAACTACTTTTTTGAACGGGATAGGACAAGCATCCTTTCAATTCTTTATTTTCACAACAAAAAGATACTTTCTTTAAAATAACTAATAAAATCGATTATATGTGATTGGAAAAAAAAGATACTTTTAACATCTTTATATGATATCATCATATCTAATTTATTAAAGGAATAGTCTCAATTATAGTCCACAATTATTTTGAATTTATCCAAAAAGCTAACATTTTACATTTTAATATTTGTAAAGGTAAAACATGCTACAACTTTCATAGTTGGTTACCTCTACAAATACTAAAATCCAAAAAATGATCTTTTTTTTATTCATCGCGCTTAATACAGCTTCTAAACGAACTAAAAGCCATATTAATTCTTTTTAAAAAAAAAGTAATGACATTGTTCATTGTTGTAATTTGGGTAAAAAAGTTACCTAAAAATACCGAAGCGTTGACTGGCGTTGACGTTTTAGAATGAACCTTAGCAAACCAAATTGGGACCACACCAGATCTTCCTATGACACAAATGTAACGAGCTTGGCCCAACATTGCAACCAACAACGATGTTAGTATCCCAAAACTGGCCCCAACTCCAATGACATTGGAAACCCAGTTAAATCCGTTTGAATTTTCCATAAATGCCCCTGTGAATGGTGATTCTGGATTTATCTGTAAAAAGTAAAGAAATTTCAGTTACTTAATGAAAATGGGAAGAAAGATTTTGATGGAGCATAATAAAAGTACACTTATCAAAGGTACCATTGTTATTGCAAAATGTACTAGTCAAGAAGTCAAACAGACCAGGAAACAGAAATTAGTTGACATGAGACAAGTGTACTTTTTGGCAACCAGTTGAGACAAAAGTCCTTTTCAAAAAACATTTTTGGAAAGGGCCTTATCTACAAAACTTAGCTTTTAACTAAGTTATTTGCTTTAATCAAATTAAAAAATGCATATAGAGTTATAAAGTTACGGCTATATGTAAGTAAATGTGTAGAAAACAAAGTAAATATGTAATTTACATTTAAATTTTTTCTTAACAAATTTACCTATATATATAAAGAAAAAAGTAAATTTATATATTTGCAGTCTTTAATTTGCATTTGTGTATTAGACAAAGAATTTATCAAAATAGATATCAAAACAAATCTCTATGCATTTTTTTTAAAGCGAAAGAGGCAAATGTTAAAATACTTTTGAAGCATACCAAGATAAAAAGTGATATAACAGATAGATATATGATTATCTTGGAAGAAAAAAAAAATCAATAGTTGTTATATTTATGATATTGATATGCTAGGTTTGATTCAAAAATAATAAAGAAAGATTTACCTTGATTTGATATTCAAAATCTAAAAAGTAAAGTTTGGGTTATTAACTTATAATAATACAATAAGATTTATTCTATGATAAAATCTTATGCTACTTTTTTAACAGAAGATCTTATATCTAATTCTTAAAGTTGATTATCAGTTTATAGTTAACAAAATATTTTATTACTGCAATTATGTCTGCCATGCAATGGGATAATCCAAGAGAGGAAAACATCATACACAAGAAATCCAAATCCAAGGGTATTATCGTCAAATCATGCTCAAATGAAGATTTTCACTTTAGGAAATATTATATATTTTAAAATTGAAAAGGACACATACCAGATCGTAGGGAAGGAGCATGGACATTGAAGCGGCCATCAAACAGTAGAGAATGGTAACGAGGATAACGGAGCCTGAAACCCCAATAGGGATATCGGTAATCGGATTTTTAACCTCCTCCGCCAGCGTCGACACGGCGTCGTATCCTATGTAGCTGACGTAAACCAGAGCAGCTCCATTGAACACCCCTGGAGCTCCGAAGGGAAAGAACCCGCTCGGATGGTTCGGATCCGATGCCTCCGTGAAGTTCTTCGTGTCTCCTTTCCAAAACCCCATCATGATCACAAATATTATGAACAGAATGTGAACCGCTGTCAAAATCATGTTCAATACAGAGCTTTCTCTCGTGCTGTGATAGCAATTCAAACGAACTTGAAATCAGAACAATTTGAAAATCAAAATCGATTTCATATTGTTGACATTTGATTTGAAAATTATGAAGGAGAACCTGTAACAGATTATGACAGTGAGAATTAAGATGATGAGGACGGCGATGATGTCGATCTGATTGAAACCTTTTGGAAGAGAGGAAACGGTTATTCTCCATTTCGATTCTGCAGAAACACCAATGGCTGTTCCGAGATAGGTAGTGAAACTTCTCGCTGCCGCAGCGTTTGATAAAACGTAATCCATTACCAGATTAGCTCCAACCAAAAACGCGGTAAACTCGCCTGAAACATAAAAAACGCAAATACATTCAAATCACGTGAATATGAGTTTGATGTTCTTCTACCTAAGAGCTAAATGAGAGAGAACAAACCAAAAGTGACGCGGATGTAGCTGAATGCACCGCCGGCAACCGGCATGTGAACGGCGAACTCGGTGTAACAGAAGGCGGAGAGCAGTGCGCAGAGGCCTGCAATGGCGTACGATAATATAACGGCGGGACCAGCCTTGTCGTGGCTAGCGGTACCACTAGTGACAAAAACTCCGGCGCCTACCATACCTCCAATGCCGAAGCAGATGAGATCGTACCAACGGAGGTTCTTCCGCATATCAGCACCGGATCGGGAGCGGATTCGGCTGGTTTCCTCGAAGGTGGTGGAGACACATCCAGCGCGGCGGATGAAGCGGCTAGGGACGTCGGAAAGAGCATGGAAGTAGGAGTTAAAGCTCGAGAAAGAGGAACCATGGCTGTCCATCACCTTTTTCACACACTCTCTGTGTGTGTAATTCATGGCGAAGAAAGGGGATTTTATAGGGACAACACAACAGTGGATTGTGCCATTTGACGGAAAAGCAAACGGCTGATGAACTTTTCATTTAGGGTCCCTATAAAATCAACTTCTGTCAAATGGGTCCCAATGTTTTTGTTTTAGATAAGCATTACACTTTTTTCATCATTTCTAAAAGGTTCACCTTTATCATATGTTGATATTATGATATATACACTCCACTAGTATTCCCTTCATGGAATCAACCAAGAAACTAACTGTGACTTGTGATTTGACATATACTGAAAGAATTTATAGGTCAATTGTAAATAAAAGTATTCAAAATTAATTTAATTCTTGTTGTTAGAGTGAAAACATCTTGTAAATATATTCTTTCTTTCTTGATAAGTCTATTACATGAAAATTAAAAACGTCTTTTCATTTCCTAATAAGGGAAAATCATTATTTGTGGATGGAACTATGTTAATATATAGTCAAAGTCTTGCTATGGAAGCTAAGAGCCTAAGACCCTTGTTTGCTTGATTCCTGAAAAGAAGTCATCGGTGTAGATAGCAAGGAGATTTACAAGTGAAAAGAAAGCAAAAACTTTCTATAAAAAGGATCGGATGCAATGACACTTTAATGTTCAAAATTATATGTGCTCTACATTTAAGTCAGTGGCAAATTCGGAAATTTCACTTGGTTGAACAAATTATAAAGTTGTTTCTCTACACTTTGAGATTTTTTTATAAGTTTTCGATGTTCATAGTCGACTTTGCATGTAGATCTATTAGCGTATCGTTTTTTTTAATGGACTTAATTAGTTAGAACTTAATCTGGAAAGCTACAGACTAATTAGTAGTGCATCATTTTTATTTGATGGATTTAATTAGTTAGAACTTAAAGTGGTAAGTTATAGGTAAGTTATATTATGAGTGCTTTATTTTTAGTATAATGTCCTCAACTGAATTAATATAGGAAACATGGAAATATACTTTCCTTGTTAAGGTCTAATCAGGGCCGGTCCAAACGGTGAGCAACCCGGGCGACCGTTCAGGGCCCACGTCTCCGGGGGGCCCAAAATTTGTAGGCTATGTAGTGTATATATATAAAAAAATTATTACCTAAATGATTTTTAGGGTCTGAAATTGGTTCAAACTCAATCTAACTCAAAAGATAAACAATTTAGTTTGTTTGTTATTGCTAATTGAACTAGTCTATAGTGAAGAATAAATGATATATTTTTGAATCTTTATTATATTTGTCTTTAAGGGATCCTTTTTTTCTTTTCGCCCCGAGCCCGATATACGTTTGGACCGGCCCTGAGTCTAATTGTTTATATAGTTGACCTTAAATATTTTATGAACATTATTTCTATAGACAAACTCACTTTAGTAAGAAAAATACTCGATCTTCATTTCATTTAAAACTTGAAGGGCATAATCGAGATTAAACATGACATTGAAGGGCATAATCGAGATTAAACATGACATTGAATAGTTCAATGAATCTAGGAATTTCATTTCATTTAAAACCTAATTCACTTAAAATTTCGTTTTCATGGTGGAACTGGTAAATCGTCATTTACCTACCTTCAAATAATTTACAATTGGATTACGACATCCCTCTTCTGAATTGTGAATTATTGTGTTGGGTCCTAGCCTTAATATTTCATTTTAGGTGTTATATTAAGGATTCCTTATCTAATCAAATCTTGTCTTTCTTCTTTTGTAGATTTCGACCTCAAACAACGCTTCTGGCTCCTCAAACAACAACAACTCTGCTAACTCTTTCTCGCTCTTGAACATTTGCGCAAGGGTCACATTCGATGGTTCCAATTTCAATGATTGGATCCGCAACATCCGTATGGCCTTGCGTTACGAGGACAAGGAATACGTCCTCGACAAGCAGTTGAACGAGATAGACAAAACCAAAACTACTCCGGAAGAAATGGTTGAGTATAGGGCCCAATGCAAGGATGTTACTAAGGTGTCCTGCATTATGGTAGCCATTATGACTCCTGAGTTGCACCAGTTCTATGAGGACTATTGGCCTTACGAGATGTGCCAAGACTTGATGGAGAAGTACCATCAAAGTGCACGTCAAGAAAGGTATGAGATAATCAGGTCACTCATTACCACAAAGATGGAGAACGAAGAGTTTGTCACGACCCACCTGTAATGTATGCAAAGATATGTGGATCGTCTACTCAAGTTGAATGTGAACTTTGATGAGGAGCTGGCTATTGACATAGTCTTGCACTCATTACCTCCTTTCTATGATTAGTTCAAAATGAATTATCATTTGAGCAAAGAGGAGGTCACCTTTAGTAAGCTTCAAGGCTTGTTGAGAACTACTGAAAGTGGATTGAAAGGAAAAGGTTTCGAATCCACTCCTGCTGCAGCTCCAATCCTGGATATTGGACAAGAAAAGGGGAAAAGAGGAAAGCTCCATCTAAGCAAAGCTGGAAGGGAAAGTCTCATGATGGGTCTTTATCTAGTGGACCTAAAGCAAAATCCGGTTATGCTCCCCCTGCCTCAGATCCAAAAGAGGCAACATGTTTCTACTGCCAAGACAAGGGGCATTGGAAGAGAAGCTGCCCCAAGTACTTGTCGGACATCAACGATGGCAAGATCAAGCCTTCCTTGACAGGTATTTACACTATTTTGTCTAAAAATTCATCACATTCTAATTCTTGGGTCCTTGATACAAGATGTGGTTTTCACATTTTCTCTGACTTGCAGGGACTAAGAGAAAGTAGGGATGTGGAGCTTGGGAAGATGAACCTGATAATGGGCAATATGGGATGGTCACCTGTTACCAAGATCAGTGTTTTTTCTTTAAAGCTTAGTAGTGGATTATGTTTAGGCTTGAATAATTGTTGCTACTCGTCAGAAATAATGAGGAATATTATTTCTTTTCATGGTTTGTACAAACAAGGCTTTAGATATTCATTTAATAATGAAATTGGTTCTATTAATGCTTATTATAATGGTGTATTTTATTTTGAAGCATTGCCTTGTGATGGTGTATATGAAACTGTAATGGTTGTAGACAATTTAGGAAATAGTGTGTTGCACATTGATTCGTAGAATGGTTTAGATAAAGCATGCTTGCGGCATTGTCGTCTTGGACATGTCAACAAGAAACATATTACCCAACTCCAAAAGGATGGAGTGTTGGAATCATTTGACCTTAGGTCGGATGATACATGCGACCTAGGCAATTATAGCGGTCCAAAATCAAATATCGGTCAAGGGCCGATATTTGAGATATAGGTTATCACGGTGGGATATCGGTGAGATATCAGTATTTTTATATCATGCATAATTAATAAATATATATATATATATATATATATATATATATATATATATATATATATATATATATATATATATATAACATAAAACATATATAAAAGTAATATAAAAAGTCAAAACTCAAAACTTTCAATGTTTGAAACATAATTTTACGTAAGCCATGGAATCTTCCTCCAAGTCCACATCAACCAAGGCATCTAATTATTTTATCTAGATATTCCAAATCAACTCTAATATCATCATCATCATTTAAGAATTAAGTACTTAACACATCAACATGATCAAACCTATAGAAACTAGCAAGTTAACACTTAAGCATTTTACAATTAACATAACAATACGATCGGTTAATACTGAAAACATGAGTATATGACCTAAAACTAACAATTAAGTAATCAACATAATAGCAGGTTCAATTGAGTTAAGACCATAAGACTTAAGGCCATGAATTAGCACTAAAAAAAGCAAGTAAAAATACTTAACCGATATCCCACCTGGACATCACTTGGAAATATCGGTAAATATCATCAATTTTTGCGGTCTGATATTTTTGACCGATATTTAACACCACTATTTTTAGAAGTACCGATAACCGATATCCCACCTAGAAATCACCTGGAAATCGCCGATATTAACTACTTGGCATGTGAATCTTGTTTGCTTGGAAAGATGACTAAATCACCTTTCACTGGTATGTGTGAAAGAGGTGAGGGCTTGTTGGATCTCATACACACCGATGTGTGTGGGCCCTTTAGATCCACCACAAGGGATACAAATCAATAATATGTGACTTTTATCGATGATTGTAGCAGATATAGATATATCTACTTAATCAAGCATAAGTCAGAAACTTTTGAAAAGTTCAAAGAGTTCAAACATGAAGTCGAGAATCAATTGGTCAGGAAGATCAAGATGCTCATATCTGATAGTGGTGGTGAGTATCTTAGTATCGAGTTCCACGACTATCTTAAGGAATGTGGAATTGTTTCACAATTGACACCTCCTAGGACACCACAACTTAATGGTGTGGCTAAGAGGCGTAATCGAACATTGTTGGACATGGTTCGTTCCATGATGAGTCGATATTCGCTTCCGATATCGTTCTGGGGGTATTGCTTAGAGACTATCACCCACATCCTTAATCTAGTCCTGGCAAAGAAGGTTGAAAAAACACCTCACAAGATGTGGACAGGGAAGGTTCCCTCGTGGGCACATATAAAGGTTTGGGGTATTGAAGCTTTCGTTAGATGAGAGACTCACGGCAAGCTTGAACCTCGAAGTGAGCGGTGTATTTTCATCAGCTACCCATAGAAGTCCTTTTGATACTTGTTCTATAGACCTAGTGAGAATGTGGTCTTTGTAGCACGAAGGGGTGTTTTCCGCGAGAGGGAACTCATATGCAAAGAGGACAGTGGGAGCATTATTGACCTTGAAGAAATTCAAGAGTCAATGGATGAAAGAACCTCTAACACTAGCACTCAACCCGAGGAAGAAATTCATGTTGAACCGATTGACCAGTCATTACCTCTTAGGCGTTCAAGTAGGGTTAGCGTTCTACCTGTGTTGTATGGTTTCCATAAATTAGAAGAAGGTGATACGTTTAACAGTGATAGTACACAAATAAATTTGGATGAACCTGCTAACTACAAGGAAGTCGTGGCGGGCCATGAGTCTGCTAAATGGAAAGAGGCAATGGACAACGAGATCTAGTCCATGTATGACAATCAAGTTTGGAACTTGGTTGACAATGTACCAGGTCGTAAGACAGTTGGGTGCAAATGGATCTTCAAGAAGAAGACCGATATGGATGGAAAGGTTCACACGTTCAAGGTACGGCTGGTTGCGAAGGGCTTTACTCAAACCCCGGGGTTGACTATGATGATACCTTCTAATCAGTGGCCAAGATCAAGTCTATTAGGGTTATGTTAGCCATATCTGCGTTGTTGGGTTTTGAGCATTCTAACACTCCTAAGTGTACATGTAACCCTAAATACCTTGGATCTATGTTTTCTCTATTATACATGCAAATATGAACATCCAAGGTATTATCCTTATCTAGCATACAAAACAATGAATATAACAAGATAGAATACATACCTCTTTGATGTAGAATGTCCTCATGAAGCTTGAGTGCCTAGTGCCCCAAGTGTGACACCTCAAATGGTTCACACAACATCAAATACACTTGGAAGACTTAGAAAGAAACACCACACTTCATGAAAATCGGCTAGCCTTTTCTTTACATCACTTAGTGGCCGATTTTGTCAAAGAATATGATCTTATATAGTTGTTACAATTAGGGTAAACCCTAATTGTCATGGCTTTCCATTTCCTTGGATCCATGGGTTCAAATACACCATGGAGCATCCATGGAGCATCTTATGGGTTTTAGCCCAACTTGACAATCCATGGAGCATTAGCCCACTATACAAGTATGCATGATTTACACAATCAACCCATATATTTAATTAGTCTTCTTTTGATCACTTAATTAATTCTAGATTAATTCTTGATCAATACTAATTAAATAATCTTATTAATATATTATAACTTATAATATATTAACAAACCTTAAGTGTTATTTCTCTCATTATAGTCTATCCAAATGCATGATGCCATGCAACCCAAATGGACCATGCCGGGTCGGGTCGAGTCTTACCAATTATAGTTATGGACTTAGACATTAATCCAATAGTCTCCCACTTGGATAAGTCTAAAACTATTATTGTGTATGGCTTCAAGAACCAACTGGCAATCGTAGCTCTCAAAAGCTTCCGTCGAACTCTAACCTTGCCGATGATCTCTGACCTTTGTCAATGACTTGTCCATTAGATAAGGGATCATATATTCCTCCATTCTAGATATCATATGGACTGAGACATGGATTATAAATCATTCTCTTTGTCCATTTGTTGTTTTCCCGATTTCCGATTCATGATGACTGACTGATTGAACAAATCAAATCAATCCTGGCTTGGCCAAGCACTCATATGTATCATCATTAAATCATCGAGGGGCCCATAGATATCGCTTTTATCCCGAAGGTAAAAGGAATGGATAAACTTCGACTCATATGGCTTGTTCTACTACTTGTTGAATCATACACAAACACACGTTTTATAACATCGAGTTACCAATGCAGTTTCATGCAATCAATGTATAACCAACTCATAGTAACAACTCATATCTCTAGGATTGAAGAATATAAGATATTATCGTCTCATGATCACTCGTGATAAAATCCATGAAGTGATTCAAATGAGCGTGGGTTAAATCCAATACTCATAACTTATGAGCACTCATGATCGTTGTAGCACAACTTATTCCACCAACTTGGACCTCTACAAGCCAACCCATGACAGTCTCGATTCATATCTACTTCCAACTTATGACCGACTATAGATGGTTTAAATAACTTAGTCATTCCTGAAGAATAACCTAGTTATTATGGAAGTCAAAACATGCAAAGTGAAACACAAGAATAAATGAATCTAATATGGTATCAAACCCTATGAATATAAATAGACCACTTCTATTATCACCATACTGATTACTCATTATTCATTGTTTCGGTTTTATCAACTTTATACTTGAATTTAAAACACTAGTTGTCCCATGCTCCAAGCATGTACACTATGTTTTTCTAAACAATAGCTTTGCCATACACCAAGTATGCACTCTATGTTTATCTATGATCCTTACATTGTGAAATAAACCAATTGACCAAACTTTCAATGATTCTAATTTCACACTCCCAAATCGAAATATGTTAGATTTTAAACTTAAATGCACTACCCTCTTGCAATGAATGTGTACAAAGTCACAAAGACTTGTCAACAACCATTACAGGGTATTCCAATGAAGACCTACTCCATGGACATAAAGTCTTATGTTCAAAGTATGCATTGCTTTGAACATGCTTATTACACTAAGTTCTTTCTAATCTTACACATATTGCTTCTATCTATAGAGAAAACTCTATTTCCCATTTTGACTACTATTTCAGAACAAGAGTTGACTCTTTTTAGACTATGTCAATATGGCTTTTCCAAAATTCACACTATACTATACTTCCAACTGTCCTTGAGCAACCAATCTTTGGTAAACCTTAGATTGTCCTCGACAATTGCTTAATCACTTTAGTCATATCCAATTCTAGACATTTTCCTCCTTAATGCCCCAAGGCATTTGGAAAATTCAGAAAGAATAAATATTATAGCACAAGTAATCGATCTTGTACCCAAAGTGAATGGGACACGATTCATGATGTTTCACATAAAGACATGGTTCTAGACCAGTCTTTTGCCATAATAATTTTTTGTTTGCCATATTCTCAAAATTTTACTATGAAAAGGGATGTCGTAATCATAATCGAATTTTGAGAACGCTAACCGTATTGGTCTACTCCAACGCTAACCGTAACTGGTAGTCATAAAGCGTATGTCCATGCGTGACATGATGAAATAGACAAAAACTCTGTAGTCAAAGTTTATTCGTTCCTTCTGACTTAATAGGAGAAGCGATATCTATGGGCCCCTCAATGATTTGGTGCTGACATCTAAAGTGCTTGGTCGAGCCCTGACGGGAATTGATGTGTTCAATTTAGTAGTCAGATGCAGTTGTCACAAATCTATATCGAGAAACATAATCTTGAATTCTTGAGATTGACCATTATCCATGTCTCGAATTCATACAAATATCATAGAACGAAGGGATAGTTGATCATTTATCTAAGGGCTGAATCTTGATTAGATCAAGAGTTCGGTAGTTGCGGTGGATGGCTAACTCTCTGCTGATTAATGGAGAAATATTAGTCCTCGTATAGTTGATGACTTGTCCAAGTGGGAGACTGTTGGAATAGTGTCCAAGGTCATTAACTATTGATAATATTTCTAATAATAGCAGGGTCCTTTTGGGTTGCCCTCAAGACCCAAATTGAGTAGAATAAATAAAAGAGAAATTAGTTTATTAATTATTATGGTTAATAATTAATTAAAAACTAATTGGAAATATATTTTGGGAATTAATTAACAGTTTAATTAATTAAAGGGTTGAATGTTCATTAATTGATAGTTGGTTAATCAGGAATGTTCCAAAACCTTATGGAATTAGGGTCGGATGAAAATCACTCCATCCCACATGGGAAAGGAGTGAAATTTCGTGGTTAGGCCTCCATCCCACATGGGAAGGAGTACTAAACCCTAGGAGGCATCCAAGGCTATAAATAGGGCCTTAGGAATTTCATTCCTCCTTGCACCTTGGCTTGAAGTATTTGCTAACCCTTCTTCCTCCCCCTCTTAGGGACGATTTCTAACCCCTTTGGGTTTGTGAAATTGAACCTTATCCAAGTTATTTTTATTCCACTCTTTGTTGTCATTGGGTGTGATACCATTAGAGGGATTCTGGTTTGGATCCTTTCATCCAAGCAACTTCATGGAGGCTCAAGATCTCAAGCATGGAGATCAAGGGCTACATAAGAGGTATGTTTTCTTACTTATGTTTTAGTTTTATAGGGTTGATGTAATTAGCATGAAGCCATAGATCCATAGGATGCATGTACACTTAGGTATATCGTTGTTTCGATTTTTCCGCTACCGAGTTTTAGAGTGTATTTGATGCATAGAAAACCCAACAACCCTAGCCGAAATTCTTAGAGTATCCTCCTCTCTCTTTCTCATCCTCTTGCTACAAGTGTTTGTGAGCCATTAGAGGTGAAACATGTGGGCACTAAAGCTTTTAGAGTCAATATCAATCAAGGAATTCTTGTTATTGCTATATATAACAAGTAAGGTAATCTTCCTAACCCTTTTATATATGAATTTCGAACTATATATATTCCAGATCTAGGGTTATTGATTTGGAATTTATTTTGCATGTTCAATTAGTGAAAAACTTAGATCCAAAGCAATTAGGGTTGCATGAACACATAGGATGTTGTTATGTTTAAAACCCATCATAAAGTATTAATAAAATGCAAAAAATATATGAATACATATGCACATATCAAAATACCCCATTGATGTGTGCTAGGTTTGATTACAAACACAATTGATTCAAGAAAACCATTTAAGAACACAAGATGTAAATACAATCTGGTTAGCTCATATTAAGTCTGAAGAGAGTACAAAGTATCGAGAGTGTTTTACAATCTGAAGAACACTAAAACTTACCCTCTACTCTAGTACTTACATTATTTATAGGGTACAATAGACTCAACAAAAAAATACAAGGACTAAACATTCTTGTTTCGAATACAAACAGTGCCTTGCAAAAACATAGAGAGTCGAAATCTTTTGGATTTCAACTCCTTACAGAATCATACAATTTCGACTCCTCACTACAAACATTTCGACCCCTACAATCTCCCCTTAGTGAGAATAGTCGAAATTATGCCATCAGCTTTAGAGTTTGTAGAAGTACATTGTGAATCTCCATATAAAACAAAATAATCTTTTGAATCTCTTCCTTTTCTTCAACTTCATTCTTTTTTTAGTTGTTAATTCGAACAAGGAGGTTAGTATACTGAGAATTCATATACCTCTCTAAATCACTCACTTGGAACATAAATTTTGTCATCCTCCCGTTCATTTTCTTCCCTCAAACCATGATCCCAAGAGGCTGATGAATTATCTCACCATATTCATAATCATCGATGTTAATCTTTCCTCTTAGCAAATATTGAGGGACTTTTGAAGGCTTTTTGACAGCTAAAGCAAGCTCAATATCAGTGATGGCCAAGTAATCATAGTAGTTGTCTATTAAAACATTGATATGAGCAAAACCAATAATGAAATCATCCTTGTTGGTCTCAATTATCTTTGAAACATCCACATTACTCAAAATCTTTATGACCATGATCATGTCGTTTAATTTCATCAATGGGAAATCTGCAATTGAGAACTCACAAGCAACATTGTTCGCTCTAAAGATGACATAGCAAAATTTTTGCAGAAGACCTTCGAACAAGTTGCCATGCATTATAGTCATCACCTTCACTATATTCACAGATGACCATACTTCTTCTTCTCTTTTCCCCAAGACTGCATGGAAACGAATCTTCAAACTTTTGAACTCATCTTTATCATTGAAAATTTCAACAATCTTGAACTGAGAAGATGTGAATAACATGTGGTTTATTGGGAAATCAAGATAATTGTAATAGGAATTCTCAATGATATAGTTCTTCTTAGGCACCTTTCGAATGTAATCATTCAACCTAATCAAAACAATATCCTTAACCGTTTCATAACACCACTGCTTGTTGGCATCACCCTTGTTCAAGCCAGGTGGGTCATTAACTCTTCGCATCAAGATACTATTGATATGCCTTTGCTTCTCGTTTTCAATAGTTTGTTGCTTTTTCTTCTCTTCTTCTGATAGAATCACAAAAATAGCTTTTCCTTTATTACTTGGATCATCATTCGAAGCTGGTGGAATTGAACTTGAGCTCGAACCCCCAGCTCCTTCATTTTTTCAAATTCCTTTTGTCAATGCTCTTGTGCTTCTTGTTGTTGTAGAAGTTGTGGTCAATGATATGGGAAGTGAAGTTGGAATTTAATTTGAACTCAATTTCCCAACAACAACCCCTTTTTTCAGAATCTTTTGAAGAACCAACTCCTCCGAATCCTTTCTCTCCCCCATATGACACTTGCACCACACTTGGAGCATTATTTGGTTAGCGAAGAACCGAATCAAGGATTGGAGCAAGATCTAATTTGATATTGGTCTCAATAGTCGAAACCAATTGAGAGATAGACTCTTGAGAAAATGTTGATTGGTTCGAAAGATCAACTTTCGAAATAGACTCCTTGATACTAGACAAAGACTCTTTCGTCTTTTCAATCATCTATGAATCCTTTTCTGATTTCGCTTCAGGCTTGTTCGTATACTCAGTGTTAAACTCAACTTAGTGATAGCAGTTGCAATGACATCGACTTTGCAATGCAACAAAGTATAAATTTGCTCCATTTCTGAACTTCTTTTGACATCTTGAATTTAGGTTTAGCAACTTTGAGATCCGCAAATTCCTTCATTTTCGCCACTTGTTCTACAAAAAATTCATGATGTTCCTTTGCAACGTCACAAAGCTTCTAAATCTCATAGTCAAAGCTATTGGAATGAACTACTAAATTTTCGGCTTGTTTCTGCTCAATGTCCTCAACCAAGCTTCGAAAGCGATTTTCTGGAGTATTTGTGATTTTCTTGAGTTTTCAAAAAAATACTCCTTCTCAATCCAAGTCATAAAATTCCTTCCCCTAGTATCTTCTTGTATTTGAAGAAGATAATTTATTTTCAAGTTGAGGATTTTGAATTGTTTACCTGACATGATTAAGTCATCAGGAACATTTTCCTCCTCAGGATCAAATTGAAGATCAGCAAAGGACACCATGATCTCAACATCATGAATCATTCTCCCAGCCTTAGTGGATTGAGAAGAAAAAAGAGTAGTAATAGGTTCATGCATGATAGTAGAATAGGTTGGTGAGATGGTCGAAGTTGGAACTGAAGTTGTTAAGGGTGATGAAATTGGTGGTAAACATGTGGAGGTTTCAACTATAGAAGTTTTGATTGTAGATGAGATGGTGGTTGTAGTGTGAATGGTTAAAGTTTCAAACGTAGAAGTAACAGAGGATTCGTTGTTGTGCATGCATTCATCTGTATTGACATTTGTGTCCTTATGGTATGACCTTAGTATTCTTAGGGATAGATGTTGGTGTTTGATCATTCGAATTGATGTTTGTATCTGTATTAGATACATTTACATTGACATCAGGATCCCCTGTCACCTCGAAATTCAAATTGAGAAGAGAATTCCTTCGATATGATCCGATGACGGAATATTCTATGTGAATCCCAGATCTGCCACTATAAATGTCTTGATCAGTTTCGACTGTGACTTATTCAAGTGGATCTTGGTGCTTTCTTTTGTTCTGTTGCAGCTTATGAGCCATATCCAGGGCTTGACGCTTCTTTGATGCAGGTGAAATAGGAACAAATACTCTCTAAACAAAACACCTTTCCTATTGAACATGTGTTTTCTCAGTAGTTTCAATTTTGGGTTCTTGCACGGGTTTCTTAATTGGGGAATCAGTGGGTTCTTTGTTGATTTCTTTGTGCGCTTAAGAATTCCAAATTTTGAAGGAATAATTTCCTTTGTAACATCCTCCTCCACGGTTGGTGGTTTCTCAAATTGCATTTTCTTTTTTTTTTTGAGCTTTAGAAGCTTTAGAAGAACCTTTAGCCCCAATTGATACAATAGAGAAAATTGAAGACAAATATTATACAAGAAGCAGATTTTTAGGATCAACAAGCTTAAGCATTGCATCCATAATACGAGCAACATTAGGAAACACAGTTGGATCATCAACAAATATCCTTGGGGTAGCAATAGTCGGAAACTCAACAGTTTTGACACCAGAAGGAACCAAAATCCCCTTTTTTTTTGATAAACCACTTTCAAAATGAAGCTCCAATAACGAGGACTCGAAACACCATTATCAAGATTGGTGTGAGTAATTGCAATTCCAAACTTCTCCCACAAATGTATGGCATAGTCCACATTCAGACCATAGTATAGCCCTGTGATGACTGAATAAATCTTAAGTTTGGCTTTGTCTAGCCCTAAACTTTGTCCTATTAGGCAACGTAACACAATCCCAAACAGAAAACTCCATATGAAAATAAGACTCGACTTCTTAAAATGACTTATTACAGTAAGAACTAGTTGATGCCCCATTTCATTGAACATATGAAGAACATGATCAGTCAAAACTTTATAAAACATACCTAACACTGGTAACTTCATGATTTGGGAAAATTGTTTCCTCGTAAGCTTCCTTGTCTTTGAATTCATTAATTGAAATGTGGCCACCTTCATTGTTTTATTGAAGACAACATTGGAACCAACAAGAGAAATCCATGTCATTGGAACCGAAAATGAAGAAGACAGAGAAGTGGATAATACAAAGTTGTTTAGCGTTTGAGCAAGCATCCGTAATGGCTCCAGATACTGATCAATTATTGGAACCAAACAAAGATTAGTATTCTGAATCTTCGTCATGGGCTGCGAAACTTCTTCTTCATTTATACTAGTTGGATCAACAGTGGGTTGATGAACATCCATTGTAGATAATGCATAATTGTTTGAAAATGATGAACAATTTGGGACTTTCAGAAATTTGATCTAAGAGCATAAAGTTTGATAATGAAATCATCAACTACCTTTTTTAATCTACATTATTTTTTGAATTTGAACCGGTATGCAATAATACACTGCCATAAAGCTCCACGTCATAAAAGTGATCATCACGTTTTCCTTTAATCCTGTGAAAATCCTAAACCGTCACTTAGCAACCTCAAAATTCCTCTTGAATCTTGTATGCATCCTATGCTATCAGTAGTACGGGCCCATACTACCTTCCACACCTATCTGTAGTTGATTCAAAATTCATTTCAAGGTCCTAAGTCACTGCACCAATCCACACCTATGTGTGCTAACACCCACTTATCTTACGAGCTACAAATAACTTCCTAGGCACTCTTCCTAGGATTGCCCTCGCTCCTGCACCACCGGCTACTTTTGTGCATGCTTGTTGTACATAATAGGGGGTCAGATAGACTGTCGAATACTCAAATCTGCCCTAAATCCACAACCAAACAAGGAACAGGAAGTAAGTCCAAGTCGATCATTCTAAGGCTATTCAATCCCGACCATATACAACTAATCAACATACATGCAACAATCACACAATCAAAAACGTATATCAGGTAAGCAACTCCCTAAATCATAAGACATCACAAAAATCAAGCATCACTATCCAATAGTTTCTAAAAGAACCTTATCCACTAGCCTGTTTTTCTAACAATTCATATATCGGTAAAAATCAAAACACAGCAAACATAACAAGTATGAGTATTTTGGGAACCACTCTCATGTTCGGGCTCTGGCTGACTATACACACCGCATCTTCCTGAAAAACCAAAGTTAAGTCAAGGTCCACGTTTCTGATCTCAAGCCAACAATCAAACAAGAACATGACAAGAGACCGAGATCATGTCCTTAGCCCCCCCCCCCCCCCCCTATAAATTATTTATTTCAAAAAGTTTGAAAACTTTTGGATCCCAGTTTGAGATTGGATTCACACAAGTGTTCCTCTAATTCACTCAAACCAGGGCTCTGGTACCAACTTGTAATGTCCCATTTTCTCAACCAAAAAATTTTCATTTTTATTAAGGTAAAACTTCCCAATTTATAAATCCATTATTAAGAAAACCGTTTATTCCAATTTACTTTTATTAAAAATCAGAGTATCATAGAAAATGCGGAATCCTCAATGTTGCGGAGGAGTGTGTACAGTCCCTCCTTCGCCTCCCCATAGTCACCGGTGATATCTGAAACAATAAACAACTGGGTAACCATAAAGCTTAGTGAGTTTCCCCCAAAATACCACCACACAAATGGATAACATATACAGTCAAACATGTCGGGTCCAATCAACCATTAGGTTGGAATACCCCAGGCCCAGTCAACCTCCGGGTCCAGTCATCCTCGAGATGGAATACCCTAGGTTGGAATGCTGATATACAATGGGTCCAATTAGCTATCGGGCTGGAATACCTAGGGTTTGTTGGCCTACCGCCTCAACCCTACCGCTCTTCCTAAGCCTCCGTGCATATGACTTACAACTGGCCCACACCGGGCATCTTGGCCTACAACACAAAGCAGGACCGCCTCAACCCAAACCAAGCACAACATGTTGACATATAAATAATCAGGATCAAGTAGGCATATAATACATGCAAACAACAATCATACATCTCACTATCGTCTACTAGTCCTCTCACAACATACAGTCCTGCTACTAGCTAACTTCCATAGAATGCGTAACCATAAGTAACCATAGGTGAGATAGCCACCCAAATAGGTGATCCTACTCTAGAGCCACAACTCTACAAGGAACACGCAAGAGAGCGTAGATCAAGAGTTCTCAGGCTATCCTACATGATCACAGGTAGTCCCTAAGGGCACTCCATAGCTGATAACCAACAAGCATAGATAACATACAATTCTACAGATTATTACAACAAAAAAAATACTCAATACCAGGAGACAAATCTAACATATCACTACAACACAACAACATACTCGATACCAGAACACAGATCTAATAGATCACTACAACATATCAGCATACTCGATACCAGAACACATATATAACAGATCATTACAACACAACATCATAGTAATATCAACGATCCAAGGAATGCATGGACGTATATACTCAGAGGTGAGATAGTCACCTAGACAGCTGATGCTATTGTAGAACCACAACCAAACAGGGAACAAGTAAGAGAGCTTAGATCAAGAGTTGTCAGTCGATCATACATGACTATATATAGTCCTGAGAGCATCCCTCTACTAGCAGATAACCGAAACTAGTGGGCTAACATTGGTTCCTTCGACCCATGAGTAAAGTGAGGCGAAACTCACCTCAATATACGTATAGGTAACCACTGTAGCAATAAAGAACTCTACCAGCTTCAGCTCACTTCCAATCACCTACAGGAAGATATTTGTGTCAATACCCGATCACAACTCATATTCACTTGCAACAGTGACCACCTCACATGAAATGACGATTAGGGTTTCACATAAAATTTAAGTAAGAACACCTAACCCATTAAGGACTTAATCACCTAAGGGTAGGAATGATTAAGGTTTGACTTAGTCATTCTCAGATGTAATAATAATCTAATCAATGGTCCAAATACGCTCCCGATCATTGTCCAAAATAGAGCTCCTCGATCCTAGGGGTTTCCACATGAAATCATAACTAGGGTTAGTCTTCCAGACTAAACCCCTTAAGGACTTGATTCATTAAGACCAATTCTACATTAAGTTAATTGTAGGGCATTATTAAGTATTATTTAAAGTTCAATTAATAGTTTTAACACGGGTCCCGGCAAAACTCCGAAACTAGGGTTTTCTAAACCCTCATTAGAGTTTCCAACCCAAACACATGTGACTTGGTCTAAAGTTAGGTGCTTAGGTAAATTAATGTATAATAAGTTAGGCACCACCCACTGCCACTGCAGGCAGTGGTGGTTGGCGGTGGTTCGTGGTGACAGCCACCCGCAAACGGCAACAGTTTTGAGTAATAAATTCAACAACCAAGCACACATAAAGTTCCTACATACAAAAACACACTAGAGCCAAAAGAATACAAAAATCTCCAATACAACAACCATGATGGTGGCAAACGACGAGAGTAGGTGGCAGCCACCACCTCACGGTGGTGGTGGTGGGTTTTCTTTGATTTTCCGACCAAGAAATGATCATACGACATCACACCATTAAACATGCACACACACTATATTACACACACAGGCACCTCACATGGTGGCTGGTGGTGGCAGAAAAGGGCAGCAACGGCGGTAGCCACCATGGTTAACTGCCATGGTGGTTCTTCAAATTTTTCGGCCAACAAAACATATCCATACTTACTTCACGGCTTGCAGCAACAACACACACACACACACAAACGAGTTCCAACGTTGAAACACGCACCCAATCTCAGCCATCCACGTGGCGGCAAATGGTAACCGGGGAACACAAAAAAATGGCAGCCGTTCGGAGCGACGGCGGTGACGTATCAACATAAAAGAGGCGGAGAGGGAATAGGTTTGAAGGACCTCCAGCCGATAACAGTAGCAACAACAGATACAAATTCGCTCTTTCGATCTCCCGATTGACGCAATGTCGTCTTGTGGTTCTCGTCTTCATCGACAACGGGTGCAATGGCGGGGTGCTCGGCGGTTCACGATGTCTACAATGGAGGTGGCGGCGACCCACAGGTACAGTGAGGCGAAACTCACCTTGATATGCACGTTGGTAACCACTGTAGCAACGAAGAACTCTAGCAGCTTCAACTCACTTCCAATCACCTACAGGAAGATACTTGTGTCAATACCCGCTCACAGGTCTATTCACTTGCAACCGTGACCACCTCACATTAAATGACGATTAGGGTTTCACATAAAATAACGATTAGGGTTAAGTAAGAACACCTAACCCATTAAGGACTTAATCACCTAAGGGTAGGACTAATTAAGGTTTGACTTAGTCATTCTCGGGTGTAATAATAATCCAATCAATGGCCCAAATACGCGCCCGATCATTGTCCAAAATGGAGCACCCCGATCCTAGGGTTTTCCACATAAAATCATAACTAGGGTTAGTGTTCCAGACTAAACCGCTTAAGGACTTAATTCATTAAGACCAATGTTGCATTAAGTTAATTGTAGAGAATTATTAAGTATTATTTAAAGTTCAATTAAATATTTTAATGCAGGTCCCAACAAAACTCCAAAATTAGGGTTTTCTTGACATTAGGGTTTTCTAAACCCTAATTAGGGTTTCCAACCCAAACATGTGCCATCGGTCTAAAGTTAGATGCTTAGGTAAAGTTAATGTGTAATAAGTCGGGCACCACCCACTGTCACCGCAGGCAGAAGTTAGAGGTGAGCAAAACTGAACTCGGAAACCGAAAAACCGATAAAAACCGACAAAACCAAAACCGAGAAACCGAAACCAAAGCATAAACCGACGGTTTGGGTTTAGATTTTTAGAAAACTGAAAATTTCGGTTTGGGTTCGGTTTTTGGGTTTGGTAAAACCGATAGAAACCGAACCGAATCGATTATATATATATATATATATATATATATATATAATTTATATACAAATATAAATATGTTTAGCGAAGTAATGTCAAAAGCATGAGTTGGTTTAGGTGGGTAAGGATCTCGTGTGTTTTCCTAGAGGTTTCAAGTTCGAAACCTGTGTGGCAATATTTCACTTCTTTTATTTTCGCATGTAGATAATCCCATCCCACATCGGCACATGATTGAAACGTAGCTAGATATGCTTGCGTACATAAGCACAACATATATCCTCTTGAGTTTTATTAAGCTATTACCTTTGTCCCACATCGCTTGAGGGATCAATGTTGAAGCCATCTTCACTTTTATATAAGTGAGGATATGGGAAGATAGAAAAACAATTTCAGGTTTGGTTTAGCTCATAAACCGAAACCGAACCCGAAATAAACCATACAACTGAGCCCATGGGTTTAGGGTCGGTTTGGGTTCAAATCTTCAAAAACCGATGTTCATCGGTTTGGGTTCGGTTTTGGGGCAAAACCGACCCAAACCGACCCATGCTCAGCCGACAACAGTGGTCGGCGGGGATCCATGGCCGCAGCCACCCGCACATGACGAAAGTTTCGAGTGATAAATTAAAAAACCAAGCCATAGAGGATCCCACATACAAGCACACACTAGCACCAAAAGGATACAAAAAAATTGTCCAATACATCCACCATGATGGTGGCAGACGGTGGCAGTAGGTGGTAGCCAGCACCTCACGGTGGTGGGTTTTCTTTGATTTTCTGACGAAGAAATGACCATACGACATCACACCATTAAAAATGCACACACACACACACCCCATATTACATACACAGGCACCTCACACGATGGCTGGTGGTGGTAGAAAAGGGCAGTAAGGGCGGCAGCCACCATGGTTGGCTGTCATAGTGGTTCTTCATGTTTTCTGGCCAACAAAAATATCCGTACGTACTTCACGGCTTGCAGCAGCAAAACACACACACACGAACACAAGTTCCAACATTAAATCACGCACCCAAACTCAGGCACCCTCGTGGTGGCAGACGGTAACCGGAGAACACAGAAAATGGGCAGGCGTTCGGAGCGACGACGACGACGTATCAACAGAAAAGAGACGGAGAGGGAACAAGTTTGAATGACCTCCAACCGAGAAGAGCACGACGGACATGGCTTCTCTCTTTTGTTATCCCGACTGACGCGACGTCGTCTCGCGGTTCTCGTCTTCGTCGGCAGCGGGTGCAGCGACGGGGTGCTCGACGGTTCACGATGGCTACAATGGAGGTGGCGGCGGCTGGAGGTGTGGAGAGATAAGGGTGGAAGCTACAAGTTTAAGGTTAAGGTTTGAGGAGGTGTCTACATGAAAGCCAAGAGGGTGTGACGGGTCTTAATCCGTCTCTAACTTCAAACTTACGCCAAATTTTCACTTTTAGTCCCTCCTTCCCCAATCTTTTCCAAATTAAGTCCACAATTTACTCTGTAGCCCCCTGATTCCAAAAATCCTTTCAATTCAAGTCTAAAAATTAGCAAACAACCCCCAACCTCCAAAAATCTATTCATAACTAGTCCGAAAGTTACACTTTAAACCCCGACTTTCAGAATTTATAAAATTTATCTCCTTGCGCTAATACTCTAATAATTTATTACGGATTTAGGGCCAACATAAAACAATAAAAATATAAAGAATACATCTTAGGGTTTTACGGCTTATTATTTATTTATTTACTTATTGTATTTTATTTATTTTATTTTAAATGAAATGTTACACTTCTAGGGATGCTTAACTAGTACATCAATTCGAATGAATACCTATTCCCTTGATGGATATGTTCGTTGAGTATGCATCAAAGCATCATGTTGTTACAATGAGATATGAACCGTTAGGAAAAAAAATATCAAGTACAAAAACAAGAAAATCTTTTTGGATTTTTGTTTGTAGAAATCAAAACACAAAAACAAAAAAATCTTTTTGAATTTTTGTTTTTAGAAATCACACACAAAACTAAGAAAATATTTTTTGATTTTTGTTTTTAGAAATCAAACACAAAAATAAGAATGTCTTTTTGAATTTTTGTTTATAGAAATCAAGCACAAAAATAAGAAAATAATTTTAATTTTTGATTTTTGAAAAATAACAAACAAAAATAAATGAACTATAAAATGTTACCGAGATACGTTCGACCTATCAGATAGCAACCATCAATCATGTGTTACACATCGAACATATTATACTAAAAGCGAATTCAGTTTAGAACAGTTTAGAGTGAATTCGAATGCGAATGCAGTTGAACGCTGAACTGAAACAGTAACCTGTGAAGGGTTCATAAAAACACCAACAAATCGACAGTTATTCGATCAAAAAGAACATGGAACAGAACTTGTGTCCATTATTCCCAATCCATTCAAAATCCTTAAGAATGAATTTTCATCTAAAGTTTTTGTGAAAATGTCTACAAGTTGATCTATTGTCTTGACAAAATGGGCTTCAATGTTCCCGTCGTCTACATGGTCCTTTATGAAGTTGTAACATCTCGATTCCCAGGTATGATAATTTTATTTAAAAATGCATTTTTTTCATTGGAACTCATTGAGTTGATGGCCTGAACTCGACGTGTTGAAATTCTATGGGTCACGGATCTTTTTAGACAAACCCGACGAGTTGGAGAAGGAAACTCGATGAGTTGGTTGCTGAATATGAAACCCTAATTTTTAGGGTGTTGCACTCTATTTAAAGGCCTTAAGTCCCATTGTTGGCCTCCCTAATCTCCCCCTAGAAACCCTATCCTCATGTTCTCTCTCCTATTTTTGAGTGTGTGTGTGTGAGCTTAAAGAGTGTTTCCTTGGTGTTCTCTTGAAGAAGCTTGAAGTTGGTGGTGCATAGCTTGAAGGGGGAAGCTTTAGATCCAAAATCTTATTGATTTTAGCTTCTCTTTTGAGGTAAAAAGTCAAAAACTTGCTCATATATTGCTTAGATCTCTTCTATAGAAGTTTATTGTCATTTTGGCTCATTTTTGGGTTTGTTCTTGGTTTGAGCATGTCATGAAGTTATAACTTCAGATCTGGACGTTTTGTGGCCTCCTCAAGCTTAAAGTTTCAAGCTTTATCTAGATCTAGGCTCCTTTCATGTTCTAAGTCCCTTAATAATCCTTGTTTGGGTGTTTTAGCCTCTTGATGTTGTACATGGACGTAAAGTTAGCAACTTTATGTGGTTTCTCAACTTCTGGGTTCCAGATCTATATTCTTGAGCGTTAGAAGGGAGGAAAAAGGACTGAATGAGTTAAGTTGGGAAAACTCAAAGAGTTTTCCTGAAAACTCAACGAGTTGGTTTGGGTATTCCCGTTTTTCTGGAAACTGTAGGAACTTGACGAGCTGTCCTGATAACTCGGCGAGTTGGCTCGGTTTTTCCCGTTTGTCTAAGTACTGAAGAAACTCGATGAGTTGGTATATGCACTCGACGAGTTGGGTCAACATGGACTGTTGACCTTGACTGTTGACTTTGACTTTGACCATGGTTGAGCAAGTTTGACTTTTGAGGGCATTTTGGGTATTGTGAGGTTTTGATGGATTGGTCATGCTGGTTGTAAGATTTGAGCTGGGAGCGGAGTTTCTGAGTTAGATCTTATCAGTTCAGCTACTTGTGAGGTGAGTCTTCTTCACTATACTTTTGGGTCGAAGGCAGCAAGGTCGGCCGATTGGTTTGATAACCTGATATTGATGATATGATGAGTATGTTATAGCTATGAATGCTAGTCTTGCTATGCTAGTCCGGTAGATCTGTAGCACTGCTTGTGAATTGCATGTTTATATGTTTACGATATTATCTGTTATATGTTGACATATTGTGTGGGTTGGGTTGAGGTTGTACTACTTTGTACTGTAACCAACAAACCATGGAGTATGCCATATATGAGTTGAGGGCCAAGGAGGGCATGCCTGGCTCATACTGAGGACTCAAGAGCATTCCAGATATGAGCTGAGGGCCGGGTTGGGCATGCCAGACTTGTACTGAGGGTTAGCGATATTCATTCTATTGACTGACCAGGCCAGGGAGCAAGCCAGACATAAGTTGTGGGCCTGTGAGGCAATCCAGACTTATGATGTGGGATTAGGGGTAATCCAATCTGTAAAATTATGGACCCATTGCATGTTGTTATTATATTGTGTTATTTGTTATGTATTGGTATTTTTGGGGAAACTCACTAAGTTTTGGGCTTACAGTTGTTGGATTATGTTTCAGGTACTTCTCAGGATCGCAGGAAGGCGAAGGCGTGATCGTGCACCTCCTTATGTTTTTATTTCACGTTTTTGGGATATCTCTGATATGAATATTATTTTGGAAACATTTTTTTAAACAATGATGATTTTGAATGTTTTAAAAAGTTTAAATTTTTCATGAATTTTATGGGTGTTATAGAAGTGATATCGAAGTGCAATGTGTTTGGTTTTTGAAAGTTGGACCGGATTGTGGCAAATGCGAATGGTACTTTGTGAATCATAGTACAAAGGAATTTTCTTCATATTGATTTCATAGTCTTGCAATTGGATTTGAATCCAAATAACTTCTGATGTGCATGCAACAACAAACACATACTCTACTTCTGCAGTCGAAATCGAAACACAAGTTTGCTTTTTCGATTGCCCACTCACAAGCTTTCCTTCTAATAATTGACATCCTCCTATTGTACTCTTTCGATCAAGTTGACATCCACATAGATCTACATCATAAAAAGCTTGTATAAATAAGCCTGACTTCGATGGATACCATAATCCCAATGAAACTGTTCCTTTGAGGTATCGAAAGATATTCTTAACAACATTAAGATGGGGTTTTCTTGGATTTGATTGGTACATGTCACAATTACATACAGCAAACATAATATTAGGTCGACTTGCAGTTAAATAAAAAAGTGAACCAATCATACTTCTATACGTCTTTAAGTCCAGAGCAGGATTATCCAACGAAGGATTCAAGCGTGTGCCAACATCCATAGGTACTTTAACTTTAGTGTTATTCTTCATACCAAACCTTTCAAGTAGATTGCACATATATTTTTCTTGATTGCCTTCCCTGCTTTGACAAATATGCAAACCCAAAAATTTATTAATTTTCTCCATCATACTCATTTTGAATTGACTTTTCATGAGTTGGACAAATTCCTTAGATAATAAAGGATCAGTTGAACAAAAAATAATGTCATTGACATAAATTTGAACAAGCATCAGGTGATCCCTTACTTTCTTTCAATATAAAGTAGGATCAATTGATACTTGTTTAAATTTAGCGATTTTCAAAAAGTTTTTCAGAGTTACATACCAGGAACGAGGTGCTTGTTTTAACCCATAGACTACCTTATCTAAAATATAACAATGATCAGGATAATTATCGTTAACGAAACCATGTGGTTGTTCGACATATACTGTTTCCTCTAAAACTCCATTGAGGAATGCACATTTGACATCCATTTGATAAACATCGAAATCCTTATGAGCTGCATAAGCAAGAAAAATTCGTACTGCGTCGAGTCTTGGAACAAGGGAAAAGGTTTAGTCATAATCAATACCTTCTTGTTGAGAATAACATTTTACGAGTAGTCTTGCTTTGTTTCGAATAACAGTTCGTTCTTTATTAGTTTTATTTTTAAAAATCCATTTTAAACCAATTAACAAAACATCCTTTGGTTTAGGAATTAACCTCTAAACTTTATTTCGTCAAAATTCAGCAAGTTCAGATTTCATTGCAATAACCCAATCTGAGTGTTCTAATGCAACGTTTACTGTTTTTGGTTCTAGTTTCGAAATGAACACATTAAACATACATAATTCTTGATGAACATTCAACACTTCATTTCTTGCTCGATTCTGGGATCGAGTCAACACACGAGAATTTGGATCACTAAGAATATGTTCCTTTGGATGATCTCTTGTCCACTTATCCATCGGTGGATATGCAGAATCAAGGTCTAAAGGTGCATCTTCAAAAATATCATCTACTTCTAAACCTTCTCCAACAATCGAGATATTGACAGTTACATCATGAAAATCATTATTTTGATCATGCTTGCTATCAAAATTCTATCGACTTGGCTCCCCTTCGACCAATGGACTTGATAAGTTATGCTCCCCTCAACATCATCATGGTTCCGTACACGCTCCCCCTCGAATTGAGATGTAGTTGGAATATGCTCCCACTCAATAGTTGAATCATGATTTTCATTTTGTAATTTTGAATTCAAGTGCTCTCCCTCCACTTGATCATCAGTCGAAACCGATACTCTTTCAACATTCACCCTTGAAGTTAATGAAGAATATGTGTAATTTTCTTTTCTTGTATCAGTCGAATGATTAGAGTGTTTCGATTCTTCAGGAATATGATTATCATCAGCATGGTTCTCCACATTAATGGCGCTATCAGGAATTCCAAAAATCAAATCATGATCAATATCATAAGAATTCATGATTTCAGATTCAATATTTATTTCAGCCATTATAGGATTTTGAACGAAACATTATTCGAATATTTTGACGTAATAGTCATCAAAGGTAATATTGAAAGTTTCATTGATCTTTCTTGTTCGTTTGTTCAACACCCTATAGGCTATAGAGTTGTGTGAACATCCTAAGAAGATCCCTTCATCAGCTTTCGACTAAAATCTAGAAAGATTGTCCTTGAGATTCATGATGAAACATATGCACCCAAAAACATGAAAGAATTTAACGTAAGGTGTAATATTAAAAGACGATGAATAAAAGAATGATTTTGTGTGAAACAAGCAGTCAAAACAACTTCTGCCTAAAGATATTGAGGCAAGCTCGCATAAGTAAGCATTGTTCCTACAGCTTCACATAAAGAATGATTCTTCCTTTCAACAACACCATTTTGTTGCAGTGTGTAAGGAGACGAAAATTTGTGTGATATTGCCAACTCAGACAAGAATGAATCTAGAATTCGATTCTTGAATTCTGATCCATTATCACTCTTTATCCTTCGAACTTTTTTCTTTAAACTCAACTCTATGTTCTTGATAAAGTCAATCATCACTTGTGCAGTTTCAGACTTCTATCGAAGAAAGAAAATCCAAGTAAACCTGGAAAAATCATCAACAATGACTAATATGTACTTCTTCTTATTGAGAGTCTCAACAGTCGAAGGTACACATAAGTCAATGTGAAGAAGTTCCAAAGGTTCAATGATTTTTGAATCTATTATGATTGGATGACTTTGTCGATGTTGCTTTCCCTGTTCACATGCAACACGATGAATCATTATCAAATTTTAAAACATGTAAAACTCTATGAAGATCATTTAAAACAAGTTTTTTAAGATTTTTGAAGTTAAGATGAGAAAGACGTCGATGCCATAACTATATGAGATCAGAGGATGCTTTCGAAAGCAAACATATAAAGGGTACACCCACGATTGGTTTCAAGTCATGAGTGAACATACCCCCTTTGCTTTTCGAATTTGGTAGAATCTCCTTCGTTTGCTTGTTGTAAATAATACTTCTGTCCTCATCAAAGAGAACCCGATTTCCAGTGCCAACAACTAGTTGTGAAACACTAATCAGATTATGCTTTAAGCCTTCAACATATGCAACTCGATTCACAGTGAATTTCCTTTTTTTTACTTTTCTGTATCCTTGGACTTTACACTTATTATTGTTGCCAAACTTTACAACTCCAGCATTATCCAGCTTTCGAAATCATGCAAATTCTCCTTCCTTCTAGTCATGTGATGCAAGCATCCACTATCAATATACCAGCTTTCATCATATTGCTTGTCACAAAGAACCTGCGATCAATTAGAAGAATTTAGGTCCTTGGATATTAGCTTGAAACACATTATGCAACGAAGAACCTATAACCAAACTACAAACTTTCGACTTAAAACTGTCAATTAAGTCAATTTCATTAGCTTTGGGCATCGAAATGTAATCATCCGATGTGAAAGGTTCAACATTGACATTCACTCTTTCATCCCTTTTTGAAATCCATCAATTTTCTTCTTTGGAATTTCTTTTCACTTTCCCACTATAGGAGTAGATTCTTGAGACGAAGTACTTCCACTCATCGAATGATTCAAGTACATCTCGTAAGAAGATTGAATTTGCTCTTGGGAATGCTTTCTTGACTGATATTGTTTTCCTTTTCCCTCAATCCAGTGATTGATGTTCCTTACATCACTTCTTTCTTTTGCAAATGATGTTTTTAGCTTCTGCTTCGAATAAGGATTAGGAAAATGAGGATTTTTAGGTTTAAAAGGTTCACTTTTCTTTCTTTAACTTCCAAGTTTTTAAATTCTCATTTTGGAAATGATCTTTTTGGTTGATTTTGAAAACGATTTTGGTTTTGATTTCGATAACCAACACCATTTTGTTGAAAAACTTTTTTTATTTTGATCAAAAATTAGCATGACTTGGACTAAATTCCTTCGTCCATTATTTTTAACAAAAATCCTTTGTTCATTGTTTTGAACAAAATATCCATTTCCATATTTTTTACCAAAACTTCTTTGATTATGAATTTCAACATAGCTTCCATTCCATGATTTTAAAAATTATGTGGTTGAAATTGATTTTGAACATCTGTTCGACTTTTTGAAAAACACTTTGCTTTTGAGACGGTTTATTTTGAAATATCATTTTATTTTGAGAAAATGTGATACAGATCCTAATATGGTAGTTAAAAGGGAAAATGAATCAAAGCTGCTACAGGATTATTCTGGAGGAAGTAATAAGGGTAAATCTGGAAAATGGCTAAGATGTGTTATAGAGAGAGAGAGAGAGAGAGAGAGAGAGTAATAATATAACATCCGGATTTCCAGGTACATTAGTTATTCATTTATTTTGGAGATTTTGAGAGGGACTCGGCGAGTTGATGCTTAGACTCGTCGAGTAGAGTCGCAATTCTGCATCTGAGTTAATGACCGGACTCGGCGAGTCGACTAGTGGACTTGGCGAGTCCGCGCTGTTTAATGAAGCCCTAATTCCCCGGGTCTGAGCCCTATTTAAAGGGCTTTATAGCCTCCATTTGCGGCTACCTGTCCAGAGAGAGTATCCCTTTCGATCTTGAGCGCGTTGTGAGAAAATTAGAGCTCCTTGTTCATTTGTGGTGTGATTTAGCTAAGGAGGAAAGGGTTTCCAGCAAGAAGGGGGCAAGAGGACTTCATTCCAGAGAGCTTTCAGCTTGAATCATCATCTTTAAGGTATAAACTCGAGTCCATTCTCGTATTTTGTTGTTATGGTTGAATTTAGGGTTTCTTCATGCTTTATTTAGCTTGGATCTAGAGTAAGAGAGGTCCCATGGTGGAATGATTCATAGAACTGGACCCTAAGAGGTCCAGAGGATCCCTTCCATTCGTCTTTATGCCTTCTCCTTGGGGTAATGAGATAGAGTTGTCATGAAATGAGGGATTTCACTCAAATGAGCATAAAGGACTTTGTATGGGGGCCCAAGATTCGACCTTTACGAGATTATGGACTACACGGAAGATAGATCTATGGATTAGAGGAGCAGATCTGACCTTAGAAGGTCAGATGAATGTTGTCATGGGAGCAACTCGCCGAGTCCATAAGTAGACTCGACGAGTCGAGTCGGGGTTGCCCCGTGATTCGTTGCCGAGTAAGTCGACGAGTGAAGAGGGAACTCGTCGTGTCTGAGAGGCTTAAAAGGATTCAGAGAACTCGCATGGACTCGCCGAGTCACTCGTATGAACTCGACGAGTCGGGTCAAAGTTTGACCGTTGACTTTTGTTGACTTTTAGGGTTTGGTCAACAATGGGGCCTTTGTGTCAAGAGAGGGGTAAAATGGTCTTTTACCCTTTTGAGGATGCTAAGAGAGGGTTGAGTCTAGTCTCGAGGATTATATTTATGAGAGTATTTACTTTATGTGATTAGGCGGAGGGTAGACCCTATTTCTATCGAGTCAGAGATTTACCGAGACATCCAAGGTGAGTCTTCTCACTATATGTTACCTAGAGTGGTATTATGTGTTGACCAGAGGGTCTTATGTGCTAAGTATGAGATTATGTGCTATGTGATATATGTATGTTGTATGATTTTATAGACCGGACCGGAGGGTCCAACGATACAGACCAGGCCAGAGGGCCCAACGAGCTATGACCGGACCAGAGGGTCCAACGAGCTACGGGACTGGAGGGTCCCGCTGAGACATAACGACCGGAGGGTCGTGCTATAGCCTCGAGTGGCGTATGTATTGTATGCAGTATTTTGGGGAACTCACTAAGAATTTATGCTTACAGTTGTTGTTTTATGTGTTTCAGGTACTAGCGGGGACTGTGGGAAGGCGCCGGCGTGAACCGTACACACATAGTGGATATTTGTTTATGATCTTGGGAATATGTTTTGAGTAATAACAATGGTGAAATACTCTTTTGAGAATGTTTTTAAATGTAATTTGGTTGTTGAAAAATGAAAATTTTGTTTTGAAAACTACGTTGTTACAAGTTGGTATCCGAGCCTTGGTTTGAGGGACTCGGATGCACCTTCGGGCGTATCTGAACTCAAACTGAGGATTTGAGAAATTTTCAACAACAAAAAAACTAAATTTTCTTAAAAGAGTGAGAGGTTTAGAGACAACCAGAGTGGAGCAGTGTGTACGGACAGCCAACGCCCGAACGGTGGATCCCCAAAATACCCTTACATTATGTGTTATGAGATATGCTATGTTATGTTATGCATGCTAGAGTAGGCTAGGTATTCATATTAGGACTAGAGGGGCCTGATTTGTGATGCCTTAGCCTAGGAGATTACTGCTATGAGATGCCTTGAGAGTGAGTAGGTAGCAGTGAGGAGCTCATGAGAGGTCTACCATAGGGTAGCCAATGCATAGCGAGAGTAGAGTACTTGCGATCCGGAATCCAAGGAGGAGGACGTGGGGTGAATGCTGATGTGGTGTAGTCGGTAGTATAGGGCCCGTACTACCGAAGACACCGGATCGGTGAGCAATCCAAGTAAGAATCCTTAGGATGCTGGAGGACGAGTAAGGTTGCGTTATCGAGTGCGAGCATGCTCGATCAAGTCTCTAATGTTTTTATGTCGTATTTCAGAGACATCATGGTTGGGACATGACACACACCTGAGAGCAGCGGTGTCAGTGACGAGGAGATCCGTCGGTTGATTCATGAGGAGGTGGCTGCGGCCATTCGGGCGGAGATACCGGAGATGTTTGGGTCTATCAAGACCATGTTGATTGAGACTTTTGATGAGCGGTATGCTGCTCTTACTGATGCTGCTGTTGCGGCGGCCACCGCGGCTATCGCGGCTGCCAGGCCACAGGGGGGTGATTCGTTGCTATATCGGGAGTTCAGCAACACGAAGCCACCAGAGTTCGATGGGACACAGGATCTGATTGGTGCTATGAGATGGATTGCAGATGTGTAGGGATGTTTTTACACTTGTTCATGTCCAGAGCACTTGAGAGTGCGGTTAGCGCTTAACCAGCTTCGCATGGGGGCGAAGGACTGGTGGAAGTTTGTGTCAGCAGATTTCACCCCAGCTGAGCTTGCTTCGGTGACCTGGGAGAGGTTCACCACCATGTTCTGTGATGAGTACATTCCCCCTATGGAAAGGGAACGACTAGCTCAAGAGTTTTTGACCCTCAAGCAGGGTACTGATTCAGTTACTGTGATCACACGGAAGTTCCATGAGAGGGCGATGTTTTGCCCTGAGCAGGTGTCTACGGAGCAGGCTCGCATGAGCCGGTATCTAAGTGTGCTGAGGAGGGATATTCGGGAGTTCATGACGAACTCGACATACCGGACATTTGCCGAACTCCAGGAAAATGCCCGGAAGAGGGAGATAGAGCTGGAGACTCAGGCCAGGAAGGAGGCCGAGTCTCAGAGGACGGATCGGCAGCCGACACAGTCTCAGCCGGCAGCCAAGCGGGCAAAGCCCGCTGATTCGAGATCTGGGGGTCTGAAGGGCCGCACTTGTGGAAAGTGTGGCAAGAGCCACGAGGGAGCGTGCAGAGTTGGGGTGTGTTACAAGTGTGGGAAGGAGGGGCATTACGCGAGGGACTGTCCCAAGGGATTTTCAGTTTTCTTTCATTGCAACCACACCGACCATCGGAAGGCCGAGTGCCCACAGCTACTGCAGGGATCAACGCAGGGGTCTGCACCTGCTGCTCGAGCTAGTGAGACCCAGCCACTGAAGGCCGAGGCACTGAGTGCTCGCGGGAGAGCGTTCCAGTTGACAGTGGTGGAGGTCCGCGCTGCGCCCGATGTCGTGGCTGGTATGTATTCCTTCATTGTTTATGCTGAGTATTGAGATATTGTGCTTATTTTATGTTAAGCGTAGGTACTTTTCTTGTGAATTCTGTACCTGCTTTGGTGTTGTTTGACTCGGGTGCGAGTCGGTCTTTTGTGTCATTAGCATTTAGTCAGCACATCAGTATCCAGCGAGAGGCGTTGAGTCGACCTTTACGAGTTTCCATAGCTGACGAGTGAGTGGTATATGCTACAGACGTTGTTCTAGTATGTGTACTCGAGATCTTCGGTGTTGAGTTTCCGATTGATTGTAGTCCTGATTGCGATGGGGGACGTTTGCCTTATAGCGGGGATGGATTAGTTGAGCCGATTTGGGGCAATTATAGACTGTGAGCGTCAGTTGGTGACGATACGAGACCCGTTGTGGGTCAGCCTTCCGTTCGGTTGCCAGAGCAAGACAGAGTCTACAACAGGGCTACTGTGGGTTTGTAGCTTATATCATGGACACACGAGAGGCCACTGGGGGGGGTCAAGTTCGGTGGATGACGTTCCAATAGTGCGTGAGTTCCCGGATGTTTTTCCTGAGGAGTTGCCGGGTGTGCCTCCTGAGCGGCAGATAGAGTTTCATATTGATTTGGTTCCGGGAGCGGCACCTATCGCCAAGGCGCCCTATCGCCTTGCGCTGCCAGAGATGCAAGAGTTATCCTCGCAGCTGCAGGAGCTGCTGGGGAAGGGGTTTATTCGACCAAGTAGCTCGCCTTGGGGAGCGCCGATCCTTTTTGTCAAGAAAAAGGATGGTTCACACCGGATGTGTATTGATTACCGGGAGTTGAACAAGTTGACGGTTAAGAACCGTTACCCGTTGGCAAGGATCGACGATTTGTTCGATCAGTTGCAGGGAGCATCTTGGTTCTCCAAGATTGACTTGAGGTCTGGATATCATCAGATGAGGGTGCGAGATGAGGATATCCAAAAGACAACATTCAGGACTCGTTACGGGCATTACGAGTTCGTGGTGATGCCTTTCGGGCTCACCAATGCACCGGCGGCGTTCATGGATCTTATGAACAGAGTGTGCAGGCCAATGTTGGACCGCTCGGTGATCATGTTCATCGATGATATATTGGTATATTCGAGAACCAGAGAGCAACATGAGGAGCATTTGAGGGAGATCCTTGGAGTTTTGAGATCGGAGAGGCTTTACGCCTAATTCTCCAAGTCTGATTTCTGGTTACGAGAGGTCTAGTTCCTGGGGAACCTCGTTAACCATAATGGGATATTGGTCGATCCGGCCAAGATTGAGGCAGTGATGAGTTGGGAGGTGCCGAGATCCCCCACCGAGATCAGGAGTTTCTTATGATTGGAACGCTATTACCGGAGATTTATCCTAGATTTCTCCAAGATCGTCGTGCCACTCACCAAGTTGACTCGAAAGGGTGTTGCTTTTTCTTGGGGCCCAAAGCAGCAGGCCTCCTTCGAGACACTTTGCCAAAGACTATGCGAAGCCCCGGTGTTAGCCCTTCCGGAGGGAATGGAGGGCTTCGTAGTATATTGCGACGCGTCGATATTGGGGTTTGGAGCGATGCTTATGCAGAGAGGGCATGTGATAGCATACGCATCGAGGTAGCTGAAGCCTCATGAGGTAAGGTATCCCACCCACGATTTGGAATTGGGTGCAGTGGTGTTCGCCCTCAAGATCTGGCGTCACTATCTGTATGGGGTTCGGTGTACCATATATACGGACCACAAGATCTTGAAGTACCTGATGGATCAGCCTAATCTAAATATGCGCCAGAGGAGATGGTTGGATGTGGTAAAGGATTACGACTGTGAGATTCTGTACCACCCAGGCAAGGCTAACGTTGTAGCTGATGCCCTGAGTCGTAGGGCGGAGGGCGCCCCGATACGAGATGTTTGTTTGAGGCTGACGGTAATGACCCCAGTGTTTGACGCCATTCGAGGGGCCTAGGCTGAGGCCTTGAGACCAGAGAACCGTAAGAGGGAGTGGGTTATTGGGAAGGTATCAGAGTTCGTCACCGATAGCCGAGGGCTTATGACTTTTCAGGGTCGGATTTGGGTGCCATTTGTGGGTGAAACGCGTACCATATTGATGGAGGAGGCGTATAGGTCGAGGTTTTCGATCCATCCCGGGGCCACTAAGATGTATTTGGATCTGAAGAGAGAGTATCGGTGGCCCTGTATGAAGAGGGTTGTTGCATGGTTCGTTGAGAGGTGTTTGACCTGTCGCAAGGTTAAGGCCGAGCACCAGAGACCACATGGTAAGTTGCAGCCGTTGGAGGTTCCCGAGTGGAAGTGGGAACAGATTATCATGGATTTTATCACCAAATTGCCGAGGACTGGTAGGGGCGTCGATGCAATTTGGGTGATTGTGGATAGATTGACGAAGAGCGCTCATTTCCTTGCTATAAGTGAGAGCTCTTCTGCTGAGAGGTTGGCAGAGTTGTACGTGAAAGAGGTGGTATGAAGGCATGGAGTGCCAATCTCGATTGTCTCGGATCGAGATGTGCGTTTCACTTCCAGGTTCTGGAAGAAGTTTTATGAGGAGTTGGGCACGAGGCTCCATTTTAGCACCACATACCACCCACAGACTAACGGGCAGAGCGAGCGGACGATTCAGATGCTCGAGGATATGCTTCGGGCATGTGTACTGGACTTTGGAGGGAGTTGGAACACATTTTTGCCTTTGGCTGAGTTTTCTTACAACAAAAGCCATCATTCGAGCATCAGTATGCCACCCTTTGAGCTGTTGTATGGGAGGAGGTGTCGGACTCCCATTTGCTGGGGTGAGGTCGGTCAACGTATGTTGAGTAATATCGAGATAGTACTTCAGATGACTGAGCAGATTCAGCAGGTCAGGTAGAGACAACTGACGGCTCAGAGTCGTCAGAAGAGCTACGCAGACAGGCGTCGCTCGGAGCTCGAGTTCCAGGTCGGTGACTTTGTAATCCTAAAGGTATCTCCTTGGAAATGAGTGATCCGGTTCAGGAAGAGGGGAAAGCTGGGGCCTCGTTATATTGGTCCATTCCGAGTGATTGTGAGGGTAGGCCGGGAAGCCTACCGGTTGGAGTTACCTGCCGAGTTGGGCCAGATTCATGACTCCTTTCACGTTTCGCAACTGAGGAAGTGTATTGCCGATGTGTCAGCAGTGGTACCATTAGAGGATATTCAGGTGGATGCGCGCCTGAACTATGTTGAGAGACCGGTTGCGATTATGGATTGGAAGATCAAGGTTCTGAGGAACAAGGAAGTGCCCCTGGTGCAGGTCCAGTGGCAACATCGGAAAGGGTCCGAGCTTACTTGGGAGCCGTAGCGAGAGATGCGTGAGCAGTATCCAGAGCTGTTTGCAGAGTAAGACTTCGAGGGCGAAGTCTGATTCTAGTGGGGGAGAATTATAACATCCGGATTTCCAGGTACATTATTTATTCATTTATTTTGGAGATTTTGAGAGGGACTCGGCGAGTTGATGCTTAGAGTCGCCGAGTAGAGTCGCGATTCTCCATCTGAGTTAATGACCGGACTCGGCGAGTCGACTAGTGGACTCGGCGAGTCCGTGCTATTTAATGAAGCCCTAATTCCCCGGGTCTGAGCCCTATTTAAAGGGCTTTATATCCTCCATTTGCGGCTACCTGTCCAGAGAGAGTATCCCTTTCGATCTTGAGCGCGTTGTGAGAGAATTAGAGCTTCTTATTCATTTGTGGTGTGATTTAGCTAAGGAGGAAAGGGTTTCCAGCAAGAAGGGGGCAAGAGGACTTCATTCCAGAGAGCTTTCAGCTTGAATCATCATCTTTGAGGTATAAACTCGAGTCCATTCTCGTATTTTGTTGTTATGGTTGAATTTAGGGTTTCTTCATGCTTTATTTAGCTTGCATCTAGAGTAAGAGAGGTCCCATGGTGAAATTATTCATAGATCTGGACCCTAAGAAGTCCAGAGGATCCCTTCCATTCGACTTTATGCCTTCTCCTTGGGGTAATGAGATAGAGTTGTCATGAAATGAGGGATTTCACTCAAATGAGCATAAAGGACTTTGTATGGGGGCCCAAGATTCGACCTTTACGAGATTATGGACTACATGGAAGATAGATCTGTGGATTAGAGGAGCAAATCTGACCTTAGAAGGTCAGATGAATGTTGTCATGGGAGCAACTCGCCGAGTCCATAAGTAGACTCGACGAGTCGAGTCGGGGTTGCCCCGCGATTCATTGTCGAGTAACTCGGCGAGTGAAGAGGGAACTCGTCGTGTCTGAGAGGTTTAAAAGAGAGAACTCGCATGGACTCGCCGAGTCACTCGTATGAACTCGACGAGTTGGGTCAAAGTTTGACCGTTGACTTTTGTTGAGTTTTAGGGTTTGGTCAACAATGGGGCCTTTGTGTCAAGAGAGGGGTAAAATGGTCTTTTACCCTTTTGAGGATGCTAAGAGAGGGTTGAGTCTAGTCTCGAGGATTATATTTATGAGAGTATTTACTTTATGTGATTAGGTGGAGGCTAGACCCTATTTCTACCGAGTCAGAGATTTACCTAGACATCCGAGGTGAGTCTTCTCACTATACGTTACCTAGAGTGGTATTATGTGTTGACCAGAGGGTCTTATGTGCTAAGTATGAGATTATGTGTTATGTGATATATGTATGTTGTATGATTTTATAGATCGGACCGGAGGGTCCAATGCTACAGACCGGACCGGAGGGTCCAACGATACATACCAGGCAAGAGGGCCCAACGAGCTATGACCGGACCAGCGGGTCCAACGAGCTACGAGACTGGAGGGACCCGCTGAGACACAATGACCGGAGGGTCATGCGATAGCCTCGAGTGGTGTATGTGTTTTATGCGGTATTTTGGGGAACTCACTAAGCATTTATGTTTATAGTTGTTGTGTTATGTGTTTCAGGTACTAGCGAGATCCGTGGGAAGGCGCCGACGTGAACCATACACACAGAGTGGATATTTGTTTATGATCTTGGGAATATGTTTTGAGTAATAACAATGGTGAAATACTCTTTTGAGAATGTTTTTAAATGTAATTTGGTTGTTGAAAAATGAAAATTTTGTTTTGAAAACTAGTTGTTACAAATAAATAGGTAGGAATGATTTCATTTGTAGGGATTAAGATATTTTGGTGATAGTGATACTCTTGTATCGGCTCAAGCCTTGTGGCTGTGAGAGAGGGGTTTCCCCTGGAACAATCTCTTGATTGTGTTTAATTTTCAATCTATTTCATCTTCTTTCTTACTATTCTTCTTTGTATTCATTCAATTTCATTAAACCCTAATTCCTGTTCTTCATCATTGGTCCGACCTGCTACGACCTGCCTTTGTTCACCATGTTTGATATCAATGAGTTTCACAAAATGATGGCTCGTGAACCGGAAGAAGAAATAGCATTCCGAAAAGCGATGTTGACTTGGATGAAGCAATGGGATCCTGAGTTTTTCTCTGATATTAGCAGTTTTCCAGATTCGATCTAGATGTTACTAGAATCGGTGGTTGATGATGCTCCAAGGGACACGTCTTCTGGAATTTGAGATTCCTCATGTACTTCTCCGGTCACCCATGTTCCTATGAGTGAGGGTTTTGTGTGTTTCTTTGGTGGCAATTCCACTCCGAATACATCAAAGGAGGTGGAGAGTTTTCCATGGGCAGTGAAGAATAAGAAATTAGCAGAGTTTAATGGTTTTGATACTTCTTTAGTCACTCCGGAGCCGGTAATCGAGTGTTCCGAGTGTTTATTGGATGACTATTCCATCCCGAAATCATCAGCGGTGGTGGAGAGCTTTCCAGGAACAGTGAAGAAGATTGATTACCAAGAGCAGATTCAGAACACGAATCTCCACTTCGAGATTAATGGTACTTCTTCTAATTCTCTTGTTCGTCGTCTCCAAGTAAGCCTAACAGGGTCTAGGCAACATGGGTAGAATTCGACATTTCCATTGGATTTGGGTGATGACGGTCATGATTGCCTTGACAAAGAGTTGGAAAGGGATTCCAAAACACCACCGCCGTTTCTGATACCACCATCACCACCACCATCTCCACCTCCATGGTTCGAGACTAGTGTCAAGAGTGCAGGTCGGAAACAAGAAAAACTAAACAAGTTTTTGAGCTTAATCCTCCGTGACGGGGATAATTCCGGTAGGGAAGTTCCAGGAGCAGAAAAATCGGTGATAGAAGAGCAGCGTGCAACGGATTTCCATGTCGAGAGGCTGACAGAGCATCAACGGAGCACATGGGAGAAAGCGGCTCTGTTTAACAACTGTTTAGAATGGGGTTATCTAGGTTACCCTTCCAATGAGCTTAAAAATGACAATTGGGCTGCAGTTGATTCATGGGGCTCATAATTGTTGAATGGAAATATGGACTTGGTTTTAACGAGCAAACAAAATATAAGCACACTAGTTAATTGGAATGAAAATAACGACGTTTATCATAATCAACTACCATCACCGTCCCCAACACCAACAATGGCTTACGTGTTTCAACAGGATTGGAGAGTTAGGTCATCGATTCGCACAGAATGGAAGGAACGAAAGAAGAAGGGCCTAAGTTTAAATGGTGGTTCTCAAGTTGGCTTGTCTCACAAATGTCATAAATGCAAAGAAGACTGCAATCTTTATTCGTTGGATGCTAATCAGTTACTAATCGATCATTTGTCAAAGAAGGCTTCTATTGGATCGTGTCAAATTTTGGAGTTCTTTGGAGTTGTGGCTAGTTCTCAATCAATAGGTAAAACTTTGAAATTAAAAGGAATCAATTGTGATATTACAATGGTCATTGTGGTAATTCTTGTAGTTAGTAGGGCTACCCACATTTTAGTTCACCCATAGAGGGTAATTTCTTTAGAGGTACCTGGGTTTGTGTTTAGTGGTGTGAACATCACAATCGGTAAGAGATTTGTGGTGTTGTTTATTGAACAATACATGAATTCAAACATTCAAATGGGTAGCTGTTCAGTTGTGATGAAGACATTAGTTTTGGCAACCGGGTTTACAGATATGGACTTTCAGGGGATCAATAATATGATAATGAGAGATAGACATCTTTTTTTAGGGTAAATGCTCTGATTTTTGACACAGGGCATATAGACATGATTTCAGGAATGGAATTGTTGCTTTCTTTAAGTGAGATGACATACAATTGGGACAAGGCATGGATGAGATTTATGTATAACGGTATAGCGGTTCATTTTCAAAGGTTAATCACGGGCCAGCAGGTTCAAGCATCACTGCAGCAATGGTTGGGCACACTTTAAGGTGGGGTACGGTTCCAAGAAATGATGAAAGAAGGGCAAGAATGGGATGATTTTTTGAAGAAGTCCAACGTGCATTCTGGTTTAAGTTTCTTTTTACCTCCTGATATGAAAACTAGGGTTGTTTATTGGGTTATTCCTATGGTTTTCTTGGTTACTTGTGCAGTTGAGAGTTGATTGGACCAAGTACACAAGTGGTTAATCCAGTGGAATGGTCGACCGGATGGAGAAGCTACAAGAGTGGTTGTGTTGAATATTACAAGTCAATTTCAAAGAGAGGTTGTGTTGAATATTACAAGTCATATTCAAGAAGCAAGTCTTGAGGACAAGACTTTTTTTGAAGGCGTGAGTAATGATATAGATCCTAATATGGTAGTTAAAAGGGAAAATGAATCAGAGATGCTACAGGATTATTCTGGAAGATGTAATAAGGGTAAATTTGGAAAATGGCTAAGATCTGTTATACATATATATATATATATATATATATAGAGAGAGAGAGAGAGAGTAATAAATAGGTAGGAATGATTTAATTTGTACGGATTCAGATATTTTAGTGATAGTGATACTCTTGTATCGACTCAAGCCTTGTGGCTGTGAGAGAGGGGTTTCCCCTGGAGCAATCTCTTGATTGTGTTTAATTTTCAATCTATTTCATCTTCTTTCTTACAAATCTTCTTTGTATTCGTTCAATTTCATTAAACCCTAATTCCTGTTCTTCATCAAAATGTCTGAGCGTTTTCAGAAGATTTTTTCTTAAATACCTTTTTGTTTATGAAAAGTTTTTACATTTTTCCAATAGGATTTGTTTCGTGCCTTCGAATTCGAAAGTCCTTCCTCACAAGCCAATTTTTCTACAATTCCTTTGAAAAATTGAGATTTTAGCGTTTGAGGTTTTAAAACATTGGGTAAAGAGTTATCTCCTTTTACTTTCTTTTTATTAACAACAATTGATTTTTCAGTTTTCACAACCCAAACACGTTTTGGTTTTTGTTGTTGAGTTTTTGTTCAAACCATTTTCTATAGTGTTTTGATTCAAATAAAAACCTTCTTTTGTCACTCCTTTATTGTCTTCCTTGACCAGTATGTTCAATTCTGGATTCACCTTATCACCATTTCCTATGGTGACAAATACTTGATTTGGAAATACAACTTCATCTGTATCCTTGAACCTTGGATAGACCAATGAATTTTATTCCAGATAATGTTTTCCTTTCTTTATCTTTCAACACCTTTGTGTACTCCTTTAATTCTTCGAAAACTTTTTTGACTACTACTCTAGGAATAGGTTTCTCATTCGAGACATCATCATCATCACTCACATAGTCTTCAACCACAACATGATCAAGAGGATCATAGACTTTGGATGTAGAAGGTCAATCACTGTTTACTTTCGAGATTAAATCATGACATTTTTCTTTGCCTTTAGCCATCAAATTGACATTAATAACTGACAATCGTGAGCAATCGACGCTCTCCTCAGCCTCAATTTCACTGATATCATCATAATCATTTTCGATATCAGAAAATTTTTGTTGAGAATCAAGTGTCGACTTCTTAGTCATGTTCAAAATCTTGACTTATTCATTTTAGTTAAAGTTTCATTCACAATATGCACAAGGTCATCATCATTCAAATGGCCATTAATGTTTATAATTCCATACGCATACGGATCATTTGGAATCTTGTCAAATTCTGCGATCTTACTTTCCCAATCATAAGTAGTTTCATCTATTTGTTCTCTTTTGTAAGCAAGAAAAGGAAGAAGTTCACGATGTTGTTCACTACAAATTTAGTTGAATGATGCAATTCAATAATTTTAGCATACAACCTTTTCGCATAATTATAGTAAATATTACGCTGTTTAACAAGCATGATGTTGTCCATTCGAATCGAATCTCTATCAATTAACAAATTAGTGATTATTAAATCTAAAGCTTCTATTACTCCCTTCTTTTCCTCTAATTTGTTTTTGGGATCATAATAAAGGGACTTGGATAGTTCTGCATCACTACTCATGTAGATTAACATGCCATTAAGATAAGCACAAGTATTATCAAATTCAGTCAAAACATCATTATATGAAGATGAGGGAACATTAAATGAGGTAAGAAGATCATGTACTTTGGCGGTCATTGGTGATTTCATTGATTCAGTGGACATGAAACATCATCCAGTTATTTCTTCTTCACTCATCTCTTCCACATTCACTTTCTCCTCATCATCTTCCTCCACCTTTGCATACATGGCTCCATGAGTTGGATTTCGCATCTCATTGTCATCTGAACCAGATGTCCATATCTGATAAGTGTCATCTTCCTTATCACCTCCTCTGGCCATCAAAGATATTCCTTTTGTTAGAGCACGAATTTCTTCCATCTTCTCAGCATAGTATGCTTCATCCTTGACTTTCTCTTTCTTTTCTTCCTTCTTCCTGAGCATGCAGTCCTTCGCTAGATGGTTCGACCCATTACAATAGTTATAATTGTAACCAGAGTCACCTTTTAGTTTCAGCTCCTTCTTCTCAACCAAGTTCTTCACATCTTTCTTTTCCTTTTTCGACTCAGTCTTCACATTTTTTTCTAGTCAAACTGTTTCCCTTAAACTTATTGTTGTTCTTGAACTTCAGATTGAAAGGCTTCTTGAAGAATTTCTTCACTTTGTTGTTTGAGTAGTAACCCACAACTTCATCGTCGGAATTAATCATAAAACCTTCTTCCTCAAGTTTGTCTACTTCAACAGATTTGACTTCAGATTCATTGGCAGTCATTTTCGACATCAGTGCCAATGATCCTCCCAAACTTTACTTTCCTTCTTCAAGAATTTCATTTATCTTTCTTTCATGAACTTTCATAACATTATAGAAATTTGCCAATGAATAACCATTGAAACTCTCTTGAGTTTTGATCATCAAGCAAATGTTTATCCACTCCTTTCTTAATCCCATCAATAAAGTGAGATTGAACTCCATGGATGAATGAGTCACTCTGTATTGAGAACATTTTAATATCAGTTCGTTCAAACGGTCATAGTAAGACTCGACTGATTCGTTTTCCTTTTGTTTGAACTCACCCATTTCCAACAAACACTGCTTCACGAAACTTTTCTGTCTTCTCATTGCCTTGATATTTTTCTTTCAAGGTGTCAGAAATCTCCTTCGTAGTTGTACAACTTCGAACATAATTGTAAACTAATGGTGGAAGTGCACCACATAGTTCATGTAGACATTTTTTGTCGTTCGCCTTCATCTTATTTCGTTGAGTGATCATATCTTCACTTTTAGCAGCAGAACCAATGTTGACTAACATTTTTGGACTAAATTCCCCTCTGTTGATACATCTCATCATATCTTCATTAAATCCATTATGATAGTCTTCCATCCTATCAGCACATTGCTCATAGTACTCTGGAATCTTAATTGATGATCCGATCAAGTCAGAGAAGTTCGCCATTGTATTTAGATTGAAGTTCCTCATTGTTGTTCGGATATTTGAAGAAAAATGATTTTTGGATCTAAAATGAGATTTAAGAAGGTAAACAAACAAATATTGATAAGAGATCAATCAATCTAGCACGCAGAGTGCGGAATCAATTCACAACAACCAATTGAATCAAGTTTTCTGAATCAAAATGCGGAAGTTTTTGAATTGGAAATAGGGATTCAAAAAATATGAAAAACACGAGAAAACTTTAATCTATTGGATGAACCCTGCTCTGATACCAATTGATGCGTGCTATGTTTGATTACGAACACAATTTATTCAAGAAAAACAATCAAGCACACGAGATGTAAATATAATCTGGTTGGCTCATATTAAGTTTGAAAAGAGTACAAATTATTGAGAGTGTTTTACAATCTGAAGAACACTAAAAGCTACCCTCTGCTTTAGCACTTACCCTATTTATAGGGTACAACATACTAAAGAAAAAAAAATACAAGGACTAAAAATTCTAGTTTTGAATACAAACGGTGCCTTCCAAAAACATAGAGAGTCGAAATCATTTAGATTTCGACACCTTATAAATTCATATAATTTTGAGTCCTCACTATAAACATTTCGACCCCTACACCCACACTTGACTTTTACTTGTCCCAAGTAAAACTAATTTTATTATTATCATAACATTACATCAAAATCGTAGTCACTAATATCGCACAAGACAATCTATTTTGAACTCATCCATTACATCTAGACCGTAATGCATATATTTGTGTCTATTTTTAATAAAAACTTCTCCAATCCTAAACACTCACAATCCTCATAAACACTTTTCATTTAATTTGAACAACGTTCATTTTTGACATTCTTACCTCCTATACCTTTTTATTTGTCCCATTTCGTCTCAAAAGTTATTGTCAAATGTCAAATTACTCAAATAACGTGAAAAAAAATACTATATAATATAATTTTCCTAAAAATATAACTACACTTTCTTTTTATTGTTGAACCTTTATCTTTTTTATTGAGCTCTTTTCTCTCTTTTTTACTCTTATTTTTTAATTTTTTTTTTATATTTTCTTATTATTTCAACTTTCAATTATCACATATAAGAAAATAAATAAATTAAACTGAAACTTAGTTGCAACTATGCTAATACTTTAGTTCGTGTTACTAACATATTCACTGGAGTTCTCAGAATCCCTTAGGTCACTAATGGTGCCCATGAATTTCGATGAAACCCATGTAGTGACATTCTTCCCATTCCAATCTGCGTTAATGTACTACAAATGGACATATGTCACACCCCCAAACCGAGAATGGCGGAAACGTCTGGGGGTGGATGACTTTGTACAATATCATAACAATCGAATAATAGAGATCAAAGCATTTCAACCATCATATTGATAAATTTTAAGTTTTTACATTGTATTCTAATCGTTGTTTGTTTGATTTCCAAATATATATGACAAAAATATTTGATGTGAAGTTGCTACGCACCATCTTCAAAATCAAATCCTTATGGGTACATGTTTACTGATTTCCTGAGAATAAAAGTAGTTTTGAAAAAGTGTCAATAATTAAGTTGGTGAGTTCATAAATAATTTGTATGAGAAAAATTTGTCATTGTTCCTTGAAAATGATAGAGTGTGCTTCCAGAAAATCCAATATTTTCTTTTAAAGTGAATTGTAGTCTTAGAAACCCTAAGACCGAAAATGTATAAGTATTGTTGTACTCGGAAGTAGTATAATTTAGTTTAATATTTATAAACCATTTGAATGTATGTTTCCTGAAATGTAAGTTGTATTGTACTGGAAAATAATGTACTGTAGTTGTATCTATGTAAAACCCTTTGAATATATGTTTCTGGAACTACCATTTGTAATGTAAAATAGTGTAATGTAGTTTTATTATCAAATAAAACTGGTTGAATGTAAATTAGCCCCGTAAATCAAATGTATTAGTTAATAACCCATGTGAGTTATTATAACCATGCTTGCGACTAGTTGGCCTGCTACGACGTTCTTCAGGTGTCAGAATGTTACGACATTTGTTACCCCAGACCTGTCGGTCTAGCTGTAACTAACAATTTAGGTGTGTGATTGTCAGTTCCGCATAGATCTATATACAAGTGTCATGCTCTCTTATTGAGACTCTGGTTATAATTCAGGAACTTTAGTATGTACTCTAGTAGGTACGATGAAGGTATGTCTCACAAAATTTGTATTAACTGATTTACGTCTAGTGTAATGAAAACCCCTTTTTGCTTGTAAATTGAAAGTATTACCCTTCCAATAGTGGTTACATATTGTAATAATAATTATACCTTTAAGCAACTATTTATTTGTCCCTAAAGGGAAAAATAGTATGTATTCCCATAAACTATATTTACCACAGTTTATAAAATATGTCATTGAAATGAATAGTCCCTTATAGGTGTCATTAATATTTTACCATGATAAAAATAATATGGATTGGAATAATTATATATGTATATTCATATAATTATACACTTTTGCTCAACATGTTACAAAAGTGTTAAAGTCTTATAAACTATTTTATATAGTTTATTATCGTAATCGAATTTGTACCCTTTATATATATATATATATATATATATATATATATATATATATATATATATATATTCGTCAGAAAATCATAGCATATTTGCACAAAACTTTTTATGTAAAAGTTTGCAAGTTTGGAGGTAAAGCTGTTTCATAACTTAGCATCTTTGTATAACAAGTAGCAAAACATATTTTGTATTTTAACACAAGTTCTCTTATGTTTTACTTGTATTCCCCCTTTAAAACATTGAAAATCTCGAAAAATGTGGGGGGGGGGGGGTATGAACTCACCTCAAGTGTGTTCGTGAATGGATAACAAGATGAAGGTGATGATCTTCAAGTTAAAACACTTTGAAGGTGGTTGTATCCTATGAGTTTTAAACACATAGTAATGTGTGTAAATTAGTTGAACTATCATAGAAGTGTTGTATAAACACTAGTTTTAACAAGGAAACATAAAATATTTCCTAAGAACTATCTTGAAGAATTTGCTTCCTCGGGATGTTTGAAGATGATTTTGGGATGTTTGAAGATGATTCTAGGAATGTGTATGAAGATTTGAAGATGTTAAGAACTTTTTCCTGAGAGAAAATTAGGAGAGTTTGAAGATGTAAATGAGGAATGGGGAGGGTGATTTCTGCCAAATATATAGAAGAGGTGTGAGGGTGATGTGATGTTTGCATTTATTTGTGTATTATATCACATTGGGAAAAGCACCACTGAATTAGATTGGTGATTTCGGCGTAAGCACCACCGAAATCACCTTTAAACCACCAAAATCACATGTGATTTCGGTCCAGGTATGATTTTGGCGTAAATGTGATTTCGGTCTAGGCATGTGATTTCGGTCCATCACAACCGAAATCTCCAGGTTTTGGGGTCCCAAAACCAAGAACCATAAAAGCAAGGTGAAATTCATGATTTAAGTCCTAACTATTTGACTTTTGTTGCTCCAGAATAGCTGGTCCTTGTTTGACTTTTGTTGATCCAGAATAGCTGGTTGTCACACATAAATAAAATATCTTATGGGGAATACTGGCCAAGTTCCAAAGGTCATTGATTGGCTCCGCTCTTAAACAGTTATTTTATTTATATAATAACTAGACTCAACAATACAGAAAAGTAAACAAATAAACGTGGAAAATTGACACGATTTGTTTTGACAGAAAGGACCCAGGAGATAAATTAGTCACTGGTAAGCTTTTTATTAGGTCTAGGTTTTCCCAAAGAAAAACTTTTTACATCCCTAAAGCTGGGCAAGGTTTTATTTTTTTTCTCATGATTTTACTAGGACATGGAAACCACAAATATACTTGAACATATGTTGGCTTAAATAAACATTAAAGCTCGCATTGGATCGTCTCACACAACACTAGCAACCTAGGTCTCAACACAATAGTACAAAATTCTTTTTTAACTAGATTCAATATTTGAACATTATTTCAAGTCTCTCTAAAAAAATTAATCCTAGCCATTTTTTTAAATAGTTTTTTTATAAAGCATGCTTGTATTCCTACATTTGACCCCTACCCCACACTTAATTTATGCAATGTCCGCATTGCATGCTTAAAGAATTAATGAACATAAAAATAAAGAGGGAGAAAATGGAACATAATCCCCTGGGATAGATGTGGTGAGGTCGAAATCGAATTTTGTGTGGATGATATCTTGTGAAATAGCTAGAAAGCAATACTTTGGATCACTACATGAATGATATCTGATACGAGATGAAGTGTCCAAGACGGAGGTTATGGAAGAATATCTTGATGAGCTTGTTAAAATTGAGAAGATGATGGAAGAGGAGTTAAGGGTTTCGAAGGAGCCCCATGGTGACAAAGTCAAACTTTTGACACTAAGAGTCTCGATTCTTATGACATTTGAGGTCATAGCATTTACTACTCCCAAGGTTTAAGTGAAAGAGGAAATTGAAGAGGAATTGTATGAGAAAGTGGAGATAGTTGATGAAGACATGGGTGGGGAATTAGAGGATCCAACTTTGGTCAAGATGGAGTTAGATAAGGAAGGGTCCTAAAGAAAATGACAAGAAGATAAAGAAGGAAAAGAAGCAAGACAGGGGGTAAAGCGCAAGTATGAAGACAATGCCAACAAAAAGAAAAAGGAGAAATCGAAGAAGGGTTCAAGCTTACAAGCGAAAATGGAAGGAGCAAAATGAGCAAAGGGAGATCCCACTCCCAACCGCAGGAACGTAGAGTATGAAGGAATCCAACTCAAGACTCCTAAGAAATAAGCGCTTTTCGGGAGGCAACACGATGTTTTATAGTTTGCATTTCCTTTTCCTTTCTATTTAGTTTTACTTTCGTTTTTATTGTTAGTTTAACCAATTGATCATGTGCTTCTTTAGTCTTCTGATTTTATTTTGTAGTGTTAAAATAATACGTAAAACGGTGAAGGAGATTATTAGATGTAGAAGTCGTGCGATTTGTGAAGATTATTATTGAAGACCATGTTCTTAGATAAGTGTGGGGTTCCCACATTATGAAGGGAAGAGTTTTTAAAGGATATTTAATGAAAGAGAAGATCGAGAATAGTCATATCCATCATGAAGAGTCGATGTATTACTTTGGATCTTACAAGGTTCTTTGAGAAGACACCACGATGTGGACATCATCACCACGTCGTGGCAATCAATTTTATCGGGACTGCATCTGACTGAACCAAGACGTGGCTACATTAGATCACGTCATGGTGATTTTAAAATTCGCGACCATTACGACTTCAAACTCTACACTACGTCATGGTGTTACTTTTCACGACGTGTTTTCAGTTTAACACATTTTTCAAGAATGGTTCTTTGATTTATTCCGATCCGGCACATTTGCATTCATAAGAGAAAGTTCAGAAGTATTGTTTGTAGTTATTATATGAGAAGTACAAGCTTTACCAAACAAATTTCAAAATCCAATCTCGCGATTACTGCCCAAGGGGAGTCTATTCTAATTCTTCATTGTTAAATTTTTGTTCTTTAATTTTTTTAGCACGCAATGGGGACATTGCATCATTTAAGTGTAGATTAGGGGGTTGAATCTAGGAAAATAAGCATTCCGATTAAAAGAATTGAAAAATGACTAGGATTTAAAAAATTATTAGAAAGATTTGAAATAATAATATGAAGTTGAACCTATTTTAAAAAAATTGTTATGTTTAGATCTAGGTTTCTAGTGTTGTGTGGGACGATCTGATGCGTGTTTCAAAGTTTATTTGAGCCACCATATGCTCTAGTGTATTTGTGGCTTCCCTATCCTACTGAAATCATTGAAAAAAAAACACGACCTTGCTTAGTTTTAGGGCCATAATATGTTTAGCATTGTGTTTCAGAAATGTATCTAAGAGATCTTATGTAGTCATTGCACTTAGACAATTACCTCTAACCATTAAGGGTTGAAGTTAAGTTCCCTTTCTTAAGCATATGTTTTTATAGGATGTTTAGTTTTGAGTGAAAAAAAAGTGAGAAAAAGAAAAAAAAAAGTTGCAAAAGTTTGAGAGAATAAGTGTTGACAAAGCTATGAAGATCAATAAATATCATGAAGAAAAGTTCAAATATCGAAGACTCAAGAATAAGGCGAAATTTGCCATATTATTATCTATTGTATTTTTTTTTATTATTTTCTAGGTTAGTTTTCCATATGTATGCATGGGAGCTTAACCAAAAATACCTTGAGGTTAAGAAATATTTCTAAGGTTGTATTCGAAAGGATGCATAAAATGAGTGTTGTTCAAAAAAAGTGGGGAAGTGTTTATGAAGATTGTGAGTATTTACAATTAGGGGAGTTCTTAGGAAAATTAGACACAAATACATGCATTGCGGTCTTGGATTAATGGAGAGGCTCAAAATGGATTGTCTTGTGCGATATTGGTAGCTAAAGTCTTGATTTGATAATAATAAAATCAGTTTTGCTTCAAGGCAAACAAAAGCCAAGTGTGGGGAACTTTGATATGTGCATGATTAACTAAATATTTAATGCATATTTCTACTACTTTTAGCTACAATATCCTTAATATGGAACAAAGGATACTTATTGTGTTTAAAATATGTTTTGTAGCGGCAAAGACTTGCTCAGGACATAAAGGAAGCATACAAGGAGCCAGAAGCAGGAAACGGGAGCTAAACCAAAAGAAGAAGAAAGAAGACTGAAGACCACGTCATGGTGATCTCCAACACGACGTGGCGAATGGAATATTCACGACCATCAGACCTGACTTGGCAGACACATGTATTACTCTAGGACCACGTCGCGGTGGCGGTCAACCACGACGTGGTTGTCAGATTTAGACAATTATAAAATCCCGGAAATTAGTTCGAAATCAGGGGAATGCATTCAATTTTTCTGAGGTTAACTGCGACTAAGAACCCTTAGAAACCCAGAAGAAGATCGCAATTCAAGTTAAGCTCAAGAATTGAAGAAGATTTAGAAGAATTCAACATTGATCTAGTTGGTTTCCTTATCATAATGTAACGTCTGTGTTTCTGGGCTAAGCATTAATGGTGATGTAATAGTTTTGATCAACCATTGTAACTCGTTTTGAAGTAATAAAAATGAATTATTTGAGTATTATGTGCTTTATACTTAATTATGATGATATAATAAATTAAGGATAAAAATAAGCATCAAAAGTAAAATGTTAGATAAACCCGATATCTGTGAAGAAAGTTGTAGTGGTCGTAACAAGGATTCCAGAGATATAAAGAACGCCGAAATCCGAGTTATAACGAAGAAGTTATGACCTGTTGAAGTTTCGCGACACTGTGTGACGTAAAAAGTGAGTTTACGATAAAGTAGTACTTTTTAGCCTTAGCGATCCAAATGAAACTCGTAGTATACGTTAAACCAAGAGTGTGCATAAAAATAATGACCAAATCTGACTTTGTATGAAGAAGTTATGAATTTTCTAAGATTTAGCATAACAGTGTGTAGCTCGGAATTTGTATTATAGATCGAGCGATGCTTAGCTGACACATCTTAAACGAGAATCGAAGATCTCTTCGATAGTAGTTCAACGGTAAAAATACAGACAAAAACAGACGTCGGATGAAGAAGTTATGAATTTTTAACGGACTTTTCCTGTCCCGACCTGTTAAGAATATAACTTTAAAAATAAAATCAAAATTAGCCAACGGAGTCTAAACGAAAGTTGTAGAGCACGGTCTTACCTACACGCGGATATAAAGAACATCGAAAATGGAGCTCATATGCAAAAGTTATGAATTTTTGAAGTTCGAGGCACACACTTCAAAGCTTATCCGAAGGAACGCCCAACGTACGAAGGGGTACGCTAAGCGTACAGAGGTACACCCTGCGTACGAGATCCATACGCCCCGCGGTCTCATATTTGCTCGGTCCAGAAGTGGCCACGATATACCCCTTCGCATGCTTGACATGTTGATGACACGTCCGAAGTACCCCCCGCTCCTCCGCGTTGCGTACAAGGGTACGCCCTGCGTACCGAGGTATGCCCAACGTACCAAAGTTACACCCAACGTGAAGCGCGGCTTCGGCCACCTATATAAAGGGTGCGAGGCTACCCCGAATTATTTTACAAAATTTACACCTTTTCACCTTTATACTCTCTTTTAAGCTACACTAAACCCCCCAAAGCCTAGGGTACCTTCTTAGCACCAGAAGAAAGCCCCGGAGAGGTTGAAGTCTCTGAGAAAAAGAGTTTTTGGAGTCGAGACTTTGCCCGCGCAACGCCCAGTTTTTGAGCAAACCTTCCGGTTTCATCGAAAAAGATTGTTTTAAGGAACGAAGTGTTGTCCAATCATCATCTTATCAAGTGAGTGTATAGTCACTTTAATCTTACACGTAGATATGAAGTATTTTATATAAAATACATGCTATGTTTATATATATTGTTTGTTTATTTGATATGGATGTTGAATGAATGTTTTATACATGTTTAGAATGATTTAAACTAAACATCGGTAGATGAAATAGTTGGTGTGTGATGAAATAAAATGATGAGAGGCCTCGATGTTGACAATGATCCAGTCATCTAGCGTAGGGATGAGATTTAGAACCGAAATCAGACCAGAACCGGCACCGTTAGAACCGAAATATATAGAACCGGTTATGGTTCCGGGTTTAAAAACTAGGTTTATCCGGGTTCCGTGTAATCCAAGTTTGGGTCCATTGGGTCCGGGTAAACCGGAACCACTTTTAAGGCTGGAACCGGTTTTTTGTGAAACATTTAAAAGATGCATATCTCATTCGTTTCAACTCTGATTGACATACGATTTTTTCCAACATGTAGTTTAAAGTTTGTACATGATTTTAGACTATAAATTTGCCATTTTTAGTTTTCTATTCATTGACTTACAGTCCCCCAAAGTCGAGATATCAAAGCTGGAAGTTTTTAAACTTCTTTTAGTTTTTTTAGTTTTTTTTAGGTTTTTTTTTATTTTTTTTGTATTCAGTGAAAGTTTTAAAACATGCATATCTAATTCGTTTGAAGTCGAATTGACATGTGGTTTTTTCCAACTTGTAGTTTACAGTTTGTAAATGAGTTTAGACTATAATTTTGTCATTTTTGGTTTAACATTCAATGATTTAAAGTCCTCAAAATTCGGGATATCAAAATTGAAAATTTTCAACTTTTCAACTATTTGTTTTTGTACGTTGTATTATGTGAAAATGTTAACACATGCATATCACATTCATTTAAAGTCAGATTGACATGCGGTTTTTTCCAGAGTGTATTTTAGAGTCTGTAAATGATATTAGACTATAATTTTTTAATTTTGGTTTCATATTCAATTAGTTAGAATCCCCTAAATTCGGGATATGAATATGAATTTTTTCAAAGTTCAACCCACTAAGTAGTAGTAATTACCAAAAAATTCTGGTTTTTCCGGGTTCTCCGGTTCTAAACCCACTTTATCTGGTTCCAACCTACCCACTTTGATGTTTCCCGGTTCTAGACCCACTTTACCCAGAACCTAACCGGAACCCCTTCATATATACCGGTCTGGTTTTCGGTTATACAAAATCCCGTTAACCGGTTCCGAGTTTTCTGGGTCCGGGTCCACCCGGTCTGGGTTTGGACCCCCTTTCATCCCTACAACTATTCCTTGAGTAATCATTGATAAAATTCACAAAGTATTAACATCCACAATGATACTTCATAGGAGAAGAACCCCATAGATATGAGTGAACACACTCGAGGATCTCCTTGCTTGAGTGTTGAACCGAACTGAACTTCACCATGCGTTGTATCTCTGGTACACAAGCTTTACCAGGTGTAACATTTACAATTGCATCCCCACCAAACAACCCCTTCTCACTCACATGTCCCAACTTATGATGCCACAACTTTCTTTCATCATCATACCGATCCAAGGATTGGGATACAGTCACCGTTCCCCTAATTGTCCTGCCTTACACGATATAAATCTCATGATTCATCTTCATATTCATAACTATAAGAGCACCCTTGGAAAGTCTTAAGAAGCACCATCTCTAGAATATTTCAATCCATCCTTCGCCAAAGTTCCAAGAGAAATCACATTCTTTCGAAGATACGGGACAAACCAACAATCCAGTTTCCTAACCATATCACCGTGTATCTTGATATGTATCGTGCCGCTGCCCTCGATACTGCTCACCTAATCATCACCCATCTTGACTGTGCCATTCTACTCTTTGAAAGAGTTGAACCAGTCACGATTACATGTCATATGATAGGATGCTCGATAGTCCAAGATGTCACACCCCCAACCCAGAACGGCGGAAACGTTCGGGGGGGGGGGGGGAGGACATCATGTTCAGTATCATAACAATGCACAATAGTAAAACAAGCAACAACATCATCCATTGCATTAATAGTATAAGTTATACATGTTTGTTCTGAATGTATTTGTAAGACACCAAAAAATATATATAAAAAAATAAAAGACGAGTCTTGAAAGTATCCGTTTTCTCAAAACTTGACCATCTGTACCTGTCTACTGGTGACCTGAGAATACAAGTTATTTTGAAAGAGTAGATCAGCATTTAAGATGTATTTTAGTGTTAAAAGTTTGTATAAGTTTGATGAAAGTGATCATTTTTCCACCATACAACATTGTATCAACGAAATTCTCATAAGAATTCGGCAATCAACATAAGAGTATAAGTGCTTGATCTTCATCTTTAGTATCTACATTCACACCTTGTAAGTCCAGGATGATCCTATTGAAGTTATCCAGATGATCCTTCACTTGGGTGCTTTTCGACATCCTAAGAGTATACAAATGTTGCTGGTTATACAACCTGTTCATCAAAAAATTGTTCTAATACTTGTCACACAACTTCTCACAAAGCGCAGATGCACTTGTTTGATATATGATCTCTCTCAGTACTTCATATGTCAAACTCAATAGAACAGCCTTATGCAGTCTTGCAAGAATATCCACCTTCCTATCAGCCTCCATGTCCTTTGGTAGCTATTATTCTCCTTCTAGTGTCATTGCATATCCTTATTGAACCAGAAGAGCCTTCATCTTCAACTTCCACAAAGTGAAGTCATTTAAACCATTGAACTTCTCCAAATCAAACTAGTGAGTAGACGTATACAATCATAGGAACACCAACCGTAGCTCTAATACCACTTGTTAGGGAAAACAAGAAATACTTGTCAAGACTCAGAACAGATCTGATGCCACATTCTAAATTCGGATGATCGTTGTTAGGAAGTAATGCAGATAACAAGCAAAACTAAAAGCACACAAAGACACAGTATTTATGGGGTTCAGTCAACGTGACCTACGTCTACAGGTAGGAGGGGAGTATTCTTTATTTCAAAGTTCTCAAAGAGAGGTTACAAGTACAATTCACTATATATTCATTCTACTCACTAAGGATACAAAAGACAAAATGACTTAGCATGCATCGCTATTTATACTTGCGAGGGATCAGACCTAAAACCCAATTAAGCCAAGCCTATTGGCCCATAGGCATATGAATGGTGTCAACTAATCATAATTTTCCATGCAACATCTTCTGGAACATTCTTCCATGCCATACAACCCATAAGCATCAACAACACAAATGATGGAGCACCTTGAGCCATAGTGGTACAACATGAACACTAGTGACCCAACATCCATCATGGTGGCACAATATGGTGTATTCCTTGAGCATCACCAACTTCTGATCATCACAGAGGACTTCATAGTATACATAACTCATCAGAAATATCATAGATCATTAAGAAACCAAGATGGCGCAACATGTATGATGTTGGCCCATCTTATGCAAGAATGGCACAACATCCTTCATGGTTGGCTCAACATCTCCCAAAGGTAGTGAAACTTCTCCTTGATGGTTCAACTTCTCCATGTTGGTCCAACATCTTCACTTAGCACAACATCTTCACTTGATTCAACATCTTCACTTAGCTCAACATCTTCATGGCACAACATGTTGGACCATGTTGCTCCAAGTTGCTACAATTTTCTCCAAGTCACTCCAAGTTACTCTAAACCCCCTTTTAGATGATCCGTTCCTTTGTCAGATGATCCAATGATGATCCGTTTCTTTGTCACATGCTCTATGAACTTCAAGTGCTCCAAATGCTCCATGAGAATTCTCGGAATGCTCGAGTCACATTTAACACCTACTTTCATTCAAACATGAAAAAACATAAACATAGCATGCATAACATCATATTCTAACATCATAAATAATCCTCACCACTAGCATGATCCTAACACTCTTTTATGCATAAAATGACCATTTAAAGGATTCTAGCATACAAAAGCTTTTATAAATCATTTTTTTCTACATTACTTCAAAAAATCAGATTGTAAACATCATATAATCTTAGATTATAACATCCCATACAATCAATTAGACCGTAGATATGTACTAGAGCATGAAATTTCCTATACATGTACTTGTACAGCCACAAGAATGACTCACCTATAGTACAAGAAATGAGTTAGGAACAGAAGAAATCGACCTAGAAGAAATCAAACAGTACCCTACAACAGAACAAGAAGGCCAAGATCAGAAAATACATCAAACGACAAAACCACGTGGGATTTGTTCATTAGGCGTGCCGCGCCTAATGAAGGCACATCGAGTCCTTTGAAGGAGACAACATTGGGAAAATCGTGACTTTTGACATTCCATCTCCGATTCTAAACCACTTTTTGGTGATTTCGACCAAGAGGAAGTGTATTATGATATATGAATAAGTTGGGAGATTGGTAATGTCTCAAATGATAATAAACATCAGAAATCATTAGCACCACATGACTTTTAATGGTTTTTACAAGAAGATAGATGATAAGAAAATGATTATACCTTCTGGAAAATCTGGAAATGAATCCACCAAGATTGGTGGAAGAGAAAAGCTCCCAAAAACACCACAAAGAATACTCCAAATAGTTTTTTTCCTTTACACTTTCTTCACTCCCACACTCCACAACAGGTAAAAACTCTTAGGAATCACTCCCAAGCAAGATGGAGGCTAGAAGTAGGGTTTGTTGGTGCAAATAGAAGATGATTCCCTAATTTTTGGGTTAATGTTGCTTAAATACTTCATAACTTTCAATTTAGGCCCCTTAAGTGTCAGAAAATGACTTCATGACCCATATATATGATTAGTGACGGACATTAGTGAATCCCAGGGGGTCCTATGCCACCGCACCGATTCCGACGGTTAGTGTAATTTTTTTCTATTAGGTACAACGTATTAAAATGCGAATATCACTACTAATTCAAATTTGTTCGGAATTTTTTTTTGAGTGTTACCGGTACTAAAACTTTCTACGTCCGCCACTGTATATGATTAAGTATCATTTTCTTGCACTTGGACCTCTAAAAGTTAACTTCAGCCTTTGTCAAAAGTAACTTAACAAGGTAGTAACATAACGGAAAACTAACATCGATTACAGAATGAAAAAATTCGGGTTGGTACATTTCAAAAGTCCATTATTTCTTTTTTCTCATTTGTAATAAACTTTTTATTCTAGGTCTTTGCTAGTTTTATTTCTGTTGTTACAAAAAGAAAAGTGGCTTTAAGTTTGAATAATTTGAGATGAATTTGCTCAATCCTTGGTCGTCGCAGATTTGTTAAAGAACGATGGGTGTATATTAGAAGCATAAATTTTACCTCATTCGTATATACAAACATTTTGCATGAATCTCGTGATTTAAAAATGCTGAAAAAATATATCAACTTAACACGTAATGAATGTGGAGTCAGATAGGTTTGTCGTCTATTATCCCCCACAGTTTCTTTTCCCAATTGGATGGGAGCGAATGCGATATGTCTGCCACTTCACTCACTGTACTTATGGTAGGCAGTCACTCATAATAAAGGACCCAATTAAATCCATAAATGATAAATCACACATTGCTTTTCAAAAAAATGGAAAGCTAGAAAGCACAATAACTTCATGTAAAGTAAAATATTTTTTGTTTGATTATATTACATTATTATTACTTAAGGTTACAAACGCCCAAGGTGGCTAACAAATTTATCATAAGGACAATATGACGTCTAATTATAATAGTCATATACATTCTAATTATGACAAGAAAAATTGTTTGATGTTAATGAAACTGGACGATCTAGTTATAGGTCTTCAATGCGGTATCAAGGTGGCTAACAAATTTATCATAAGGACAATATGACGTCTAATTATAATAGGAAATCTGATTGTTGAAATCATTTAATTCTTAAATCATTTATTTTTATAGAAGATAATATCCCATCGAGGGAATTGGAATCATCTTCCCTCAAATTCCATTCCTTTTCATTATAGTGATGTTAGCTCTCACGAAAAAGTAAGGTGTTTGGTGAAATATAAAGAACCATGGAAACAGTTTTTAATATATGTATTTCTTTAAAATGTAAGACAAACCAAGAGAAGTGGAAATGGTTAACGTGTTTTGTTTTAATGTTAGAGGTTGTGAGTCAATCATAGCAACCTACATTGTTTTACACTTCGAAAGAAATATTTTTAGGAAAAAGAAGCACTCAACAACTATATTTTAGCAAAATGTAGGTATGATTATATTCGTAAGGAAGATTTAACTTAGACAAACAACCAAAAAATACCATATTCATTCACAAAAAGCACTACAAGAAATACAAGTATTAGCGGCGACAACCAACATTCGCGTTGGTTGTGGCCGCTAATAACGACTGTCGTTGCTAAAGGCGTTGCCGCTAATACTCTTTGACCACGATCCGCATGAAAGTCCAAGATTGCACCATATCCGTCGATCTTGTTGCAAATCCAACGACTAGAACGTCGTTTCGTACATCATCAATAGCGGCGACGGTGTCGCCGCTAATACTCCAAATTGATGGTGCCAAACTTCCCTCCACTCACGCGTCACCGCTATTAACATTATGTCGCCGCTAATACTATGGTGTCACCGCTAATACTCTAGACGAATAATACCCCTAGTTTCTTTCGTCTTTTGTTATGTGTTCCCTTCCCATCTCAACATTGATTCTCTGCACCGGACGAATAATCACCAACACCGATTTTGATTGCGCCAGAAAAAACCCCAACCCCACCCATCACCAGCGATAGGCGATGCCCATCACCGGCGATCATGAGCACCAGGTAACGATCTGTCATTTTTTGTTTTCTTTTACTTTTCTCTTTTCCCTACTGAAAACTCGAATTTGTAGTAATTTTTTACCGTAATTACAACTTTCGTGTTGAAATTTGGAGCTCCTACTGGAAATTTTTTGGAACGTCACTTATTTGCCGAAATTCTTCTTGGAATTGTGGAACCCTCGCCGGAAAACTTCGAAATTACACCACCACAGGTTCCTTTTCCACTTTTTATCTTTAATTTTGTATGAAGAATGTTTATATTGTGTATATATGATATGTATTTTATGTGTATGATGTATGTATGTGTTTTTCCATGTGTATTTGTATGTGTAGTATTTGTGTATGTGTATGACTTTTGAAATTATATATGTAATTTGTATGTATGGAAAAAATGAAAAAAAATAGGTTGTTATAATGGAAAAAAATATGATGCTGTAATGAATATGTAATATGTGTAGGGAGCATGTTTAAGTGTATTTGTATGTATAATGTGTGTATTTATGTATGTAATGTGTGGAAAAATGAAAAAAAATATGATGCTATAATGAAAATAAAAGTTTGTGTATTTGCATGCAACTTGGAAAGAACAATGTTATAACTAGAAAAAAAAAGTTTGTATGTTTGTATGCAACTTGGAAAGTACAATGCTATAATGAAAAAAATGAAAAAAATACATGTACTTTACAAACTATTTTTTTCATTTTTTCCATTATAACATTGTACTTTCCAAATTGCATACAAATACACAAACTTTTTTATGTAGGATGTATGTTTAAGTGTATTTTTCTATATTGTAATGTGTATGATGTATGATGCAATAATGAATATGCAATATGTGTAGGAAGCATGTTTAAGTGTATTTATTTAGAAAGTACAATGCTATAATGGAAAAAAAATAAAAAAAGTTACTGTATTTGCATGCAACTTTGAAAGTACAATGCTATAATTGAAAAAAAAAAGTTTGTGTATTTGTATGCAACTTGGAAAGTGCAATGCCATAATTGAAAAAAATGTGTATTTGTATGCAACTAGGAAAGTACAATGCTACAATATAACATTGTACTTTCCAAATTACATACAAATACACATTTTTTTTTTCATTTTTTCCATTATAGCATTGTGCTTTCCAAACGTACAATGCTCAAATAGAAAAGACAATATAATATTTAAAGTACAATGTTATTAAATAAAACAAATATTGTCAAGTATAATGCTATAATAGGATAAAATATTATATTATAAAAAAAATATATTCAAAAGTACAATGCTTAAATAGAGCAAACAATATAATATTTAAAGTATAATGCTATTGTAGAAAACTGAAAACAAAATTATATGCCATAAATAACAAAAATATACAAAAGTAAGATGCTATAATTGACAAAAAAATTTCTTCCAAATTCTCTTTGTTTGTGTGTCTTCTTTGTAATAATCATGAGCATAGAAATACCCGCCTGAACTTAATTTAGAAATTAATTTCAGGTTGTCCCCGTTTTGGGGCTGCTTTTTTAATATTTTATCTTACTTGGGATGTGAACATGTATTACATGATTGTTTGTTTAAGAAAGATTTGGTTGTCATTTTCTTTTTCCTCCTCGAGTATATATATATATATATATATATATATATATATATATATATATATATATATATATATATATATATATCACTGTTGTAAAAATCCCGACTAGGTCCCGATTAATCTCCGATTAATCCCTAGGCGCTACTCGACTGATTAGAGGGCGCCTAGCGATTAATCCCTACATACATAATGAGTAAAACATTATAAAATGATGAAATTTTAACATTTTGAAGAAGTTTTATTTCAATGGAAACTATTTGAGGCATGATTAGTGTTGTATTAATCATATTAACCTATTTTGTTATCATATTAGTGGTTTTTACGAACTTTGATATGATATTAGTCATATTTAATTTTTTAAAATTCAATAAATTAACAATTAATGGTCCCCGATAAATCTCCGCCTAGCCGATTAATCCCTTGACCCTAGTCCACCGACTAGCTAACGTCAAGCGTTTTTTACAACCTTGATATATATATATATATATATATATATATATATATATATATATATATATATATATATATATATATATATATATATATATATATATATATATATATATATATATATATATGGGAGCTAAGGGGAAATGTTGCCGAATACAATCATGTAATACACGTTCACATATGAGATAAGGTATTCTAAAAGTAGGTTTAGAAGCCTACCTTTGTGAATACTCCTTCTGTTTCTGATTATTTGTTCATGTGCTCCCGTGTGGGGGATACTTTTTGAATCATCGACTTTATGAACACTCTACTTGATTTTTGTTTCCCGTAGAGTAAACCTTAAACACTAAACTATGTTTTAGTTGCATCATGTCTATTGATAAAAGTTGGACAACTAGTCCACATTGTCAATCTCCTGTGTTCCAGCTAGGACTTGACTCTTTTGTTAAGAGATCCATGTTACACCAAGATAGTAAAGGTGAAACCATACGCCTGTGTGAGCAATGTGATAACAGTTACTTCATGGATCTAAAAGCAATGAGACGTCATGTTCGTTTTATGGTTTCTGTCGATCATACGAAACATGGACATATCATGGTTAACCTTTAATTCCTCCCATTGAAGATGTTATAGCGCCAAGTAATGAGATGGATGATGTTATCGGCGATGTTATGTGGGAGTCGAGAGAAAATGATACCAACCTCGATGAAGGAACCTTGAATATAAGGGGTAGTAGTGTCGATGATGATTTTGAACAATTGTTAAAGGCAATCGAAGCCAAGTTATATCATGGTTGTATGTTTACTTCCTTGATATTTTAGCAAAGCTAATGCATATCAAGGTCAACAACAAATGGACTGATAGTTTATTTGATCAACTCCTTCAGTTGTTGCATTTAACATTTTGTGAGTACAAGAATCAATGCGGAAGGACAAGGTTTGAAAACTCAAACCTTGAGGTAATCTTTAAGATCAACTTTTGCTCTTGATGTAATGTTCTAGTCGAATCTGGCAATACCAGTTAGGACTTGAAGGAGATATTTAACAAAGTATTCAAGTAATAAATGAAGGAAACTTAGAGTATAATCAATGCAAAGATATTTAAAGAACGAGAAGAACGTTGTGGAAGAACTTTGACTTAAAGGAAAAGTGAAGGTGATGTGAAGAGAATAATTGTTATTATTAGTGTAAAACTTTGAATCGTTCACTTGTTATTAATGGTGAAAACATTCACTCCTTATATAGTGGAGGATGAACATAGTACAAACCGACATACATTCCTAGGACTGGATAATAATCAGTGTTTGACAAACTGATATCTAAAAGATACAAAAAAGTAAGTCCTATGAACTATTACATCCATAATAAGACAAATGCATTAATTGATTAAACATAATTCTAATCTCGGAATAGCTTGATCTCGGATTGATCTTCATCTAGGAATTTCAACTCATCTCGGACTCAGCTGACACCGAAACTTGATTTCTTGGGATTGCTAGAGGTTCACTTTTCATGATTCAACAATCTCCCTAAATGAACTTAGCAATCATGTCAGCTTAGTTGGCTTCTTCATTGATAAACAGATAAGCTCTGTAGAGCCAGTTTCAGACTTCTAGATACCATTGAAGTTGGTTGATGAATTTTTTTCTTCACGTGCTTCGAAGCATCTAACTTGGATGCATTGGAGATGAACTTTTGGAGTTTCTTGGTGGGGACAGGGTGCTTGTAAAGGACTTGAAAGAAATCCTTTTTGTTGGTCTTCTTTTGCAAGTAGACATATTTGAGCACTGGTTCCTCAATACGTCCTTCTGCCAAAAATTTTGCTTCAAGAAGCTTGTAATTGTTCTTTTCCAAAAGCTTTTCAGTTCCGAACAGATGTGCTAGCTCGAAGTCACATCGACAGAACTCAACAACATAGTTTTTGAGAAAGTTCATTACAACACTATAGGCAGTGATGCTCATTTGATCATTCTGGTGAGTTCAGAAGTGAGCGGAAATCGTCAGAATGTCATTCATATTTATTGAGGGGAAGTCTGCATCCGTGATGGTGATTTGTTTTGATTTGTTCTGATATATGTAGTACCTATATAACATGCAATTCAGGTCAAACTTGCTCTGCACTTTTCGTCCGAACCCAAAAAAATTTGTGATTCTCTTCCGAGACCACACTTCCTTTTGAGGTCGTGCATTGACGGAGTAAAATGTCTTCAATCTTTCTCTTTCAGTTATAACAATCGTCTGGGGATCATTATTTAGGGGTAGTGGAGCAAACTTGATGTAAAATCGTATGAATGGAGAAATTGTGAGATCGATTTGTTCTGCATCTTGTATGGGTAGATCATAGTAAAAAAATGGTACAATGTCCAGATCATGAATTATCCCTTCACGACAAAGTGGGGATAAGCAAAACATCAGATTAGGATTGTCTTTAAGAGCTTGGATTCGAAAGCTCTCTTCAAGGGAGTGATCAAATTGGGCTTATGACTATCCTTCGGACTTATTGGATGTCTGCTCGGGGCTGTGAGGTTCCGAGACAGGCTTTTTCCCTTTGTCTTGATGTTGCTTGTTCAAGTCATAAATGACTTGTTGAATGTCTTTGGTGATTGTGAACTCTGGTGGTGGAGGAATCAGAGGCTCTTCCGGGATGTCATCAGGTTTCTGAAGAGGAGAACCTTCATCAATGGGAACTATTCTTGGAGAGGGGATAGGAGGAGGCATAGACTGGGAAGCTCAGAATGTATCAATCAATTGTGAGCTTCATCTTTTCCTTAGCCAATTCATGGCTTCATTGAAGAACATATGCCAAGGATGATGGCCAGGTAACAGGAGACCATATCATTTTCTCTTCCTCTGAAAGAACCTTCTTCGGAAAGTTTCTTAGAGCTTGAATCCCAACCACAACATTGGTGATGTACTCAATTTCATCATCATCTGATGGGGTACATATGGACAAAACTTGAATTTCATCATCGCCAGATTCATCTCGGAGACCGAACTCCGAGGCATGTTTCCAAGAAATGGTATGACCCCTTATGCGTGGTCCTTCTCCCCGTCTTGCATCGGATGGCCCAGCTTGTAAGGCAAGTCTGGCTGATTCTTTGACTTCGGATCCTATCGAATACATATCTTTCTCGTAAATCCAATGTAAAAAAGTTCTAACAAAACATCATCAGACCAGAGTAATTCACAGAATGCAGAAGCATGCAGTGTGTGCACTATAATCATCTCGAGCCCTTCTAATTGCGAAACGGAGTACCTGAAACATAAACTGAAAACCGTAAGCACAAATCTTAGTGAGTTCAACAAAATACCATACAACATCCAACCATGGATTATCATGCAACACAAATAAAAATAGTCGTCATAGGCTTCCGCCATGGTCATTATTTGGATTGTCATTGGCCCCCCATGGTCTTTATAAGGATTGCCATGGGCTCCCCTATGGTCTTTATCTGGAATGCCATGGGATCCACCCATGGTCTGACATTCAAGTGCCACGGGCTACCCCAGGGGTCTTCCATACAAGTACCACAGAGACAACTAGCATACCACATAACACGTAATGGGCCGACATTAGTTCCTTCGATCCATGGATATAGTGAGAAGACTCACCTCAACCGCTACGTGAATAATCCTACACCACTGTTGCTGTGAACCGGCTCCTGAACAAAGCCAAACAACCCAACACCATAATCAAAAACTAAACATGGCTAAACCATATGACAAGGCCCAAAGATGGCCCAACTAACCAGACGCACTAATGGCCCAAACCCATTGGGCCCACCAAGGCCCAAAACCAAAAGATCCACAAAGGCCCACTAATGGCCTAATTATCCAAATTGGACCCAACCCCCATATAGGCCTTATCCTAAAGCCTAATAATTTCCTTAGTCCCAAAAAGTTGATCTCAGATGACCCAAAAGGTCTAAAACAACAAGGTGGCCTAAAGATGTGAAGCCCAATGCACAACAAGCCCAAGCCCAACTGAACGACGTACGTTGGGCGTATGTTCTGCTATGTTGGGCGTACACGGTGAAAACTGGTTGCAAACATAACAAGGTATGTTGGGCATACCATTACTTACCCGGGGCGTAACCGGAATTTTTCCAAAACTCAAACCACGACTTAATCCTTTAAGTCCTTGCATCCAAACCTCAAAAGACCTTTGATCTAACATCTTAACGCATAAAGTCGGCACCTTTATGAATTTGTGTGACTCAATGGGACCTAACTACCATCTTAATCCATTAAGACCCATTATAATCCAACTAGAACATGCATGGACCATTCTAAAACATCAAGCAAGCATTTTTATGAACAAACAACATCAAAAGAGGCAAGATCTATCACTCCAAGCTCCTGGAGTGGCTCAAAATGACAAGGAGAACATAATACACCATAAAACTCTTAATATTCCCCTAAAATCAAACGAGAATAAGAAGATGTCAAGATAAGAACTTTTTACCCCCTGAAACTTCCCAAGAGTGTGAAGATTTTGGATCTATAACCCCAAGGATACACTAAGCTTGATCACCAAAATTCACTTCGTTGAAATGAAACTAAGAACCCTTCAAAATCACCGCCAAGCTCAAGAATACACCACAAAAGGCATTAGGGTTCGTAATGAGGCTCAAAGACAATGGAGGCTAATAAATGAACGAGCCTCGAGCTCATAAAAATGTTTAAATAGTGCCCAAAATTTAAAAGTTAGGGTTCGACACTCTGATCATTACGTTGGGCGTACCCCTAGCTTGCGTTGGGCGTACACACCCAGGCACGTGCCACTCAACATGCACACATGGGACCGCTTCGCTAATCTTTCCCATTAGGGGCTATTTATACCAAAAAACTTCAAATTGCCATAACTTCCTCATCGTAGATCCGTTCCCAATGAACTTTATATCCACGAAAAGGTGATGAGAAGCCCTACGCTTCTAACTGATGGGTTTGAGCCATAAGAACATTCCTATGTGCACATACAAACCCTAATGCTTGGATCTAGGTTTCTCTAATTGAACATGAAATGTATCCAAAACTTTGATTGATAGATCTAATGAAAACATTCATATCATAACACATGAAATCAGATCTGAAAGATTACCGTGAATTGCTTGCTTGAATCTTCTTGTCCTTGATCTTAGAGTCACAAATGTCACTCCTCTAATGGCTTACAAACACCAACTTAGCAAGAGGATGATTAGAGAGAGAGGGGAAGGTAAGAAAAGTCGTCCAGGGTTTCTTCAATCACAAGGGTGCCGATTTTCTTAGCCTTAAGGGTCTATTTATACTAGTGAACCTCCTAGGGTTCCACCCTTAAACCCTAATTGGATAACTTAGGCCCTAAGCAATCCAATCTCCTTATTGATAAGCCTTGGACGATTTCTAGGCCTTTCCTAACCCTAAAATCGTCCACTCCCTTATTCATAAGGAATCATAGCCCAAAGTACAACTATCATACAATTGACAGTTTATGCCCCTTTATTCAATTAATCACTTTAAGTCACCAAATTAATTCCTAATTAATTTATGACTTATATTAATCAAATAACAATATTATTATTCCTTATATTATTCTCATAATATATTAATAATATTTCTTCTCTCATTATAAATCATCCTGTCAAGTTGCTATGGTGAAGGCAACCCAAAAGGACCATGCACAATCGGGTCAAATACTTGCCAAATATAGTTGCAGCCTTAGACACTATTCCAACAGTCTCCCACTTGGATAAGTCTAGTAACTATATACACAAGCATAATCCAATTAGCAATCATAGCTCTCAAAGACACTGTCAAACTCTGATCTTATCATTCCTGTCCTTTAGATATGGGATCGTACAGTCCTCTGTTTAGATATCATGCAGACAATTCAATGGAACCAATTGTCCAGCAGTTGGTTTCTCGATCTCAGATTTATTCGACATAGAACTTAATCGAACACATCAATTTAGTTCTGACTGGGCCTGGCACATAAGTCAAAGCAAATCATCAAGCGGCCGAGATATCGCTTTTACCCTCTTAGGATAAAAGTAACAGATAAACTTCGACTTATATGCATTTACTTATTCATTAATCAATTATACACAACAATGCGTTTTATAACATCAATTTACTGATGCGGTTTCGCATTATCAATGTACAACCAATTAACAAATAACAAACCATATATTTAGGTTTTAAGACCATATGATATTATCATCTTGCGATCAACCTTTTCGTCACATTCCATAATGTGATTCCAGCAAGCGCGGGTTTGTTCCAATGCTCAAAACTAGTTCATAAGCACTCATGAACGTTGCAGCAAACTTTTGCTATGTCTAATACCATTTAGACAATCTACACACCAATTCATGACAATCTTCATTCATACCTACTTCCAACATATGAACGATTGTGGATTGTTTGAATAATTCGATTATTCTTAATAAACTCAATTATTCTGGAAGTCAAAACATGCAAAGTGAAACAATAGCTAAACAACTAACATAAGACAGTAACATTACTCATAAATAATACTCCTTTATTTAATCATCAAATGTTAATTACATTTATCTATTACACGTTTCTAATACTATCTAATCTGAACTAATATCATCCTTCTGCCCAATACTCCTAGCATGCTGCTAGTGCTTAACCCTACTCAGTCCCTTCGTAAGCGGATCTGCTGGGTTATCTTCTGATGATATCCTCCTAACCACGAGGTGTCCTTCTACTCGATGTCTAATGAAATGATATTTTCTGTCGATATGACGAGATCTACCATGATCCCTTGGTTCCTTGGTCAAGGCAACCGCTCCTTCATTATCACAGAAAATTTCCATAGGCTCCTTTATGGCAAGCACAACTCCAAGATCACTAATGAAGTTCTTCAACCATATTGCCTCCTTCGACGCTTCGCTCGCTGCAATGTACTCTGATTCGCACGTTGAATCAGCTACGGTTTCCTGCTTGGAACTTTTCCAAGTTATTGCTCCTCCATTCAAGGTAAAGACCCTGCCGGACTGCGAACGGTAGTTGTCCCTGTCGGTCTGAAAGTTGGCGTCACTATACCCTCACACCTTCAAGTCATCACTCCCTCCGAGTACTAAAAACCATTCCTTGGTCCTCCGAAGGTACTTAAGGATATTCTTGACCGCAATCCAATGGGCTCTGCCAGGGTTCCCTTGATATCTACTAACCATGCTCAAAGCAAAGGCTACATCAGGGCGAGTACAAGTCATAGCATACATGATTGAGCCAACTGCAGAAGCGTATGGTACTCGGCTCATTTCTGCTATTTCAGTTTCGGTACTCGGACTTTGAGTCTTACTCAACTTGGCATTACTTTGTATCGGTAATTCTCCCTTCTTCGAATTTTCCACACTAAAACGCTTTAGCACTTTATCCAAGTAAGTGTTCTGACTAAGTCCTATTAGTCTCTTACTTCGTTCTCTCACTATCCTTATACCCAAGATATAGGAAGCCTCTCCGAGATCCTTCATAGCGAAGCACTTCCCGAGCAAAGGACTTAACCTCCTGCAGTGTCGGGACGTCGTTTCCTATGAGTAGTATGTCATCAACATACAGAATGAGGAAGCTGACTATACTCCCACTGGCTTTGACATATACACATGATTCATCTTCGCTTCGTACAAATCCAAACTCTTTGACTTTCTCATCGAAGCAAAGATTCCATCTGTGAGACGCTTGCTTAAGTCCATAAATGGACTTCTTAAGCTTACACACTCTATTTGGATGCTTCAGATCCACAAACCCCTCTGGCTGAGCCATGTAAACATCCTCAGCCAACTTTCCGTTAAGGAAAGCGGTCTTGACATCCATTTTCCAAATCTTATAATCATGAAATGCGGCAATAGCTAGCATCACTCTAATAGATTTTATCTTCGCAACTGGTGAGAAGGTCTCATCATGGTCAACTCTGGGAGTTTGAGTAAAGCCCTTCGCAACCAATCGCGCTTTATATGTGTGTACGTTTCCATCCATGTCAGTCTTCTTCTTGAAGATCCATTTACACCCAACGGTCTTACGTCCGGGCACATTATCAACCAAATTCCAAACTTGGTTATCATACATGGATTGGATCTCGCGGTCCATTGCCTCCTCCCATTTTGCAGACTCCGGGCCTGCCATGGCTTCCTTATAGCTATTAGGTTCATCTAGATTTATTAGTATACCATCACTAATATACGTGTCCCCTTCGGTAGTAATATGAAAACCATAAAACTGGGGTTGAACTCTAACTCTTTCGGAACGTCTAAGAGGTAAGGACTCGTCAATCGGTTCAATCGGAGTCTCCTCCTCGGGTTGAGCGCCAGCGGTAGAAGTTCCATCATCAATCGATTCTTGAATCTCTTCAAGCTCGATTTGCCTCCCACTGTCTCCTTGGCTTATGAGTTCTTGCTCTCGGAAAACCCCTCTCCTCGCAACGAAGAAAACATTGTCATTCGGTCTATAGAAGAGATATCCAAAGGATTTCTGCGGGTAGCCGATGAAAATACATCGCTCACTACGAGGTTCAAGCTTTTCATGAGTATATCGTCTTACGAAAGCCTCGCAACCCCAAACCTTGATATGTGCTAACGAGGGAGCTTTCCCTGTCCACATCTCGTGAGGTGTTTTGGCAACCTTCTTAGTAGGGACTCGATTAAGGATATGGGCGGCAGTCTCTAAGGTATACCCCCAGAATGAGATAGGTAGTGAAGAACGACTCATCATAGAACGAACCATGTCTAACAAGGTTCAATTATGCCTTTCTGCCACACCATTCAACTGCGGTGTCCTAGGTGGCGTCAATTGCGAAACTATTCCACATTCTTTAAGATAGTCGTGGAATTCAAGACTTAGGTACTCTCCTCCTCGATCGGATCGAAGCATCTTGATTTTCCTGCCCAATTGATTCTCCACTTCATTTTTGAATTCTTTGAACTTTTCAAATGTTTCTGACTTTTTCTTGATTAAGTAAATATACCCATATCTACTATAGTCATCGGTAAAAGTCACATAGAAGCGGTTCTCATCCTTTGTGGTTGATCTAAAGGGTCCACATACATTGGTATGTATGAGGTCCAATAAACCCTCACCCCTTTCAAATGTGCTAGTGAAGGGTGCCTTGGTCATCTTTCCAAGTAAACAAGATTCGCATGTGTCATCTTCCCTAAGGTCGAATGACTCCAACACTCCATCCTTTTGGAGTTGGGCTATGTGCTTCTTGTTGAGATGTCCAAGACGACAATGCCACAAGGATGCTCTATCCATACTATTGGAAGAATCCATGCACAAAACATCAACAAGTTTGCCCTTGGATTACCGGCGAACTATGGTTCAATGGGTAAGCAAGCAACCACATGTTGAGACCCAGACCAGGGAAAAAGGTCTGGAAAGGTCAGAGGTGGGTGAAAAGAGGAAAATCGATGGATCTTCAGGGTCCAGCAAGAAAGGTAAATTCTCGAAATCTGGTTCGAGAGGAAGTGGAGGAAAGGTAGAGGCGAAATGGTGCGACAAGTGCAAGAAGAAGCATCATGGGAACTGCGGCGGGGAAACCACATGCTTCAAATGTGGAAAGCCAGGGCATTATGCCAACGACTGCACCCTCACCAAGAATGTTTGTTATGGTTGCGGTGAGGAGGGGCACATCTCAAGGGATTGTCCGAAAAAGAAGGAAGCAGCAAGACCCAACATTCCACCAACGCCAAAGGCGAGAGCATTCCAGATGACACTGGAAGCTGCTAAAGATGAAGCTGATGTCGCTTCAGGTACCTTTCTCGTTAACAAATTGCCTGCCCAAATTTTATTTGATTCTGGAGCCAACTACTCCTTTATATCGCATGAATTTTGTTGAAAACTAGCTTTGCCTATTGATAGACTAGATAATGCCTTATTAGTCAAAGTTGCTAGTGGCAAGTTTGTACCTGTTAGCTATCGTATGAAAAATATCTTAATTGATTTGAATGGGAATAAGCTCCACGAGGAATTATTGCCTATCGAACTTAATGGTTTTGACATCGTTTTGGGAATGGATTGGCTTAGCGCCAATGATGCCGAAATTTTATGCAAGAAAAAATAGTGAAAGTGAACCCGCCTGGGAAGGAATCGTTTATGGTGTATTAAGATAAATACAGAGTAAATTCTAGAATCATTTCTCTAATGAAAGCCAGAAAATGTTTGACCAAGGGGTGTACATCATACTTAGCATTCGTGATTGATGCTAAGAAGGAAAAGAAGGTGATGCAGAATATTCATGTTATGTATGATTATCCGGAAGTATTTCACTACTAGAAAAACAGCCTTTTACGATGCTCATTGCGCGTCGTAAAGGGCTCAGACGATGCGCAAATGCGCGTCAAGGAAGGCCCTGTCATAAAGAGAGACGACACGCATTTACGACGCTCATTTACGACGCACGTTTATGACACGCAATGCGTATCAAGAAAGGCCCTGTCATAAAGGAAGACGACACACATTTGCGTATCGTAACCTTATGACGCGCGTGTTAATGACACGCAATGCGTATCAAGAAAGCCCATGTCAAGAAAGCCCATGTCATATATGCAGATGACACACATTTTTGTGTATCATAATTTTAACTGTTTAAAAAAAAATATTTATAGATTTACTAATTTTCAAATTAAATTTCCATTTCATGTCTCATAATAGAAAATAAAATACCATATACAAAAAATATAATACATTGCACAAAAGTTGATGTCATACAAATAATCATTCCAATAGTAGACAAATGGATAAATCTCAAAGGGATCAAAAATATGTTTGTCTTCTAATAGAACTTATCCACAAAAAAGTAATGAATTTGCTATTGAACTTATACACAAGAAGAAGGTGTTTGAATTCAGAAAATGTCGCAGCAACTGAATTGGCCCCGGAAGCTTGTGATTTGACTGCAACTGAGATAAGGATACCATGTTTACTCTTCCTAAGCTTACTAAACAAACTTGACAATAAGATAATATAAAACTGAATTATTATTAAGATTAAGCCATAGATGCACTCAAGCTATACAATAAGATAATTGGGTAGATTTTTCAAAGTACAATGTTCTAATAAGAAAAAATGAAATTAGGATGTTATAAACTTGTAATAAATAAATAAATCAATGAAAGTGCATTGTTACTTTATGAATCTAACCCTAAAAAAGCTATAGAACTGAGGAGGCGAAGATTACCACAACTTTATTTTGCAGCATGAATGTCCCCGTTATGATGAATACCTGTTGATGACAAGAAACCAAATTATCAAGATAAAAATAATTATAAAATTTCTTGCATTTTGCATAAATATGTGCAAATATTATCTTATATTAAGTAATAAACTAATAGTAGCATGCAATTAATGAAGTAGACATATTTAGTCCCTGAAAAACTTACAGATAAAACATTCTTTATAATGGATGCACAATTTAAAGTCAACGAGAGAGCAAATCCAGTCAACATGGCTATGAATGGATAACTTGTGAGTAGTGGTATAGACACAACCTACACAAAACATATTCAAGACCTCACTTATCAAACAAACATCCCATTTTTCAAGATTCATATATAAAACTTTTTTTCTCTCATGCAAAATCAATAATTACATCAAAAATGAATAATTAAATTAAACAAATGGTAAAAGAAAAACTAAATTAAAGAAAAATTGCTTACTCCTGCAAACGAGCTACTACTATAGGGCCAAATATCCTCTCTATAATTGGATACAATGTGAACTGGAAGTGTAAATCATATTCATACCTGTTTATAATCAGGGAGCACCTATGAAACATCATTATGTAGCTCCTCGCTTCTAATTTCCTACAAGTGTAAATCAATAGTAAATATGCATCAAGCCAAGGGCAAAAGGTGGAATTTTTAATACCTGACTTAGGAGCTTTGGTATGTCTATTGTTGAAAATGTGATCTCATGCATAGGCCTGCACTATCCCAGTTTAAAAGGTACATTTAGTTAGACGATTGTGTACAAAAGCTAATAACTGTTCTGATTTCTAGTGGCTTGGGATTAAAGGACTTACAACAAATCTTGTAAGAGCATACATAAACAAATAAAATCCATAACAATAATGGAATAGATCATTACATTCCATTATCATGTTTGGTTGGCTAGAGGAAATGGAATGAATTTTAGTCAATTCCATGCGTATAGTTGCACGATTGCTATAACAGAAAATAAGAGGCTGTATACAAACGCCAGGTGTCTCTGTATGTTGTATTGAACTAATACCCTTTGAATAACATACTTCAGCTTCTGATAAATCTCCATTCTTATAAGCCTCGTTTCCCCTGCACAAATCAATTTATTTCAGAAATCAAAAGCATATTAGGTTTATACAAATGTAAAATATCAAAAAAAAAGGGGGGGGGAGGGGGCTAAAACAACAACTTTTCGCCAACTGTCACATGTTTCTTGAGCTGTAGCCTTTGCGTGCTCCCTGTTACCAGGTTTATGAGAATGGGACACATTAACATAGCCAGTTCTCAGCTTATACATCTTCTGATGTGGCTGTTGTCTCACTGCCATGTCAGCACTAGCAAAAGATGTAACAGAAGGTGAATACATAGATTTTCATGTCAAAAAAAAACTTACAAGAACAACTAGCGGATCACGAGTAAGAGCAAGGTCATTGATCATGTTAATAGGAAGCATGTTCCCATCTCGATCTATTGTGTTCACTAGAGTCTCATCAACACATTCTAGCTTTGAGTCTTTCATCATTGGTATATGGCTGACACTTCACTTGATAGACCACATCCTAATTATGTATCACAAATAAACATATTTTATGCTAATATTAAGCTAAATCTGTTTCATGTAAGCAAAATAGCAGTTTATATATATATATATATATATATATATATATATATATATGTATATATATATATATATATATATATATATATACCTCCATCTACAATTTCTCCTTCAGTATTTCTGGAAATATGGAATGCCAGAGAAAATATGGTTCCATTTGAAAAAGATTCTGTTGTCTCACATCCCTACATCATATCAAAAAGAAACACTTTCACTTTGTGAGAATCCATAATTACAAGATATTGCCATTTATCTTATGATGATGATTAATGAAAATGAAATCCAAAAGTCAAACAACAAATGGACAGATATATGATTACCTCAGAATCCACAGACATGTTGTTGATTGCAATATAAGAATCATTGTCCAAACATATGCCTCTAGCATTTAAATTAGTTGCATCAACATTCTCCTTGCTATCCTTTGGGTGGGTGGCTGCTGCTAGTTACAAAAGATATAGATACATAAAGCATCCAAATTTATAATCCTCAGTGAACAAAAAGTAATAATAATGTCAAAAAATAAAAAAGGGTAACCAACTAACCTGGTTTTTTTTCTAGCAGAGGATGTAATCATATGAGAGGCTTTGTTCTCTTGGTTGTTGACATCTTCAGGCACCTTCTTCTGAGTTTTTGAAACTTTTGGACTAGCAAGTGCTTTAGAAGAATTTCTTCCCATTGCTACTTTCTTGGTTTGCATCTCAAACTTGGGAAAGAACCAGATTCAGATGCTTAACAACTTCAATTTTTTGGTGGATATGTTTACAAGTTGTGATCTTCCACAGATTGTCTGACTGGCATAAAGTTGCCTAACAGATTGGGAAATTTTATTTTAAGTTTGAACAACAACATGAATAATAATAATAAAGAATAGATATTGAAATGTAAAGAAACATATGGGCAGGGGTGTGATGCTTGCCTGGATTGTATTGTGTGCAAGGTATCTTTGGTTACTTCCTTTAAAGCTGACATCAACCCGTTCCCAGCTTATTTGACTCAATCCCTTAATCATCATTTCTGCATTTTTAATTGATGGTATTAGAATTCATATAACTCAGCAGTTGAATAATGAATTGGTTGCTACCTTCCATGCTGGCAGTGGCAGTGGCAGTGACTGTCTTAGTCTTGTGGGTTTTGGGCTGTGGGTCCAGAGAGGTTTCTTATTTTGTGACATTTTTTGCATCTTCCTTGAGAATCTGGGGATATCTACCACTTCTCACAAGATTTTTAATCTATAAAAATACTGAGATAAATTAATTACACTATACCCAGTAGTATTATTTTATTTTATTTTTTTTACCTTAGGCAGCTGAATCTGATGACGGATTGATGATGTGCTCCATCCCACAAGATCTATTTCAAGTGCTTGAGTTAAGGAAAAAAAACATCCAAAACTTAGTGGTAGATTTTTTCAGGAAAAAATATTAGGATACGGTCTGAATGGACATTTGCATAAACAACACGGCATTTGAACGAATGCAATGCGGATCTACAAAATCAACCACAAAATTCATGCAAACAGATCTCCAAATTCTCCTTCTTTTCTACTGTGTTTAGCTGAAAAGGGGGGGGGGGGGTGTCAATGAAAGACTTACATGAACTTTAGGTGTTCTGAATCATTGGCCATCTGAACCAAGAGAGGGGTTTGTCTCTGTCCATTAGCCTTGTCTTTCAAATACAGATGTCTTCCTGTTCTTCTAACCACCACTGAACTGTGGCACCCTACTTTCTCAAGGCCTCTGACTCCACAGAACATTGGGACCTGAAACCACCAACACTTCCATCAACTATTTCCAAATAATTAACTCACAATTTACAAACCTGTATGTGTCCTCTTGAGCCAAGGTGTGGAGTCACAACTGTAATAAAGTTAATAGCCTCAACTCCAGCAATTTTTCCAGATCTGTCTTGGTATGTTTGATTCTGTGTGTAGAGCTTAGCAATAGCATATCTTGATATCAGGCCACCAAGTGAGTGACCTATAAATGATATCTTTTCAACTTTAGGATTGCGTTCTATCACAGATATCACCTGCAACCAAAACCACCACTTTTACTTCAAACTACAATGCTGTGTCATAGCAGAAATGAATATTTCTAGGTCTTGGATTTAACCCTAAAAAATATTAAGGAGGAAGATACTCACCTCATCTGCTAATCTGCTTCCCATCACATCAATTCCATCAAGTGTTGCTAGTGCAGAGTTACGTCTGCTGCCTGTAGAGCATATCGATACACAAGATATAGTATGGAAAATAAAAATGATAATACCAATAATACAACCAAAGTTCAACAACACTTTTAACCAACACTAATTCTTTTTCTCAGCTTCCAGTAATAACATCAAGTTCATAAACATTTGGGATGCACAACTGAGAAGTATCTTCTGAAAAGAGGAGACGAGTGATATAGAAATGATTACAGTGAACAATAAGATCCTTGGGATACTTATTTAACAACTTCTAATAAATTTTTTTGGTAAATATGTTTATAAGTTGTGATCTTCAATTTTTTGCATCTCAAAACCCAAGTCTCTACGAGAGTTCACGGCACAGCATTCACCTGTTACGAAATCAAATTTTACCAAACCCATATAAGCAATAGATCGAACACCTTATCTGCACGACCCAAACAAACTACTTAAAAAGATGATCAAACTGAACACCTACCTCAAGAGTACGAGAAGCTGGGAATGCTATTGTCAAGGACTCGGCAGGAGCTGGCGAATCGAAACAAACAGAGACTACAGCAGCGAGCCCGATCAAACCTTTAGCGATTGAATCAATCAATTTCTTATTGGATTCAACTGATTCATTCGAATTTGCCTTGGGTAAAGCTTGAGGTGGTGTTGGTACTTTACACTTGCTATGGTAACCATTGAAATTGGAAGAAGATAATCGGTACTTATAGGGAAAAGTTGAAGAGGTTGGTGTTTGAGGGGTTTTGGTGTAAATTGATGAAATGGGTGAAGAATTACTAAGATCGAGATTAGGTCGGCGTACAACATCCATGGTAGATACTCTAACTGGGGGATTTAGGGGGTTTGTAGATCATAATCAAGATGAAGGGATTTATGGGAAATGAATGAGCAAGTGTAATGGTTAGATTTAGGGGGATTTATGGTAATCCCTAAAAATCGGACCCAAAAATCTTTATATCGGGTTTACAAATACACAAACCACGCTTTTTCCTTTTTGTTAGAACCAAGTGAAGGTCAGATGACGGCGACGATAGTGGTAACTGATACACAAGGAAAACCTTTTCAACCACCATGAAACAATTAAGACAAAGTTACAATGTTTTCGTTGCTTCAGCCTTCGGTGTGTGATTCGCGGCGACGACGTGATTAGGGCAAGAGGGAAACAACCATCGAAATAGAGAAACAAAAGGGGAGATTCGATTGTGAAGATGAAGAAAAGAAGGTAGAAAAGAAAGGAGGGTTTTCAAAATTTTAGGGTTTCGTTTCCCCCCGTTATCTTCTCAAGGTGCGTTTCCTTAAAGTTATAAAGCGACACCTACAGAAGACGCACGCTTAAGATAAAGCGCCCTCCGTGTTTTTAATTTTTTTTCTTGAAACACTAATTTAAGGGCACACAAAAATGTGTGTCCACTATCCTTCAAATTTTGGAAGTCTGACAATATTTTTAAGGACACCCAAAAATGTGTAACGTGAATCAGCGAGTGTCATTGTTTGTGCGTCATTAAAGGCTATTTTTCTTGTAGTGTTTCCCGAAGATCTTCCTGGATTACCACCCGATCGGCAAGTAGAATTTCGTATCGACTTGTTGCCCAAAACAACGCCAATTGGAAAAGCACCTTATCGATTAGCACCGACGGAGATGAAGGAGCTGATGATGCAACTTCAGGAGTTATTGGACAAAGGTTTCATTAGACCTAGTTCATCACCTTGGGGAGCTCCGGTGTTATTCGTAAAGAAGAAAGATGGAAGCATGAGGATGTGCATTGATTATAGAGAGCTGAATAAGGCAACAATAAAGAATAGATATCCGTTGCCAAGGATTGATGACCTATTCGATCAGCTACAAGGTTCAAGTTATTTTTCAAAGATCGACCTAAGGTCAGGATATCATCAGCTAAAGGTGAAATAGCAGGATATAGAGAAGAATGCATTCAGAACACGATATGGACACTATGAGTTCTTGGTTATGTCATTTGGATTGACCAATGCTCCAACATCATTCATGGATTTAATGAATAGAGTTTGTAACCCGTTCCTTGATAAATCTGTGATAGTGTTCATAGATGACATTCTCATTTACTCAAAGAGCCAAGAGGAGCATGGCAGACACTTGCGAGAAGTTTTGGAAGTCTTGAAGAAGGAGAAGTTGTATGCGAAGTTCACCAAATGTGATTTTTTGATTCGTGAAGTCCAATTCTTGGGTCTCGTGGTCAACCAAGAAGGGATAATGGTTGATCCAGCGAAGATCGAAGCTGTGATGAAGTGGGAACAACTAAAAAGTCCCACGGAGATCCGAAGCTTTTTAGGATTAGCCAGATATTACCGAAGGTTTATCCAAGGCTTTTCTTTGATCGCTAGTCCATTAACAGCTTTGACCCACAAAGGAGCTACTTATGCTTGGAGTGATAAGTATAAAGAAGCATTCGAGAAGCTAAAGAAGAAACTATGCGAGGCACTGATACTTTCTCTACCCGATGGAGTTGAAGACTTCGTTGTTTATAGCGATGCATCTGGGGTTGCATTAGGTTGTGTACTGACCCAAAGGGATAAGGTGATCGCGTATGCATCTCGACAGCTGAAAGAGCATGAAAAGAACTACCCGACTCATGATTTGGAGTTGGCAACGGTGGTTTTTGTAACGCCTGTGTTTCCGGGCTTGCCATTTGTAGCAATGTAATAGTCTAGGTTAACCTTTGTAACCCGTTTTGAAATAATAAAGATTGTATTATTTAAGTATTGTGTGTTTTGTGCTTAATTGCTTAATTATGTGGTTTGATTAATTAAGAATAAAAATAATCGTCAAAATTTAAGTGTGAAATAAACTTAATATCTTTAAATAATCTTGTAGTAGTTGAAACGAGGTTTCCGAATATATATAGAACGCCCAAATCTGACTTCGTATGAGGAAGTTATGATTTATCGAAGTTTCGGCTTAGCAGTGTGCAGCTGGAAATACTCGATTTGAGATCGAGCAGTTTTTAGCCAAAGCAATCTAAACGAGGATCGAAGGTCTCGTTGTTGGTATCGAAGCAATAAAAAGTTAGGCGAGAATGGACGTCAAACGAAGAAGTTATGAATTTATAACGAAGTTTTTCTGTCGCGGCCTATTAAAAATAAATAATAAAAATAAATCGAAATTAGCCGACGGAGTCTAAACGAAATTTGTAGAGCGTAGTCTCACCTTCGCGTGGATATAAAGAACGTTGAAAACGGAGTTCGTATGAACAAGATATGAATTTCCGAAGTTTATAAATTATTTTGTATTTAAATTTAAATGGAAATTCGGAAGCATTATCCGAAGCGAGTCACCGGTCTGATCCGAGGTACGCCCCGCATACTCGAGTACGCCCCGCATACTCCGAAGGTGTCGACATCGCAGCAAGTGGCTTCGGATGACGCATGCCATGACGACTTCGAGGCTCCAGCCTCCTATAAATAGGATCCGAAGGCAGCCGAGTCTTTTGCCAATTTCTTCTCTTCTCTCTCCCGTTTTGCATCATTTTGCGTGCCAGAAATATCCCGAAGCCCCGGTATTATTCTCGAGCCCCGAGGCAAGTCCCGAGATCCCGAAGATCCCGAGAAGTGCGGTTCCCGAGCCGAAGCTCTGCCCGCGAGAAGTTCGATTTTTGAAGAGATCTTCCAGATCTGCTGAGGATTACTACTTTTGCAAGTCGTAGTGCTGTCCGATCATCTTCTGATCAAGTGAGTGTGTGGATACTTTCTTCTAACGCATAATTATGAAGTATTTTATACAGAATACGTATTATGTGTATATTGTTGTTTATATGTGTGAATGTGTATTCACTTTCTTCTAACTCATAGATATGATTTATTCTCTATGAGATATGTGTTATGTGTGTGTGCCTCATCTGTTATGTGATATATGTGTTGATTAAAGCATGCTATACAGGTTTTTAAACTATGTATACAAATGTATATTTTTATCTACTAATATGTTGGGTAGAACATGGGTAGATAGTTGGTGTGTAATAAACAGATGAGAGGCCTCGTTGTTGTTTGATTTAGTGATCCAGCGGAGTTTAGATGACGACCACATACTTTTCTAGATAGTATTGTGGAAACATTAGCAGGTTCGCCACTTGTAGGTGTTAATGAACTTGGGTGTTCATTCGCTGTACTCCATCCCCCTCATGGTTGCCTTATTTGACTTATATTGCTGAGGTACCCCCGAAGCATGTGTTGTCGCCCCGATGAAATATTCTTAGACTAGGTCCCTTATGTTAGTTGTTTTAGGGACATAAAGTGAGAATAACAGGAATGGGTAATTGGGTTATTGTTGGTTGGTGAAAATTAAATATGATTATTTATTGTGGGTTGAAAACCCTATATGCTCACCAGGCTCCCAAGCCTGACCCACTCAGTTTTAATTGTATTACAGGAAGTGGCGCAAGGGCATGAGATGGATGAACCATCAGTTGTTTTGATTGCAAGTCTGTATATGTTTATATTTGTTGAATGACTTGTAATGTATTCGTTTATGCTTATTGGTCTGTATCAGAACATGACACCCCGAGTTTTGATTATAATGAAAATACATTTCTTTTATGAAATGCTTTGGTAAACATTGTTTTATCATGTTTTGTTTTTGGGAACAAATTCCGCAACTCTTTCAAATCAAAAGGATTTACTCTGAAAATATTTTTAAAGCATAAATGAAAATCGGTCTTTTCTGGCCGAGATTTTTGGGATGTCACAGTTTTCGCTCTGAAAATATGGAGGCATTACCTCTATGGCACAAAGTGCAAACTTTTCACTGATAACAAGAGTCTCCAATATCTCTTTGGTCAGAAAGAATTGAATATGAGGCAACGACGCTGGCTAGAATTACTTAAAGACTACGACTGTGAGATACTTTACCACCCCAATAAGGCTAATGTTGTTGCTGATGCTTTCAGTCGGAAAGTCAATCTTGAAATGAGAAGGCCAAGAGCGTTGAGAATTGAAGTTGTCTCGACTATTTTGGAAAGTATAAAGAAAGCTCAAAGCGAAGCTTCTGAGAAGAATGACCGAAAGGAGGAACGTTTGGGCAAAACGTTGGTGTTCGGTGTAAGCAGTCATGGACTGAAGGTATTCCAAGATCGGATTTGGATACCTAAGTCAGGAGGAATAAGATATCTTCTGATGGAAGAAGCTCACAAACCCATGTACTCCATTCATCCCGGTAGCACAAAAATGTATAGGGACCTGAAACCCTATTATTGTTGGCCGACGATGAAGCTTGACATTGCGAAGTATTTGGCGGAGTGTGTGACCTTTGCGAGAGTCAAGGCACAACATCAGAAACCATACGAGAGTTTGGAACCTTTGCCTATGCCTATGGGTAAGTGGGAAGACATTGCTATGGATTTTGTCACTAAACTGCCCAGAACAAAGAATGGTCACGACATGATTTGGGTGGTCGTTGATCAATTCACTAAGAGTGCGCATTTCATAGAAGCCAATGAGAAATGGTCTATGGAAAAGCTTGCGAATTCTTACATGAAGGAAATTATGAGGCTTCACGGTGTTCCGTTAACGATTGTGTCAGATCATGATAGTCATTTCACCTCACGATTTTGGAAAAGTCTACAAGAGGAATTGGGTACCAAGTTGTGTTTAAGTACAGCTTACCATCCGCAGACTGATGGTCAGAGTGAATGGACGATACAAACACTTGAAGATATGTTGAGAGCATGTACCCTGGAATTCCTAGGTAATTGGGATGAACATTTACCATTGGTAGAATTTTCCTACAATAATAGTTTCCACTCGAGCATAAAGATGACACCTTATCAAGCTTTGTACGGACAGAAGTTTCGTACGCCGTCTTGTTGGCTTGAGGCTGGGGAAAAGCAGTTTATGGGACCAGAGATAGTCCATCAAACTGCTGAAAAGTTGAAAATAATTAGGGAGAGAATGTTAGCAGCTCAGGATCGTCAAAAGAGCTATACTGACAAAAAGTGAACGCCGATGACTTTTGAAGTTGGAGATTCGGTTTTGCTTAAAGTCTCGCCATAGAAGGGACTTATAAGATTTGGTAAAAGGGGAAAATTGAGTCCAAGGTTTATTGGATCGTTGAAAGTTCTTCAGAGAATTGGGAACCAAGCTTACAAGCTCGAACTACCAGAAGAACTTAATGGAATTCATAACACTTTTCATGCGTGTTATTTGAGGAAGTTCACGGGAGAAGTTCCCGACATGATACCACTTTCGGAGTTAAGGATCGATGAGAACAAAAGGTTGATTGAAGAACCAGAAGCAATTGTTGCCCAAAAGACTAAGAATTTGTGACGTAAGATGGTTGAGTTAGTGCTTGTCCGATGGAAACACGCGAATAGGCCGAATCTCACCTGGGAGACGGAGAGTGACATGATGAGTCGCTATCCGCATTTGTTTGCTGATGTGTGATTTCGGGGACGGAATCATTCTAAGGTGGGGAGAATTGTAACGCCCGTGTTTCTGGGCTTGCCATTTTTAGCAATGTAATAGTCTAGGTTAACCTTTGTAACCCAAATTTGAAATAATAAGAACGTATTATTTGAGTATTATGTGTTTCGTGCTTAATTATGTGATATGATGAATTAAGAATAAAATGAGCGTCAAAATTTAAGTGTAAAATAAACTTGATATCATTGGATAATGTTGTAGTAGTTGAAACGAGGTTTCCAAATATATATAGAACGCCCAAATCTGATTTTCTGAAGTTTCGACTTGGTAGTATGCAGCCCGAATACTCGATTTGAGATCGAGCGGTTTTTAGCAGATACAATCTAAACGAGAATCGAAGGTCTCGTTGTTAGTAGCGAAACGATGAAAAGTTAGGCGAGAACGGACGTCGGACGAAGAAGTTATGATTTTATAACGAAGTTTTTCTATCCCGGCCTACTAAAAATAAATAATAAAAATAAATTCAAAATTAGCCGACGGAGTCTAAACGAAAGTTGTAGAGCGTAGTCTCACCTACGCGTGGATATAAAGAACGTCGAGAACGGAGTTCGTATGAGGGAGATACGAGTTTTTGAAGTTTATTAAATATTTAATAATTAAATTTAATTCTAAATCTTGGTATTATCCGAAGAGGAGTCAGCGGACTCATCCGAAGTATGCCCAGCGTATTGGTGTACGCCAAGCGTACCACTCGAGTGTGCTGAGTTTGTATGCGATGACGTAGAGGACCGATAACGCAAGGGATGACGACAACCGAAGCATTACGCCCCGCGTACCCCGAAGTTACGCTCAGCGTAACCCCGAGGATCAGACCCTATAAAAAGGGATGCGAAGCCAGCTTCTTCCTTTTACAACTTCTTCCTTTTCTCTCTAGATTTGGCCTCGTTTAGCGTGCCATTTATACCCCGAAGCCCCGGTAATATTCCCGAGCCCCGAAGCAAGATCCGAAGCCCCGAGGATCCCGAAGAGCGTTATTCCCGAGCCGAAGCTCTGCCTGTGAGGAGCCCGGTTCTTGTGAAGATCTGCCAGATCTACAGAGAAACACTACTTCTGCAAGCCGTAGTGCTGCCCAATCATCTTCAGATCAAGTGAGTGTGTAGTCATTTTCTTCCAACGCAATATTATGAAGTATTTTATATAAAATACGTGCTACGTGTATATATTTTGTTGTTATATGTGTGGATGTATATTCACTTTCTTCTATCTCATAGATCTGATTTATTCTCTATGAAATACGTGTTATTTGTGTGTGCCTCATCTGTTATGTGGAATATGTATTGATTAAAGCATGCTATACAGGTTTTTAAACTATTTATCAAAATGTATATTTTTATCTACTAATATGTTGGGTAGAACATGGGTAGATAGTTGGTGTGTAATAAACATATGAGAGGCCTCGGTGTTGTTGGTGTTATTCTAGTCATTCAGCAGAGTATGGATGACGACCAGAGACTATTTTAGACTGTCCTGTGGAACACTAGCAGGCTCATAACCTGTAGGTGTTGTGAACGACATGTTCACCGGTGTACTCTATCCCTCTCATGGTTGCCTTTAGGATATTTATTGCTAAGGAAGCCCCTTTGCAGTAATGTCCGTCCCGATGAAAAATCCTAGACTAGGTCCCTTATAATAGATGTTGTTTTAGGGACGTAAAGTGAGGATAACGGGAATGGGTAATCGGGTTTATTGTTGATTGTTAAATTAAATATTTATTGTGGGTTGAAAACCCTATATGCTCACCAGGCTCTCAAGCCTGACCCACTCAGTTTAATTGTATTACAGGAAGTGGCGCAAGGGCATAAAATGGATGAATCATCAAGTTATTTTGTTTAGAAGTCTGTATATGTATATATTTGTTGAAAGACTGGTAATGTTATCGTTTATGCTTTATGGTCTGTATCGGATTATGACATCCCAACTTTTGATTATGAAATGAAATCATATTTCTTTATGAAATGTTTTGATAAAAACCTATCTTATCATGTTTTGTTTTTGGGAACAAATTCCGCATCTCTTTTAAAATCAAAAGGATTTACTCTGAAAATGTTTAAAAAGCATAAATGAAAACGGTCTTTTCTGGCCGAGATTTTGGGGATGTCACATAGATGGGCCATAGTTTAGGCCTTGATGATTATATGATATTGGGCCATTGGAAATGCAAAATGTTTGGACTAGACTAAGTAGTTGGGCCTTTAATTGTGACCATGTAAGGGTTTGGGCCCAATTTGGAAAATTAGGCCATATGTTGGGCTTTGGCCCAATACTTGACTTTTGGGCCTTTGGAGTGTGAGTTGGACCTTGGGCTTGGAACCCAATTATTAATTGGGTGTTGTTTGATTTTGGCAGTTCGGGAATCTGTCAACCAGCAGCTGGAGTTTCATCTGCAGGACTTCAGCAGTGCCTGGTGAGTTATCCTCAGGGTCTAAGGCACCAAGGCCGGCCCTTTATGGATTGTATCCGATTATGGCATGATATGTTTATTGATTACATCCTGGTAGTTGGGATGGTGATATGCTTATGCATAGTGACCTATTTAGGTTAGTGTCCTGGTTATAGGATGATGCTATTTTAGTGACCAGTTAGGACTGTATCTCGGTTATTGGGATGTTGAAATGATTAGCGATATGTTAGATCGGTTTGAGTGTTATATGATATGAGCTAGCGTATGATATTTATATGCACATGTTTGTTTGATTGGGGGTTGGGTTAAGGCGGTACTGCTTTATGTTGTAGTCCAACATACCCGGTGAGCGGTCCGGATAGGCTGTAGGCCCTGCGAGGCGGTCCAGTCATGTCGTAGGCTCGGGAGCGGTCCAGATAGGTTGTAGGCCCTGCGAGGCGGTCCAGTCAGGCTTAAGGCTCATTATGCATGTTGTTCTGTATTTTTTATATGATATGGTTATATTTGTATGACGTTGGTATTTTGGGGAAACTCACTAAGCTTTGTGCTTACGGTTTCAGTTTATTGCTTAAGGTACTTCAGATATCTCGGCAAGGCGAAGGCGTGACCATACACATCCTCGTGTTTTGGACTTATGGTGTCTGGGATAATCTGATATTAAACTATTTTGAAAACATTTTGTAATAATTAATGGTTTATGGATCTTTGAAAAAGTTTTAAATTGGCTTCATTTTTATAGGTGTTACACTTGAACCTTGCGATTGATGCCCATGGCATAAAGATACCCCAATACTTATTCCACTGAATTGAAAATCCTGCACAAAACACTCACGACACTCGACTCGAGATCTTACCTAAAAAGCCACTCAATACACAACTCATAACCCGAGATCCATAAATCTACACTTGCATTTCACACTAAAAGCTTCTGATTCCCGACGACCCCTCACTTAACCAATATAAATGATCCCCAAATCAACTCTGAGACTAACAGTCTCTCACCTGGTCCAACCACTAGGTTCCCAAGAGTCCAAACAATAAGGCAACCATAGGAATTAACCCTTCTGCGCACACACTGACCACCCACTTTATCCTGCAGCTCAAGATCCAAGACCTTGACCCAACGGTTTCTACCAGATCCAACCTGTGTTTCCATAGACACATGCGAACCTCACCCACGACCCCACCCCTTGAGGGCTACTCAGACCCGACTCTGCCTCGGACCCCAATTGTCCTCAATCCTAAATAGAAAAAAAATACTCCCCGACAATCCTAGCCAGCGTGCCCAAGGCACGAACTGATTTCCCTTTTTGCACTCATGACCACCTCCAACAATAATCTACCTCGAACTAGCGAATTCTACGATCCCATCACAGTCTTACAACATCTATAGCCAACCATAGCCTTGCCATACCCTAATCATCACCAATACATGCATCCTGAGCTGCAACCTGAATCCAACTACATCCCAACGGATGTCCGGGACATACTTCGAATCTTGAAGTCCTCACCCTGGACTCAACCACAAGTCTATTATGCATATTAGAGGAGACGTCATTCCACAGTTGGAAGTTTCTTGAACTCCCACCGACACCACCTCAATCTGAAAAGCCCCTTGAGTTGCCTCTCTCCGCCTGACCAGGATATGAAACTTGTCCTAGTTCCACGCCCTTCCTAACTTTTGTGAATCCTGATCGATTCTCCCCCACTAGGATTCGATGAACCTCACTCTCACCTCTTAGTTTTGATGGATCTCCGACCCGCCTACCACAAATAGCACGAATCGTCTATGATCTATGTTAAGCAATACTATCGTTTCATTGCTAGCCAACTCTATGATCACCCAACTCCTGAAACCCTGAAGGATACTCCTGAACCTTAGCCAATCTGATAATCCAAATCACCTCTCATGATACCATACTAATTCTCTGATTTATTATGCTGGCGGCAAAAACCATAGCCCTTGCCCTGAACTGATAAATCCTCATCCCATCTCGCACACTCGAAGAATCTTTGAATTGTAGTTGACTGCCACCTGAGAAAATATAAAGCTCCTCTGACATTTCCCATGACCAACAACTCACAATGTCGAACTGAATTTAAAAGATCACCCTCCCGAATCACAGCTACGAACTCAACCCCTTACAACCACCATAGGACCAATTCCATCAAGATTCCAAATTACCAAAATACACTCAAAAGTCAAACTTGGTCAACCATGGTCAAAGTCAAAGTCAACAGTCAAGGTCAACAATCCATGTTGACCCAACTCGTCGAGTTCCCTCAGTGTTCAGAAAACCAGGGAAAAACCCTAACCAACTCATCAAGTTATCTCATTAACTCGCTGAGTTTACTTAGAATCCAAAAAGCGGGAAAATCCAACTCAACTCGTCGAGTTCCTTCAGCCTTTTCTTATTCGGTCCTTTCCAGACAAATCCAAAGCCCCAAACTATATATCCATTCCCCTAGGGTTGAGATACCACATAAAGTTTCTAACTTTACATCCATGCATTGCATCAAATGGGTTAAAACACTTATATGAAGCTTAATAAGGGGTTTAGGACATGGAGGATGGCCAAAGCTTGATAAAGCTTAAGTCTTCAGACCTAAGGGGCCTAGAGGTGTCCAGATCTGAAGTTACAACTTTAAATCATGCTCATCTTCCAAAAGTGGATCCAAAACAGGCTAAAAGACACTAAACTTCCATAAGAGAAGATCTAAGAAATGGAAATCAAGGGTAAAGACTTTTTACCTCCAAATGGTTGCTAATACAATGTAAATGTCGGGTCTACAGCTTCTCCCTTCACTCCAACCTTTTTAAGCTCCAAGTTCCTTCACAACCACACCAAAATCACTCTGCAAGGCTCTCATACACAGACAAGAAGGTAGAAGGCTCGAGCTAGGGTTTCTCTAGACAATAAGGTGGTGAGGGAGGACAGTAAGGGGACTTAAGGTCCTTTAAATAGGGTGCAAACCCTAAAAATTAGGGTTTTCATGCACAACCTCAAGTCATCGATTTGGGGTCCTCCAACTCGTCGAGTAGGTTCAATAATCAACACGGCCTTATTAGTTTCTACACGTCGAGTTGGGTCCTCCAACTTGTCGAGTAGGTCTTATGTGATGTATAAAACCCTTAAAATTTCATACATGGGAGTCGGGATGTTACAAATCTCCCCCACTTGAACACGACTTCGTCCTCGAAGTCTACTGCGGTGAACAACTCCGGATAATACTCCCGCATCTCATCCTCTGGCTCCCAAGTCCACTCGGATCCCCTCCTGAGATCCTCCTGTGTTTGCACCTGACCTTACCCCCTCTTTCCCAGGTGCTCCAAGTCGATATCTTGCTCACAAAATGATAGAGTGTGAGCTCCAACGTTGGCCAGAACCTTAACACGAATTACAACGAAGCGCTCAATACAACTCTCCAACGTCTTCTCCTTTGCTAAACCGAAGATTACAGAAGTCTGCTTTATTTTACCGCAGGTAATACCTAACGATATGAACTCCCGCATCTCCTCGCTAGTCGGCTCAGTACCCTCACCTGAGCTAGAACCAGGACTTGAACCTCCTTCCAGGAACCTCATCACCAAACTGAAACACACATGTAAAATGATCAAACATAACCAATAATCCTCTTGCCACGAGCTTCTTAGATTTTCCAAGACTCTCCCAGATTCCAGTATGGATCATGTGCTTTTAGTAGTATGAGCCCAATACTACCTTCCATACATATCCATACTTTCCTTAAGGATCATCCTGAATCCTCTACTTCACCTTCTCAAATCGATGCACCCAAATCCCACTAAACAACGCAATGAAACCTGCTGAAGCACTTCCTAGGATTTCCTAGGTTCCCAACCCCACCCGACCATTAACTGCTGAAGAACTCCCATAATGCCAGTTAAGCACCTCATGAATACCTTCATACTCAATTAGTGGCTAACTCCCATTACCAACGAGTTCCACAAAGCACAAAGCAAGTAACATTCGTGCAGTAACACTTCAATCCATAAAATGATCATAAACTATTCAACCCACATACCACAACTCATTCTAGAAATTTCCACCCTTAGTGTCGGTTGCCTTATGCATGCAAATTATACACAAAACAGGATCAAATAGACTGTCAAATAATAGACTCTACCCTAGAATCCACAACTAGACAAGGAACAAGAATTAAGGCCAAATCATTTATTCTAGGTCTATAAGATCCTAACTGTGTCCATTTTTAAAGCATACACTTAGCATTTACTGATAACAATAGATATTTCCATTAAAGCATAGCATTTAATACTCCCAAGACTACAAAGCATCACCCATATCAAGCCAATCTATCACTGGCTAATCAGCTCTAGCATACACGTCTACCAACTCATAGAATAAACATATAAAGGCATCTCCCTTAGCATTATACCATGAAAATTGAGCAAATCCTTAGCCCTAACTAGCATGCGATTCACAGATTCATAAATCAAATCATATCAGATAACAAGTATGGGTATTTTGGGAAAACTTACTTGAGCTCGGCTGATTGCATGCACCACCTCCTTTTCTTATCTTAGAAAATTTCTTTTCTTAAAAATATTTTTCTTTTGAAAACTCTACCAAATCCTCAGTTTGAGTTCAGACACACTTGAGAGTATGTCTGAATCCGTCAATCCAAGGCTCTGATGCTAACTTGTAACGACCCAAAAATCATGACATAATTTTTTTTTGTTTTTAGATTAATAAATCGTTAATACATATCTTTCTCAAAAATATAAAGTAAACAAGTTCTAACAAAACATCATTAGACCATAGTGAGTGCACTACTATCATCTCAAGCCCTTCCAATTGCAAAACCGAGTTCCTGAAACATAAACTGAAAATCGTAAGCACAAAGCTTAGTGAGTTCCCCAAAATACCATACAACATACAACCACAAATTATCATGCAACATACATACATATAGTCGCCATAGGCTCCGCCATGGTCTTTATATGGATTGACATGGGCTCCCATGGCCTTTATCAGGATTTCCATGGACTCGCCCATGGTGTTTATCTAGAATGTCATGGGCTCCCCCCATGGTCTGACATACAAGTGTCGCGGGCTACCCCCAGGGTCTTCCATGAAAATATCTCAGAGACAACTAGCATACCACATAACACGTAATAGTCCGGTATTGGTGCCTTCGACCCATGGATATAGTGAGAAGACTCACCTCAATAGCCACACGAATAATCCTACACTGTTGTTGCTGTGAACCGGCTCCCGTGCAGAGCCAAACAACCTAGCACCATAATCAATAACGAAAGAAGGCTAAACCCTAGCATAGGGCCCAAAAATGGCCCAAATAACCGGGCCCACTAATGGCCCAAACCCATTGGTCATACCAAGGCCCAAAACAAAAAGATCCACAAAGGCCCACTAATGGCCCAATTTTCCAAATTGGGCCCAACCCCCATATTGGCCTTATCCTAAAGCCTAATAATATCCTTAGTCCCAAAAAGTTGATCTCAGATGGCCTAAAAGACCTAAAACAACAAGGTGTCCCGAAGATGCGAAGCCCAAAGCACAACAAGCCCATAACTTCCTTATCGTAGATCAGTTTCAAACGAACTTTATATCCACAGAAAGGTGACGAGAAGCCCTACGCTTATAAAAACACACCATAGCCTTAAAAACTTCCCGAACTAAAACCTAAAATTCAAAAAGGACCGATTTATTAAATTACGACTATACCCTTGGACTCCGAAAACACCATCAAACACTTGGATTACTTAAACCGTAACACTCATATCCAAAAAGGACAAATCCTTCCTTCCCCCAAGGCCTTAAGTCTCATGACAATTGATGATTGGACCGCAACCCCGACTAATGAAGCAAATCCAAAACTGAGTGTTACAGGTTGAACTCGGAACAAGGAAATTCCGAGATGCATTTCCATATGATGTTTCCGAGGTGAAAATGAAAACACTTGTACATGATATAGAGTTCAAGATTGTACAGACTCAGACTAAATATCAGAGGTAAAATGTAAGAAGATCTTAGAGGTAATTTTTAAACAAATTTCGAGATTCCGAGACGTGAAGAATCAGAGCCCAGACATAGGTAAGAGGTGAAGGCACATTACCATTTCGGACATTCTGAGGTGAACTTCATAACATCCTTTTGAGATAGATTCCAAGGAAGATCAAAGCAAAATACCAATGTAACTATATTGGTCATATGAACTTCAAAAGATGAGGCAAGTTGTACAACTTAAACTAGAAGAAGAGGTTAGACAAAGTATACTTATAGGTTCACCGGGAAATTGTCTTGGATCGTAGTTCCATTGAACAAGTTGACGAAGAAGACTATCACTTTCCGTTGGGAACCAAAGCAGTAGCCGACATTTGATACTTTTCGACATAAGTTGTGCGAGGCTCCAATTACGTCCCTACCCGAGGGCATGGAGGATTTCATGGTTTATTGTGATTCTTTGATCACTGTGTTGGGTGCACTATTTATGCATAGGGGACATGTGATTGCTTATGCTTCGAGGCAGCTGAAGCCTCATGAGGCAAATTATCCCACTAATGATTCGGAGCTGGGGGTTGTGGTTTTTTCCCTCAATATTTGGTGTCACTATTGTATGGGGTTCGTTGTATCATTTACATGGACCACAAGACTTTGAGATATCTGATGCATTAGCCAAATCTGAATGTGAGGAAGCATCGGTGGCTTGACGTGGTGAAGGATTATGATTGTGATATCATTTATCACCCTGGGAAGGCTAATGTGGTGGCTGATGCCCTTAGCTGCAAGAAGGCTAGTGTTCCTATCTAAGATTTGTGTATGAGGATGATAGTGATTACCCCACTCTTGGAGCAAATTCACGAGGACCAGGTTGAAGCCATGAAAGAGGAGCACCGCAAGAGTGAGCACATTATGGGGAAGGTATCCTCTTTTGACTATGATAGTAAGGGATTCTTGGTACTGATGGAGGAGGCACACAATTTGACGTTCTATATTCATCCAGGAGTGAAAAGGAGGTACAGAGATCTCAAAACAGATTATGGGTGCCCCTACATGAAGCAAGATGTGGCCTGGTACGTAGAGAGATGCTTGACTTACAGGAATGTCAAGGTTGAGCATCAGCGACCCCATATAAAAATGGAGTTGTTGAGTATTCTAGACTAGAAATGGGAAGAGATCATGATGGATCTTATCACAAAGTTACCACGGTCAACACGAGGAGTGGATTCAATCTGGGTCATCATGGATCGATTATCCAAGAGCATGCATTTTATTCCTATTTAGGAGAGCATCTTGGCAAAGAAGTTAGCAGACATCTATATCCATGAGGTAGTTGCACGTTACAGAGTCCCAGTATCATTGGTTTCAGATCGGGATGTGCATTTCACTTTAGATTCTGGAAGAGATTTCATGAGGAGTTTGGTACTCGTCTGGACTTTAGCATGGCTTTTCACCTGCAGATTGTTGGATAGAGTAAGCAAAACATCCATAAATTGGAGGATAAGATTAGGAAGTGTGTGCTAGATTTAGCAGGAGTTGGGATACGTATCTTCCATTGGTTGAGTTCTTATACAACAATGGCTACCATGCTAGCACTGATCTACCTCCTTTTGAGATGCTCTACAAGAGAAAGTGTTGGACCCCGATTTGTTGGAAAGAGGTTGGTCACCTAGTCATGGGGGTACGGAGGTGGTACTCAGGACTACGGATTTGATTCAGTAGGTGCAAGGCAGGCTTCCGATCGCATAGAGCCGATAGAAAATTTATGTTGATAGGCATCAATCTGTAACATCCAAAATTTCAAAACAATTAAAACTTTTCAAAATCACCCATTTTATTAACGTTGTTACAAAAAGGTTTTCAATACATTATTAAACAGAGTAATTTCCCAGGTTCATATCATAAAACACCAACGCGAGGAACGGTACGATCACGCCTTTGCCTTGCCACAGACTCTTGAGAACCTGAAACATATACGCCTTTCCAGGCCCTGACCTTCCGGTCCATGTGTCTCAGGGGACTTCCGTCCCTGCTGGGTAAACCTTCCGGTCCTACCCACGCCGACCTTCCGGTCCATCACACAACATAATCGCCTTCCGGCCCATAACATATTGCCTTCCGGCCCATAACATATCGCCTTCCGGCCCATAAGCATATAATGCATATATAAAATAACAAACAATCATATAGCAGCTCATAGACAACAATCGATCAACATATCACATATCATAGCATTACTCTAACAAGATACCGGTCTAGCCGGTCACTATCATAACATTACCCTATGAATCAGTCAACATACTAAATGCATACATACGCCTTTCCAGGCCATGACCTTCCGGTCCACATAGTAATGCCTTCCGGCCCATAGCATATATTGCCTTCCGGCCCATAACATATAACAACTGACAACTACCCGGATTTCCATCCGATAAAAGGGTTGGCATTGGTGCCATAAACCCTAGCGATATAGTGAGGATAACTCACCTCGAATTGCCGACTGAACAGATAGCTCAAGCTGCTCCGATCACTGATACGATCTCCACCTCTGGATAGCCACCAATGCACTGAATTCAAACAATAACAACAATTACCAAAATACCCCTGGAACCACTGGTAAATCCTTGGTCAAAGACAAGGTCAAAGTCAACCCCTGACTGACCCTACTCGCCGAGTCAACCCTATGACTCGCCGAGTCCCCATACTCAGAACTTCACTCAACCCGCGATCTAACTCGCCGAGTCACCCCAAGACTCGCCGAGTTCAACGACTCTGAGTCCACTCGCCCTTAACTCACCGATTCCTTAAGACACCCTTTCTACACGTCGAGTATCCCCTTTTTACTCGACGAGTTCCTCCTGGAAGAATCGCGGGGCCACCCTGACTCAACTCGCCGAGTCTGAAGAACAACTCGACGAGTCCCAGTTATTCTTCAAGCTACTCGCCGAGTCTGTTCATCGGACTCGTCGAGTCCATGCCATGCAGTCGACCAAACTGCTTCCTGAGATAAGTATTGTCCCGAAATACACAAGCATGGGACCTTCTGGACCTCTAAGGTCCTAATACAGGGTTATAGTCGTTTGGGGGACTAGGGTAACACTTAATCTAATCACAAAGGGGTTCCATAAACCCCAATTCCATGACACATCAACATAGCAGAGCATAATTCGAATTCTTACCTGAATAATGTGCCCTCTGTGTCCCCAAACCTCAGAACGTGACTCCCTTGTTGTTCCTTTAGCCAAGCCCTTCTCTTCCTTGCACCACAACCCTTCCAAGATCAACAATGGCCCTTAAACTTTGCTCCAGATGCACCCAATCGATTTAGGGTTCTTCTCAGAAGGCTAAAATGAACAATGACGGCCAATAAGTGCCTCTTATATGTCCCAAACCTGAATGGTTAGGGTTTTCGCCAAACAGCGCAGACTCGCCGAGTCCATATCTGGACTCGTCGAGTCCAGTCGTGAACCCGCGACCCGGTCTGCGATCCTACTCGGCGAGTCTAGGCTCCAACTCGCCGAGTCCCCTCTTAAAACACCCCCAAAATCATAATTATATCAACATTTGAAATTCCGGGCTGTTACAACTCTCCCCCACTAGAACTAGACTTCGCCCTCGAAGTCTCACTCTGAAAATAGCTCCGGATGCTGCTCCCGCATCTCACGTTCCAGCTCACCGGTCATTTCGGATCCCCTCCGGTGCTGCCACCGAACTAACACTAGAGGTATCTCCTTATACCTCATAGCCTCGATCTTCCGATTTCTGATGACCACTGGTCTCTCAGCATAATTCAGGCCCGCATCCACCTGAATGTCTTCTAATGGGACCACTGCCGGCTCATCAGCTAAGCACTTCCTCAATCGCGACACATGAAAGGTGTCGTGGATCTGTCCCCACTCCGCTGGCAACTCAAATCGATAGGCTACCCGGCCTATCCTTGCAATCACCCGAAATGGCCCAATGTACTGGGGGCCCGACTTGCCCCTCTTCTTGAATCGAATCACTCCTCTCCAAAGAGAGGCCTTCGGGAGTACGAAGTCGCCGACCTGAAACTCAAGCTCGGATCGGTGGCTGTCTGCATAACTTTTCCTGTCGGCTCTGGGCGGTCAATAACCTCTGTCTCATCTGCTGAATCTGATCTGTCGACTGAAGCCCGATCTCTGTACTGTCCATCGCTTTCTGTAACCGAAAATTACCCAAGATGTAACTCTGCTCTAAATCTCAACAATCACTCGACCCATAAGGGTTAGGAAACCATGAACCACCGGATCCCCGATCCAAAGCCCACTTTGTCCATCCCGGACCGACTGAGAGATCCATTCTCACTCTCAGAGCAACTCTCACAAGTTCTCCTCTTGCCGTCACATACACCTACTGAACTAGTCCCAACACCCGCAGGTTGAAAGACCCGATACACTGATGATATCCTCGAACATCTCCCAAGATGAACCACTACATCCACCCTACACTCTGATCAGAATCACACTGAGAATTTAAGATTCTCTCTCTCCCTGCATCCCTTCTGAGCCTCAACAGACATCCCAAACCGGATGGGTTCCTACTTCGCTGCCGCGAACACGATGCTCGAAGGCATACTCGAAATACTCTAACCATAACTCTGCTCTGCAGCTTTCATTCTCGTGAACTTGCACTCCCCTTCGGAGTTACACACCTTTCTCTTTTCCTTCCAAGGGACCCTCTTGGCCATAATGCCACTCCAACCGGTGCGACGGTGCTTGCCCCAAGCGACACCACCCTTTTTACGTAACCGCTATTCACATACTCTGGTTCTCATTGCAGGGGCTCTCAATCCCATGCACTCTCTCCACTCATCAAAATCACTGCCTCAGCTAAACAAGATCACTAACCCGGGGCCAGACCTTCCAATGCAATCACACTGCAACATACACAATCCGCAATCTCAAACTGATCCAGCAATACCAACAGAGTCTCCAGCATGACCGGACCGACTCTCATAACACATACTAGCCACTTGAGGCTATATCTCTGTGGGTCCGTACACCCAACTCTGCGAACCCTCAGGTTCTAACTCTGGGAACCTTCCGGTTCCAGCTCTAGAAACATGCACAACATAATCCCGTGGGATTAATGCAGTACAACCCATCACATACCTCAAACATACAAATGCTCTGATCGCATAACCCCGGTTACTTACTCAAGCTTGATCCCGGCCTTCTCTCAGGCCTCCACAATCAAATGCCCTAGGTCTGTATCCCGCCCCGCATACCCGACACTCGCTCTCGTCGGCCTATACTCTGCGCTGACAAACACTGCTGAATCCCAACAGCTAAGCACCCTCACATACTCATCGATCTCCCGGAGAATTCTCCAATTCTCCCCCACTAAAGCACTGACTACTGCCACCGATCGTCATTAACGACCTTTCAGAACAATCCTGCACAAAGAGAACATTTACCCACTGACTGCTTCCCACAAGCATAAGCAACCCTCAGCAAAACACATCTCCTCCCTGATCAATCCACTCAAAAGAATCCGGTCTTTCAATTATCCATTCTACGACTGAAGATGCTACCCGACATTCAACCCAGTGCCGCATCTCCACTAACAACCCTCACAAACGATAACCAACGGAATTCCCAACAATAACCCGTAACCAAACCCACAACCTGCCAAAGGATGAATACCACATCGAAAACCGCACAAGGCTACCGGCACCAAAACACCAAACTATAACCATACCAAACCATCAGGGAACAACGAATGCCAAAGCGAAAACCTGAAGCACCAATCCATAACCATGCCAAACCCGCGAAACAACGAATACCGCATCGAAATCCACACAAGATACCAGCACAAACAATACGCCACAATCAATGCAAGACAATCAAGACATCAAGAAAGCATCATACCCGCAGCTGCCTCCGGCACTGCTCCGTCTCCCTCTGCCGCAAGCCGATAAGCACGACCCTGAGCCCTTGGGGCTCTGCTCCATCCTGTCCTCCTCCTGAACACCTCAAGGTGGCCGGTGCTAGAGCCTGCACCGGTCCTGCAGAAAGTTGTGGACAGTTGACCCTCAAATGTCCAACCTGCCGATACTGATAACAAATCCTCAAATCCCGAATTGGCACTGACTGCCGACAATCCCGTGCACCGTGCCCCTCCTTTCCGCACTTGCGGCATGCACCACCGGACCAACAAGCTCCGGTGCCATCCCTCCCACACTTCCCACAAGTGTGGCCGCTCCGATCCCCCCATTCCAACATCTACGGTCCTGGACCGTTTCGGCGCCGACTGCGACTGCATCGGGGCCTGCCTCCGCTCACGCAACTGTAACTCAACCCCTAACTCACGCCGCATGGCGGCCTCCTGCAACACCAACAAGGTCTCGCACCTCTGCGCAGACACGAACTGTCTGATATCCCCCTTGAGCATTCTCAGATATCGGGACATCTGAGCCTGCTCCGAAGCGAACTCAGGGCAAACCATCGCCCTCTGAATAAACATCCTGGTGATCTCAGTCACCGGCTCCAAACCCTGCTTCAGCTCAAGGAACTTCCGAGCCAATCTCTCCTTTTCATCCCGCGGAACATAGCGAGTACTGAACATCTCTCTGAATTGATCTCATGAAACCGCAGCCCTATGCGCATCGGAAAAATGACCTCGTGGTCAATCTCCACCAATCCTTCGCCCCGAGCCTCAACCGGTTCAGAGCACACCTCACCCTCTGGTCAGCAGGGCATAAACTCGTGCAGGAATACCCCTCCACGTCTGATAACCATCTCATAGCAACAATCGGGTCCTGAACCCTATCGAATGTGGGAGGCTTCGTATAATAGAAGTCCCGATACTGAAAACCCCGACTAGCTCCTCTCTTTGCCGTTGCTACTGCCGCTGTAGCCGCCGCGGCAACCGTCTCTGCGAGAGCCGCATATCGCTCATCGAAATACTCAATCATGGCGGTCTTGATCGACCCAAACAACTCCGGCAACTCAGCCCAGAACAATGCAGCAACCCCATCACGCAGGATCTCATGAATCCTCGCATCCCGCTCGCTCGTGCTCGTCCGATCGATAACCTTCGACGGCACTGATCCACCCGGAACTCGCTCTCCATCTCCCGATCCTGATCCGGATCCGCTATCATCATGCCTCGAGATCTCCATAATGAAGACACCTTACCAATCCCAGACACTTCCCAAAATCCTGGGATCCAACTCTCGCAACCCTACCCTAGAGACCATGGTTTCCCTGATACGCGTATGGGTCCTGTGCTTTCAGTAGTACGGGCCCATACTACCTTCCACACCTACCCATATTTGTATGAAGTACTACCACAATACCCTAGGGAACATGCATAACAACTATCAACCCTCACCACTAGAGGAACACTGAGAACATCCCATAAGGGACCCTAGGCTACAGGCATCACATATCAGGCAACATTATCATGAATTCCTGAAGATCCCTAGCCTAACTCTAGCATGCTGTTCTATCAAGCTCAAATAAACAAATATCATGTATGGTATCTTGGGGTTACTTACTGGCTCCGGTTGATCGTACCTCCGCGTCCTCCTTTTACTAAATTTGAAAACCATTTTAATTTCTCATTTTAATTTTTCTTTTTAAAATCCTCCTCGATTTGAGACTGGAGTCACACGAATGTTTCCCCAATTCACTAAAACCAAGGCTCTGATACCAACTTGTAACATCCAAAATTTCAAAACAATTAAAACTTTTCAAAATCACCCATTTTATTAACGTTGTTACAAAAAGGTTTTCAATACATTATTAAACAGAGTAATTTCCCAGGTTCATATCATAAAACACCAACGCGAGGAACGGTACGATCACGCCTTTGCCTTGCCACAGACTCTTGAGAACCTGAAACATAAAACCACAACTGTAAGCCCGAAAGCTTAGTGAGATACCCCCAGAATACCAACCACATATACGCCTTTCCAGGCCCTGACTTTCCGGTCCATGTGTCTCAGGGGACTTTCGTCCCTGCTGGGTAAACCTTCCGGTCCTACCCACGCCGACCTTCCGGTCCATCACACAACATAATCGCCTTCCGGCCCATAACATATTGCCTTCCGGCCCATAACATATCGCCTTCCGGCCCATAAGCATATAATGCATATATAAAATAACAAACAATCATATAGCAGCTCATAGACAACAATCGATCAACAGATCACATATCATAGCATTACTCTAACAAGATACCGGTCTAGCCGGTCACTATCATAACATTACCCTATGAATCAGTCAACATACTAAATGCATACATACGCCTTTCCAGGCCATGACCTTCCGGTCCACATAGTAATGCCTTCCGGCCCATAGCATATATTGCCTTCCGGCCCATAACATATAACAACTGACAACTAGCCGGATTTCCATCCGATAAAAGGGTTGGCATTGGTGCCATAAACCCTAGTGATATAGTGAGGATAACTCACCTCGAATTGCCGACTGAACAGATAGCTCAAGCTGCTCCGATCACTGATACGATCTCCACCTCTGGATAGCCACCAATGCACTGAATTCAAACAATAACAACAATTACCAAAATACCCCTGGAACCACTGGTAAATCCTTGGTCAAAGACAAGGTCAAAGTCAACCCCTGACTGACCCTACTCGTCGAGTCAACCCTATGACTCGCCGAGTCCCCATACTCAGAACTTCACTCAACCCGCGATCTAACTCGCCGAGTCACCCCAAGACTCGCCGAGTTCAACGACTCTGAGTCCACTTGCCCTTAACTCACCGATTCCTTAAGACACCCTTTCTACACGTCGAGTATCCCCTTTTTACTCGACGAGTTCCTCCTGGAAGAATCGCGGGGCCACCCTGACTCAACTCGCCGAGTCTGAAGAACAACTCGACGAGTCCCAGTTATTCTTCAAGCTACTCGCCGAGTCTATTCATCGGACTCGTCGAGTCCATGCCATGCAGTCGACCAAACTGCTTCCTGAGATAAGTATTGTCCCGAAATACACAAGCATGGGACCTTCTGGACCTCTAAGGTCCTAATACAGGGTTATAGTCGTTTGGGGGACTAGGGTAACACTTAATCTAATCACAAAGGGGTTCCATAAACCCTAATTCCATGACACATCAACATAGCAGAGCATAATTCGAATTCTTACCTGAATAATGTGCCCTCTGTGTCCCCAAACCTCAGAACGTGACTCCCTTGCTGTTCCTTTAGCCAAGCCCTTCTCTTCCTTGCACCACAACCCTTCCAAGATCAACAATGGCCCTTAAACTTTGCTCCAGATGCGCCCAATCGATTTAGGGTTCTTCTCAGAAGGCTAAAATGAACAATGACGGCCAATAAGTGCCTCTTATACGTCCCAAACCTGAACGGTTAGGGTTTTCGCCAAACAGCGCAGACTCGCCGAGTCCATATCTGGACTCGTCGAGTCCAGTCGCGAACCCGCGACCCAGTCTGCGATCCTACTCGGCGAGTCTAGGCTCCAACTCGTCGAGTCCCCTCTTAAAACACCCCCAAAATCATAATTATATCAACATTTGAAATTCCGGGCTGTTACACAATCAGATTTGGAGTTTCAGGTCGGGTATATGGTACTCCTGACGGTGTCACCTTGGAAAGGTGTTATATCGGGTGGGCAGGGTTGCATATCGTTTAGATCTACTCGAGGAACTTAGCCAGATTCACATCACCTTCTATGTCTCCCAGCTACAGAAATGTCTAGTCGACGACTCCGCAGTGGTACCATTGGATGAAATTCAGTTGGATGAGTGTCTGAACTGTGTGGAGTGACTAGTGATGATTCTTGATAGGAATATCAAGACCGTGTGCAACAAGGTAGTGGACCTAGGATCTCGAGAAAGAGATGAAGCAGCACTGCCCCAAGCTATTTGTGACAGAAGACTTTGAGGATGAACTTTGATTCAAGTGCGGGAGAGTTGTAATACCCGTGTAAGGGATGAGATAATATGTTGATGTTGGAATTTCATTCTTGGGTGGCCATGACATGGTGGAACTTCACCATGGCATGGTGATTGTTTTCTTGGTTGCAGGGTTTAATGACCCGCCACTGCATGGCTATAATGGCCACTGCATGACAGGTGTTTTAATGAAACCCCAGATTTCCAGGTTGGACGCCTATTTAAAGGAATGAGGAAGCTATGGTTTGTTCACTCTCAGCCTCCTAAAGCTCTAAATAAAACCCTAACCTCTTTCCCCCATTATTGAAGACCTTTTTGGTGTTTTAGGAAGTTTTGAAGAGAGAATGAAAAAAAACGAAGTTAAGATCCAACAATAAAGTGTCTATTCTACACCCTAGCACTATTCTAGACCCTTGTAAGTGTCCAAGACATGATTTCTATCATGCTAGTTTGTTATTGATGGGTTTTGAGCATTCTAACACTCATATGGTGTGCATGCAACCCTATAAACCTTGGATCTATGTTTTCTCTATTATCCATGCAAAATTTCCTTTGCCAAGGTTTCATCCTAACTAGCATGTGATTGGGGTACATGTAATATAAAAAACTGGTAGGATGACATACCTTTTCTTGTGGTTGATTACTTGCAACTTTAAGAGCCTAGCACCAATAATGTGAATGCCTCAAGTGGAATCACAAATCACCAAAATAACTTGGAAGACTTTGAGAGAATATGATGCCCTCTTAAAATTGGCCCACCCTTGTTATCTCACACACTAGTGCCATTTCAGGTGCCAAAGACCTCTTTATATAGTATGGTGGATTAGGGTTACATCCATATAAACCCTAATACTCATGACCTTTCATTTCCATAGGAACCATGGGCTAAAAGCACCATGGACTATCCATGGACTTCCATGCAAGCTTAGTCCATCCTAAATGAACATTGGCCCAGTCTACATATATATATATATATATATATATATATATATATATATATATATATATATATATATATATATATATATATATATATATATATATAAGAGTCCATATTTAATTAGTTTCTTTTTAATCACTAAATTAATTTCAAATTAATTCTTGATCAATACTAATTAAATAATATGATTTCATATTAATATATGATAACTTATAATACATTAATAAATCATAAATATACTATTCTCAAAAGACTATCCATACAAATTGTTCTAGTGAAGTGCAACCCAAATGGACCATTATAGGTCGGGTCAAGTACATACCAAATATAGTTATGGACTTAGACACCTTATCCAACAGTCTCCCACTTGGATAGGTCTGATAACTATAGTTTCAAGCATGACTTCAGGAATCGACCAGCAATCGTAGCTCTTAAAACTCTGTTGAACTATGAAGTGCCATTTTAGAAAAGTGATCATAAAATCCTCTGTTCTCAAGATATCAGCCGGACATATACATGGAACAATGTCATACTTATTGTCCAGCAGTTTGTTTCCCGATTTACGGTTTGTTTGACATAGAACTAAACCGAACACATCAATTTGGTTTTGACCGGGCCCGACACATATGTCAAAACAAAATCATCGAGAGGCCCAAATATCGCATCTAATCCTCCAAGGACTAAAAGGAACATATAAACTTCGACTCATATGCTTGGACTAATTACTTGTTGAATCATACACAAATGCACGTTTTGTAACATCAAGTTTCTGATGCGTTTTCGTACAATCAATGTACAAACAACTCATAGTCAACAAATCATATCTCTAGGTTTGAAGAATTGTATGATATTACCGTATCACGATCACTCGAGATAAATTCCATGAAGTGATACAAGTGAGCGTGGGTTTAATCCAATACTCAGAAGTTATGAGCACTCATGAGTGTTGCAGCGACTTTTGCTATGTCCAAACACCTTAGACATCTACAAGCCCAATTCATGACAGTCTTGACTCATACCTACTTCTAAAGTATGATATTTAGAGTTTGAATAAAGTAATTATTCTGGAAGTCAAAACATGCAAAGTTGAAACAATAGTAAACGATTGACACAAGATAGTAAAACTTTACTCATAAACAAATAACAACTTTTATTTAATCATCAAATGTCAATAACATTTTACATGTTTCAGAAATAATTATCTAATAAGTAAAACTAATATCGTCCTTCAGCCCGATGCGCCTCACATGCTGCAAATGCTTAACTCTAGTTAGTCCCTTTGTGAGGAGATCTATTGGGTTCTCGTCTGACGATACTCTCTTTGCCACGATGAGTCCTTCTTCTATCTTGTGTCTTATGAAGTGATATTTTTTGTCAATGTGTCTAGATCTGCCATGATCTCTCGGTTCCTTGGCTAAGGTAACCGCACTATTGCTGTCATAGAAAATCTCCATAGGCTCCTTTATAGCTGGTACAACTCCAAGGTCTCTGATGAAGTTCTTCAGCCATATCACCTCCTTCGCCGCTTCACTTGCTGCTATGTTCTCTAATTCACATGTCGAATCAACTATTGTCTCCTGCTTGGAACTATTCCAAGTAATTTCCCCTCTATTCAGGGTAAAGACCCAGCCTGACTGAGAGTGGAAATTATCTCTGTCGGTTTGAAAGCTGGCGTCAGTATACGCTACTACTCTCAAGTCATCACTCCCACCAAGATTAAGGATCCAATCCTTAGTCCTTCGCAGGTACTTGAGAATATTCTTTACTGCATTCCAGTGAGCCTTGTCAGGGTTCCCCTGATATCTGGTGACCATGCTCGAAGCAAAGGTCACACCAGTGCGGGCACAAGTAATAGCATACATGATCAAGCCAACAACGGAAGCATATGGTAATCGACTCATCTTAGCTATCTCAGCCTCTGTACTCGGACTCTGAGCCTTACTCAGTTTGGCATTGCTTTGGGTCGGTAAATCACCTTTGTTGGAATTCTGCATGTTGAACCTTTTCAAAACCTTGTCCAAGTAAATGTTCTGACTAAGTCCAATTAGTCTTTTACTCCGATCTCTCAATATCCTTATCCCTAGGATATAGGCAGCTTCTCTAAGGTCCTTCATAGCGAAACACTTCCCAAGCCAGGACTTAATCTCCTATAAAGTTGGGATGCCATTTCCTATGAGTAGTATGTCATTCACATCCAATACCAAAAAGCTAACTATACTCCCAGTAGCTTTGAGATATACATAGGAATCATCCTTGCTTCTTGAAAAACCAAACTCTTTGACTTTCTCATCAAAACAAAGATTCCAGATGCAAGATACTTGTTTCAATTCATAAAAGGATTTCTCAAGCTTACACACTCTATCAGAGTACTTTACATTGACAAAACCCTCTGGTTGACTCATGTAAACATCCTCAGCCAACTTTCCATTAAGGAAAGCGGTTTTGACATCCATTTGCCATATTTCATAGTCATGAAATGCAGCAATAGTTAGCATAACCATAATAGACTTAATCTTCTCTACTGGTCAGAAGGTTTCATCATAATCAACTCCTTGAGTTTGGGTGAAGCCCTTCACAACCAGTCGCGCCTTATAAGTGTGCACTTTCCCATCAATGTTGATCTTCTTCTTGAAGATCCATTTGCACCCGACTATCTTACGACCCAGTACATTGTCAACCAAGTTCCAAACTTGAATGTCATACATGGACTGAATCTCGCTGTCCATAGCCTTTTTCCATTTAGTAGACTCAGGGCCTTCCACTGCTTCCCTATAGTTGTTAGGTTCAACCAAATTTACCAGTGTACTATCACTGATAAATGTATCACCTTCCGCAGTAATATGAAAACCATAGTAATGCTCAGGTGGATTCCTAACTCTGGTGGAACGCCTCAGAGGTACAGACTTGTCAATTAGGTCAACAGGAGTTTTCTCCTCAGGTTGATTACTAGGGTTTGAGGTTCCTTCACCACTTGACTCTTGAAGCTCTTCAACGTCAATTTGCCTGCCACTGTTTCCTTGGCTTATGAATTCTCTCTCACGAAATACCCCTCTCCTTGCCATAAAGACCACATTTTCGCAGGGTCTGTAGAAGATGTAACCAAAGGATTTATGTGGGTAGTCGATGAAAATACACCGCTCACTACGAGGTTCGAGCTTGTCGTGAGTCTCACGCCTCATGAAAGCCTCGCAACCCCAAATCTCAATGTGGTCTAAAGTGGGAACTTTCCCAGTCCACATCTCGTGAGGTGTTTTGGCAACCTTTTTAGTTGGAACTAGATTAAGGATATGGGTGGCAGTCTCTAAGGCATACCCCCAAAATGAGATTGGTAACGAATCCCGACTCATCATGGAACGAACCATGTCCAACAAGGTTCGATTGCGCCTCTCATCCACACCATTAAGCTGTGGTGTCCTGGGTGGTGTCAATTGTGAAACAATTCCACATTCCTTAAGATAGTCAATGAACTCTGTACTAAGATACCCTCCACCTCGATCGGATCAAAGCATCTTAATGTTCCTGCCCAGCTGATTCTCCACTTCTTGTTTAAACTCTTTGAACTTTTTAAAGGTTTCTAACTTATACTTGATTAAGTAAATATAACCATATCTTCTATAATCATCAATAAAAGTCACATAGAAGTGGCCACCATCCCTTGTGGCGGTTTTGAAGGGACCACACACATCTATGTGTATGAGGTCCAACAAACCCTCACCCCTAGCACAAGTACCAATGAAGGGCGACTTAGTCATTTTTCCAAGTAAAAAAGACTCACAACTATCATCTGACTTTAAGTAAAATGATTCCAAGACTCCAGCCTTTTGGAGTTGGCCTATGCGTTTCTTGTTAACATGTCCAAGACGACAATGCCACAAGGATGCTTTGTCCAAACTAGTGGAAGAATCAATATGAAATACATTATTTCCTAATTTTTCTACAACCGACACAGTTTCATATACACCATCACAAGATAATGCTTTAAAATAAAAACACCATTATAAAAAGCATTAATACCACCACATTCATTATCAAATGAAAAAGTAAATCCTTGCTTGTACAAACCATGAAAATAAATAATATTTCTCTCAATTTCAGACGAGTAACAACATTTATTCAAATCTAATATTAACCCATAACTCAACAATAAAGAATAAAGTCCAATCTTGGTGATAGGTGAAGCTTTCATATTCCCCATGATTAAGTTTATCTTCCCGTGCTCCACATCCTCACTTATTTTTAGGCCCTGCAAATCAGAACATATGTGAATTCCACAACTTGTATCAAGGACCCAAGAATAAGTATGTGTGCTGAGTTATTAGACCTTATAGTGTAAATACCTGCATGAGTGGGTTTTACTTTCCCATCCTTAACATCCTGCAAGTACTTGGGGCAGCTTCGCTTCCAGTACCCCTTATCATGACAATGGAAGCATTAAGCTTCTTTAGGGTTGGCAGAGGGAGTAGCAGGACCAACTTTGGTTCCACTTGAAGAGGAACCATCAAGGTACTTTCCTTTGTGACCCTTTGAAAAGGTCTTCCTCTTCTTCCCTTTACCTTGCCTGATTGCCAGAACAGGGGCGGTGGTAGGTGTAGGATTGGTAACAACCGATTTACCTTTATGACCACATTCGACGGTCTTCAAAAGTCCCTGAAGCTTGCTGAGTGTGACCTCTTCCTTGTTCATATGATAGGTCATTCAAAACTGATCATAATATGGAGGTAAGGAGTGTAATATGATATCAATAGCCAGCTCCTCGGGGAAGTTCACATTCAACTTCACTAAACAGTCCATAAACCTTTTCACTTTCTGCATGTGGCTCGTGATGGGTTCACCATTCTTCATTCAGGTTGTTATCATGGAAGAGATGATTTCATATCTATCTTGACGTGCACTCTGATGGTATCTATCCATCAGGTCCATGTGTATCTCAAAAGGGTAAAAGTCCTCATAGGACATTTGGAGTTCAGCTGTCATTGTAACCAACATGATACATGCCACCTTGGTGGCATCTCTCTCATGAGTCCTAAAGTCAGTGATCTCCTACGGAGTAGCAGAAGACTCATCAATTTCCTTCAGCTCCTTGTCGAGGATATATTCCTTATGCTCGTAACGTGTGACCATCCTAATGTTCCTGATCCAATCATTAAAGTTGGAACCATCAAAGATGACTCTCCCACAAATATTCATGAGAGAAAAGGAGCTGGTAGGGTTTGAGCTAGAAGTATTGTTGGAAGATATCTAAAAAGAAGAAAAGACAAGTTTAGATTAGATAAAGAGTCCTTAATAAGACACCCAAATGTAATATGAAGGCTAGGACCTAACACAATATTTTATAACTTGGAAGAGGGATGCCGTAATCCAAGCTACAAAATATTTAAAGGTAGGCAAATGACGATTCACCAATTTCCACCATGAAAAACGAAATAAATTATTAAGTTTTAATGAATTGAAATTCCTAGATTCTTTTGAGATTCATTGAACTTTTCAATGGCATGTTTAAATCTCGATTGTGCCCTTCAAGTTTATGACTGGGATGCCGAGGATCACAAAACAAGGTGTGAATAACCATGCAAATTAACTTGGTACCCTTAATTTTATCACCTAATCGATGTGTCAGTTAACCACACGCGCTCCACCAATCTATGATAAACATTAAGTTACCCTTTGCCACTCTTACTAGTCCATGTTAGTATGCCGGTTAACCACACACGCTTCACTAACAACTTGGTAAGGTACAAAGTGTAATTCCATGGGTTAGCACCAAATTCATATTTTCCTAAAGTAACTAAGATTGGGAATTTATAAAACATTTAGTTACTTTATAATAATCATTATACTTAATGAGAATTAGTGTCCTATCCTACCCGTTCGGCTAACGACCCTCCACCAGTCAAGGAAGCGGTGTGTGAGAGTGGACACCCATTAAGCTGCCATTTTATAGGCAACAACCTTATACCCCCCTTATAGACCAACTTTGTGAATGAGGCCTACTAACGGTAATACTGAATTGATCTTATACACACACATACACATACACACAAATATATATATATATATATATATATATATATATATATATATATATTATTAACTTATAATACTATAAAGTATAAGGGTTGAATTTTAAACTTTTAAAATTCTAGGGATTGGAATTAAAGTATTAATGTGTGTGATACTTTACAAATTCCAAAACTTGAAGGAAAGTTTTGTAACTATTCAAAACCTTTCATTTCTATAACTTATGAGTTTTAATGATTTTAATGGAAAGACTCTTGGAATTCCATAACTTGAGGACAAATTATGGAGTCCATTAAAAAGCATTCATGATCAATAATTAAACTAACATTCAATGTCAAATAATCTATGATCTATCAAAACTCATAAGCATGCATAGTCCATATCAATAATTTTCAAGAATCATATGAACTTAATATAAAACTTGAAACTTTGAAAATTATCTTTGAAATTGGATTAGCATGATCATTACCACATCAAAAAATAGGTTTATTTGTTCAAAAAAAGTTAAGGGTAGTGATCCTAGTCCAATTCCAACATTCAAACTCGAAATTCTGCACTCTGGGCCTCCTACTCGTTGAGTGAATGAACCTACTCGACGAGTACGATGAGTTTTCACATGGACTCGGCGAGTTCATTGAACAGTGAGCAAAAAAGTCGATTTTTTTAGTAATTTGCATCATGTATAATTGAAAAGAAGCCTATGCTCTGATACCACTGATTAGTTTTGAGCATTCTAACACTCATATGATGTGCATGCAACCCTAGAAACCTTGGATCTATGTTTTCTCTATTATACATGAAAACTTTCCTTTGACTAGGTTTCATCCTAACTAGCATGTGATTGGGGTACATGTAATATAAAAAAAAAAACTGGTAGGATGACATACCTTTTCTTGTGATTGATTGCTTGGAGCTTTAAGAGCCTAGCACCAATAATGTGAACACCTCAAGTGGAATCACAAATCACCAAAACAACTTGGATGACTTTGAGAGAATATGATGCACTTTTAAAATCGGACCACCCTTATTATCTCACACACTAGTGCCATTTCAAGTGCCAAGTACCTCTTAATTTAGTATAGTGGATTTGGGTTACATCCATGTAAACCGTAATGCCCATGACATTTCATTTCCATAGGATCCATGGATTAAAAGCTCCATGGACTATGCATGGACTTCCATGCAAGCTTCGCCCATCCTAAATGAACATCAGACCACCCTTATTATCTCACGCATGGCGGCTAGAGGACTTCCGTTGATGGCGGTTGGGGTATTAGTAGAGACGGACGTCTGCCGACGAGGCAGCAAACGGTAACAGTGGCTGAGGATGGTTCTTATGGTGGTGGAACTTGGTTAGGCAGTGGTGGCCGGAAGTTGAAGAATGAGAAGTGGCGGCTACATCATTCTATAAGGATTAGGGTTGGACAAGAATTCAAACAGTTTAAATACCCGGTTCCATGAAACGTATGGAGAAAATGACAAAACTGGTCCTTCTCATTCCATTATCTTCATCCCAAGTCCAATAATTACCATTTATATCCTGGCTCATTAAAATCCTTACAGATTAGATCTTAATAATACCAAGCACCCCTTGACTTATGAGAATCTTTACAAATTAAGTCCTAAACTTATACTTTAACCCCAGAGGTCCATTTCTTGCCATTTGGTTTCCCGAGACCAACACCCCACTAATTATTATTTAATTTCTGAGCCCTAATAATATAAAATAATAATTATAATTACTTACTGGGGCTCCTGATTTATATTTAATTATTATATTTTAAATGGGATGTAACACATACTTATTTCCTTGGATATTTAAAATACTTGAGTATAATGGATGATGAGTTGTCTCTTGGAGAAGGGAAATGAACCTTCAGTTCTTTCTCAGGATAATTAATCGTTCCCCTAAATTATGTTGTCGGGTGATATGTTTTTTTATATGATTTATTGAACATATATGATAAACCTATTTTTTAAGGAGATGGACATGTATGTGCAACACGAACTCACTAGGCCCTAGGCTTACCCGTTTAGAAACTTTAAATGTGCACAACCCAGGAAACTATTTAGCTAGTGGCAAAGGAAAGGACAAGGAGGAGGATTAATCAAGAAGGCAACAAAGGAATTCTGCGAAGACGTAACAACCGAAGCTCTTCAGTTGAAGACTTTATATTATTGTATTTTGCTTCCGCTATAGTTTAGTCTATAAGTAAATTCATAATTGATCTTGGGAGATGTTGGAATGACAATTTATCATTTAATCATTATTTGAAAATTGGGGTGTTACAAGTTGGTATCAAAGAGTTGTTTATGCATATTAGGTGTTTATGTAAACACTTAAGCTTAAACAGTAGGAACGAGAGGTATTTTGGCGACAAATTTAGAACACATATTGCTTGTGGATATCTTGTCCTTAAGGAGGTCAGGGAGGTTTGCTAGGGTAACACTAGAGCGGGAAGACATTCCAGTTGGAGCCGATATTGTGATACTCTGAGAAGTATCAGATACTCCCATAATCCCTTCTGCTAGTCGTGGGTGCGGTTAGGGTCGAGGTGGAGGTTGGAGGTAGAGGAAGAGGCCGAGGAGCCGTTACAACACTGATACCTGTACAACTGGCACATGGCAGCTTCGGATCCCACCGCGGCCGAGGTCGAGGTCGCGGAAGGGGTCGTGCGACAAACACGATCGCTGGAGAAGAATTGGTTGATGAGATAGTGAAACTACATGGAGTTCCATTGTCTATTGTCTCAGATCGGGATAGTCGCTTTACGTCAACATTTTGGGGTAGCTTCCAACGAGAAATGGGTACTCGAGTAAAATTGAGCACGACATACCACCCACAAACATATGGGAAAAGTGAACGGACAATACAGACCTTGGAAGATGTGTTACAGTCTAGTGTTATTGATTTTGGAGGATCATGGGAAAATCATTTTCCGTTAATTGAGTTTGCCTACAAAAATAGCTATCACGCAAGTATAAAAGTCGCACCATATGAGGCTCTATATGGCAGGAAGTGTAGAACCCCATTATGTTGGAATGAGGTAGGGGAGAAACAATTGGCTGGACCTGAACTCGTTCAGTAAACTACCGAAAAAATCCAGCCAATTAGGGATAACATTAAGGTTGTTCAGTGTATGCAAGCTACATTATTGAATGTAAATGTTCAGGACCGAGATGCACTATAGAATGTGAACGGTGGTAACAGGGTTGATGAAGAGGAAGGCTATGGATATGGTATGTCAGTTTCAATTTCTGACCCTAGTGTTGCACTACGATCATAGAAAGATGTAAACAACAAATGATGAGGTAATTGTTACAAGACGTTCATGACTTTTAAACCACGAACGTGTTGCAGGGACGTTGATCCTATCCTATCATCAACATGGATAATAAAGATAGAGGAAATATTTGATACTAGTAAGTGTGCGAATAAGGACAATGTGGTTTATGTCGTGGCAATGTTTAAAAATGAGGGTTTATACTGATAGCGTAAGGTAAAAGCAGTTAGGGCGTCAGATGCAACCAATAGGATGTTGTGGGATGAGTTTACAATAATCTTTAGACATATGTTTTTTCCTCAAATGACAATCAAGCAGTTGGAGGAAGAATTCTTGAGACTGGAACAAGGAAATGTGATAGTGAGAGAGTACACCAACAAGGATGAAAAAATTTAATAGCAGTTGCAAGATCTGCTTGATAAGATTTTTATTTGACATCATACATCAGCGTCGGGTGCACTGATGATTTTTCATCACGAAGAATGATGGGAAGATGTAACTATGCGTAGATTACCAAGAGTCAAAGAATTTGTAAGATCTTTACTGACTACAAGAGTGTCAATTTCATGTTTGATTAGATATGATTGAACATGAGACAACAAGATAAGTGGAAATTCTAAGAGACTATGACTATGAGGTATTATGTCACCTAGGGAAGGATAACATTGTCACTTATGCACTAGTTCATAAGCTAAGGAAGGAATCAAGTAAGATTCAAAATAATGAGAATTAATGTAATTATCCGTTTACTGGGTAGACCGAAGAAGAGTCAGAAAGAATCCATGGTAGAGGATAAGTGAAAAGTTTTTAGATTTGTTTAACTAGTGTATGATGACACATTTTAGTAGGGACATGGGTGTATGATAGTCGGGAACATAACGAGTGTGTTGTGACCGACGAAGATAGGATTTGAGATGTTACTCATTTCCTTGGATATTTAAATGCTTGAGCATAATGGATGTGTTGTGCCAAGTGGGAAAGGAAGTGGACCATTGGTTCTTTCTCTGGATATAAAAAACGTTCCCTTAAATTGTGTCATTGGGTGAAACATACTTGTGGGAAAAATTATCGATGAGATCGTTTGCTTGTCTATATAAGACTAGGACCTTAGTTTAATGTCATCATTTTGGAAGAGTTTACAACGAGAAATGGAATATCTAGTCAAGAAGTTAAGGAACGTGGAGATACAACTCATGAAGGCTCAGTGAAAGTAACATAAAGGGTCAAATGCGACATGAGGAAACGGATGAGATAAGAAGACCAAATACCCTTATTTGGTTGTTTAGTTCAAATTCTGAGAACATGATTTTCCAAAGGGGGGGGGGGGGGAGTTTGTGATAACTATAATTAAAATAAATATATAAATATATGGTCTAAATGTATTATTATAATTATGATTAAGGAATTAATTAGGAGTAAATAGAGAAATTATGGAATTTTAATTCCAAAACCCATCACTTTGATTAGAGTCATAAACTTGGACTTTTGGGTTAACTAGAAAGGTTACAAACTTGGGCATTATAAAAATCATGAGAAATTGAGTGGAATGCCTACAAAAACTGCAATAAAGGTTGGAGAAACAAAATAGAAATCGGGGTTTGAAGTTCGTGAAGGTTTTCGAAGCTATTTTAGAAATTAAGGTACGTCTCTTCGATTTGAGTTTGATTAAATTGTTTGAGTAGGTTTATATGAACCCATTACGTATTTGGTTCAGTCACATGTCTCTCTTCGGCCAAGGAATAACCAAATTTGGTGAAAAACAAGTGTTAAGTTTTGGTAAAAAAATGATGAATTTTAAACCAGCTTTAAAAATAAAAGAAAATTAGTAGTCTCATTTGTCGATGCTGGTGGCAGTACCAAGGTCTATAGTTCGATACGTCGGGCACAATGCATCACTTATCCTATCTTTTTCAAATGCGACGCACAAACCCACCTCATTTTCTTTTTAATTAAGGTGATATTTATACAAGTAGTCCCTATCTTTTTGATAAGCTGCCAGTTCTAATTTTCTACGAGAAAGGGTGTAACAAATTTCATATGATATTAAAACTTACGAATGTGATCCCTATAGTTTATATGATGTGACAGTTTCCATTTTTCCTAAATTAAACTCATGTTTTCTTTTAAACGTGGAAACATAAACTACATAAATGGTCTCTACTGTTTTCAAATTTTCTAATTAATACTATTTTTAATTATTGTTATTTACTTGTTTTAACATTTGAGTATTAGTTTATAAAGGTAAAATCTTATCAATATGGGGATTTTAAAAAAATGAAATATTTTAAAAAAATTATTATGAATGTTTCAATTAACGTACTTGAATGATTATTAGTTGACCGAATGAGACACATGGATAGTTGAACCAAAATTAACTCATAGGATGTTTTCTAGGATGTTGCCTTAGAAAAATTTGTTGGTGGAATATAGGGTGAAAGTTAGAAACAAAGCTTCGGGTAGAACTTATCGGTTACAAGGTGAGTTTTTTCGTGTTCTGTGGTTGCTCGCACATAAATGTTTATCATGTGGTTTATATGTGGTTTTTTTTCATTATTTATTGACAGTATGTTTTATGATAAGTATGGTTGTGTGTAAATGTTATTTTAAGTTGTTTATCTATTGTGTGTTTTTTTTAGGTGACATGTTTAGTGGGAACGGATGAGTGTTTAATCGTTGTGAGCATGACGGATGTGTGTGAGCGGCAGGGATGGGAATTGAGAATCATACTCATTTCCTTGGATATTTAAAATACTTGAGTACAATGGATGATGAGTTATCTCAAGGAGAAGGGAAATGAACCTTCGGTTCTTTCTCTGGATAATTAATCGTTCCCCTAAATTATGTCGTCAGGTGATATGTTTTTTTATATGATTTATTGAACATATATGATAAAACTATTTTTTAAGGTGATGGACATGTATGTGCAACACGAACTCACTAGGCCCTAGGCTTACCCATTTAGAAACTTTAAATGTGCGCAATCCAGAAAACTTTTTAGCTAGTGGCAAAGGAAAGGACAAGGAGGAGGATTAATCAAGAAGGTAACAATGGAATTCCGCGAAGACGTAACTCCCGAAGCTCTTCAGTTAGAGACTTTATATTATTTTATCTTGCTTCTGTTGTAGTTTAGTCTATAAGTAGATTCATAATTGATCTTGGGAGATGTTGGAACGACAATTTATCATTTAATCGATATTTGAAAATTGGGGTGTTACACTTCTGGTTCTAAGGGGGAAGAGTCTGGCATAATTGCATTGTATCCACATGAGATTTCATACATATGATTTTATTATTACTCTAATGTTATTGGAACCACTTTTGATACTATCGCTGCCCTTAAAACAAATGAATGAATATTTTGGTTGATTTAGAAACAAAATATTTTATCTAGTATTTTTGGGATGTTACATGATTACAACACGACAACATCACTAAAAGAACTTAAGTTGAAGGTTAAAAAGGACGAATATATTGAAAAAATCGACCCAACCAAGTTTAGGCGAGTGGTTGGTTGTTTGAGGACTCCCACTCGACCAAACTTATCATTTTTTGTTTGAATTGCTAATTTTTTTCATGGAGCAGCCAACCACTTTGCATTCTTAAGTTAAATTATCTCACTTATGTGAAAGGAAACATTAACTATGGAAAAGGTCATGAAATAGAAGACTTAATTGGGTATATCGATAATGATCTTGGATGGGATACCATTGATAAAGAGAGCATGAGTGGGGTGATTTTTTTTAACTTGGAAGGAATGCAGTCACCTGGCAATCTCAAAATAACAAGATTGTTGTTTTGTCTACATGTAAAGCCAAGTTCATGGAAGCCATAATAGTGGCAGTCCAATCCATTTTGTAACACCCTGTTTTTTAATGATAAGAGTAAAGAAATAAGGAAATGTAATAATATATATTATGTGCATGTAATGGAAAAGCTGTAATAAATCATGAGTTTTGCTTTTATATAGAAACTAAGATTATTTTGTTATGTTTGATGCATGTTTGCGTTTCATACCAAGGATGATGGATTTTAAGGGTCTAAGGCATAATTAAAGATCCTAAGGGTATGTATATGGATGGAAGTGAAAAAAAAATCATATTACAAGGGCTTACATGTCAAAAAGCCAGCTTTGCATAGCCATATAGCGTGGAATATGGTTTAGGGTGAGAGAAGCAAAGAGGAGAAGGTTTTGGTGATTTCGTTTAGGAATCTTAAAGCATAGAAAATACATAGACAACATCCTAACATTGGTATAGTATGGATCAAAATTTTCTAGAGATACAGACCAAACCCATAAGCCTTAGTTTCTATTTTCATGGACACTAGGGCGATATTGCATGGTGTTTTTAGGTAAAGTTGAATTATGAGACCCTTGGCCATCATACCATGATCATTTCACTTGAATAAGTCCATAAGAAAATCTTATTAGGGTTTCTATGGTTTAAGAGCCAAATCAATTAGTGTTTTCATATTTGTAGTAAATGTGATGCGTAGGGTGGATATGCGCAACGTGTAGTGCCACAAAACCCTAGTGGGTTATGGAATCATGATTGGAATGCAACATATTTACGAATTGGAGCACGACACATAGACCATGAAGAATGTATGTTTTTCATGGTTCGGCCCATAAAGACTTGTTAGAACTCGTAAGTAGCTAGAGTCGTCTAAAAAAGAATAGATGCATAGTAGACACTTACTGTATATGTATCGTTGATAGGTTTCATCTTGTGGAAGTTTTCTTCCGTATATCTTATTGTTATGAATCGTGTAATATGTGGATTAATACTATTAGGTGAGTTTCATGCGTGTATGTGTATATATATATACACACAAACACACACACATATATATATATATATATATATATATATATATATATATTTGTTTTAGATGTTATGTGGTGTGTGCTTGTGTGTTATTTTTACTTGTTTAGTTTAGAGCCTTGCTCTCGAAAGAGACAAAGGGAATCAGTTTACAGTCTTTATCTCTCAAAAGTGTCACACCCCAAAACCGGAACGGCGTAAACGTTCGGGGGCGGAGGACGTCATGTTCAGTATCACAAGACATGCATCATAGTAATCAAAGTAATGAACAACCATTTCATTAGAAAGAAAGTGTTTACAATGTATGTGTTCACAAGACATAGAATACATAAGCAAATAACAAAACAAGACTTGAAGCTATTATGCTCCATCTTCTGAATTCCTAGCGCGAGTACCTGTCTACTAGTCTCCTGAGAATACAAGTTATTTCAAAAGAGTTGATCAGCAATTAAGCTGGTGAGTTCATAATATTTTAGTGATGTAAGTATTTTGTAGAAAGTTGTAGTAAAATGTAGTAAGTTGTAAGTTATGTTTAGAAAAAGTTTGCCTATTCCTCTAGAAAATCCTATATTTCCTGCTTTGATGAAAGATAAGTAAAAATGACTCTACAATCCTTTCTATGAGTACTAAATGGATACAAGTTATATAAAACTCAGAGTAAACAAACAATCGATTGTGCGTATTTTCCCTAAGCCCACAACCAAACAAGGAACAGAAAATGAGGCGGATGACACACATCCCATTGGTTGTTAGATCCTTGTTGTATATAACCCTGGTGTATTCCTTTGGTGCTCACGGAGTTAACTGTAATAGTTCCTTTATATTTGATGAAAATATCCTTTTTAAGAAAACCCTTATTTCTTATAATAAAATAGTAACCACAGTGATTTCTCCTATAATCTCATAGGTTATACTAGCTATATATAATCTAATAACGAATAGACAGTTAATTGTGTGAGTCTGTCCTAAGCCCACAACCAAACAAGGAACAGGAAATGAGGCGGAAAGACACACATCTAACTATCTATCGGGTATTAATTATATATAGCCCTGATGTATAAACTAAGGTATTATAGAATTAATCACCTACGGTCCTTTAAGTTATACTGGTTTAACAAAATGGATTAAACCCTTTACTGGTAAGTTTCTAGTTTTGTATACCAAAAGTTATGATTTGAAAAGTATGCTTTGTAGAAAACTGTGCATTGAATTAGTGTCCTATGACTTGACCCATACCCGGTACCCCTTATGATGACTTAATGTGTACGGAACATATATATAACTATAATCGAATAGATAATAGGCTGGGTGAATATGCTCTAAGCCCACAACCAAACAAGGAACAAGAAATGAAGCGGAAAGCACACATCCTATTACCTGTCAGATCCTATTTATAAATATCCCTTGATGTATACATTATGGTCCCTTTCTACTATATGTACTAGACCCGACTGTTCTGTTTGTCGATTTGAAAAGATGTAAGTATTCCCTAGTTTATAACTATCTTATCTCAAAAATAGTTTGCATTAACTTTCAAGCGGAACTGTCACAATATCAAAGTAATGGGAAAATGTAAGTACCCAGTTATCTTTTGAATTGACATCCTAACGTACCGATTAGGTTAAAACATGTATGTTTTATTAAGGTCATGATGTGATGGATAGTACCCATACTATACGCTCTCCTTGCAAGAGATTCTGGGGAGCAAACGCGACTTCCGCAAACAAATTGCTAGGTTGTGTAAATTCACATTAATGTTATATGATCATGTATACCCAATTTAACTATCACCTTTTGTTTAGGACAATGATTTAGTGATTCATTGGTATAATTAGATCTTGTAGTGTCCGATGCTATAGCATCTTAGTATGTTTGTTCTGTTATAGTATCTTAGTATGTTCCTTCTGTTATAGTATCTTAGTATGAACTTAACCTATAAACTATACCTACTATAGTTTACTTGAACTGTTATTGAAAAGTCTCATTTATCTACTAAGTTATGATAGTACTTTAAAAACGGAGTTTTGTTAAACTATAAAGTAACATAACTTTAAAAGAGTTTTTGAAATGTTTTGATCGCTTATTAAAGGCATAAGCAATCTTTTGAAAGATGTTTATAACAAACATTTACACAATTGACATTGTGTTCAACTTGTATTCCCCCACTTAAACGCATTTAAAACAATTTAAAGGATCAATTACGGGGTATGAACTCACCTGATGTGGGTGATTCAAGCGGATATGTGTGTAAAGATGAGAAGCTCCACGAATGAAGTCCCAAGACTTAACGAGTCCTAAATGACATATAATGGCATATACTGACATAAATATAGTGTTTAGAAGCAACCAAATGCAAGGAAACACCTCACGGGACTAGGAAACACTTTGACCAAGTGTTGGAATCACATGTTATTCATCAAGGGAAGGTGTATGGCACTAATCTTGTGTTTATGGTCATGGGTTTATGGCCAAGGGAGTTTATGGCTGTAAACTCATGGTCAAAGTTGTCAAGATGTTTGGTTTGAGGTCCTACAACATCCATTAAGGGTTCAAGGCCTAGGGCTTGCTTATTGGAAGAGTTTAAGGTCCAAACATGCATCAATATGGAGTTTATGGTCAAGGGAGATCGTGGGATGTAAACTCATGATCTTCATGGGGGAAAGCATGTATAGATGGTGTATTTCAAGGCTTCCTAGTAGATATGAAGTATAATGAAGGGATACTTAAGATATAGAGGCTTGAAATGGTGATTAAGGTCCAAGAACACTTGTGTGTGTTCTTGGTGTTTCTTGAAGATCTAAGAAAAGATGATTTCCATTGATGAAATCATGAGATGATACTAGATTAAGAGATGTATCAACATATCAAGGAAGAACACTTACAGCTTTTGAAGATCTAGGATGAAAATCGGGATGATAGTTGAGAGAGAAATGGAGTGTTCGTGAGGTGAATGTGAGATAATGAATGAAAATGAACGATATGAGTCTTAAAGGGGGAGTTTACGGCCCACCTTGACTTTACGATTGTAAACTCAAGTTTTGTGGCCGTGAACTCTAAATGAAGAGGTTAAGGCTTGATTTGTTGAACGATGTCTCTACCAGGTACATTCTAACACTCATTCCTTAAGTGTACTAGACTTAAAACTCCTTAGAATGACCTTTAACAAGGCTAGAATTCATTACCAATGACTCTGACACTCACTTGAGTTGACTGACTGAGCTTTTAAAGCAAAAAAAATTTCGGGTTGTCACAAAAAGGGACAAGAGGAATCCATTACATGCTTATGTGTTATGGGTGCATATGGTAAAATGTATAAATATTGTGTGCTCACTAAACGTTTCTCTTAAACGTTGATATTTAACATTTCTCAAGACCCTTAGGGGTGATGAATAATTGAAAGGACCAGACATGAATACAAGGACGTTCTCATTTAGTGATTTTAAAATTAAAATTGTGATTTATGTTTGAAAGAAATGACTTTCGCTAAATTTCATATGGCATTATGCTTGATGAATAAAGAATGGATATTGATATCCATTTGAAAGGAATAATAAGTTTTAATTGTGTTTGATGATTTATGGTATTTATTTTAATAAAATATAGGTGCTACACATTTGGCTTGAAAATGTCATGAAAGAGCTCATCAAACATCATATCATGCCTATCATTTTGTATGTCAGTAATAAGTTTGAAATTTACTTGATGAAAAATATTATGTTTCATGGTCAAAGCAAACATATTGACATTTGTATTCACTTTATATGAGAATGTATTGAACATTAGAAAATTATAGTGAAATATGTCAACTTGAATGTTCAACAAGCAATCATCTTTACCATTGATTCAACATACATTAAGCACAATGAAATGAAAAACATGATCAGTGTAACAAATCTTGAGCCAAGTTTGGTTTACGAGGGATAACATGAGTTTAAACTCAACTTGGGTGGGTGATCCAACTTTACTTCCATTGTTAAATCCTATTTTGTTGACAAAGGAGAACATGTTACTTTTTTTTTCATATGGTGAACCTAATAAATGAATGATGTAATTATGGTGGTTGGTTTGGTTATAAAAGGATGTTCCAACATCAGCTGTAATTTATCTCAAAGTAGAGAGATAAATATAAATACTTAGTGTGAGTGTCAGAAAAGATGTTTTTTTAGTAGTCGAGTGTGAGAGTTTCTCTTCTTTTGTAATTCTATTTTAGTCTCTGACTAAAATAATTTTTAATCTCAACAAAGGGCGTGATAATTAACCTAAACTGGCATATGTGATGATCGAAATAAACAAGATTATATGGTGCCTATGAAGAAGTTAGCGAATAAATATAACTCATGAAGATTTGATAAATTTCTAAAAGTACAAGGAATTGCATTAGAAATTGGATATTTAAGAGAACCTAAGATTATGAACTTGAAGGTTTTGAAGTTGAAACCCTAAATCAATTTGGAACCGAAGAAGAGTGAACCATGAAATGTTAAAGGATGTCATATATATAGAATCCGCAAGATAAAAGAACAACAATAGTTATCTTTATCAAGCATGTCTTTTATTTCCCACTACTAGAAAAACAGTCTTTTACGACGCTCATTGCGCGTCGTAAAATGCTCAGACGACGCGTAAATGCACGTCAAGGAAAGCCATGTCATAACGAGAGACGACACGCATTTACGACGTGCATTTATGACACACAATGCGTATCATTAAAGTCGTTGTCAAGAAAGGCCATGTCATAAATGAAGATGACACACATTTTTGCGTATCGTAATTTTTTTTTTTTAAATTATTTATTGATTTACTAATTTTCAAATTAAATTTGCATTTCATGTATCATAATAGAAAATAAAATACCATTTACAAAAAATACAATCCATTGCACAAAAGTTAATGTCATACAAAATACAAAATACAATACAATAAATAAGAAAGATAATTCATTGCACTAACATGTCAAATACAAATAATCATCCCTAACTATATAACCTAATACTACATTGCTATTAAGGGACATCATCATAACTCACTGGAGGTCTTGGAACAATGTTCTCGTCATCAACTCTTACACCAACCTTGCTTTAGTAGATGGTCTTGTAGCTACTATCTTTTTCAGCATTAAATCCCCACATATAACATACCTGCAAATTGCAAATTGTTCTTAAATATCAATACAAAGTATATATACATATATCCAAGATGAAAATTATTCAAATAGGTGTTCTAATAACTCTTATATACGGTTGTCTAATAGCAACTGCTCCTTTGTGACTAGATCAAAACAGAAAAAAGATTGCCATATTTAGCTATATTCAAAATGTATGAAAGTTAAATCTTATTGGTGAATAGATAGAGTGAAAGTATTACGATGTGGATGTCTTTGAAGCTTGAAATATGTTGTAAATTCCCATTATAGTCAATCTTGTACAAGGTACAATTGTTTGTACAAGTTGTTTGTCGACAGATAAAAGCGTGTTCCTTGGTAGCCTCACCAGTTGGGACATCCTATGATTTAAAAACAGGCCAAAAAAGTTAGAAATTTCAGTAGTGAATCATTGTAAGAAATCATTAAATGTCAATCCTTTTTATCTCAGGGTTTTCTTGAAGTTTCAAGACTATAATCCATGGGTCAACAGGGCATGGTGTTTCACGCATCTATAAAAATTAAGAGCAAACGCATTTTAATATAAAAGGAGTTCACATTTATGGAGGAAATCTCATTGAGGTGATGAATGTAACTAATCACATGTGCTACATGATCTTGGCACAATTGCTCCACCAAGCCCAGGGCGATAAGGAATCTAATTCCACATCATCATACTCCAAAAACACCTACACAATGTGCAAAAAAACAGCAACATACTTTCATTCGTTAGAATTAATGAATATTGTGAAAACAGTTTGTTGAAAAAATGTAATGAAAGAAAAACAAACAGCACTTAAGAGATGATAAAAGACTAAACTAACCTTGCCAACACCTGGTGCTGGTTCTCCAGTAGGGTTAGGGCGTGGAATTACAACATTCACTAGACTACCTGAAAAATTAGTGAGAAAAACTGAGATTAAAAAAAATTATTTAATGTAAATATTGGATATGGATATAAACAGGTGGGGTAAAAAGAAGGGGCTTCTGTCTGGATTATTTATAGGAGTGTGATTACAAAAGGCTGTAAAATAGAAAGATATGAAAACGATAAAAATTAATAGATTGATATATAAACGATTCGGAAAAGTAGGAAGTTAAATACGGAATTAGAATTATAAAGCGAGAAAATGAAAGTTAAAATAAGATTAATTTTCCACATTCTATTTTCATGTCTTCCAATATATCTTGATAATCTTCATCATCTTTAAGTTCATCTTGAGTCACCACTTGTGTTAAACATAGAACTTTAGTCGCAGTTGTCCCAATGGAGGGAGGTGGTTGCAACATCATCCTCTGCAAACAAAAATATTACTTAATTATAATTTTATAAATGAGATTTTAAAAAAAAATGGAATATTTTTTAATACCTGCAATGCAATTTGTTGTTGTGCATGTAAAAGCACGCTCTATTGTTCAGGCTTGGGTTGAGTTTGACCTTGGTTAGCGCGTCTAACAGTATGTGTCTTGTCACCCATTTTGATCCCATTAAGAGTTGCACAAGCAATGTCTGTAAATAATAAGTCCTGATAAACACAGAACGCGTATCCTTTTGAGTTTCCAGTTTCTCTATCTTTCAGAAGATGAAATCCTCTAAGAGCACCAAGCCCAGGGAGAACAAGATCTGTCACCAAATACCTTAATTATATAATATAACTTGAAACAAAAATCATCATATGATACTACAACATCCAATCCAAGTCCAAAAAACTGAAACTTAAAATAGTATTCAGTACCTGACTGACTGAGAACACCTTGGTATGGGTAGAGCTGCCAAAGCATTCATGGCAAGAAAGTGCTAGCAACAGAGTACCATGTGAACTATCCCAAAACTGAACACTGCCACTATTGTCGCCACTCACAAGGGTCCCACACCTAAAACTACATTTATAGAAGATATAGATAAATAAAGACTTGTTTGTTACCTTACTAAAAGAATGATAAACATATAAATCAAATTAAACATACATTTTTTCATAAATAAAAACGATCTAGGGAGTTGCAAGAATTTGAAAACTCTTAGAACCATATATATTTTTCTAGATGAAAAATGTTAAGAAACAGGAAAATAGGGACAAAAAATGCAAAAAAAAAAAGATTCTTTTCTATAAATTATCCAGAAACCAATCTTATAAGGGTATTATCATTTTTATCTTCCCTATGTAATGTTACATTACCACCCACTGAATTACCTGTAATGATTCTTTGACCCTTAGAAAAAATTCCACTTGCTAACCTTGTCATGAATCCAAGGGCAGCTAAGGGTATAGAAAGTGCACCATTTGTCTGAATGCTTTCAGTTGTTTGTTCATCTGTATTAACACTCATCTCTGGTCCATTTTGCATCCGAAGATCCTTAACAAAAAAACAGTTAAAATTTAAACCCGTTTATTTGTTTATTATAATTTTTATAAATAGAAATGAACCTCTAGTGCCTTTTGAAGATTTTCCATTTCATTATCTTCACCCTGCATTATTTCCCAACTTGCTAGCTGAGTCATCATCATCATCATCACGCCCTACTACATATATTACTTGTGGGCCCACCTGATATCACAAAACATCATATCAATAAAAAAAACTACTTCACACAAAAAGGGCATTCATGTCTTTTTACAAGAAATATGATTCAACATACCATTGAAACCATTCTATCAGCCCAAGTAACTTCAATGTCACCATTTCTATGCCATGTAATATTTCCAACCCAAGAAAGATCCAAAAAATCTCTTTTGAGCATGAGTCTCTATTATATCCCCGTATCTCAACAATCGTTTCTTCAGTAAAAGTGACTTCAATCTGCAGCACAACTGAATATGTGTAACAAGTTCTTCTATTTCCTGCATCAGAAAAGGTGTATTTTTTCATATATGGTTTCCTTCTATTAGCCCAATGATTGCAGTTTGAGCAAACTAAAGTAATTCTTCCCTCCTTACCTGAAACAAGTTGTGTAGCATACAAAAGTCAACCCTTTAGATTCTCTAGCATCAGGTTAGTTTCTTGCACATGATCCATCATCAGGGGCACAAATTACTTTCCAATCTGTTCCAAGTCCAGTGGCAACACTTGTATTTGTCTGCAGGAAACAAAGATTGCATTAATAAAAATAAAAAAGAGTCAATTAAATATTATATTCATTAGTATAAGAACGAACCTTCAATATGTTAAGCACAATCCTAATGACATCTTGATCTTTCAATAAATCCATATTTCCGTGTGCATATCCTATAATTTCCACCCATTGCTGCATAAATCAAACTGATCATAAGACAATATATTAAGAAATCCAAATTAAGAATTATCCTTCCAGAAGAACCCTACCTGATTGGGAAGACCCATCAACCTCTGCAGATACTCATCACGCTCTGTTTCCTCAGATTCTGCTTGAATCATATGACCAACCTACCTTCACAACAACAACAAATAAGTATTTGTAAAAATATATAAAACATCTCATACTCGAGACTCTTACAACTTACATATTCATAAGACGTATGTATTTGATGAGGCTCAAGGTCAACAAGGGTTGTTGGAAGAGTTGTAACTGAAACAAATGGCTCATTAGGTTTGGGAATCACAACTGAATTTAAGAATGTATAAAAATTAAAGAACTCGCCTAATAGAAGATTAGGTTAAGGAATCACGATTGACAATATGTCGTCGTTGAGAAGGAAATTCCGAGTAAATCTCTATACCTCATGACCACACACAAAGAAAGCATTAAAATGAGAAAAAATTGAAGGGTTAATTAACCCAACGGAAAGAAAAGATTTTTAATTACTTTTATGCACATAAAGACACCTCTTCATTTTTCAGTTGTTTCCATTTGTTTTGTATCAATTCATATATGAAGTTATCGATAATTTTGATTTTTTTTAGAGCAGCTTCCGAACCAATATTAAGATACCTTTTCACCTTCCATAGAAGATCCACAAATCGCTCATATACTAAACCATTTGATTCATCAAACGCTTCCATAAACCGATTGCTTGCCTCATTTGAACCCGATAGAGTATCAAGATCAAACCCAAACCCCACCTTAAACATCGAATCTAATGTCGATCTCATCAACAGATCCTGCATAAAAAAAACAGAAAGCAAATAATTAAAACAAAGCTACAACTAATTCATCAGTTTTAAGTTAATACTTTACCTGCAAATCCATGGTTTCCTAAGCAGCTGCTAGTAAGGAAATCTCTTTGGCTAGTTTAGCGCCGTTTGACTTGAAGCTTACAGTACTAAACTCTTGTAAAACTTTTGTTGAGAACTGAAAGCTTGCAAGCTTCCATTGGCAGCGCCACTTAACTCCATCCACAACAAAAATCCCATTGCTAAAAAGATTTCAAGGTTCTTGTAGACGTTCCAACAGATGGAGAAGAGGAATTTTCTTGTGAGTTTGAGGCCGTCGCGGAGAGCTCTGGAGAGAGTATCGAGCTGCATCTGGCGTGTCGGGGTTAACTCCACGCAGGAGTACTTGATCTGAGATACGAGCTTGGTTGCGTTATTTCTTAAGGATAAAAAAAATTTATTCAGTAGTGGTGGAAGCGGATTAGGGTTTGTAGAGAAAAGGTGAAGGAGAGAGTGAAGGTTGTCGGCTGGTGGAGAGGATAAAGTATATGGTGAAATTAAAGCTAAACAAAAGGGAAAACACACGAAGGAGAAGGAGGAGAACACATGAAGGAGAAGGAGAAGGAGAAGAAGAAAGAGGAGACGCAAGAGGCGGGGTTTTAATTTTTTTGGGGATTTCATTTCCCCCCTATCTATTAAAGGCGCGTTCATTAAAATTATAAAGCGACACTTATAGAGGGTGCCCATTTAACATACAGCTCCCTCCGTGTTTTTTTTTTTTTCTTCTGACATAAATTTAAAGGCACGCTACAATGCGTGACCTAAATTCTTAATTTTTTTGAAGAGATGACATTTTTTTAATGTCACTCTCTTTTGTGTAACATAAATCAGTGAGTGTCGTGGTTTGCACGTCGTAAAAATAGTCTTTTTCTTGTAGTGTCCTATAAGAGACATGAGGATGTTAATAATTGTGTAATTGAACGGATATATGTAAAAGAATGTTAGGTGGCAGTCGCATTAGTATAATCTCTTAAAGTATTAATATAATTTAAAAATCAGTATGAATTGGTAAAAGACCAAAAGCAAATTAATATGAAATCACAAAAATTGTCTATTAAAACAAATTAGACAAAATTACATTTCTTTTTTGTAAGACATACGGACTATTTAAAAAATTGTATCTACAATTTATAAACATTAGGTTTAATGAAGGGATAATGACTTAAAAGGGTAATATATTTTTTGATTTATACATATTTGGTCACTAAGTTTTTTCTTTTTTCGTTCACATTTACCATTTTAATTTTTTTAACTATACACATTTAGTCCTTATAACTAGCTACTACACGTAAGCTGGAAAAAATAACTTAAAAATTTAATATATTTATCATTTTGTACACATTTAGTCCTTAATATTTTTTTCGTTGCAAAATACGTCATTGTTATTTTTGTACACATTCAATACTCATGACCGGTTTTTTAGGTTTTTCTCACGATATATTACACGAGACAATCATTATAAGGTGTTTGAGGTTGTTAATGTTTATAGCCACCGCGACATCGACTGCTTGGTTGGTTAGTTCTTGTGGTTGACTTGGGCCTTGTTTTCTAAAGGTCGTAACTTCTTCATACAATCACAAATTTTAGCGATTTTTATATCTACACGTTAGTATTTGAGTCTAATATAATTTTTGTTTAGATTATTCCATTTAAAAAACAATATATTTTTAATTATGATTTTATATAAAAAAACGTTCAAACATACATAGGATATTGTGAGAAAAACCTAAAAAAAATATGTCATAAGTACTGAATGTGTACAAAAATAGTAAAGACTTACTTTGCAACAAAAAATATTAAGAACTAAATATATACAAAATAAGAAATATATTAGCAATTTAATTCATTTTTTCGACTTATCTAAAGTAGCTGGTCATAAGGATTAAGTATGTACAGTTAAACAAGTTAAAGGGGTAAATATAGATGAAAAAACTCAATGATTAAATTTGTACAAATTGAAAATTATATTACCCTTTTAAGTCATTATCCCTTCAACAAATGATATAAAGAAAATTAATTGGGCTACATTTTATTAATAAGTTAAAGCATAAAAGTTGAAGTAAATGAACCCTCATTGTTTGTCTATTCTCATATTGAAAATCTCCGTTGAAATCAAAACTAAAAACTTGAAATCAAAACTTAAAACTTAAAACTCATAAACAAAAAATAAAATGAATATCAAATTAGATTACGTCGCCAAAGGTCCATGATAACATTAGTGTAGCGACACATATTTGCTAAATGGAAGCATAAGAGAAGATGATATGAGAGATGTGAAAATATTTTTAGCATCCGACTCAAGTTATAATGTACATTTCATGAAAATTCATTTATTTTGCTACTATTCTTGCGGCAACAGGACATCATTGACATTACAAATTTAATACAACTTAGAATCGATCATAAAATTTCTTTTACAATAAACTAGGTGTGAGACCCGTGTATTTCACGGGTTGATTTAAAAAAAATAAATATTAAATTATAAATAAAAAGTATTTTTAATGTACAACTTTAAAATAAAAAAGAAAAAAACATATTTATTGCAATTTAATATCATATATATGATATTTAATATTTTTCATATATAAGTATATGATTTTAATTTTAAAAATTAAAATAAATCAAAATTTGACAAGTTGATAATATTAATTTCAAAAATACAAAGATATGATAACTGTCAAAACTCATCAGAAATTGACAAATGACAAAAAAGAAACTTTCAAATATTAAGAGGATAACTATATCATTAGGTCAAAATAACTTTTATAATATTTAATAGTTGTTAAAAATGTGGTCAACTTTTAATTTTGATACATGCCATTTAATTGATAAGGTCCTTTTAGAAGGATAATAATCCTCTTTTTGAAAGGAGTTGGAATGGATACCGATGGGAGTGGAAAGACATGTCAGTGAACACTGTCAACACCATGTCCTCTGTGTGGTCATGTACTATGGGCCTATGTGGATCACAAAAGGCCAGCAACATCAGCCTTCAACTTGATCGGCACTTGATACCAAAATACCAAATATAGAAATACTGATTAGTCAAGTAGTCAGTTAGTCACCATGGAACATATATAATGAGAGCTTTTTCTATGTATAATTTATTATTGATTATTAATTATTAATCGGTTATGTTTATTTAATATGATTGGAACAGATGACTTGTTATGATATCATTTATCAATTAATATTTATTGACTTGTTAATTATATATTACCTTATATTATTATATTTAAAAGGCGTTAAGATTAAATAAGTTAATCGAAATAATTATCTTTATGTGTTTAAAAGAAAGAGAAATTTAATTACCTCCTATTTTTTCTTCTTATAATTATTCTTATCCATTAAAATTATAACAAGTGATATCATTTCACCATTCAATTTAATTTTATTTGATATATTTCTAATATAGTCTTAACGAGTTAGTTAAAAAAAATATAAAATGATGACACTTGTCATAATTTTATTGGACATGAACATTTGTAGGCATAAAATATAAGAATCAATTTAATTTCTCTTAAAAGAATGACATCTATGTTTGAAATGGGTTATTCACAGACATTCCAAACTAATTTCATGTTATATTAAAAAAAATCTAAAAGAAGGTACATTTAATACTAAAAATTTGGATTTTAGATTTTGGACAAAAAAAAAAAAACTATATTCTAGAATTTCAAGAGCAACTGCTAAAATTACGAAAAAAATGCTTCGATTTTATTGAAATCTAACAGAACTAAAAATAAACATATCAAATGAGAAGTAGATGTGATATAAGAAATTAAGATGTCATTTGATTGACAAATATAGATATTAGACATGTGGAAATACTCATTAGGAATATAGATAGAAAGAGATTATATTTGGTAACAATTTACACATTTCAAAAAGGTTACTTTTTTGTCTATCATTAAAAAAAATGTTTCATTTCTGTCTCATATGTTATTTCGGTAAAATGTATAGAAAAGTTCTATACATTTTAACTAAACAACAAATGGTCAGTTTTATTAATATCCATATATTTTATCCCCTCATATAAATTGCATACTTATTTTATTCACATAATCATATTTAATACATAATTTTTGTTATTTGGTCTAATTAATATGACTTGCTAAATATTAAAAATAAAGTAAAATTTTTAGAACTTTTTAAAATTTTTGTAACTACATAGTTTATAGTATATTTCAAATAAAAAAAGATAAATATTTTTTGTAAAGAACGAAAACTATTAAATGGAAAAAAAAATTACACACTAAAAATGATATTTACATATGGATATTTTTTTAATGAATGCATGCTATGGGTCTACGACAAAAATGATATTTACATATGGATATTTTTAATGAATGCATGTTATGGGTCTATGACAAAATTAATAGGTAACCTCATCAACCTTCTCAACCTTCTGGAAAAAGTAAGATATTTTGAGTTTAGTTTCACTAAAATGATACTTAATTAAAGATAAATATCTTTTTTTTTCTTTGTGACTAACCTACTTTTAAATCCATTTATGTCTCTGGTAAGTTTTGGACCTTCAATTTCAAGGACAGCACTTGATATCGTGGCTAGATAAATATCTTTTAATGAATGCATACAATATGTAACAAAGATTTTGTACATATGAATAACTCTGAAATCCGAATTTGTATAAATAAGTTATTGATGTGCATAAAAGCATGTACTTGTTTTAAATTTATAACCTAACTAACTTAACTAATATATGCACCTATAGTCAGTGTACGTAATCAGATTATAGAATAGCTTGTGTAAGTCGGGTGTCGAACATATGGAGCGTAATTTAATTGATTAATATAAATACTTCTAATTAAATTAAGAAAACAAACTTAAATTACGGATTTCTATAAATTTTGCAAGATTAGAAAAACTTAATTCAAATCACTACCAAATTACCAACTAAGAAAGCAAATAAAAACGAATTTACTTCAAGATTAAAGAGTACTTATGTTCTGTTCCGATTTCCCCTACTCTTGTGGTTGATTTCTAGTGGATTAAATATATTAATTACCAATTTGTTAACTAGCATTATGATCAAATATCTAGACATACCAATTTATGAATTACCATGTAATGATTAAGCACAAGTTCAACACCAAATCAATAATAAACACAAATTGGACTGTGAATGATAATAGTTACTTTTCTATGATGAAGTTAAACAATCAATTACAAATTAAGGTTAATTATGCTCTCTAACACAGTTAAAGTTACTAGCTTTAATTACTTTATCTAAGATTTGATTAATCCTAACTCTAACTATTTAATGATCGTAAAGAATTAGGTGACAAATGCATGCAATTAGAATGATCAACTATCACACAGAACTTGATTAATAAGTAATAAAAACTAGAACTAAAACATGCTAGGGTTTAATTATCAAACACAAGTAAAATCAACATATATCATCCATAAATTGAAATCAACACATAAGGATTAGGTTCATCTTTAACAGAAGTATATTGTTTTTAGCCTCTCATAATAGCATAAAAACACAAAAAAAAAAAATCCATGCAAAAAAAGACTAGACATGAGTATGTTAGCAAACCGATTAGATCTATGTAGAATTCATCTATATCTCTTCAAATCTTGAGCTCTAATCGATTCTTGATTTTCTCCATGGTTTATAGAGGTCTTTTTTCTGTAATCCTTATCAGAAAATCGGCTATAAATCCCTCCATTTGACCTAATATATATATATATATATATATATATATATATATATATATATATATATATATATATATACACACACACACACATATACACACATATAGTTTCCATATATTTGGCCACCACGACATGGTTGAAAGGCGCGCACCACGTCGTGATATTCATGGATATCCCGTATTCTCAAAGTTGGCTCAGTGGTCGATGATCTTCCATTCGCCACGTTGTGGTGGATGGTCAGCACGTTGTGGTCTTCTATCTTCAAGACTTGTTTGTCTTCTTTTGCCTTAGATCATTCATTCATGTTTCCAACTCCTCATTTGCTTCCTTTTCATCCCAAGCATGTCGTTGCTACTATAAAACATATTTAAAACATAAAGTACTTTATGTCCCAAAATAAACATAATTGTAGCTAAAAGTATTAGAAATATATACAATATACATGACTAAATATGCACATATAGAAATACCCTACACTTGGATTTTGCTTGTCCTCAAACAAAACTTATTTTATTATTAACACATCAAAACCCTAGTTACTAATATCGCACAAGACCATCCATTTTGAGCCTTTCCATTACATCAAGAACGCAATGCATGTATTTATGTATAGATTTTCCTAAGAACTTCCTCAATCCTAAATACTTACGGTCCTCATAAACACTTCCTCAATTCTTATGAACAATGTTCATTTTATGCACCCCACCAAATATATCCTCAAAAATATTTATTAACCTCAAGGTAATTTTTGGTTAACTCCCCAAACATACATATGGAAAAATAAACTATAAAGAAAAATTACAACAAATAATAATAACTTGGCAAATTGCCTTATTCTTGAGTCTTCGATTTCTGTGTTTTTCTTCATATTTCTTAATCTTCATATCTTTGTAGACTCTTATTCTCTCAATCTTTTGCAACGTTTTTTTTTTCTATTTTTTACTATTTTTTTTTACTTTTGTACTTTTCTCATTTTTTCACTCAAAACTAAAAATCCTTAAAAAGACATATGCTTAAGCAAGGGAACTTAACTTCAACCCTTATTGGTTAAAGGTATTGGTCTAAGGTGCAATGACTACATAAGATCTTCTAGATATATTTTTTGGTATATGATGCTAAACATATTATGTCCCTCAAAATAAGCAAGGTTGGGTTTTTGTTCAATGATTTCACTAGGACAGGGAAGCCATAAATACATTATAACATACATTGGCTCAAATAAACATCAAAACTCGCATTGGATCGTCCCACACAACACTAGCAACCTAGATCTCAACACAACAATTTTTTGACTAGATTCAATTTTAGATTATTATTTCAAATATTTAAAATATTTTTTTAGATCCTAGTCATTTTTCATTATTTTTTATCAGTATGCTTGCATTCCTATATTTAACCCCCTACCACACACTTAATTGATGCAATATCCTGATTGCATACTTAAACAATTAAAGAACATAAAATTAAAAAGAGGAGAAATTGTAACGGACTCCCGTGGGATAGTAATGGCGAGATCGAATTCTAAAACTTTTGTGGAAAAGCTTGAAGATCTCTTAATAATGGCTGGAAACAGAAATTTTGGACTCTTTTTGTGTGAATGTAAATGTGCTGAATCAAAATAAACCAAAGAACCATCTTTAAAAAGTGTGTTGAACCGCCACGACATGGGAAAGCAATGCCACGTCATGGTGTTGAGTAAGAAGGTGTCGTCATGAAAAATAAAAACACCACGACGTGATCTAGTGATGCCACGTCATGGGTATAGGTCTGATGTTATTTAGTCGTGATAAAAACAAATGTCATGGTGCAGAGATGATGGCCACGACGTGGTAACTTCTCAAAATGTCATTAAGAGCCAACATTATGCATCATTTCTTCTTAATGGCTCAGGACAATTCCCGAACTTTTCCTTCTATAAAATTCCTTCATATCTCTTTTCTTCACCTAGTGAGGACCTCACACTTCTACAAAAATACGGTCTTCAATTATAATCTACTAAAAATCGCACGACTTTTGCATCAATTAAGCTCATTCACTTCTCCACTTTCGTCCAACACTAAAAAACAAGATCAAGAGACTAGAGAAACACACGATCATCAAGTTAAACTAAAATAAAACCAAAATAAAAACAAAAACTAAAAAGAAATAAAAAATAAAAGAAATTAAAAACCCTCAAAAAAATCGGATTGCCTCCCGAGAAGAGCTTCTTTCTTGAGGAGTCGTGAGTCGGACTCCTTTCCACTCTAGTTGTTGCGGGTGGGAGTGGGATCTCCCTTTTCTCCTTTCGCTCTTTCCACTTGCACTTGTATGCTTGAACCCATCGAATGTATTCTTTCTTCGAGTTTTCTTTCTTCTTTTGATAAGAGCTTTCTTCATGTTTACGTTTCATTTCCTTGTTTTTCCCTTTCATCTTCGTATTCCTTTTCTCGTCTTCTTTATGATCTTCTTTTCCTAACTCCATCTTTGTAATTAAAATCTCCTTTAATTCTTCACCCATTTCTTCATCATTTATCTCACCATAATTACCCGAATCGATTTCTTCTTCGTCACTTACCTCTTCTACTTGAGACTTGGGTGTAGAGAACACGAACACCTCAAACATTATAGGAATTGAAGCTCTTGGTTTGGAATAATTTACTTTTTCCACATGAGGTTTCTCCAAAACTTTCAACTCTTCTTCCATCAATTTCTCAATTTCTTATAGCTCATTAAGACTTTCTCTTTGCAAATTATTAATCCTTAGCACTTCATTTCTTGACTCGTCATAACTCACTTTTAGATTCATTTCAAAAGTGAATTCTTCATCTTCTACTCGAAATGTCAGCTATAAGTCATGAATGTCAACAAGGGCTCTTGCGATACTCAAGAATGGTCTTCCCAAAATTATGGGAAGGTATTTGTCTTCTTTTATATCCAATACCACAAAATCAGTTGGAAAAATAAATTTCCCCACTTTCACCAACAAATACTCAATGATTCCATGTGGGTTAGTGATTGAGTGATCTGCCATTCTAAATGTCATCTTTGTGTTTTGGAGCCTTGGTAGATCGAGTAAATGCTTTCTCCAACTCTTTTCGATTATTTATCACATCTTTAGCAAACTTAGGAAGCTTGGCCATGGATTTGAGTAAAGGAGCATTAATTGAGAGAAAAAGTACTTTTTCCATGAACTTCTTCTTTTCTGGCTCAAATTATGCTTAATGGCTCGAGACGGGAATGGTAAAAGAGGCTGCTATGCATTTAAAGGAGAAGAATTTTGATTCTCTAGTAACCGCAACGTGGCAAGGTCACCACGATGTGGTGAATTATCATAACTCAAGTTAGATTTTTCTTTTTGTGCTTCAGGCTTTCCAAATACAAATCAAGCTTCTTAGAATCTGTATCATGGGTCATTAATGGCACATAATGAACTTCTTCTTCAGTGTAAATCGCCATTACATGAGTTTGTGATTTTTATTTGGGATTTCTAGGAGGTAACCTTTCATTAACACTTTTCGTTAATTGGCCTAGTTGAGTCTCAATGTTCTTGATGGAAGCTTGATGATTTCTCACATTAGCAGTAGTAGTATCGTGTCTTTTTTAGATGCTTCCATAAACCTATTAAGTATTGACTCAAAATCCAGTTTCTTCTCGGGTGGTGGTTGTTCTTTTGGGTAGTAGCATCGGTCGGTTTGTTTATATTTATCGTCCTTTTGATTCTTGTACTCGTCATAACGCAACCACTCCTTTTTCAGCTTTCTCCAATTTTCATCATATTTGTCACCACTAGAGTAAAACACTTGCGCTTTCTTATTCCCATGTTCGTCCAATTCGCAATCCTTCTTTAAATGTGTCCCATGGCAATTGTCACATCCAATTCTTATGGAGTTTATAGATTGCAGCCATGTTCTCGTTCCCTCCATCTGCTTTACCTCTAGTAACATCTTCTCGTGTTTTATAATATTCAGGTGAGTGCTTTGCAAATTCCTCAATTAACTCTTTAATGATGTCCGGTTCTTTCTTTGTCATTGGCCCTTGAGAGTCAAGAAGTTGTCTCTTTGTAACATTCACTCCATCATTAAAAATAGACATTTCTTGTTGGACATTTAGATCACGTTGATGACAACTCCTAAGCAACCTTTTTTTTTATCTCTCTTATGCTTCATATAGTGATTCACCATCGTTTTGTTGGAAATTAGCAATCTTCTTTTTGAGTTTAGATATCTTTGAAGGCAGGTTGAATTGCTCAATGAAGGCTTCACAAAGATTTGCCCAAGTAGTAATGGATCCGAGCATGAGTGATTTCAAACAAACTTTAGCTTTACCGATAAATGTCACTGGAAGCATCCTAAGTAACACTGAGTCTTGAGGCACGTTTGGAACATCGAAGTAGTTTTCCAGTACTTTACATCATCGATGTGTTTGAATGCATCTTCATATTATTTCCCGAAAAAAGGTGTGTCCTTGAGCATTGATAGAATGTGCCCCTTGAGCTCAAATCTGCTTTTAGTTGGAATCTCGGGTGGCACAAGGCCTAGTTTATTATCATCACGGATCCGCTTCTCGTAATCTCCCATACTCAGTCTTGTGATGTCTGCCATTTCTTCAACCTCACTTTTTATCTTGTCTTTTGGAATTCCTTCGGTAGATGTTCTAGCTCGTATCCTACTTCCTTCTTTCTTGGAGTCTTTTCAAAAAGTTCGAAATTTTCAGCTTGAAAAGTATTGCTAGACTTTCCGACCTTCTTATCTTTCTTCTCATGGAATTACTGGAGTGTTGGATCCTCGGGTCATAAATCACTAAAACAAAAAACAAAATAAAACAAAATGCATAAAACGAATAAAAATAAATAAATAACAGATTGACTAAAACGTAACCACGACGTGGAAAAGATGACCACGGTGTGGTTATTGACTTGTTGTTCAAACAGAAAAATAAATGCAGAAAAATAACTTTTTGCGGTTTTTACCCCACAAAAAGGGTCGAATAACTAAAAGCAACTGAACTAAAAATCAAATAAGTCGTTCCCCGCCATAGGCACCAAAAACTTTGATGTGCACAAAAGTACCTACATGTTTTAAATTTATAACCTAACTAACTTAACTAATATATGCACCTATAGGCAGTCTACCTAATCGGATTATAGAATCGCTAGGGTAAGCCGGGTGTCGAACATAGAGAATGGGATTTAATTAATTAATATAACTACTTCTAATTAAAACTAAGAAAAAAAACTTAAATTGGGGGGTTTTTACGGATTTTGCAAGATCAGAAGAACTTAATTCAAATTACCAACTAAGCAAGCAAATAAAAACAAATTTAATTCAAGATTAAAGAGTACTTCTGTTCAGTTTTGATTTGACTTTCTCCTATAACTTATTTCTAGTGGATTAAATATATTGATTACCAATTTGTTAATTAGCTATTATGATCAAATGTCTAGACATACCAATTTATGAATTACCAAGCAATGATCAAGCACAAGTTACACACCAAATCGATAATAAGCACAAATTAGACTATGAATGATAGTAGTAACTTTCCTATGGTCAAGTTAAGTAACTAAGCACCAATTAAGGTTAATTATGCTCTCTAACACAGTTAAAGTTACTAGATTTAATTACATTATCTATGATGTGATTTATCCTAGTTCTAACTATTTAATGATCATAAACAATTAGGTGACAAATTCATGTAATTAGAATGATCAACTATCACACTGAACTTGATTAATAAGTAATAAAAACTAGAACTAAAACATGCTTGGGTTCAATTATCAAACACAATTATCAAAATCAACACATAAGGTTTAGGTTCATCTACACCAAACATAAGTATAAGGTTTTTAGACTCTCATAATAGCATAAAAACACACAAAATCCATGGAAATAAGACTAGACATGAGTATGTTAGCAAACCGATTAGATCTATGTGTAATCCTTTTATAGTTGTTCAACTCTTGAGCTCCAATCGATTCCTGATATTCTCCAAGGTTTCCAGAGGGTTTTTTTTTGTAATCCTTCTTACAAAATCGGTTATAAATCCCTTCATTTGACCTAATAATAGGATATATATATATATATATATATATATATATATATATATATATATATAGTTTCCATATATCTAGAAACCACGACATGGTTGAAAGGCACCACGTCGTGGTCTTCATAGATATCTCATATTCTCCAAGTCAACTCATCAGTTGAGAATCTTCCATTCGCCACGTCGTGGTGGATGATCACCACGTCGTGGTCTTCTATCTTCAAGCCTTATTTGTCTTCATTTGCCTTAGCGCATTTATTCCTGCTTCCAGCTCCTTGCTTGCTACCTTTTCATCCCGAGCATGTTTTTGCTACTACAAAATAGATTTCAAACGTCATAAGTACCTTTTGTCCTAAAATAAACATAATTTTAGCTAAAAGTATTAGAAGTATGTACAAAATACTTGACTGAATATGCACATATCAGTTATGCTTCTTTGAAGTTTCACGATTAAACAGACATGACTCTGCGTATCTTAAAAGTTGGAGTTTTGTTAGATTGATTATTATCCTACGTTCTCTAAACAAAAGTCATAGTAGTCGTTAAACCAAGAACATGTATATAAGGAATGTCAAAATATGACTTCATATGAGGAAGTTATTATTTTTCGAAGATTCAGTGCAACAGTGTGCGACCGAGAAACCAAAATAGAAATCGGTTAATTGTTAGGAAAAACAATATAAACAAGAGTCAAATATCTCTTTAATACCTATCCAACAATATAAAGACGATCGAGAGCAAATATCTTATGGAAGAGTTATTATTTTTTGTACGGAATTTAATAGTCTAAGCCTGTTAAAAATATAACTTTAAAAATAAAGTGAGAATTAGCCGACATAGTCTAAATGAAAGTTTTGTGTCTTGTCAATAGATACGCGTGGATATAATGAATGTTGAAAACATAGCTCGTATGAAGATTATATGATTTTTTTAAAAAATAAAAAGTTCTCATATGTGCGCGAGGGGCACGGTGTGTGAGAGACTGTAGACATAGTGACATGGATGAATATAGACCTGACACGTGGCAGCAAGGGGGCATGATCAACTTCTCTCGACTTGCACGGTGCACGACACACACCTATCTAGCTATAAATACTCCTTGGAATCATTCATTTCTTATCCCACACTCTCATATCTCTCTTTGAAAACTCTCTAGTTCTTAAGCTACAAATTTTCCGGAATTCTCAAATAGCTAGCATCTAGAATAGTAAGAACTCTCGGGTCAGAGTTATGCCAGTGTAATCTCCCAGTTTTTGCTAGAAAATCTCTGTAATTTAAGCTACACTCATATGACTTTCATTGTAACTTATATTTATATTCATAGTCGTTGTTATGAACTTATAAATAAGACTTGTCAATGATTCCAAGTCGTATTACTGATTGATCTACTTACAGGATTGATGTCTAGGCTAGATTTAGTGAGATGTCTAAAGTGGGTTTTGAAATCAGTATACTCTATATACCAAACGGACCCTATGTCCAATATGATCATATCTAGTTATTCCTTACTTGATAGATCTTAATGTAGACATTAGGATTGTTGAGGAATCTAGACTATCATTAGTCATAAGAATTATCATGCTAAGGCGAGACGATGTCCAAATTTTGAAGCATCCATTTTTAACAATTGAGTGCATATTTACTTTCATCTTACACATAAATATGAAGTATTTTAATCTCTTAGATGCTATGTGTGCATATTGCGTGTATTTACAATATTTGTGCTTAATGTGGCTTGCTTGGTTGAACAATATAAAATATTGAATTACTTATTTTACCTTAATCATATTAGGTAGTAAAGGGTTGAGGAAAGTAAAATACATTGTGAGGCCGTAACCAACATTGGAGCCTGTGCTACTAGGGAATAGTCATCTAGTAAAATTTAGGTGACAACAACATACTATTCTAGACAAGTCTGGAGAACATGGGTAGGCTTACAATCTTGTAGGTGTTTATAAGTCACACATGGACATGTTTACAACCTATAGTTATTGAAGAATCTAATTTGGGTTGGTTTATGACATGCAGGTGTTAACGACACATACTTGGACAAGTCTATAACATGCAAATATTGAAAGACCACATACGGATAGGACTACGAACTGTACATATAAATGTACTTTACATAGGGTATTCTATTCACCTCCATGGATGCATTTTTAACATATATTGCCAAGGAATCCCCAAGGCAATGTTGTTCAATCAGGGATCCTTTAGGATAGATTCCCTTGCGAATATTGTTTTACGATCAGGGAGTGAGAATAACAGGAATGGAAAATTTGGTTTAATTTTTTGGTATGGAAATATATATTTAAAGAATTTAATTATATTATTGTGGTTTGAAAACCCTATGTACTCACCAGGTTTCCCAACCTGGCCCATTCAGTTTCTTTGTATCATAGGTAGCGATACGAAGGTACTTGAATAGTAGTGTAATTATTTGTTGAGGGATTAAAGGAGTTTGTAGGCTACTAGTGTAATTATTGTATGGACTGTCAAAGTATATGCTTATGTTTATCAGTTATGACATCCTAAGTTTTGTTAACTCAAAGAAAACACTTCTTCAAAAATACTTGTACAGGACCAAATTCCACATTTATAAATAAACTCTATTTTAAAATAAGCATAAATAAAACGGTATTTTCTGGCCAAGAAAATTGGGGATGTCACAGTTGGTATTAGAGCATAGTTTAAGCGAACTAGGAATTTTAGGAATTCTAGACTTAAACTTAGAATGCTAAGCAATGATTGTGAGATGAGTGTCTATTTTATTTTAGTTAGTATACCTAAATCGACATTAGCACTAGCTTACTTTAGGATAAGATGCCTAAATTGTTGTTATGTGCTAAATGATTTATATTATAACATGCCTTAGGTTTCCAAACTGCTATTACTTAAATGAAGGGGCTATTGCAACCACGATTTGGATAAAGAAATTTATGTGTTTAGGATTCTAAACATTTAATTACGATACTAGAATTGTCATATAAATTTTGGAGTGATGAAGGGGATTGCGTCTAACATAACTACAATCTTCTTTATCACAATATACTCATGATGCCAATACCCAGAGCGATTGTTCTGGGGAAATGGAATGTCATGATAACGACTTGTAGCAGATTGAACAAATGAAAGAAATAAGGAGGCTTACAATAGTGAATGATACCTATCGAAGGATATCATAAATAATACCTATAGAATGGTATTGTACCTTTAGAATATGTCTAATAAATAGTATGTCTGGTATGAGAGAATTACCCCTTCAATTTGGCAGGAAGATAGAACTTTTGGTGTAATCCTTGAAGTCGTCCCATCGTATTGCATTTCCACCGTCAACCAATTTGAAGTATAATTTATATTATATATACGCATTGAGGAAATCGTAGTGGATTCTTGGAAATTTGTTGTATATAATTTCTTGGATACATCCATATGTGTTAAGTTGGTTTGTGTTTAGGAGTGGTAGCTTAGGGACTACGAGGTAATTCTTGGGACATGTATGAGTAGGTGTGGAAAGTAGTATGGGCCCGTACTACCAAAAGCACAAGATTCATACTTGAATCATGATGAGTCACATGGTTACTAACTCACTAGTAGTTGAAATTGTTTTGTTCATGCATGTCGTTATCATCGTTTCGATAATGGCTAAGAAGATGAATGTTATTCCGACCCTAGTGGTCATAGCAAATAAAGTTCGACTATGATAAAAGCTATGAAGTGTGTTAATTGGTTTATAGAACCAATCTTTATGTGGCTTCCGAATTTAGTCAAGAGATTGAAAGGAAGGATAATTAAAGAGATCGAAAGAAGTATCGCATTTTTCATTAAGACTAAGCAACCCGTAGCTAGATACACTACGTGCAAGAATGTATTTATACTGTATTATAAGATGAAGGAAGGTATCCTCCATGCAAGGGTCTGAATCAAAGAGACATGATGTCACACCCCAAAACCAAGAACGACGGAAAAGTTCTGGGGTGGAGGACGTCATGTACAGTATCACAACAGTGTAAAGTAGTAAACAAGCAACAACATCATCCATTGCATTAAAAGTAAAGTTTTAATACATGTGTGTTCTTTCATTGTAATAAGACACCAAAATTTACAATCAAAATAAAAGATGAGTCTTGTCTGTGCTCCGTCTTCTCAAAAACCTGGCCATCGTACTTGTCTACTAGTGACCTGAGAATACAAGTTATTTTGAAAGCGAGTATCAGCCTAAAGCTGGTGAATTCATAAGTATTTAAGTTTCATTGTATTGTTTTGGAAAGCTGTTATGTATGCTATGTAAATCTTTGAATGAAACAGTTGATATAAGTATGAAAACCCTAGAAAATCCCATATTTCCTACTAGTATGAAATGAATGTTTTGCTACTAAAATGATATTTTTTCTTTCCTTTTGACTATTACAAATAGTACTTAGTCTAACTCATCGTTTATGTGAATGTATCACAAAATAAAGTAATAGGAAAAATGTAAACATGTAAGTGTTATCCTTTTGTATTAGGATTAACACGACATCGCGTCAAGCGAAATGTATAACCTTTGAACATCCATAGATTGTTCAATTTTCCTCTATAGCCACAGCAGGTTTAAGGAATGGTTAGTCCCGTAAAGGTACTCCTAATATAAGTATTAACCGTAGGCATCCGTAGATGGTCATTTACCTCTGTAGCGAACAGCAGGTTAAAGGAATGGTTAGTCCCATAAAGGTACCCCTAGTATAAGTAATAACCGTAGGCATCCGTAGATGTTCATCTACCATTGTTGCTAACAGGTGGGTTCCGGAATGGTTAGTCCCGTCTAGATATCCCGTTGAACTGGGATAGGCAGGACAATTTACACATAATGTACTAATAAATCATCCTCATGAATCTAGGTACAAGTATCCATGTAAGTGTATACAGGTAAATGTATCTATGTAAAGGTATTCATGTAAGTGTATCTATGTAGACATATTCATTTAACATGTAATGTATAGTATAGACTCATGAATGAACTGACTCTGGTGTAATTCCTTGTAATAGGAATAATGTTTTGTATCTTCTAACGATCCCTATAATAGTTAATTGGAAGTTAATTGGTTGTCCAAGTAGGTTTATACACCCTTGCTACACAAGAGTGTGGGAAACTAAATGAAGGTTGAAAACTATAACCTCAATACATATATAAGAACATAAGTGTATAGATATAGTTTTGTTCAAGAAGATAAAATGGTTTTACGAGACATCTATGAGTTTTGAACAATAATTAACAATGACTTGATGTCATTTTAATAAACATTTCAAACGTAATACTTTTGTTACCAAGGTATTTTTAAGACAAAAAACCATTTCATGCATCACATTTTGAAGTATGTGAAATCTACTGGATGAAAACACAGTTATAAATACATAAGAGTGATTAAATAACATGCTGTTTTCTACTTGTATCCCCCCCATTAAAGCATTTAATATCATTAAAAACATTGATTAAGGGGTATGAACTCACGTGAAGATGGTGGTTTGGATGAACGGAACGGTGTAGGATTGTTAGGTGTCAAGTGAGGACTTGTACACACACTATGATCCTAATGAACATATAATCACACATATATGCAACCAATTAGTCTTAAATTACTAATTGAAAATGTTAGGACATCCTGGAACATGATAAACACTTTATTTAAGTGTTACAAGCCCTAAGGATTGCATCTAAGTTGTTGTGGGACAAGGCAAATGGGTTTAGGGTTCCAAAGGACCCTATACATGAGTTTACTCTCCAATAAACCTCATACAAGGTTTTTACGGTCGTAAACTCTTGAGTTTACGGCCGTAAGCTCCTAAGCTTCATGTTATCTTGTGATTTGAAGTTCTAAATGATCCCTAGAAGCAATTCTACTTGATAGTTTAATCCTTGGAAGGGTTTAGGGCATTAATATACTCCATTGAGGAGTTTATGTCCCCAAATCCATTTCCTTTTGAGTTTACTGCTGTAAACTCATATGGAAAGGGGAGTGTTTATGTTTTTAAGTCCCATGCTCATCTAGGATAGGTTTTAGACAATTATCTAAGGCTAATGAAGGCCGTAGGCACACTTTGGTACCCCCCTTTGATGTTCATGGCCCAAAGACCAAAACCATAAGAGATTACGGCCGTAATCTCTCTTTGGGATGGGTCTTTGATGTTTTAAGGTGCTTAATTTAACTAGGAGTAAATCTAGGTAATTGTCCAAGGCATTAGGAGTGGTTAAGGCACTCTTTGACCCTTGAGTTTGGAGTTCACGGTCCAAGAACTTCTTGGGCCGTGAACACCTTACGCTTCGTGTTCATGGATGATTTCTAGTCTTATTTACACTAACATACAAGCCTAAGGTAGTTATATAACAAGGGGAAAGGACTAGGCATCATTTAACCCTTATAAAAGAGTTTACTCCCCAAGGTGTTCTTGGGCAGTAAACTCTCGAATCTTGCTCTTTTGTTATGAAATCTATGTTATAAGCACATTACTAGCTATATAATACAACTAGAGAGAGGTACTCACAATTTGGGATGAAAACCCGAAGATCTGTGAGAGAGAAAATGGCTTTTCTATAGTTGGAAATGTAACTAATGAATGAAAATGGCTCAGATTTCTATATATAGTCCTGGGATTTTTGGCAAAAAATATTTTTATTCACGAAATGAACTCTAATATAATATAGTTTTGGAATAACAGAGTTGCACAAAACCCTAGTGTATCCACTCTCCTAATATCTCCTTAAGTGTAAACCCTGAAATACTCGAACTTATACGGAAAAGTCTGAAATTTACTGCGACTAATCTAACTTCTATTGACTTGATAATGTTCGTACATAATGGAAATTTCGGGTTGTCACATCATCCCCCCGTTAGAAGGAATTTTGTCCCGAAATTAGAATTTAAGCAAATAAGAAGTTACAAATAACTAAGAGAAAAGATGAGGATATTTTAGTTTCATCTGATCCTCTCATTCCCAAGTGAATTCAAGTCCTCGTTTGGCGTTCCAGCGAACCTTCACTATTGGGATACGGCTCTGCTTTGTTTGCTTGACCTCTCGGTCCATGATCTCTACTGGTTCCTCCACGAAGTTGAGGCTCTCGTTGATCTCGATCTCGTTGAGTGGAATAACAAGAGTCTCGTCGGACAGACACTTTTTCAAGTTCGAGACGTGGAAAGTAGGATGTACGTTACTGAGTTCGCGCGGTAGATTGAGTTTGTAAGCTACGGGGCCGATTCGGGCAAGGATCTCTAAAGGCCCTACGTATCTTGGATTGAGCTTCCAACGCTTTCCGAAGCGTATCAAGCCCTTCCAGGGTGAGACCTTCAGTAGAACTCGGTCACCCACCTGAAATTCCAACGGTTTCCTTCACTTGTCAGCGTAGCTTTTCTGTCGGTCTCTAGAGGCTTTCAATCATTCACGAATTTGAATGATCTTCTCTGTCGTTTCCCGAATGATCTCCGGACCCATGATAGGGCTTTCGGGAACTCGTCCCTTAGCTAACTGGGTATCACCCACCTCAGCCCAGCACAGAGGGGATCTGCACTTTCGGCCATAGAGGGCCTCGAATGGAGCTGCCTTTATGCTCGTGTGATAACTATTGTTGTAGGAAAATTCGACAAGGGGTAAATGGGTATCCCATGCTTTCCCAAAGTCAATCACACAGACTCGCAACATATCTTCTAAGGTTTGGATAGTTCTCTCACTTTGTCCGTCGGTCTGTGGATGGTAGGCTGTACTCATGTCCAGCCTAGCTCCTAGGGAGCTTTGTAACGACTGCCAGAACCTCAAAGTGAATCTACTATCTCTATCTGAGATAATGGATATGGGAACACCGTGCAGTCGTACAATCTCCCTAATGTAGGTTCTCGTAAGTTTCTCCATTTTGTCGGTTTCTTTGATTGACAAGAAGTGTGCAGACTTGGTCAGTCTATCGACGATGACCCATATGGAATCAAGTCCACCCGTCGTCTTGGGCAACTTGGTTATGAAGTCCATAGTGATCCGCTCCCACATCCATTCTGGTATCTCCGGTTTCTGTAGAAGACCGGAGGGTTTCTGGTATTCGACCTTGACCTTTGCGTAAGTAAGGCATTTACGCATGAAGGTAGCAATATTTGCTTTCATGCTAGGCCACAAGTATAACTTTTTAAGATCTAGATACATCTTATCTGAACCTGGGTGGACGGAATAACGAGTGTTGTGAGCCTCGGTCATGACCAAGTCTCTGAAGCCACTGTGTTTCGGTGTCCATATCCGATCCATGAGGTATAAGGCTCCGCCACCCTTGACTTCCAAGTTCTTATCCATCCCTCTAAGGGATTCACCTGCCATGTTTTTAGGTTTCAAAGCGTCGAGCTGAGCCTCCTTAATTTGCATGGACAAGTGTGAATGGATAGTTAGAGTCAAAGATTTGACTCTACAACCAGCATATTCTTTCCGACTAGGGCGTCAGCTACTATATTGGCTTTACCCAGATGATAACGAATTCCGCACTCGTAATCACTGAGTAGCTCAACCCATCGTCGTTGTCTCATGTTGAGCTTCTTCTGATCGAAAATGTGTTGTAGACTCTTGTGGTCTGTAAAGATCGTGCTTTTTGTACCATACAGGTAGTGTCTCCAGATCTTCGCATAGAGCTTCTCTGCTCGCAATGTTTCTAAGACTCTACGGAGATGTTGAATATGTTCCTCCTTACTTCAAGAGTAGATAAGTATGTCATCAATGAAAACGATGATGAACTGATCCAAATAAGGACGACACACCCTATTCATCAAATCCATGAATATTGCGGGCGCGTTAGTTAATCCGAACGGCATCACCACAAACTCGTAGTGTCCATAACGAGTTCGGAAGGCTGTCTTGGGAACATCCTCCTCTAGCACTCGTAGTTGGTGATATCTGGATCGTAGATCTATCTTCGAGAAGTAGTTGGCTCCTTGAAGTTGATCAAATAAATCGTCAATGCGGGGCAAAGGATAACGATTTTTAATGGTAAGCTTGTTGAGTTCTCTATAGTCGATGCACATACGAAACGATCCATCTTTCTTTTTGACGAACAAGACCGGTGCTCCCCATGGTGAGAAGCTTGGCCTAATGAATCCCTTCTTGAGAAGTTCGTTAAGCTGACTGGAAAGTTCCTGCATCTTGGCCGGTGCCAAACAATAAGGATATTTGGCTACAGGTGTAGCTCCTGGCACTAAGTCGATTATGAACTCGACTTGGCGTTGTGGTGGTAATCCGGGAAATTCTTCTGGGAAGATGTCGGGAAAGTCGCGTATTTCGGGGATTTTCTGAATGTCTTTCACCTCTTGACTCGTATGGACGACGTGTGCGAGGAATGCATGATATTCCTTTCGCAAGCACTTCTGGGCTTGAATGCACGAAATGATGCGAAGGCTCGTACTAGGTTTGTCACCATAGATAACTAAAGTTTCGTTGTTAAGAAGGTTAAGATGAACTGCTTTTTCAAAGCATATGATGTCGGCGCGAAGAAGACTCAACCAATCCATGCCGATGATAACGTCGAAACATTTAATTGGGACCGGCATGAGATCTATCTTGAAAGTATGGCCATCTAAAGTTAAGGTACAACCTAAGTATATGCAGTTAGTACTCTCCGTTTTCCCGTTAGCCATTTCTACCGTGAATGAATTATCTAATGCACATGGTTTTTGTTTAAGCAGGTGTGCAAACTTATGACTTACGAAACTTTTCTCTGCTCCACTGTCGAAAAGTATGCAAGCATATGAGTTATCGAGGAGAAACGTACCAGTAACTATCGTAGGATCAGCTACCGCTTCCTCGTGGCCCAAGGCCATAACTCTTCCTACTCCTCCAGCCATCCCCGCTTTAGGGCAGTTCCTCTTGTAGTGGCCCACTTCGCCACAACCATAGCAAGCTTGGCCCATACCGGCGTTAGGAACCTGGGCGGCCTGAGCTGTTGGAGTCTTGTAGAAACGGGTTGTATGCCCCTTCCTGTTGCAGTTAGAGCACTGCATCTCCTTGCAAGGTTCGTGGTGGTGGAAGCTGCATTTGTTGCACTTCGGGAGAGTTCCAACATAAGTTTTTGCTGGTAAGGGGTTCGCAGGGACAACGAGAGTTACCGTGGTAGCATTGATTGCCACAAGTTGTTGTCTCTTGGAGGATTCTTGCGAAGCCCCTCTTTTCCTCTTGTTCCACCCCTTCTTGTTGTTGTTGACCTTTTGTGGTCCAGGTGCAGGGATGATTAGGTTCTGTTGTTTCCCGTGATCTATGAGAGATTGTGCCAGCTCCTTGGCACTATCGAAGGTGACATGCTTGGAAGCTAACACACTTGACTGGATCTGGGGCGATAGTCCCCGGATATATCTCTCTATCTTCTTGCTCTCAAGAGCAACCATATCAGGGCATAGGATTGCTAGATCACAGAACCTATTTGTGTAGGTTGATATGTCGGATCCAACCATTTGTAGACCCTAGAGTTCCTGCTCGAGTTTTTGTATTTCACCTCGAGGACAGTACTCTCTCATCAGCATGTCCTTCAAGTGTTCCCAACTGATGGAATAAGCCACCACTAAAGTCAGATACTTAACATGGCCGTTCCACCATTTTAGTGCTCTGTCAGAGAAGGTACAAGCCGCAAACTTGACCTTGTTGCCCTCCTGGCAAGCACAGATTTCAAAGACTGATTCCATCTTTTCAATCCATTGCCTTAACATCATAACCCCACCAGTCCCATTGAAGATGCGGGGTTTGGCGTTCATGAAGTCCTTATAGGTGCATTCCCGGGGATGTCCATGGCTTTCGCCGTGGTTTGAGGGATGTGCACCTGATCCCAATCCACTAGGGACATGAGCGTTGATGGCTGACATAGCAGCTGCTACTGCTGCTGTGAAGGCTGCCTGGAACATAGTGGCATCGAAAGGAGAAGGTGGTTGAGGAGGTTGAGGTGGTGGTGGTATCGGTGCTTCGTTATTTGGGTTACGCCTAGGATTCCTGCGTGACGGCATCTTTAACTATAAGTTTAAAAGATGACGACATAGATAAGAATAAATGAATAATGAATGTATCTCATGGACTAACTCTCCATAGTCCAACAACACAATGAATAGTATAACTAAATGAAGATGATAGCATTTGGATACTAAATTCCATATGATTAGATATCTGTCAATAATACTGGGATTACAGATGTAACAAGTTCGGGAAAATGGCCTAGAAGTAGGCCTTACATCAACCAAGATAAGAAAATTTTGACAGAACTATGACTAGATCAAGACCTAACAGGTCTAAGATTTACAAAGATAGGAAATTAGACCAAAGTTTTTACATAAACTAGGTTATATCCAAAAGATGAGTCGTCGAGATTCTATCGGTGACGAGAACTGCTAGCATGAGTTCTTGATCCCGACAGTAGACGTTCTATGTCTCTTATATGCCTGTCAGCTCTCACTTGCTAAGCTCGAAGTTCCCTAACTTCAGCTTGAGTTTCAGCAAGTTCCCTCTGCAGAGTTGCATTGCGGACCAGATTCCTTTCATGAGCAGACTCTAGTTGGCGAATGTGGATAGTGTTAACGCCAGAGTTGGCGTCAATCTCCAAGACTCGATCGATAGTTGCTTGACCCAATATTGTGTTCCTAGAAATTCTACGAACCATGATGGGTAGGACCCTGTTAGAAGAACCTCCCTCAGTGAGGTTGTAGAAACTTCTGTCTCTGTTGTAGGGATGGGTTGACCCAGTTCCTGACTCCATCTAGTCAAGTTAGTGGCCCACAGAGGTGTGGGTCCTTGAAATGCGGGACGGGGGTTCAGGTTTGGGTCTTGAGCAGCTGGGGGTAGGTTGTTGACTTCAGGCACCGAGTCAAAACTATCGAAAAAATCCTCAGCATGGTGATCATCCAAAGGGATTGGGTGATCATCTTTTGGTTCTTCCCCTAGCCATCCAGCGTTGCCTTGGTTTGGGAAGTACAGATCGCTGTGATGAAATCCAGCCAATAATATCTACGCGAGAAAAGGGATATAAGAAATAGCTAAATAGACGAACTGACTAAGATAATTACAGTAAGATCAAATACCCCTATGGTATTTCTTTATGGTTGTGTTGGTAAGTTTTTAGACTTGTTGCCACATCACAACCATTCTTGGGCATATGCCAATCACTCCTTGGACCAACATAGTTGATCAGGCTATGCCATTCCCAAGACTGACCATATATCCCTAGGCTTACTTGTGATATTCAACAATCGTAATACTTTTGTTCTTGTCATTGTGACACTGATTTTAGTATGAATGCAGGCACGTATACTTACTTAAATATTTTATTATTTAGAACTATAAACTCTTAGACAGAGTGTTTTAATCCCAATGTATTTATAGTTAGAATATCTTTTATGGGTTGATATACTATATTCACTATAAACAATGCTCTGATACCAATCTGTCACACCCCAAAACCAAAAACGGCGGAAACGTTCTGGGGTGGAGGACATCATGTACAGTATCACAACAGTGTAAAGTAGTAAACAAGCAACAACATCATCCATTGCATTAAAAGTAAAGTTTTAATACATGTCTGTTCTTTCATTGTAATAAGACACCAAAATATACAATCAAAATAAAAGACAAGTCTTGTCTGTGCTCCGTCTTCTCAAAAACCTGGCCATCGTACCTGTAAACTGGTGACCTGAGAATACAAGTTATTTTGAAAGCGAGTATCAGCCTAAAGCTGGTGAATTCATAAGTATTTAAGTGTCGTTGTCTTGTTTTGGAAAGCTGTTATGTATGCTATGTAAATCTTTGAATGAAACAGTTGATATAAGTATGAAAACCCTAGAAAATCCCACATTTCCTACTAGTATGAAATGTAGTCTTCTACTAAGACCCGAATGTTTTGCTACTAAAATGATAGTTTTTCCTTCCTTTTGACTATTACAAACAGTACTTAGTCTAACTCATCGTTTATGTGAATGTATCACAAAATAAAGTAATAGGAAAAATGTAAACATGTAAGTGTTATCCTTTTGTATTAGGATTAACACGATATCGCGTCAAGCGAAATGTATAACCTTTGAACATCAGTAGATTGTTCAATTTTCCTCTGTAGCCGCAGCAGGTTTAAGGAATGGTTAGTCCTGTAAAGGTACTCCTAATATAAGTATTAACCGTAGGCATCCGTAGATGGTCATTTACCTCTGTAGCGAACAGCAAGTTAAAGGAATGGTTAGTCCCGTAAAGGTACCCCTAGTATAAGTAATAACCATAGGCATCCGTAGATGTTCATCTACCACTGTTGCTAACAGGTGGGTTCCAGAATGGTTAGTACCGTCTAGATATCCCGTTGAACTGGGATAGGCAGGACAATTTACACATAATGTACTAATAAATCATCCTCATGAATCTAGGTACAAGTATCCATGTAAGTGTATACAGGTAAATGTATCTATGTAAAGGTATTCATGTAAGGAATTCATGTAAGCGTATCTATGTAGACGTATTCATGTAACATGTAATGTATAGTATAGACTCATGAATGAACTGACTCTGGTGTAATTCCTTGTAATCAGAATAATGTTTTGTATCTTCTAACTATCCCTGTAATAGTTAACTGGAAGGTAATTGGTTGTCCAAGCAGGTTTATACACCCTTGCTACACAAGAGTGTGGGAAACTGAATGAAGGCTGAAAACTATAACCTCATTACATATATAAGAACATAAGTGTATAGATATAGTTTTGTTCAAGAAGATAAAATGGTTTTACAAGACATCTATGAGTTTTGAACAATAATTAACAATGACTTGATGTCATTTTAATAAACATTTCAAACGTAATACTTTTGTTACCAAGGTATTTTTAAGACAGAAAACCATTTCATGCATCACATTTTGAAGTATGTGAAATCTACTGGATGAAAACACAGTTATAAATACATATGAGTGATTAAATAACATGCTATTTTCTACTTGTATCCCCCCATTAAAGCATTTAAAATCATTAAAAACATTGATTAAGGGGTATGAAATCACCTGAAGATGGTGGTTTGGATGAACGGAACGGTGTAGGATTGTTAGGTGTCAAGTGAGGACTTGTACACACACTATGATCCTAATGAACATATATGCAACCAATTAGTCTTAAATTACTAATTGAAAATGTTAGGAAATCCTGGAACATGATAAAAACTTTATTTAAGTGTTACAAGCCCTAAGGATTGCATCTAAGTTGTTGTAGGACAAGGCAAATGGGTTTAGGGTTCCAAAGGACCCTATACATGAGTTTACTCTCCAATAAACCTCACACAAGGAGTTTACGGTCGTAAACTCTTGATTTTACGGCCGTAAGCTCTTAAGCTTCATGTCATCTTGTGATTTGAAGTTCTAAATGATCCCTAGAAGCAATTCTACTTGATGGTTTAATCCTTGGAAGGGTTTAGGGCATTAATACACTCCATTGAGGAGTTTATGGCCCCAAGGCCATTTCCTTTTGAGTTTACTGCCGTAAACTCATATGGAAAGGGGTGTTTTTATGTTTTCAAGTCCCATGCTCATCTAGGATAGGTTTTAGACAATTATCTAAGGCTAATGAAGGCCTTAGGCACACTTTGTTACCCCCCCTTTGATGTTCACGGCCCAAAGACGAAAACCATAAGAGATTACGGCCGTAATCTCTCTTTGGTATGGGTCTTTGATGTTTTAACGTGCTTAATTTAACTAGGAGTAAATCTAGGTAATTGTCCATGGCTTTAGGAGTGGTTAAGGCACTCTTTGGCCCTTGAGTTTGGAGTTCACGGTCCAAGAACTTCTTGGGCCGTGAACACCTTACTCTTGGTGTTCATGGATAATTTCTAGTCTTATTTACACTAACATACAAGCCTAAGGTAGTCATATAATAATGGGAAAGGACTAGGCATCATTTAACCCTTATAAAAGAGTTTACTCCCCATGGTGTTCTTGGGCGGTAAACTCTCGAATCTTGTTGTTTTGTTATGAAATCTACGTTATTAAGCACATTACTAGCTATATAATATGACTAGAGAGAGGTACTCACAATTTGGGATGAAAACCCGAAGATCCGTGAGAGAGAAAATGGCTTTTCTCTAGTTGGAAATGTAACTAATGAATGAAAATGGCTTAGATTTCTATATATAGTCCTGGGATTTTTGGCAGAAAATATTTTTATTCACGAAATGAACTCTAATATAATAGAGTTTTGGAATAACAGAGTTGCACAAAACCATAGTGCATCCACTCTCCTGATATCTCCTTAAGTGTAAACCCTGAAATACTTAAACTTATACGGAAAAGTCTGAAAATTTACTGCGACTGATCTAACTTCTATTGACTTGATAAAGTTCGTACAGAATGGAAATTTCGGGTTGTCACACATGAGTGTAGCCATTGCATCATGCGATGGAAGGTCATTAGAGTGTGACCCATTGGTCTTTTACGTTAGTCAAAGTAAAGACCTATTCATGGATCGAGTTAGTTTGAGTTGGAGCAAAAGTCTCCAACAAAGATCAAGCTTGAAAATCGAAGGTTAGGACTGAAGGTCCAAGAGAAGAAAGAAGAGAGGGTACAAGGTTGAGGACTTCCAAAAATTAAAGAGTTGAAAGGTTAGAAGGACGCATGAGTTTTGGTTATTACCTAGGATGGAAACTTAACATGCATAATCATTATATAAACCCTGGTTTGCTGATGATTTTGGGAAGTAATCTTCCTAATGGGGAGATAATTGTAACCCCCAGAGATTATGGCTATTCAATTAAAATAGAATAAGCTATAAAAATGATATTTTTATAAAAGATTATTTGGGATAAATAATCTTAAACAAAGTTAAAGTATATATGAAAAGGATTCGTTACATATAAAGAACTCTGAAATCCGACTTCGTATGAAAAAATTATGCTTCTTCGAAATTTCGTGATTAAACTGACATGACTTTTTTGATAGATTGCTTATTATCCTAAGTAATATAAACAAAATTCATGCGTATCTTAAAAAGTGGTTTTTTGATAGATTGCTTATTAGCCTAAGTAATATAAACAAAATTCATAGTAGTCGTTAAACCAATAGCATGCATATAGGAAACATCCAAATCTAACTTCATATGAGGAAGTTATGATTTTTCGAAGATTCAACGCAACAGTGTGCGACACAGAAACCAAAATAGAAATCGCTTGATTATTAGGAAAAACAATCTAAATGAGAGTCGAAGATCTCGTCAATACCTACTTGTCGATATAAAGACAGTCTATTACGGATATCATACGGAAAAGTTGTAATTTTTGTATGGACTTTAACAGTATAAGCCTGTTAAACATATAACTTTAATAATAAAGTGAAAAATTAGCCGAAAAAGTCTAAATGAAATTTCTAGATCTTGTCAATAGTTACATGTGGATATAAAGAACATCAAAAACGGAGTTCGTATGAAGAATATTTGATTATTTGAAAAATAAAAAATTTGCACGCACGTGAGGGGCTCGGCGTGTAGCAGGCTGCCGACATGGTGACGTGGACGAATCTAGACGTGACACATGGAGACAAGGGAGCAGGATCAACATCACTCGACTTTCATGAAATGCATCTTTTCAACGCGTGGCGAGCACCTATCCAACTATAATTACCCCTCAAAAGCATTCATTTCTCATACTACACTCGCTTATCTCTCTCTACAAACTCGCTAGTTCTTAAGCTCCAACTTTTCTGAAATTTTGAACCTTTTAGCGAGGCTTTGGGATAGCTAGAAGCTCGACAAGTAGGAACTCTCAAGTCAGAGCTATGCTAGTGCACTGTCCTAGTTTTCGCTAGAAAATCTTTGTAATTTAAGCTACACTCATATCAATTTCAGTGTAACTTATAATTATATTCATAGTAGTTGTTACAAATTTAAAAATAGTATTTTTCAGTGATCCCAAGTCATATTACTGATTGATCTACTTATGGGAGTGATGTCTAGGTTGGATTTAGTGATGTGTTTAAAGTCGGATTTCCAATCAGTATACCATGTGCATCAAATGGACCCTACCTCTGATATGACCCTACCTGGTTATTCCTTACTTAATATATCTTGATGTAGACATTGGTATTTTTTAGGAATCTAAACTATCACTAGTCATAAGAAATATCATGTAAAGACTTAGTCATAATTATACCTAGGTCACGTCAAGGGAAATGTTAAAGGGCTAAAGCAAAACGTTGCTCAAATTCTAAGGCATCCACTTTTAACAAGTGAGTGCATAGTTACTATAATTTTACACATAGATATGAAGTATTTTAATTGCTTAGTTTATATGTGTACTTATTGCATGTATTTTCAATATTTGCGTTCAATGTGGATCACTTGGTTAAACCTTATAAAATATTGATTTACTTCTTTTACTTAAATCATGTTGGGTAGCAAAGGGTTGAAGAAAGTAAAAATACTTTGTAAGGACAAAACCAACATTGTAGTATGTACTCCTAGAGAATAGTCATATGGTGGAATTTAGGTGAGAACCACATACTATTCTAGTCAAGTATGGCGAATGGACAGGCTTGCAGTCCTATAGATTGATAGAACATGAAAAGTGACCCTAATGCAATCCAAAGTGAAGAAGGTATGAGATGATGAGTTCCGAAGTGCAGACTAATCCGAAGTAGAAGACAAGTCCAAGACACATCTTAGAGATAGAGTGTTTCTAAGTTTGTAATGTGCATTTATTGTTCTAAGTACTATTTTATTTTGTTATTATTATTTGATAGTATAGTACATAAGACAAGATCAACATAAGTGAGTGATGAGATTAAAACTTAATCTTGAAGATCGATTAGATCTTAAACAGGTAAATAATGATCAAACAGCAAGAACACGAAAACAATAAACAACTCAAGAATGAATCAAACGTGTTGAATGATTATAAAACAACCCTCAGAAGAGCTCGATCAAGAACATCAACTGTAGAGGGTTAGAAGGTTTACAGGAACGATGAAGAAAATTAAAGCTATCGTAATTCTCTATTGTATTCTAGATCGTTAACCCTTAATCATTTTTCAAATATGCATGCAAGCATATTGTTTATATAGTAAACCTAACAGGCTCACGGTTGGACAGGCCCAAACCGGAGCACAAAATAATTGGACAAACAGCCGAGCCCAATTACGCAATACTTAAACGAATCTTCAACCCAACAATCTTCCCCTTTGCGTCAATTGGAGCGAGATATTTACTTGTTACTTGGGCCAGTAGCGGTGGCAGGTACCTTCTTCTTTACAGTTTGAAACAGATGAGTGATGAGAGCAAGTATCGTCTGTCTGAATCTGATGAACCATTGGATCATATCGTTGAAGTATTTGACATCGTCCGCTGCATTCTCTTTACACCGACGGATGATCGACAGCACATGCTCTAGACACGCAGTGGTATAAAGATGTTTATCCGCTAAAGCAAAGAGACATTTCTGTCCTTCTACTCTAGTGAACATGACCGAATTACCCTTCGGGTCGATCTTGCCCATCTTCATTTGATTGAGATCACTGGCCGATCCAACAGGAGATATCTTTGGTTTCTTCTTGAAGACTGTGGCTATCTCCTGATCCATCAAGGCGACCTCCATGATATAACAGACTAACATCCTTTTGAGATGGTCTATAATCGGACCATATTCAGCTTCATTCGTCAAAAGGATGTTATGCAGAACAATCCAATCATGGGGGTTGAGGTTTGGTAGATCTGCTAAAGATATAAGATGTTCGGTTCTAGCAGACCCTCGAATCACCCTGAACCGAACATTGATGAATCTTCCTTCGGAATATGGCTTCAAGACCCGAACATTAACGATCTTCTGAGCGCTCCATGTTTGGTACTGTGGTTGAGCAGCTTTCAGATAGAAATCGATTAACTCCCTGTCGACCTCAGGATTAGGATGAGGGACTTCAAAAATGTTGGAGAAGGCATGGAAGATAAATGGCTTTCGGGTCAAGGGCATATCGAACTGCGAATCGACAGAATTGTAGCAGTCGAAGGAGATCACCGGTTCGAGCCAAAGGATGCTCGGAGTATCTATGGCCTCCTTTATCATTCTCTCCCGAGTCCAAGCAGGGAATAGAGTCTTCCTGCTCTCGAGGAGATCGTGGGCTTCTTTCTTCTTGCGTTCGGCTTCTTCACCTTCTCGCGCCACACGAATGTTATCATTGTCAACATTGCGACTATTTTTGCGTTTCAACAAGTCAGCAATGGTTTCTTTATCATCTTCATCTTCTTCCTCAGCTATTTTCTTTCCTTTATCCTTCACACCAGAACCCGAAGTTTGACCAGTAGGAGGTTCGGTTGTGTGAGCAGCTTTTGAGGAAGGAGGTGGATTCGATCCGGACTTCACTTCTCCCCCTTGTTTCGAATCGGACACGAAACTAGGTAGCCCTTCTATTTTGCTGAGGAGGTCCAGGGCAGGAGCAAGTTTTTTAGCAAGGGTTCGCCTCACCGAATGATTGAGAATCGGATCGTGTGCTTCCAGGATGTTGGATAGGGCAGAGTGTACATCCGAAACACATGTTTTGATAACCTCCCGTTCGGATCGAAGAGCTTCGGCAGCGAGATCCTCTTGAAGTTTAGCGAGGCACTCATCAATGGAGGCACGAAGGGCCGAGTTGTCGTCGCTGATGGATTGGCGAAGGGTAGCGAACGACTTCAACTCCGTTGAGACGAACGTGGCCAATTGTTGAACGATTGGTTCCAACATTGTCTTTGTTGCATCAACGCTCTCCTGTAAGGACTTTAACAGGGAAGAGGCTTCAGAGAATAGTTTATCGACTTTTGCGGTCGCAGCCTCACATGCTTTTGTGGAGGCGTCTATTTCGGCAGTGGCAGAGGCGACGGAATCATGCTGAGCCCTAGAGAAGGCATCAACAATCTTCTGAAGAGCGGCTTCAGAGAGAGAGGACTGAGTGTTGGAGGAAGAAGCAAGAAGCAAGCCAACCTTCTCATTTAGCTCCTTAAGATGCTTCTTTTTTACTGGAGCATCGTCCTCGTCGTCGCTTTGAACTTGAAACGGACTAAAGTAGACCGAATCGAAGGTCATATTTTCCCCTCCAAGAAAAGGGTTATCTCCATCAGAGGCATGATCTGGAGATGTTAGGGGTGGTGAAGCTGGGGGTGTGGTGGTATGTGTAGGTTCAGGTTGAGTGTTGGTGGGGATAGTTTCGGGTGGTGGTTGAGTGTGGATAGGTTCGGTGGTATGCTGGGTTTCGGTTGTATGAGGAGGTTCGGTTACAGGTGGTGTTTCGGTTGCATCGGTATGAACCCCCGTATCAGATACGTTGGTTGTAACCTTTGCAGTTATGGTTGTTGTATCTGTGAAAATGGGTGGTGGTATAGGGAAAGAGGTTTTAGGAATGGTGGTAGTGGGGGTTATGGTGGGAATGAAAGTAGGGATTGTTTGAGTAGGTGAAGGAATGGGTGAGACATGAATTTCCATGTCTGGAGTAGGTGATCGGGGTGGGGTGTTGCCTCTTGGAGGGGTTTCGCCTCTTTGAGAGCCGTCTGAACCCGAACTCTCGCCTTCTGAGTCACTCGAAGAGGAAGCGATTATGATTTTACGCTTCGGTTGAGTCTTTCGTCTCTTCGGCTGCGGGGATTGTGCAGCTTTGGTTGGTTTCCTCTTCCTGGGAGAAGGACCTTTAGCAGCTTTAGTCACTTGCTTCCCTTTATCTGCCTTTTTACCCCTATTAACAGGTTTGTCAGCATCATGGATGGACTTGAGCATTTCCTGTGTGAGTTCCCTAGGTCCAGACGCCTTGAACTCCTTAATAGTCCTGATGATCCTGCTGTCAGATGGAACATCGCCGTACATTGTCTCCGGAATGGAGCCAATGAAAGAAAACTTGGATGCATCTGAGACGATGATCTTCGTGGTATGAAAAGAACCGATCGAAGACATCGATGCACCGGCAGCAGTGGGGACATCGAACTTATCCATCGCCCACTTTGTGATGAGAGTCCAGAACCGGGCATACGACACCTCAGAATGTCGTGAAGAAGAAGAGAGGCTCTGGATGAGTTGTTGCCAGAGAACTAACCCATAGTCAAGATTGACACCGTTGTAGACGCCATACATTATCGACAAGAAGAGTCGACTAGAACCATCGGATCCTGAGCTCCGTTCAGATAAGCCCTTGAAGAGGACTGTAAACATGTCGTTCCATTGTGGCGGCAAGCAGGATTTTTTAAACTTCGCGACAGAGGTGAGCACCTCTGTGTACCCTATATTGTAGAACATATTGTAGAGATGGCCAACCGGAATCGTCTCCGGATTAATCCTTGAAGGGTCAGCAGCAAACCCTAGCAGTGTACCAAATCGTTGCCTTAAAATCGAGGTCTTGTGATCAGAAACCTCAAAAAACACCCTATCGTAATGTGCAGTCGCATACACCTGCGAGAGGAGCTCCATGGGCCCAGACTCAACCCTAGAAAGTGCAGGAGCGATCTGTGAATACTTCAGGCACTCCATGATCGGAAACATGTAGGAATCGTACGCCTGAGGAGTTAGATCAATCACCAAACACTGTTGAGGGCGAATGGGAAGGATGTGTGAGGTAGCGTGAACTGACGGTGAATCTGCCATTGTTGAAGTGGGGAAGAAGATGATGAACAGGAAAGCTTTTGGGAATTTTTGCTCTCTTGGAAATCTGGATGCAGTAAAGAGGTAAACGGGAGTGGAGACTGCCTTTTATAGTGGGTGAAAGGAGAGAGAAAAATCGGTTCAAATCTTCTATGGAAATACAAAAAGGTTTTCCGGAATGACAGATGCGTGACAGTTAAGGCATGCGATGATCACGTAGGAGAGAGAGTGTCAGATTCCTAGGAAAACGCCGCCCAACAAGCGTCGTTTCAGAACAAACCGTTTCAAATCCACACGCGCCTTTAAGTGCCAGAGAGGAACCGCTTGAAATTCGCACACGCGTCCATTATGTCAGTAAAAGAATGGGCGTTTCATATTCGCACGCGTCCCTTGTTATTTAACCGTCGTTTGAAATTTAATCCTTTGATCTCCCGCCTGAGTCAGCAACCCTTAAGCTTATCTTTTAAATGACATTTTTTGAAGTAATTGCCCACGTGGATGATTTTTGACCACAACTTGATAAAGAACCACCAAAGCAATAATACAGCCTGTAATTATTAGTACCAGAATGTTGGAAAATCAAAGATTTTCGTGCTAAGAGTGTAAAAAAGAAAAGAAATAAAGCAACTCTTTTTAGGAATAAATGTGATGTCAATAATGACACGAAACAAATGATCCCGGGCACGAATCTCTTCCTTCAAAGTCAAGAGAGACCTTAAAGTGTTGGTGTGGTTTCCCGTTGAATGACGATCTAACATTTATTAATAAATGTTGAAAGGCTTCTTTTAATTAGGCTACTTAAGGGTGGCTTTCGCTTGAAATAAGAAAGAAAGTGATCAAAGTACTTGTGAAACCGGTGTAGTCTGTTGAACAAGTAGGTGGGAATTAATTTGAAATTGGCTTGGAAAATATAAAATCTCAAAAAATTTTAAAAAACTGGATCCCAAGGGAAGAAATGTTATGGTGTTTAACAATTTCATAGGAATCACACAAATTAAAATTTGAGATTTCATCAAGGTACATCCGTCAATTCTTTGGTGAAAACTTGAGCAAATTAATTGTTCACCGTCAATTCAGATTTGGTGTTGAATTTTGGGTTTCACTCAGCTCGTAGTGGCACAAAACTAAGATCATAAACACAGTTGTTGTGTAACCATAAACCTCAGTGGTAATTTCTGAGAGTCTCAAGGGTTATGTTGATGAAACGAATGTAATGGAGAAATGTAATGGAGATGGTGTAAGGAATTAAAGTACCTCTGCTGCGAAAATAAGGACCAAGCAGAAAACTCTTATCTCATATGAGAAGAGAGTGAGGTAGCTCACGATTAGAATAAATGTGGTAGCCTAATTGGGAAGACAAGGTTTGTTTATACCAGATCATTAAGGCTATTATTTAAAATCTTATGAGGCTTGTGACACATACATCAGCATGCTTCTAGGGACACTTAAGTAATCCAACAATTATATCCTCATAAACGAACGAACACATAAATAAAATAAGAAAATATTTTTGGAGTTTTTGATATATATAAAAAAAATTAAAAGAAAATAAAATAAAAAAATTAAGCAAGGAAAAAAATAAGACTTAGAAAGAGTAAAAAAAACTTTGGAAAAATTTGGTAATCGAACCCGAACGTTCGGTTGGTTTCGGTTGAGAAAAGTTTTGAAAAACCGAACCCGAGCGTTCGGTTGGTTTCGGTTTTGGAAAATTTTGAAAAACCGAACCCGAGCGTTCGGTTGGTTTCGGTTTTAGAAAGTTTTGAAAAACCGAACCCGAGCGTTCGGTTGGTTTCGGTTTTAAGAAAATTTTGAAAAACCGAACCCGAACCTTCGGTAGGTTTCGGTTTTGGAAAATTTTGAGAAACCGAACCCGAACCTTCGGTAGGTTTCGGTTTTGGAAAATTTTGAGAAACCGAACCCGAACCTTCGGTAGGTTTCGGTTTTGGAAAATTTTAGAAAACCAAGGAATTTACGCTTGCAATAAGAAAATACTTTTGACAATAAGATAACCAACTTTGAACATGAAATGTACAACCAAGAAAACTACCTTTGTGGTGATGAGTGAGTCAGATTATGTAACCGAACCTGAACGTTCGGTCAATTTCGCTTCTTATGTTTGTGATTGAGAGGTAGTTTGAGGTACTGAATCTGATTCCATCATACCTAGCCCTTGTAAAATTCTGTTGAATGATGCTTCAGGAAGAGCTTTGGTAAAGACGTCAGCCAGTTGATCAGTGGTTCGAACAAAGTGTTCTTCGACGTTTCCATCTTCCACATGATCTTTGATGAAGTGATACCTCAGTGCTATGTGTTTGGTTTTGGAGTGTTGCATTGGATTATGACAGATCCTAATTGCGCTTTCAGAATCACAATATAGTGGGATCTTCTTCATATTGAGTCCATAGTCTCGAAGTTGACTCTGGATCCAAATCACTTGAGAGGTGCAGGATGCAGCGGCTATGTATTCAGCTTCGGCAGTAAACAACGACACGCACGTTTGTTTCTTTGATTGCCAGCTGACCAACTTCCCGTCAAGGAATTGACAGCCGCCAGTGGTGCTTTTTCTGTCGAGTCCACATCCTCCAAGGTCTGCATCTGAGTAGGCTTGAACGAAGAAGCCTGAGTTGGAAGGATACCATATACCTAAGGAGGCAGTTCGCTTGAGATATCGTAGAATGTTCTTCACTGCAAGCATGTGAGGTTCGCGTGGGTTTGCCTGAAATCTAGCACAGTAACACACAGAAAACATGATGTCAGGCTTGCTAGCAGTAAGATACATTAGTGAGCCTATCATTTGATGATAGAGCGTGATATCAACAGCCGGTTTGTCTAGGGATGGAGTTAGCTTGGTGCCGAATGCCATTGGGACTTTGACTTTGGAATCTCCCATCATACCAAACTTTGCTAGAAGAGTCTTCATGTAGGCTTCCTGATTGATAAAGATGCCTTCGGGTCCCTGTCTAATATTTAAACCAAGGAAAAAGTTAATAGGACCCATTGAGCTCATTTCAAATTTAGTCTCCATCAGCTTTCTGAATTCAGCTGTTAGGCTGGGATTTGTTGAGCCAAAGATGATATCATCGACATAGATTTGAACAATCATAAGGTGGTTACCTTCCTTTTTGCGAAAGAAGGTTGGGTCAACCGAACCTTGTTTGAATTTAGACATCTTTAAGAATTTAGTTAGCGTTTCATACCAGGCTCTCGGAGCTTGTTTGAGTCCATACACAGCTTTATCCAGAATGTAGCAATGATTTGGATATTTTTCGTTCACGAACCCAGGAGGTTGCTCCACATACACTGTTTCTTCAAGTTCTCCATTAAGAAATGCACACTTGATGTCCATTTGGAAAACTTCAAAGTTTTTGTGGGCAACATAAGCAAGAAATATTCTTACAGATTCCAGCCTAGCAACAGGAGCGAAAGTCTCTTCATAATCAATCCCTTCCTCCTGACAATATCCTTTTACGACCAGACGAGCTTTGTTCCTTATAACATTCCCTTCCTTGTCCATTTTATTCCTAAAGACCCATTTGAGACCAACAACCGAGGCATCTGGAGGAGTTGGAATGAGGCGCCAGACTTTGTTCCTTTCAAATTCGTTCAGTTCGTCTTGCATCGCTTGAACCCAATCGGAGTAATCAAGAGCAGTGTTAACTGTCTTCGGTTCAACTTTTGATACGAATGAGTTAAACATGCAAAATTCAACTTTGGAAAATAAGGATGTCTGTTTTGCCTTGAGTTGTGATCGGGTCAGAACCTTTTCAGAGACATCCCCAACCACTTGAGAGATAGGATGATCTCTGGTCCATTTGGTGAGGGGAGGGTAGTTTGGATCAAAGGTTGGGTCCAGTTCAGCATTGATCATTTCTTCTGGTTCGAATTGGCTTTCGTAGTCGAATGACATATCAGCTTGCTCCCCCTCGATAGATGAGCTTTCTGGAATGCTTTGAGAAACTTGAGGTTCAGAGGTTTCTTGTGGTGCTGTGTATTCAGGCGTTGATGCACCTTCGGATGGTGAAGCACTTTCGGTTGGAGAAGTACTTTCGGGAGCAGTTGGAGAGCTTGGCTCCCCCTCAACATGTGAGGTCGGCTGAGTTGATGACGGTTGATCCTCCCCCCTCGACTGAAGCATCGTTTGATGGAGGTTCGTGAGAATTCAATCCTCCTTCGTTCATTCTCCTGGCAGCTTCTTTAACAATTTGCTTCATATGGTCTACCTTGTTGTCTGCTGCGCCTGCTTCTGAGAGAGTAGCTTTCTCTGGTTCGTCAAATAGCTCCATAAACTTTTCGAATAGATTAGCGATCGAGACTGTGACTTGGCCAGTTTGAGGAAAGATTTCCCCGGTTGTGTCTTCTTTGGCCTGTAGCTTTTTGCAATAGCTATCGTCGAAAGTCACATAATAAGTCTCTTCTATTTTTCTCGAATGCTTGTTCAGAACTCTGTATGCTTTGGAAGTGAGAGAGTAGCCCAAAAAGATTCCCTCGTCGGCTTTGACATCAAACTTGTTGCGGTGTTCTTTAGAGTTAAAGATGAAACACCGTGAGCCGAACACGTGGAAAAATTTCACATTGGGCTTCCTGTTGTTGAGAATCTCATAAGGTGTGAGCGTGAATCGCTTGTTGAGATATGACCTGTTCTGTGTAAAACAAGCAGCAGAAATAGCATCAGCCCAAAAATAAAGAGGTAAGGAAGCGAAACTTAGCATGGTTCGGGCAGCGTCACACAAAGATCGGTTTCGTCTTTCAACAATTCCGTTCTGTTGAGGTGTGTAGGGAGCTGAAAAGTTGTGACTTATTCCCTTTTCTGCCAGGAATTCTTCAAATTCTCTATTTTTGAATTCCAGACCATTGTCGCTCCTGATGTTGCGAACGACCTTCTTGAGCTGTACTTCAATCTGCTTGATGAACACTTTTAGCTTATGAGTCGCTTCAGATTTGAGCTTTAGAAAGAACACCCATGTAAACCGCGAAAAGTCATCAACAATAACAAGAATATACTTGCTACCACCGATGCTTTCGATAGATGATGGACCACATAAATCAATATGAAGTAATTCGAGTGGTTCAACAACTTTAGTGTTAATTATAGATGGATGACTTTGACGACTCTGCTTCCCCATTTCACATGCAGCACACAAATGATCTCTGTCGAACTTGAGCAATGGAAGACCTCGTACATGACCTCCAGTGACAAGTTTGTTGATGTCTTTAAAGTTGAGATGAGAGAGTCTTCGGTGCCACAACAGCTTTCGTCAGATTGTGCTTTTGATAACAGGCATATAGCTGGGTTTCCTTTGATGGGTTTGAGGTTTAGAGGAAACATTTCACCCTTACGCTCTGATTTGAGAATTACTTTCTTCGTCTTCTTCTCAATAATTTCAGAACCTTCATCGTCGAATGAGACTTTAAGACCTGTACCTCCAACAAGCTGAGATACACTGATGAGGTTGTGTTGTAGTCCTTCCACGTATGCCACCTTCCTTATAGTGAAATCACCATTGGTAATCATACCGTATCCCTTTATGGTGCCGAAGGAGTTGTTTCCAAACTTGACGTTGCCACCATTTGTAAGAGACCTGTATTCCCTGAGCTCTTCTTTCCTCCCTGTCATGTGACGCGAGCAGCCACTATCAATGTACCATTCTTCGTCAAACTGCTCGTCACTTATAACCTGCAAAAATCAAGCAGATTTAGGAACCCAAAGTTTCTTGGGTCCACGTGAGCCTTTCACAGGTATAGGAATAGTAAGAGAGATGTCAACAAGATATGTTCGTTTTATTAGTGTTGTTTCATCTTTCTTTTTGATGGTAAAATCTTTGATTTTATTAGGATTAGGTGCGTTCGGTTTAGACTCTGGTTTGGATGCAGAAACCTTCTGTTTGCCTTTTTGTTCAGCTGACGAATGAGATTTTTGAGAATGAACAGAATGAACTTTAGAGCGAGATGGAGATGAATTGGAAGAATTAGAAGAATTAGATGAGTGAGATTGAGAGGGCTTAGATTGAGATGACTTCTTGGCTGGAGACTCTAGGTGACCCTTTTGCTTTTGATCATTGGTGGGACTAACCTTAGAGTTTTGATCTCTTTTGATTTCAGAACCGAACCTTTGCTTTCGGTTGGAGTCGTTCTCTGTACCGAACCTTTGCTTTCGGTCGGAGTCATCCTCAGAACCGAACCTTTGCTTTCGGTTGGCATTCTTTTCCGAACCGAACCTTTGCTTTCGGTTGTTGTGGCTCTCGTGCTTTTTAACAGGATTATCCTCAAACTCCAGATTCTTGTCTTGATGTGAGAAATATGCATTCTGGGATTGCCAGAATTGTTTCCTTTCAGAGAGATTCTTCCTGTATCTCTGGTTCCTTTGACGTTTCTGATTCCTCATTTGCTTCGGTTGACGATGGATATTGGCTTTCATTTTCGGTTTCTCTTTGGCTGGTTCACTTTGAACTGTGGATGTTTCACTTTGAACTGAGGAACTAGAGGGAACGTCTTCTTTTGCCGAACTTCCATTTTCTTGAGAAATGTCTTTCGTACCACTGGTACTTGGCACATCGAAATTATCTGGCTTGTTCAAGGGTTCTGGTATGTATCTACCTTTACTTATCCATGAGATCCTTTCAGATAAGCCTACCGTTTCATTAGCATTATCGATAGGAGCTGACCAGAAGAACTCATCACAGCCATCAGCATTGTCTTCGTTTACAATTGTTGTGAGTTCAGCAGTCTGATGTTCGGTTACTCCTGTGACCTTGTACACTTGATTTGGAGTGGTCCTAACCTTTTGATATACAACCGCTTTCTCTGCTAAGATCGAGGATTTTTGTTGGGACAATCGAGCGAACTCCACTGAATTTTCTGAAATTAGATTCTTGTGGTTTTCAGGTTCGCTTTTCACAAATTCTGAGCAGTCAATCGTGTCCTCTACAGAAGTTTCACTCATATTGTCATCCTCATTAAGCTCAGATGCATTTTCAACATCAATTTTGTTTTCTGAGCTCAAGTTGGCGTTTAAGGAGTCAAATTTTTGTATGGTTTCGGTTCTCAGTTTAAGTCTATCATTTTCATCCAAAAGGTTTTAAGCATGTCCTTATGGTCCTTGGATTTAATGAAAGATTCTATTTTGTCCAGTCCATACATATAAGTCGGATTGACGTCATCAGATGATATCACACTCTCACAATTATAAGCTTCAGCATCAATTTCATCCTCCTTAAACTCAAGGAAGGGCAAAATCATGCGATGAATCTTTTGTCCTATTTCACAGTCCAAGTGAAGCTGAGTAATATTAGTGTAAAGAAGTTTTGCAATCAAACAAAAAACATTTCGCTGTTTTAGCAGCTTTAAATTGTCTCTTTGTAAATAAATGTTTTCATCTTTTATTTTAACTAATTCTGACTCCTTCAACTCGATCCACATGCGCCGCTCCTCACTCTTCGAAGACACCCTGCTTAATTGATCAGTTAGGTTAGAATTGGTGACTCGAGTTTGAGTTAAACTACTATCTAGATGAGAGATTCATGAATTAAGACTTTTTAGTTCTTTTTCATATGAGCTTTGTGGTCCTTTAAATGAAATAAAAACCGATTGTACCTTCTTGATCAGTTCATCGAGTTCATTGAACTGCACGCTGAGCGGTTTGGCTGTAAAGCACATATCCTGCTGCTCCTTCGGTTCATTGCTTCCACCATCAGTGTTGTATCCCCTCATCTGAGATACTTCGGACACCATAAAGCACCTTCCTCCACTGCTCTCCTCTTTTTCCACACAAGCCTTTCCATGTGAAGGCTTCCTCACTTCATCGTCTTCAGAGTCGGTTGACCAAACTTCCACGCCACCGAACTCGTCATCAGCAACCGAACCCTGCACAATTAGAGCATTCATGGAAGGGTTAGCGGTAGATTTCTTCTTCCTCATCTCATCAAGCTTTTTCTGTAGCAAAGCTTCCTCATCCTTTTCCTCATCCTTTTCAGCCATCTTTTTGAGGACACAATCCTTAGCATAGTGGTTTTTCCCTCCACAGTAGTAACAGCTTACTCCAGAATCACCGTCTGCCTTCGGTTCCTTCTTAGACTCTTCAACCTTCGGTTCATCTTTAACTTTTTCTGAACTATAACTCCCCTGCCAGTTTCGGTTTTTGTTGCTGGGGAATCTCTTCTTAATGAACCTCTTGGGGTTAGACACCATCATAGCATAATCCTCAGCCGTGAGGTCATACTCCTCCAAGTTGAGGTCTTCGTCCTTTATCACAACTTTACTTTTTGACAAGAAGGCCAGAGAACCTAGGCTTGAGACAACATTCTTTTCCTGCAACACAATTTTCTCCTGAGACTTGAGAATACCCACCAGTTTCGCCAAAGAATATGATTTAAACTGCTCATGGGCTTTAACTGTAGACACCACTGCTCTCCACTCTGATCTTAGACCATTTAAAAACATAACCTTCTGCTCGATAAGCTTCCTTTCGATGTCATGTTTGATCATCTTGCTGAGAAGATGATTGAAGCGATCGAATGTTTGGGTCACAGTTTCTTCGGCTCCTTGCCTGAATTCTCCAAACTCAGATAAGAGTAAGGTTTGGATAGAGTGTTCAAGATCCTCATCTGTAGAGTACAGTTCACGAAGTCTATCCCAAACTTCCTTTGCCGTCGTGCATGAACTTACTAACCTGAAAGTGTCGGACTGAAGGGCGAATCTGATCAATCTTAACGCCTTGATATTGCATTGGAATTTATCCTTTTCATCTTGCGCAATATCTTTAACATCTTTCAGTAGATCATTATACTCCTTTTGAGTTTTAATAATCCTTGACGTTGCAGAGTGAGAAAAAGGTCCATTAATAATTGCTTCCCAGATGAGGTATCCATTATCCTCAGATCCTATAACATAGTCTTCAAAGTGATCCCAGACTTCATAATCATGGGTGTATAGGATGTGAATCTTCGTGGTTGATCCAATGCTGTTGGAAATATTAATGGGATTCGATTGCGACTCGTCCATAATGATCGAATAACCTGTTCAAAGATCAGACTTGTAATAAATCAGATTAGGGAAAAACAATAAATATCAAGATACGTCAATAATGAGATGACGGCTCAATAAATATCAGTAATTGCGGAAAAACCTTAATTGAAACCTTTTCACAGAAAAGAAGTGTATCGATTACACAGCCTCCTGCTCTGATACCAATTGATGAGATTAAAACTTAATCTTGAAGATCGATTAGATCTTAAACAGGTAAATAATGATCAAACAGCAAGAACACGAAAACAATAAACAACTCAAGAATGAATCAAACGTGTCGAATGATTATAAAACAACCCTCAGAAGAGCTCGATCAAGAACATCAACTGTAGAGGGTTAGAAGGTTTACAGGAACGATGAAGAAAATTAAAGCTATCGTAATTCTTTATTGTATTCTAGATCGTTAACCCTTAATCATTTTTCAAATATGCATGCAAGCATATTGTTTATATAGTAAACCTAACAGGCTCACGGTTGGACAGGCCCAAACCGGAGCACAAAATAATTGGACAAACAGCCGAGCCCAATGACGCAATACTTAAACGAATCTTCAACCCAACAGTGAGTGTGTCACTCTGTTAATCTTCAGATATCTGATAGTCGATGCTTACTTTTTTAGTTTGTCTTTTAGTTACTCCTTGGCTATTTAAGTAGTAATCACCTTTGTATTAAAAGTAGTGTGGAATATACACCTTTCTCACATCAATCAAGAATCATTCATTCAATCATTCTCTCTAACATTCTTATTGTTCTTGAATAGCTTTACATTGTTCATACTTGATCTTTTTATACTTTTCAGTACTTTGTTGATTCTCTTAATTCTGAGAAAAGACTGGCTTACCAGACTTGAATGGATCCCCATTATTAGCAGACATTGATCTTAAGTTGATTCAAGGTTTGAGTTTTCATACCTTGTCCGTGCACCCAGTTTTGCATTTACAATTGGTATCAGAGCCTAAGTGGTTGTCCTTTGAATCCATAAGAACATACTATAGCTGGTTAAAGATTACCTTGGTATCTCAATAATTTTTGTGTTCAGGATAAAAGTTCTTCTATATACCACTTCAGCTCTAATATATTAACTTCAATGGTTGCTTCTAATCAATTTGAACAATCTACTCAATGCAAATAGCAAATAACATGGGTTGCCCAATGCGTGCCCCATTCCTAGTTGTTGAAGAGTATGATCACTAGAAAGTTAGAATGGAGAGATTTATACTTGGTAGAGATAAGTGAAGAAATATGGAGATCAGTGAAAGAAGGTCCTCATGTTCTAGTAAGACAAATGGTTGGAGATTTTGTTTCCACCTCATGGGCCAAGAGGAGACTCGACAAGCACCACTAAGTGCAACAGACATCGAGAAGCTTCATGCATATCAAATCGCCTTCTCTGAAATAGTTTTTGGTGTTCCCCCATCTCTCTTTGAGCACATTAAGGTGTGCAAATCGGCTAAATAAATTTGGGATACACTACTAGATTTTTTTGAAGGCTCATAGAACATGAAGGATAAGCGTTTGAAATCCGTTGTAAACGACTTTGACACGTTCACTACAACTCCTGGTGAATCTGTAGCCTCTGCATCAAATCGGTATAGGATCGTGGTGAACAACATGATGGCACATGGGGTAGTCTGAAATCCACTCGAATACAACCTCAAGTTCATTAACAACCTAGGAAAAGGATGGGTAAATGTCGATTCATGTGTCCAACGTAATGTATCTCTGAAGAAACTGAAGCTTTGTCAGTTTTTTGATGAACTGCAAGGTCATGAATATAACGTTGCTCAAACGTTCAAAGAACTTTCACGAGGCCCACTTGGTTTAGTCAGTTCAGTTAATCCACTAATTCCGAACCCATATGTTTTGGATAATTTTGGATTCAGCCCACCTATTCCACATATTCAACCTACACCACCTATTGCACCAACCTCTTCGATTTCGAACTATCCATTTTTTTGTGCACTCAGTTTTACATTTACATTTGGTATTAGATTGATAGTGGTTGTCCTTTGAATCCATAAGAGCATACTATAGTTGGTTAAAGATTACCATTGTATCTTAATAATTTTTGTGTTTAGGATAAAAGTTCTTCTATACACCACTTCATCTCTAATATATTAACTTCAATGGTTGCTTCTAATCAATCTCAACAAATCTACCCAATGCAAATAGCAAATAGCACGGGTTGCCCAATGCGTGCCCTATTCCTAGTTGTTGAAGACTATGATCACTGGAAAGTTAGAATGAGAGAGATTTATACTTGGTAAAGAAAAGGTGAAGAAATATGGAGATCAGTGAAAGAAGGTCCTCATGTTCTAGTAAGACAAGTGGTTAGAGATTCCATTTCCACTCTCATGGGCCAAGAGGAGACTCGACAAGCACCATTAAGTGCAACAGACATCGATAAGCTTCATGCATATCAAATTGCCTTCTCTGAAATGGTTTTTGGTGTACCCCATCTCTCTTTGAGCAAATTAAGGTGTGTAAATCTGCTAAATAAATTTGGGATACACTACAAGATTTGTTTGAAGGTTCAGAGAACATGAAGGATAAGCGTTTGACATCTGTTGTAAATGAGTTCGACACCTTCACTACAACTCCTGGTGAATCTGTAGCCTTTACATCAAATCGGTATAGGATCGTGGTGAACAACATGATGGCGCATGGAGTAGTCTGAACTCCAATCGAGTAGAACCTCAAGTTCATTAACAACCAAGGAAAAGGATTGGGAAATGTCAATTCATGTCTTCATAGTAATGGATGTCTAAAGAACTAAATCTTTATCAGTTTTTCGACGAACTGCAAGGTCATGAATATAACATTACCCAAACGTTCAAAGAACTTTCAGGAGGTCCTCTTGCTTTGGTCAATTCAGTCAATCCACTAATTCTGAACCCATATGTTTTGGATCATTTTGGAGTCAGCGCACCTATTCCATTTGTTCAACCTACACCACCAATTGCCCCAGCCTCTCCGATTTTGAACTATCCATTTGAAGAAAATCTTGATCTAGATTCTACTGATTTCGTACTTCGTTTCCAACATGAGTTTTCACTTCTATCTATAAAATAGATATGCCCATGGAATCCTAGTCAAAAACCTCCTCAAAATCGATTTCAATCTCCTCGTCAAAGAAATCATAAACCCTACCCTAAACCCACCAAAAATCCACATGCATACCAACCAAACATTCCAAATCATTCTTCAGAACCTCAGGAAGTTCCGAACTCACTCAAACCTAGAGCTACATGTCACAAATTTGGTCTCGGAAACCAATATGCTAAGGACTATTTTGCTGAAATTCCTCAAAAACTAAAACTAAAAGATTCTACCTATTACGCTCATCGAGCACAAGAACTTGCAGAATGTGAAAAAATGCATTTTTCACTATAGTTTCAAGAAATGTTGATGGGTATTGGTCATCTCGGGATGAAGGTGACGAAAAGTATATATGGACCTTGTGTCTTATGGCTTGACAACCAATTGAGTGTGAAGAAGTTTACTGGTCTTCTGGTTCGAAACCTGATGATGATCATGCTATGCCAAACTTTTACTACATGACTACAAATGATCCACCTGGCTGAAGTATCATCCAACAAGTAAAATCTATGATTACTAATAATAATTTTGATTTATTTTTATGTGAACCTTATCTAACTCAAATTCAATCAGATATGACAATTATCTTTAAAGCTTTTGAATCTGCCATAGAAGTTAGTGAGAAGCTGGATAGTGAGTGGACTAAAATTTGACTACGTTTTGAAGACTGCAAGCTTAAGATTGAATAATTAGAGAGAGAACTTGTAATGGTTAATGATGAATGTATTATTTTGAATGAAAAATGTGAAATTTCTCTTAGTGAAAGAATCATCTTGGTTACTGATAATAAACGTCTTAATGCGAAAATTAATGCTTTGCATAATTCAATTGATGTTCTTAAATCTAATGAAAGAATGAATCACAATTTTCGTCATCCCTGGTCCAAATCACTTAGTCTCGGAAGCGAGTTTCCAAAGCTAGTTGCTCGTCTCTTGAAGGAACTTCAAAACCCAACATTCATGGGAGATATTCTGAAACACACTTATTCAGATACCCTTGTCTCACCATTGTCATCCCCTCATGAGACCTCAGACATATTAATATTTGATTCCTGAGTTCAAACCAATCACTATTAAGTGTCCTGATTCCATGCAACTTACGCTTTTGATATCCATGGACCTGAATCAGTCTTCAGAATCCTTACATAACACAAGAAGTAGTAAAGTTATTTCTTCGAACTCAGGTCCTCTGAATAATTATGTTATCAAGGAAATCATTCCTGAGACAAATAGACATGACTCTAACCCATTCAAATCTTTTTGGACTTCCCTTGATAGTGATGCAGAACTTAAGACTAATAACGACTCCTTGTCTAATTCCTGTGAATCCAACTCTAATGTTGTCTCAAAATCGACTCTAGTGCCAATTAAACCTCGTTTTAACAATCCATCAGTTGGAAAAACTTCCAAGTTAGCATCTGACTCTTAGAAGAAAACTTGGTTGAATAAGAAGGTCATTGTTCATCCTAAAACTTAAGCTAGGAAAGCTCTTGAAAAAAAACCAGGTCTAGGAAATGCTCTAGGTTCCTTGAAAAATCTAAGAAGAAAATGTATGGAACAATCAGTCTAGCTACTAGGAATCATAATACCTTCATGCCTATTAAGATTCTTAAAGGACCATATGTTCATGTTAGCTCGAAAATTCTTAATACATCAATCACAAATGTGAAAAATGTTATTGTTGAGACCTTATCCAAGAAAACCAACCCTCCTCGAAAAACATCCTCTTATGTTTTTATTGCTTCCTCGGATGGCAAAAATTTTAAATCACAACCATTTCCAAAATAAAATACGCCTATGAATGCAATAAACAAATAAAAAGATGTTCAGAACATTGGTGTTTAGAAACCTTCTAAAGGTTCAAAAAAAAGTTTGAATGGAAAGTCAAAAAGTCTGAAAACTCAACTAAAACACCTCTGAACATAGTTCTTCCAACAACATCTCGGACAAATGTTCTTCTAAATAAAAAACAACCAACAGTTGAATATGAATTTTAAATAAATAAAAGGACTCTGACATTTTACATCTTTCCTAAAGAATCTTGGAAAAACATTACGAGATACCAGCTCTCAAACCAAGTCCAAAGCCCTTGCTAAAGTCCCTACATCTAACTTGGAGCCTAAAAACTCCAAAACTCACTGATTTTGCAGGTTTTCTATGCTTCTAAACAAGATACAATGTGGTATATTGATAGTGATTATTCCATGCATATGACTGGGCAAAAATAATTCCTACGTGATCTCAAACTTTCTCCAAATGTTGGTTACGTCACTTATGAAAATAATTCAAACTCTCAATTTCGAGGTAATGGCATCCTGGCCAACGACAATTTTTTTTCTCAAATTTATCCTATGTATCTGATCTCAAGCATAATTTGATCATTGTGGCTCAACTTAGTGATGCAAATCATAGGGTTGAAGTCTGCAAGAAGCATGGCTACGTTATGACAAAAGACCGAAAAGAATGTCTCATAAAGTCTTATTATATTAAAAATATGTATCCTTTGAATATCAACATGATCATTGGTAAGCCTCAACTTTTTCTTCTATCAAAACTTGTTCCTAACGTTAGTTAGCTATGGCATCGGAGGCTTACACATCTTAACTTCTGATACATGAATGATCAAGTGTCTGGAGAAATGGTATGTGTTTTGACTCTCCTCAAATATGAAAATGACCATCTCTATGTTGCATGTGAATATGGGAAGCAATCAAAGAAAGGTCATCCTATAATAATTGAAAAGTCTATTTCGGAACCACTTAAACTTCTTCATATTGATCTTTGTGTATCATCTGTCGTAGAATGTTTGCATCACAAAAACTACACTCTAGTGATTATTGATGACTACACAAGGTTTGCATGGGTCTTCTTCTTAAGGCTAAAGTCAGAAACCACCTCCGAACTCATAAATTTCATCAAAGGAATTGAAGTTCTGGTTAAACTTCTTGTTTGAAGAATATGAAGTCACAATGGCTCCGAATTTACAAATGCCACAATTGAGAAGTTCCTTATCGACAAAGGCATTGAACAAAATTTCTCTATTCCCTACACTCCTCGAAAAAATGGTTTTGTTAAAAAAGAAATCGAACTCTTTTTGAAGCTGCACGATCGATGTTGAACTTTGCAAACCTTCATCTATATCTTTGGGCTGAAGCTGTCTCTACAGCCTGCTTTACTCAAAATAGAAGTATCATCAATCGCGTCTCAACATGACACCATATGAAGCAATGAATGGTCGAAAGCCAAGTATCTCGTTCTTACACATATTTGGATGTAGATGCTTTATCAAAAACAACCATGATCAACTCACCAAGATTCAACCAAAATCCAATGAAGCCATGTTTTTGGGATACTCATCCAAGTCTAAAGATTACAGAGTTTTGAATCTTCAAACTCATGTAATTGAAGAGAGCTTTGATATTACTTTTGACGATAATTTTGTTCGAAGCTCAGAACCTACTCATGTTACAACACATACATGGAGTATAATTCGCCACCTTCTGGGTCTCCAAATCATCAAATTGTTTATAAAGTTAACTTCAAAAGCGTGTTCGTACCAATAGAAACTACTCTTGATTCAGAATCTTGATCAAGACTGTCCTCCTCTAAAGCTCCGGTTTCTCAAAATATTTATGGTCTGACCCCAACATTTCCTCCATATGATTCTGATATGTTTCAAACTTCTCAGGTTGAGGGGCACTATAGCTACCTAACCCTTGAATCAAATGTTGATGGATTTCAAGATGTAGCAGATCAATTCATCGATGTGTGTCCGAACATCAGTAAAGATAATGTCAATTTCTTTGACATTATAGTATTTGACAATAATGACTTTTCCAGTTCAGAAGTTTACGAGAAACATCAGCCTCAAACTCAAGTTGTTTAGGAGGAGCAACATAACCCCATTGTTGATATCAGATCATATGCCACTCAAGAACTTCTGAGATTGCCTATCTAGACAAATGATCATCCTCCGAATCAAGTCATTGGAAATCTTAGCATTAGAGTTCAAACTCGTTGTGACATCCCGTTTGAAATTAAACAAATAATAATCTCTAAAACCCTGAGATGTAATTTATTATTATTTTTTATAATATAGTAGCCAGAAGCAATAATATTTAGCGGGGTGTTGGTTTCTGGGAGTCAAATGATATGATTTTGAGTTTCGGGGTTAAAGTGTAATTCTAGGATTTATTTTGTAAATATTTTTAGAAGTTAAGGGGTGTTTGGTATCATTTGGACTTATATTGAATAGATTTTTGGAATAAGGAGGGCCGAATAGTAAATTATGTACCTAAGTTGAAAAGAATTTGTCATGGAGGGGCTATATAGTAACTTAGGGAGCTGAATCGAAAAGAAATTGGGAAGGAGGGACTAAAGGTGTACATTGAACAAGAGTTTATATGATGGGGCATATAAAACCCGTCACCTTCTTGCCATGTTAACCCTAACCCTAATAAGCCTTCAGCCGCCACCTTGTTCCTTCCTTCCAGAAGTCGCCACCCCCCCCCCCTCCGTTGCCAAGGTCGCGAAGCACCAACCAACGCCACAAAAGTTGTAGACGATGAATCCCAGGGCTGATGAAGGTTGAAATCGCGAATGCGTTGTTGTCGTTCTCGGAAGCGCGCCCCACCTCCTTCTGCTTCGTCGTCAATCGCGTCGCTGATACCGCCAAGGAGTTACGTCGACGCCGCTGCTGTCATTCGCAAATCACAACCCTCGTATTCGTTTTTCCTGTGCAACGTTCCAGCTCCGTCTACCGCCATTAGGCGTTGTTGCTACCCCAACGGATGATTCTTTTCTGATGACGTCCTCTGACCGCTACACGCCACAAGGTGGGTGGCTTTGCTTGAGTTTAGTGTAGACTGTTGTTGCTGGTTGTGGATATTGTCCGAGTGTTACTAGCCAGAAACCAAGGAAAAGAACCACCAAGGCCGCCAGCCATGGTGGCCGCCGCGTGCTGCCATCTTTCGTCGCCACCAACCATCTTGGAAGGTGTCTGTGTGCGTGTTTTATTGTGTATGTAGGTGTGTGTTGGTGTATGATATTATATGTACATTTTATGGCCAAATTATTCAAGGAAAACAACCCGTCACTTCCGTGAGGTGGTGGTTGCCACCTCACACTGCCATTCTACCGCCACCAGCCGCCACCTTGGGTGGCTGTGTGCTTGTGTGTGTGTGATTGTTATTTTGGGATGCTTGGACATGTTTAGCCAAAAATCGTAACCACCACCACCACGAGGTGGTGGCTGCCGCCGTTGACCACCACTACCTGAGGTGGTAGCGGGTGGTGCCCGACTTGTTTAACCCTAATTGACCTAATGAAGCCCTAATTGACCTAAAAGCCTAACCATTTGACTAATTGGCACACGATTAGGTTGGAAACCCTAAATATGGTTTAGAAAACCCTAATTGTAGAAACGTGAGTTTTAGAATGGATCGGGACCCGCACTGGAATTGTTTATTAGACTTAAAATAGTAATTAATAATCATTTGCAATTAACTTAAGGCAGTATTGGAATTAATGGATTAAGTCCTTGATGGGTTAAGTAACAACATTTAACCGTAATCATCATTTCATGTGAGAAACCCTGATTTTGGTTAGGGCTTGAGTTGGGACTTCCTATTGGCCTTTGGTGATTGGGCTATTGATGGGCCATCTAAGAACAAGTATATGGACTAGAATATTTAGATTGGGCTTTCGGATAAGGCCATTGGAAAGGCTTGGGCCCAATTTGGAAAATTAGGCCATATATGGGCCAAAATTGGACCTTGATGATTATGAGATATTAGACCATCGGAATGCCAAATGTTTGGACTATAATAAATGATTGGCCTTAAGATAAGACCATGTAGAGGTTTGGGCCCAATTTAGAAAATTGGGCCATTTGTTGGGCCTTGATTCATTGATTAGTTTTTGGGCCTTCAGAGTGTGTGTTTGGGCCTTGGGCTTAGATCAACCTATGTTCGGGGTAAAGTAGTCTTTTACCCTAAAAATGGACTTATGGTTGTGTATTGGAACCCAATTATTAATTGGGTGTTGTTTTAATGTTGACAGTTCGGGAATCTGTTAACCAGCAGCTAGAGTTTTATCCACGGGACTTCGGTAGTGTGAGGTGAGTCTCCTCACCAAACCAATGGGTCGAAGGCACCATGTGGGGGTTCCCATGGCAGTTAGTTAAGACCATGTGGGGGTTCCCATGGCCCATTATGTGATATGTGTTATACTAGCTGTTTATGTGATATGTGATATGTGATATGCTAGCAGTCTCTGTGATACTTGCATGGAAGACCCCGGAGGGTTCCCAAGACAGTTGGATATCAAACCATGTGGGGGTTCCCATGGCATTCCAGGCTAAAAACATGTGGGGGTTCCCATGGCAGTGGGCTAAGACCATGAGGGGGTTCATATGGCACCCTGTGTAAGACCTTGTAGGGTTTCCATGGCATCCTTATATGTTTGTGAGACCATGTGGGAGTTCCCATGGCATTTGGTTAAGACCACATGGGGGTTCCAGTGACACCCGATGTAAGACCTTAGAGGGTTTCCAGGGCATCCTTATATGTTTGTATGTTTAGCTCATAGGTTTGATTGGTAGCTAGTGAAGACCATGCGGGGGTTCCCATGGAAGGTAGTTAAGACCACATGGGGGTTCCAGTGGCACTCGGTGTAAGACGTTGGAGGGTTTCCATGACATCCCTATATGTTTATATGCATGACTTGTGTAGTCGATATGGTTTATGTGATTATGTAGGGTATGATCTGGGTAACTCACAAAGCTTCGTGATTACAGTTTTGTTTATGGTTTCATGGATCATCGGTTTGGAAACGAAGGGCCCGGCTTGATCGCAACGCACACTCATGTTTTCCATAATATTTGATTTTGGGATGAACTCTGATAAACGTTTTTAATTAGCAGAGATTTTGGAAATCTTGGATTTAAAGGATATATGTATTTTGACTGTATTGAAAAATGAAATTTTTACCCTTGATTTTTGGGTTGTTACACTCACTCTGCTACTAACATTCAAAATGAGTGTCACTTCTCGGCATTCATATCAATGGTTGTACCCAAATCCATCAAGGAAGCTTTAGAACATTTCGATTGCATTATAGATTTGCAAGAAGAGTTAGGATAATTTGATAAAGTTCAAGTGTGGACTCTTGTCCCTCCTCCTCAGAATCACCCTATTGTAGGTACGAGGTCAGTATTCCAAAAGAAAATCGATGAAGCTGGAGTTATAATCCAAAATAAAGAAAGATTGATGGCTAAATGATTTACTAAGATCAAAGAACTTGACTACAACGATACCTTTGCTCCTATTACCCATCTTGAAGATATCCAAATATTTCTTGCTTATGCTGCTCCCAAATGCTTTAAAGTTTACCAAATGGATGTCAAGAGTGATTTTATCAACAATGAATTCGATAGTTAAGTGTATCTTCAATACCCTCCTAGATTTGTAAATCTTTCATATCCAACGTACTGCTATAAACTTCAAAAAGCTATCAATGGTCACAAGCAAGCTCCTCGCACCTGGTACGAGGCTCTCACTGATTTTCTGAATCATTCCAGTTTTCGAAGAAGAGTTCTCGATCCCACATTATTTCGAAGAAAAAACGGGAAAAATCTCATGCTAGTTCAAATTTATGTTGACGATATCATTTTTGGGTCAATTGATCCAAGGATGGTTGCTGACTTTGCAAAACTGATGGTTAGTCGATTCCAAATGAGTATGAATCATGAATTATGTTTCTTCCTCTAATTGCAAGTCAAACAGACCAATAGAGGAATCTCCATTTATAAGGAAAAATACATTTCCGAACTTCCAAAGAAATACTTTATGGACACTTGTGCCTCTAGAAAAGTTTCAGTGGTTTCAGACACAAAATCTTCACGTACCCATCTGGTGTAGTTGTAGATGAGAAGAAGTAAAGGGGAATGATTAGATCACTAGTCTACCTCACTGCAAGTCATCCCCACATCATGTTGTCAACATGTATGTGTGCTAGATTCCAGGTTAATTAGAAGATGTCTCATTTTTTGGTGGTTAAGCAAATATCCCGATATCTCAAAGGAACAAAGAACCTTGGAATTTGGTATCCTGCAAATGATAGTTTCCTTCTTCAAGCCTATACCAACTCAAACTATGGAGGAATTCAACTTGATAGAAAAAGTACACCCGGTGTTTGTCAATTTTTGGGTGGAAGATTGGTTAGTTGGTCATCCAAGAAACAAAATTGCATTGCTCTTTCAACAGCCAAAGCAGAATACAATGCTGCCACAAGCTGCACATTGTAGGTTCTATGGATGAAGTATCAGCTTCTGGACTATGGTTACCGATTTCAACAAATTCCTATCTATTCTAACTCTCAAAGTGGAATTGCGATCTCTCACAATCCAATTCAGCTCTCCATGACAAAGCACATTGTTATTCGGTAGCACTTTATTAAAGATCATGTTCTAAAAGGTAACATTGAGCTCATTTTTGTTCCATCTGACGATGAAATTTCTAATGTCTTTACTAAGGCATTGGAAGAAAACAAATTCAATGGGTTTCATGAAGTTTGTACTCTATAATGGAAACATTAGAAAGTCAAATGATTCAGAATTAAAACTTTTCTTCCTCGAAATTTTTTCTTCTAGAAAAATAACGGATCATTATATGTCTTTTATTCTTACTTTTTCTTCATGTCTTAAGATTTTCAATATACTACCTTACTTGTAGATTATTCCAATATAATCACATCGGATGCTTTGAAAGTTTTTCCTCATAATGCTTTTCTATGTACACATCGAAATTCAAATTTGATTTAGTAATGTGATTTTGTCACTTATCTCTATCTGAGCTTTGTTCCTTCAGTTCTCGGAATTTCTAATCTTTTTCCCAAAATTTATCCTCTAAGATCTTCATGCATTTCTACCTCTGATATTTGTTTAGAGATTGTGCCATCTGTAAATTTATATTATATACCAATGACGATTTTCATTTCTTTCCGAAGTATATTATGACATTCCATCTCAGAATTTGATTATTCCAAATTTCTCAGCAATAAATGAGTTTTAAGGTTATCATTAAGGTTATTATTCACTTAATTCTCAATAACCACGTCTTTGGCACACATTCCAAAAAATTACTAAGCATTTTGAACTGATTTGGCGGTTTTCCCAAATTGAACAAACAAACGTCTAATCCTTTGGATAATAACTGTCATATTGGTAGCCCTTTTGGGTTGTGCATTAAATGCAACCTGTTTCGGCTTTCGGGAGTCATCATTCTATTCTCCGACCTAACTCGGAAATTCCAACACATATAAGGAGTTTGAATCCTAATCATTCCTACTTTTCACTTTGGCTATCCTCTTCTTAGAGCGTCGTTGATTTGTTGACCAGTTGCTAACTTGGTTGATGACCAACCGATGAAATAAAGGCTTGATTCGATTTTAGATTAGGTTTATATATATATATATATATATATATATATATATATATATATATATATATATATATATAGAGAGAGAGAGAGAGAGAGAGAGAGAGAGAGTTCATATGTTTTTTTATATATTGCTGGATGTAGAAACTAATCAAAATTTAGGGAAATTTAAATAATTAATAAATAATATAAGATTATAATTGCTATCATAGCTGTATTTAACTACAATAAATATTCAAAACATCTAATATCCCTGGAAAGTAGGAAAATCAGTTTTAAAACCTTACAAACCATCAACCCCATCATCATATTCATAATTATCATCGAGTCACACCTCCACAACATTGCTCGTCCCTCATCATCATTATCTCATCACTACCACTTCTTCTTCCTCCTTCTCTACTGTCATTTATCGCGTAAATAGATATGTAGGTTTCGTCGTACCCCAACACCACAACCATCAGACAACAAAGAAGGATATTTGATGCAAAATCCAAGCCCTGACGAAAATTGTAGTTATAAATGTATGCACTATGATACAAATGTATATACACAAAATTCTCTTCATTTTGTAAAGATCCTTTAGGATACTTACATCGATTGCACATATATAAAGATTTAACCGCTTAGCAAATGAAGAATTGTGCTGTGTGAAATTAGTTTGTGAATTATTTGTTTCAAATTTAAAGCAATTTTAGGCATTTTTATTTATTGTTTTTTTAAATATTTAACTTTTGTTTCTTCCATTACTATTAAAAAAAAGTCTATATAATTAAATAGTTTGTTTCTTTAGTGTTATTTTCATATTGCATTTAGAAATTGATTTGGCATCTATGAAAACTTCATAAGAATCTCTAGTATGTTTAGAGATAAAAAGTTAATACTATTGATTTCTGAATTGATTTTTTTCTTCATTTGAGTTATCTTTGTTTATTTATGCTTGACATGTGACTATGTATTGTCTATATATGTTTCACGAAAGGTATTTATGGGAATGCCTAAAAAATCATGTCCTATTCAACAAAAGGCCATAAAAAATTCATCAAAAATGCCCCAACAATGAATCTTCTCGCCACCAATTTAAGTAATAGGTATTTGTTACTTGTTTCTCTTAATTTTTTTTCTTCTTTTTCAAATCTTAACTCTATTTTAGTTTACCACTTACCAATAGAGAATATGAGTTGTCTTTGCAACATGATTTGTTTGATGAATGAGTAAATGAAATCCCCTTTTAGTTTGAAATCTTATTATTGGATTCTGATAGAACTTTTGATGCTATTTTAACAAGTAAAGATTCTAGTAGATTGACTTAATGCATATTTGGTATAGTCAAATGTTTCTCCATAACTAATAAATATTCTAATAATATAATTTGGTGTATACTCTAACATGATGTAACTTAACTAATAATATAAGGATTTCATGTATCTCAATTAAGCTTAATAGGAATGGCTTCAATAATTGCACACGTTATTCTTTCATATTGTTGTTATTATTCAAAAATGTTTCATTGTATCACATTCATACAAGGAAGGTACGGTTGAATTTCATTGATGTATATTCAGGAAAGGTGTAGTTGTATTTTTTGAAGAAAAATTATGAAGTGTTGGGTAGTTCAAAGAGTGGAAAACTATGGTTGAAAATCAATAAGGAAACAAGTCAAGACACTCATATTAAATAACAAGTTAGATTTTTGAAATGCACTATTCGATGATTTATACAAAACATAAAGTATCGTGAGGCACCACACTACAAGACAACCATCACAACAAAAGGAGTGGCAGAATGAATGAACCAAGTGCCTATACAATGTGTAAGGTGTATACATTTAATTAATCGTTTATCGAAGCGGTTTTAGGTAGAACCAATCAACATTTCTTGTTATTTGGTAAATAGGTCTCCATAAACTACAATTGACCTAATTTTTCCTCAAGAGGTATGGTCTTGAGAACTCTCTGACTTTTATGGTTTATGTATATTTTTATTCCCTGATTAGGGTTATGGTAATGATTGTAAACTATAATTGAAGGATATGAAGAGAAAATTTCTAGTATATACAAATACAGTGAAAGCTTATCTATTATAGTGTACAGATGAAGGATGAACTCCAAAATTTATTATTAGAAAATTTATGATCTTTGATGAATCTGTTATGTGTAATGAAAGAAGAGAATATACATGTTTTGTAAGGAAAAATATCAGCGTGCTAGTCAAATGGTGGATTTTGTAACATAGACCCCATACAAAGTTGTCATTTGTGAAGAACAACAAACTGGCATGGAACAAACAATTGGTTTTTAGTCAGTTGATGATCAGCCAACTGATGGTTAGCCAGGAAACCAACATTGAAAAAATGAATCTAAAGATCAACCCAAGGAGCAAGAGTCTAAATATGATGTTTCCAAGAAAAAAGAAAATGATAAAGAAACTATAAAAAATATGGTCGAAATGGAACATTTAACACATGTTAGTGTAACACCCATAATTTGAGGAGTAACTTTTGGTATAAATCACCTTTTGAGGATTGGACATGGCGTGTTGGGGGCACCAACACATCGTGTCCAGATAAGAAAAGACATGGGTTTGATTATGGGAACCATGGCGTGTTTCCTCTTGGAACATGAGGTATTGATGGCTGGAATGAAATCTTAATCTTCCGGGTTTTGCTCCATATTTAAAGGAATGAGGAGGCTAGGGTTTGTTCACCCTCAGCCCCCATCGGCCCTTCAAGCACTGAAAGAAACCCTAGTCATCTTTCTCTCCTATTTTTGAAGCTTAAGAAGGAAGGAAGAGGAAGAAGGAAGCAAAGATCCATCAAGCAAGCCCCCATTCTTCAGTTTGGAACTCTTCTAGACCTTTGTAAGTGTCCAAGACTCGGTTTTTATCATTCAAAGTTATTAGAGATGTATTTTTGTCCCTTTGGCTTCTTGTTCTTGATTGTTGGGGTGGTTGGATCTCATAAAGTTTGTAACTTTATGAATCTCCAGGTGAAGGTGACCTAGTAGTGTCTTGGATCTACTCTAAAATCATGTTTTGAAGCCATGCATTCAGACTAGGTCATACATCCTCATTTTGACCTAATATGGGTTCAAGACATGCATTGGACATGTATGTTTAAAAAGCACCAACCTTTGGGATGGTTTTGATGTTATTTTCATTTTTAGAAAGGATAAACTTCGGACTTTAAGGATTAAATGCTTATTTATTAAGCCCTTACATTCTGTCCTTTTTTGTCAAGTCTAACACTTTAAAATGTAGATCTGATATCCCAAGAGCTGGAGAACCATGTAAAGTTGCTAACTTTACGTCCATTCATGACACCAAGAGGCTCGAAAACTCAAAGAAGGCTTAATAAGGGACCTCAAGCATTAAAGGGGCCTAGAACTTGAGAAAGCTTGAAACTTTAAGCCCAAAGAGGCCAAAAAACGTCCAGATCTGAAGTGATAACTTCATGAAATGCTCAATCCATGAACAATCCAAAAATGAGCCAAATATGACAATAAACTTCCAAGGAAGAGATCTACGCAATAGATAAACAAGTTTTCGACTTTTTACCTCAAAGGAGTAGCTAAACTCAAAGAGATTTTGGATCTATAGCTTTCCCCTTCAAGCTAGGCACCACCAACTTCAAGTTCTTTCAAAAATGACGTCGTTGATCTACCGGAAGTGTTGTGGCAAGATTTCAGAAAGTTTATTGTCAAGAGGAAACCAAACGAGATCCCGAGTCCAAGATTTTGGGCTCTGACTTTGCAACAAATTTACTCCGAGAGACATGAAGCCGTCCCACTCAACTCCGAGAGATTTCAGAAAGTATATTGTTCTTTCAAGACTATCAAAACTTATATGTTTCCTAGTCAAAATGATTTAGGATTTGTAAGACGCTTACCTAAACAACATGTTATTCACTATTCCTTCTGACTCACCTCATCACAAAGACCATATTGTGACCTCGGTTGTGTTCGACTCAACACAACCTGTCCTGGTCCTGGATAATATAGCGTCGGAAGAGAATATACATGTTGCCTCAGAAGGCACAACGAAACAGATTGCCAAGCGAAAGGCATCCCCCTCCAAATTCAAATCCAGAAAGAGAACTAAAGCTAGTTAATCCTCTCAAAAGGATTCACAAATTAACAGTCGACCAGACTTTGGGTCTCAGATTACCCCTCTCGTCCACTCTTCCAAAGTACCCTTTGGAGTTTCAAAATCAATATCACATACACACACACAGGGAATCTATACATAATCTACCCCCATCTACTCAAAAAGGTGGTTTTGGCATTGAACAAAGTCCCTTGGAGCCCCATGGGATACACTCACGAGTTAATTTGAACATCCCTTTCTCCTCAATACAAGCACAATCAATGACCCATGTCACTGATTCCAAGCTTTACGAAGCAGGAGTTGTCCCTCCTATTTCGAAAGCCACAACCGGTCTAATACATGGTTAAGGTAAAGGAAGATCGGGTATTTTTGAATAGCATTGGGTAGATTTTGTTGACAGGGCTCAAGAAGCTCCACACGATGATGACAAGAGCAAATACAATATTGATCACAAGTCAGAAAGTTCCACCTTGGATACTGATTCCTCCGATGAAAACATTGCAGATCCATTAGGAATTTCGAAACTCTTAGATAATGTTGCTACACCAAATCCAAGGCCGACAAGGTCACTCAAAAAGTTGCAGGCCTTGAGTCAAAACTTGACTTGGTGCTTAAATCACTTTCAGAGATCAAAGCTAACACTCCTTCCAAACTTGATCATGTAAATCAATTGTATCAACTTATCTCACTTTGTCTAAGTCGTACTCTTGAAGATGTTGAAGCATGTTATAAGGAAAATATGGGTTATCACATCTCCACAGTCACTACTATGCTCAAAGTTCATGATGATACACTTTTGGCTACTAAGAATCTGATTAAACAAGCTCACATTCGACATGAATAACAAATTCATAGGTTGGAGAAAGAAATTCGTCACAAAGACACTATGAACATGTTTTTGCAAGAAGTGTTTATCAATGTCATTCGTGCAGCTCAACATCACTTGGATTTTCTGAACTACAAGTTTGATGAAACGCTTGATATCATTGATGAAACCTTTAATCACCTCAAAGCTCAAGCTCCCACTGCCGAAGCCTATGATATTATTTCCTAGAAAATCAACACTAGATTTCAACGAGTTTTTAAATTCCTGAGTGAGCTCAAGTTCGCTTCAGCGTTTTTATCGGAGGTAGGGCCATCCTATGCAAGAGGGGGAGAAAAACATGTGGAAGAACAACGAACAGTACAATGGAGATCAATCTCGTAATTTGCTCTCCAAGATGAAGACTATAACAAAGAAGTTGTGGAAGTAAACACTTCTAAAGTTGATGATGATGATGATGTTGATGTATACGATCTTGTTGATGATGTAGTTCTTGGATTACAAGCCATCAGAGAACCTCCAACAAAAGTCCTTTCCGAAGTAGAGAAGATGAAATGTATCTCAGTCTCTTGGACATCATCCTTGTCTGAAATGTTTAAAAAGATCCAATACATGGCGAATGTTAAAACAAAGCTAGCAATTGATGCCTTCTGAGACAGTCAATCAACGCCTCCTACGATTCTACTTCGAAGATTGTCCAGATTGACCAAAGGTTCTCTAATCAGAACATCGGATGAGATTCCTGATGAGTCCTTGCTCCCTTCTCCATCTGAGTTTTTCATTACTGAATCAGGACAACAAATCATCTCCTCCATCTCATCTCAATTTGATCTACCTACAGAAAAAGGAAAACAAATAGTTACTGATTTTGACAGTCCAATGAAGTCATTTAAAACGTCATAGGGTTGGTCAAAGGAACAATTACAACAAGCATTGGAAGAAGGCATTCAGATTCAACCTCTCAAGGACCATCCAAATCTGATTTTGGGCATTTCTCCTCTCACCCGACAAGGGATTTTTCATGATCTACATTTTTTTCCTTCATGTATTTTGATCTTCCAACTCAATATGTTGATCAACTAAACCTACCAATGTCTCTGTATGGACGTTATTATATCAAGTTCACACCCCTGCATCCAACCTACTATCCTCAAATCATCATCTGAACTAAGCGTGAGAGATTGATAACTTTTTACTCTATGAACGCATGATCCCAGAAAGACGTGTGGTCTCAGAAGCGAATTATCAAGATAGTTGGTCATGATAGAAAAGTCCAAAGCAAGTTCGATCTTGATTGTCTTCTGTACAAGTACTTCATTTCTCAAAACAAGAATTCCACCATCACCATCACTGATGCAAACTTCCCTTCAATGAATCCAAATGACATTCTTGTCATAGCTGCTCACCTTCGATATTATAAAAAATCAGAGTTTACAACTCTACTATCTGCTTTCTGAAGGACTATATCGTTGAATTCTGGCAATTAGATATGGAATTCGCTCATCTCTTAGGAACGAAAACTTTTTGTCCAAGATCTCTACCTAAATTCCTAAAGCCCAAATCTTTGCAGAAGGACCAATTGAAGAACCAAAACTCGGTTATGTCTACCTCAAGAAGAAGACCAATCAAAATGAATTTTTCAAGGTGCTTAACAAACATCTCATTCCTACCAAGATTCTTCAAAAGTTCATTTCGAATGTTGTCAAGAGTGATTCTTCTGACTACATCAAGAAGAAATTTATTGAGCGTCTCCAATGGTAAATCGAAGTCCAAAGTTGGCTCCATAGTGCCTACTTTTTTGTGTTTGACGAAGTGAAGTGATAAGTTGAATGATTGCAAAGGTCTCTTAAGGGGAGATTGATAGAACATGAAAAGTGACCCTAATACAATATGAAGTGAAGAAGGTCTGAGATGAGGAGTTCTGAAATGCAGACTAATCCAAAGCAGAAGACAAGTTCGAGATGCATCTTAGAGATAAATGTTTCTAATTCTGTAATGTGCATTTATGATTCTAAGTATTATTTTGTTTTGATCTTATAGTTTGATAGTATAGTACATAGGACAAGATCAACAGAAGCGGCTGTGTCGGTCTGTTGATCTTTAGATGTATTCTAGTCCACACTTACTTTTTTAGTTTGTCTATTAGTTACACCTTTGTTATTTAAGGAGTAGTCACCTTTGTATTAAAAGTAGTGTGGAATATATTTATTTCTCACATCAATCAAGAATCATTCTCTCTAACATTCTTATTGTTCTTGAATAGATTTACATTGTTCATACTTAATCTTTTTACACTTTTGAGTACTTTGTTGATTCTCTTAACTCTGAGAGAAGACTGGTTTACCAAACTTGACCGGATCCCCATTATTAGCTGACATTGATCTTAAGTTAATTCAAAGTTTGAGTTTTCATACCTAGTTCGTGCACTCAGTTTTGAATTTACATATATGTTTATAAGTCATACACGGACATGTTTACAACTTTTAGGTGTTAAGGAATCTAACACACACATGTCTATGACCAGTAGGTGTTAATGACATATACATTGACAAGTCTTTGACCTGTAGATGTTGAAAGACCACATACGGACTTGATTACGACCTGTAGGTATAAATGAACTATACATGGGGATATTCTATTCACCTTCATGGGTGCCTTATTAACATATATTGTCGAGGAATCCCAAGGCAATATTGTTCACTCAGGTATCCTTTAGGATAGATTCCCTTGCGAATATTGTTTTAGGATCAAGGAGTGAGAATAATAGGAATGGATAATTCGAGTTAATTATTGGGTATGGAATACATATTTTAAGAATTTAAATTATATTATTGTGGATTGAAAACACTATCTGCTCACCCGATTTCCCATCCCGACCCACACAGTTTCTTTGTATCACAGGAAGTGATAGGAAGGTGCTTGGATAATAGTGTAATTATCTGCTATGGGATTTAATTAGCTTACAGGCCACTAGGGTAATTATTGTAAGGTCCGTCAAAATTTATGCCTATGTTTCTATATCAAATATGACATCGCAAGTTTTGATAAATCAATGAAAAACATTTCTTTGACAATACTTTTACAGGACCAAATTTCGCATTTATAAACTCTGTTTTAAAATAAGCAAAAATAAAACAGTCTTTTCTGGGCGAGAAAATCGGGGATGTCACAGTAGTAGATTTGTTGACCAGCTGCTAACTTGGTTGATGACCAACCGACAAAATAAAGGCTTGATTCGATTTTAGATTAGGTTTATATATATATATATATATATATATATATATATATATATATATATATATATATATATATATATATATATGTAGAGAGAGAGAGAGAGAGAGAGTTCATATGTTTTTTTATATATTGTCTGGATGTAGAAACTAATCAAAATTTAGTGAAATTTAAATAATTAGTAAATAATATAAGAGTATAATTGCAATCATAGCTGTATTTAACTACAATAAATATTCAAAACATCTAATATCCCTTTAAAGTAGGAAAATCAGTTTTAAAACCTTACAAACCATCAACCCCCATCATCATATTCATAATTATCATCGAGTCACACCTCCACAACATTCCTCGTCCCTCATCATCATCATCTCATCACTGCCACTTCTTCTTCCTCCCTCTCTACTGTCATTTATCGCAGAAATAGATATGTAGGTTTCGTCGTACCCCAACACCACAACCATCAGACAACAAAGAAGGGCATTTGATGCAAAATCCAAGCCCTAACGAAAGTTGTAGTTATAAATGTATGCACTATGATACAAATGTATATACACAAAATTCTCTTCATTTTGTAAAGATCCTTTAGGATACTTACATCGATTGCACATATATAAAGATTTAACCGTTTAGCAAATGAAGGATTGTGTTGTGTGAAATTAGTTTGTGAATTACTTGTTTCAAATTTAGGCATTTTATTTCTTGTTTTTTAACTATTTAACTTTTTTTTTCTTCCATTATTATTAAAATAAAGTCTATATAATTAAAACATAGTTTGTTTCTTTAGTGTCATTTTCCTATTGCATTTAGAAATTGATTTGGCATCTATGAAAACTTCATAAGAATCTCTAGTTTGTTTAGAGATAAAAAGTTAATACTATTGATTTCTGAATTGATTTTTTTCTTCAATTGAGTTATCTTTGTTTCTTTATGCTTGACATGTGACTATGTATTGTCTATATATGTTGCACGACAGATATTTATGGGAATGCCTAAAAAATCATGTCCTATTCAACAAAATGCCATAAAAAATTCATCAAAAATGCCCCAACAACGAATCTTCTCACCACCAATTTAAGTAATAGGTATGTGTTACTTGTTTCTCTTAATTTTTTTTCTTCTTTTTCAAATCTTAACTCTATTTTAGTTTACCACTTACCAATAGAGAATATGAGTTGTCTTTGCAACATGCTTTGTTTGATGAATGAGTAAATGAAATCCCCTTTTAGTTTGAAATCTTATTATTGGATTCTGATAGAACTTTTCATGCTATTTTAACAAGTAAAGATTCTAGTAGATTGACTTAATGCATATTTGGTATTCTAATAATATAATTTGATGTATACTCTAACATGATGTAACTTAACTAATAATATAAGGATTTCATGTATCTCAATTAAGCTTAATAGGAATGGCTTCAATAATTGCACACGTTATTCTTTCATATTGCTGTTATTATTCAAAAATGTTTCATTGTATCACATTCATACAAGGAAGGTACGGTTGACTTTCATTGATGTATATTCAGGAAAGGTGTAGTTGTATTTTTTTGAAGAAAAATTATGAAGTGTTGGGTAGTTCAAAGAGTGGAAAACTATGGTTGCAAAATCAATAAGGAAACAAGTCAAGACACTCATATTAAATAACAAGTTAGATTTTTGAAATGCACTATTCGATGATTTATACAAAACATAAAGTATCGTGAGGCACCACACTACAAGACAACCATCACAACAAAAGGAGTGGCAGAATGAATGAACCAAGTGCCTATACAATGTGTAAGGTGTATACATTTAATTAATCGTTTATCGAAGCGGTTTAGGTAGAACCAATCAACATTTCTTGTTATTTGGTAAATAGGTCTCCATTAACTACAATTGACCTAATTTTTCCTCAAGAGGTATGGTCTTGAAAATTCTCTGACTTTTATGATTTATGTATATTTTTATTCCCTGATTAGGGTTATGTTAATGATTGTATACTAGAATTGAGGGATATGAAGAGCCAATTTCTAGTATATACAAATACATAGAAAGCTTATCTATTATAGTGTACAGATGAAGGAAGAACTCCAAAATTTATTATTAGAAAATTTATGATCTTTGACGAATCTGTTATGTGTAATGAAAGAAGAGAATATACATGTTTTGTAAGGAAAAATATCAGTGTGCTAGTCAAATGGTGGATTTTATAACACAGACCCCATACAAAGTTGTCATTTGTGAAGAACAACAAACTGGCATGGAACAAACAATTGGCGTTTAGTCAGTTGATGATCAGCCAACTGATGGTTAGCCAGGAAACCAACGTAGAAAAAATGAATCTAAAGATCAACCCAAGGAGCAAGAGTCTAAATATGATGTTTCCAAGAAAAAAGAAAATGAAAAAGAAACTATAAAAAATATGGTCGAAATGGAACATTTAATGCATGTTAGTGTAACACCCATAATTTGAGGAGTAACTATTGGGTATAAATCACCTTTTGAGGATTGGACACGGCGTCTTGGGGGCACCAACACATCGTGTCCAGATAAGAAAATACATGGGTTTCATTATAGGAACCATGGCGTGTTTCCTCTTCGAACACGAGGTATTGATGGCTCGAATGAAATCTTATGCTTCCGGGTTTTGCTCCCTATTTAAAGAAATGAGGAGGCTAGGGTTTGTTCACCCTCAGCCCCCATCGGCCCTCAAGCACTGAAACAAACCCTAGTCGTCTTTCTCTCCCATTTTTGAAGATTAAGAAGGAAGAAAGAGGAAAAAGGAAGCAAAGATCCATCAAGCAAGCCCCCATTCTTCAGTTTGGAACTCTTCTAGACCTTTGTAAGTGTACAAGACTCGATTTTATCATTGAAAAGTTATTAGAGATGTATTTTTGTCCCTTTGGCTTCTTGTTATTGATTGTTGGGGTGGTTGGATCTCATAAACACTACTAGAAAAACAACCTTTTACGACGCTCATTGCGCGTCGTAAAAGGCTTAGACGACGCGCAAATGTGCGTCTAGGAAGGCCCTGTCATAAAGAGAGAGGAAGCACTTTTGCGCGTCGTCTATAGACGACGCGCATTTACGACGCGCAATTACGACACGTGTTTACGAACGCAATGCGTATCAAGGAAGGCCCAGTCATAAAGGAAGACGACACACATTCGCGTGTCGTAACGTTACGACGCACGTGTTAATGACACGCAATGCGTATCAAGAAATCCCCTGTCAAGAAAGGCCATGTCATAAATGAAGATGACACACATTTTTGCGTATCATAATTTTAAATGTTTAAAAAAATATTATTTATAGATTTACTAATTTTCAAATTAAATAATACATAAAAAATCTCATAATACAAAATAAAATACCATAAATAACAAAGATAATTCAGTTCACTAATATGTTAAATACAAATAATTATTCCAGTAGTGAGTAAATGTTATAAAAAAATGAACTCATTTATATACAATTGCATCATCTAGCATACTATGTGCCAACAACTCTCTGTGTTTATTTTTGCTTGAGTCTCCTTTCCTCCAAAGCTTCTAGCCATGCCAAAATATGATATCTTGAGTCTCGTTTCAAGAACCAACATCACCTTCAATCACTCAATTAAACTCTAATGTTGGTAGACTGAGAGTTCCATAATCAAGTTTACATCCATCACCTTCAATCACCCAATTAAACTCTAGATCTTTTGTTGTTTGAAAGAAATTGGTGTTTGTAATCTATGAACAAAAAACGCAAATACCAAGGTTAACATTTGATATATAGAAAGCACAACTGGACATATGAATATAGAATACGCAACATAAACATTTTCATGAAAATGATATAGACAGTAAGAGTGATGATATTGATACCTTAATTACGCCATTGGTGAACGAAATTTTAATTGGTTGATAGCAATACTTGACCTCTGAAAACAAATAAACAAAGGATCGCATCATAATTAGCTCAATGAAGTAATTCTTATACATTGTCTCTACCAAAAGATTCATCATGGAAACATTTTTGTTGGAAATAACCAAACAAAAACCTAAATAATAAGCAAAAAAATTATAGTAATCACCATTTACAGCAGGATGAGGAGTCCGATCAAGCCATATGAGACCATTTAAGCAGAAATTTAAGTCATTTTGTGTATCTCCAAAGTGACCTCCATATGCCCAGTATTTGCTACCATTTGCATTTTCCTTGAGTAACTCCTGAAACCAGATGAAAATATTTAGAACTACCCTTGCACCACATTTACAATTTTATAAAATTTTATATGCCCAGTATTTGTACACAGCCACAACCATTTATTCCATCTTATTTCCTATATATATATATATATATATATATATATATATATATATATATATATATATATATATATATATATATAGTAACTCACCTGTTTACTTTCGAGTTAGGAAAGTAGCTCCATAACGAAGTCTAACTAACTATGAATATTATGAAACCAAATCAAACCACAAGTTACAAACTGATAAACAAATTCAACCAAGTTAAGATTAAGATGATGGGATCTAAAATGCATCCAGCTCCTGGATAACCGTAAATGGTACGAAGGTAAAATCAGTTGTAAAAAAAAGAATAATAATGTAAATTCATTGGTAAAAGGGTAAAAGGGTAAGAAAGTAAACTCATTTGTAGAAGGGGATAAATCACTACTTGTCCCAATTCCCACTCTAGAATTCCCAGCTTCTTCATGTGCAGTTGCTAATTAGGTGACATGTCAACCGGAATCCTATGTGGCATCAGTTCTTCTCCAGCCTCAACCGTATCCAACATTAACTATCAATCCAACACACAACCATCAATAAAATAGCAGGTACAGATACAAATAAAGATACAGATAAAGGTAAAGGGTTAGTTAATATTGCATGCTTTCTATGCTTTTTACAACCTTTCGTTGCTTGATTTTAGAGTTCATTGGCCCAATCCTGCAATACAGAAACATAAGTCTAGAGATGTCATTTGAAGGTTCAATCATAGGGCCATGAGATTGTTCACTAGCCTGCTTTAGAAAATAATGAAATACTATTACTAACCTGCTTTAGAAACCTTGCAAGCTTCTTAACCTCAGCCTTTTCTTGAACCAACTCTCCTTCCCTTTGCTTTAGAAAACTTGCTCGGGTAGTTCTTCAAGTTTGCTGCTATTATCCTTCGAACAAGATTTGTTTAATATTATATTAACTCTAATTAGCATATTAAATAAAAACAATAGTCTTTTTGTTTAGTTTTCTTAATTGCTTTAAAATATCAATATTAAGTTCTCTAACCTCGTCACTTCAACCTAAGTGAAACAAGGAGTTAAAATGGTGTCCCGAATACTTGTACAAGACATATATGTTTTGTTTTTGAAGATACTAGGGAACAAAATCAAAGTATCAAATCTAGAATTATCTCCTCCTACTAAAAGGTCACGATCTGGATTCTTGTGATCATACTCATAGCTCACTGTTTATCAAATATAAGTGTAGCCCCACCTGCTTATCAAAAATTAATTTCTTCAATTTATTAATATTTTTACCCATTAAATCAAAACACATTTTCCCTATAAAATAAATATGCTCAAAAAGGCGGAGGAATTATTACGTACCTGGGATAGTAGGTGGTGAATCCAGGTCTCCATACCCCAGCTTTGAAGGTATCTTCAACTTACGTTTCTCCCCAACACACATTCCCAATAGTCCCTGATCCCATCCTGGAATACACTATTTTTGTTAACTTCCATAATATATATAAGAATTGAATTTCATAAGAATCAAATTGGGTCATATCATATGATTTTATACCTTTTATCACCTAACCAGTACCCAGTTCGAATTCAATTGGGTCACCCCTTTCAAAGCTGGAATCAAAAACAGTTCCATCAGTAAGTTTCCCCTGCAAAACAAGAGCTTAAAAGAATGTTCAAAGATATACATACAAATACAATCATTCATTAAGTGATACAGAAACCAAAGACGCATCCGGAACATTAAGATCATTAAGCTGGGACTTGTTTCATATATCCAACGTGTAGGTTGTCAAGGTTTAAAAAAATTAAAAAAAAAATAAACATGAGAAGGAAGGGTAGAGAATTGAAAGGATATCTTCTATTGGAGCCATCAATTACCAACAAATCTTTGACATGTTCATTGTATATTTCAATCAGTTGAACTCCAACCTCATACTTTATTACATCCATCCTTGTCTCTGTTAATTCAAACAGATCTTGTAGGGCTCGCTAGTTGACGCCCCATGTATCCTCTATTTTCATGTCAATGTCAGGGCCACTCTACACAATAAACATGAGATATTTCTTCAAGGTCATCACCCATAGAGAAATCACCGATGTCAGGCTTGCTCATGCCTCCCACGCACCGAATTTCTGTATGAGGATAAGTCATTAGTGATATAAAAAGAAAGAAACTTCAGTAATAATATTTTAAGAAACTATTTTCTTACTGAGCAGGACCTAAAAAACATTAGTAACAATCACCATACCTCCCATGTCAAGGTCAGCAGCAGGACCTAAAAAACATATTTAACTAAACTTCTGAATACAATATACGTATAACATGATTAAATATAGAAATGGTGGGTGAAAAAATTAGTAACAATCACCATACCTGCATCATCATCTTCATCAGCCCATTTGTCCCGATCAACTTTCATATAATGTGGAGTCTTTCCATCTCCAAATAGAAGAATTATAAGAAGATATCTCCTGAACTCATCATTCAGGGCCAGAAAAAGTTGTTCAACTAGGTGCAGGATCTGATCAGAAAGTCAAATTACATTATTGCCCTTTGACACCTGTGTATTGTACAAAAGACAGATAGTAAAAGCACACTTTACCGGGGGTCCATGAACAGGACGATTAGCTGCTGGGAGACTGAATGATGACCATAATTCTGATATTAAAGAAAGTAGCTCGCATAAATACTTGTGAATGTGTTGGAATAGCAACCAAGAATAGTTAATGATGACCTGGAGTTTAAGGAAATAGAGTTTCCAACTAGAAGAGTATAGTAATCGATGACCTGTCACAAACAAGAATAACATGAATATGAATTATGATGATCCTTTAGAACAGAAATTTCATTAAATTAGTAGCAAAATGATTAAAGGAAATATGAATACCACTTCTAATTCAGACACATTTTCACATAGTCAGCACACACATGGGTTTAGGGTTTATGGTTTGATGTTGGAATTTGGAAACTAACCATAGCAGCAAGCTCAGTTGCCAAACACTTCCTTGCTCTTTCGACATATTCAAGTGCTTCATCATACTGTAAAATCAAAAAAAGTTGAAATATATTTAAAGTTCTAAGAAAACAATTACAAGTGAAGATATCCAAATCCAGATTCCAAACAATACCTTTTCTCTACGAACTAAGAGAACAACCCTAAAGAATGTCCCATTGCTGCCACCATCACCTGTGGCAGCAGTATTCCGCATGTAGGTGACAGTACGAAGACTTTCTGTAACCACCATTGATTATTATTTTCCATGCTTCTATCCTTTTTTAGTATAGTAGGGTTAAAACTTTATTCAATTGGATATTGGGGACTGAGAGCTGATAACATAAGAGCAACCACCATTGATTATGTATTTAGAATCTTTTTTTTCTATAGATGTCTACATATCTATGTTTGGGTTTCTTTTTGCTGAGAAAGTACCACACATTTACTTATTTATTAAGGTTAATTGTTTTATGGACACAGGACTTGAAATCAAGAAAAAGGTTCCCTCACCACTTTACAATCACACACTCGCCACAATTCTGGTGGAATATGCTTCTGCAGTAAGATGAACATGACACTGTGAGACATTATGGAGTAATTAAGTTAAGTAGAAGAATTAATAATAAACCAAAATGCAGGTTTACATGTTAGATTTAGCAAAACTTTTTACTTGGACTTGTTCAAGATGTGATGGCCTTACCACGATACTTGGCACAATTTATAATTATAACATATGAAAACTGAAAAAAAGTATTCTTCAAATTATGTTGATTTTGTTGTTATCTTGAATCAGGGTTTTGAAGTATTAGAGTTAATTGTTGATGTTGAGAACTGTCTTCAGGCCTTTTTTGGGGTTGCAGATGATCTGGATACAACTTTTATTGCATTCAGAACTGTTCCCAAACACCCTGAGTTTACTTTCATCACCACCATCCAATTTAGATACATACTCAGACATTTGATCCCACTCCCCCATGTTCCAAGCAGCATTAGCAACCCGAGCCAAGGACAAAATGGTAAATAGTATCGCAAAATAAATCAAAGACGCTTGAGAGTTAAGAGTTGATAGACATATAAATTATGAGCAGACCATTGGTGTCATTTCTAGTCGAGCAGCTGGCTCAGCAAGTAAAGCTCCCTGCACAAAAAGAAAAAAATGAAGCAATTATAAACTCACATCAACTGCAAAACAATGTGATACTTTTGTGCTTAATTAAGAAGAAGATGCAAGCAAAAAATAAGAAGTTTGACTTGTGAATGCAGAAAAATATCAAAAGTTTGAGAAGTAGATGCAGGAAAAATGGGAGGCATAAAGGAGAAATCGATAATACCATGTGAAATTGCAACAGAGATGATGCAGATGCACGAAAAAAAATCAGAATCCTTTTTGCTTGATTGAGAAGATGAAGTTGAAGGATTAATGAGAAGTCGTGTTTCCCTTATTTGCTGAACGGATGAAGAAATAGCACCAAGGCTAGAAGCGCAACTGGACTAGGGTTTGTAAATGTGAGGATTCGTTGTAGATGGAGTAGGGTAGAGGTGAAGAGCGGTTCAGTTACCAATTTTATGTTGAGATTATTGTGTCTAATCGTTGCTATAAAGATACGATCGAGAGAGAATGGTCCTCGATTTCTAGAAGGAAGGGAGGGTGTTACAAAGAGGGGGAGAATGAAGTTCGACCCATCGGGTGGAGATCAAAGGAGAGAGTGAGCGGGGTACTTCAAAATTTTGGGGGATTTTCCTTCTTTAGCTATTAATGAAGGATCAGACTTGCGTTCTTACAACACAAAACGAAGCCAACATAAAACCATGTTTCTGATGGTGGCGGCTGCTAGGTTTTACAGAGAGAAGGAGGGGAGAAAATGAAGGTCATCGGCAGTGGAGAGGAAAGAATGAGCGGGTCTTCCAAAATTTTGGGGACTTTTTTTCCTCTGTGTTTGCTAAGTCCCGCCTAAAAGGCGTGTTTCATTAAATAATTATAAAGCGACACTGTTACTCGACGCACATTTTATGAAAGGCACCCTCCGCATTTCTTTTTTTTCTTTTCTGACACTATTTTTATGCGTGCCCTCTATACTTAAAATTTTGGAAAACTAACATTAACTTTTAGGGAACGTGCAAATGCGTGTCGTCTATCAGTGTGTGTCATTGTTTGCGCGTCATTAAAGGTTTGTTTTCTAGTAGTGAAAGTTTGTAACTTTATGAATCTCCAGGTCAAGGTGACCTAGTAGTGTCTTGGATCTACTCTATAATCAAGTTTTGAAGCCATGTATTCAGATTAGGTCATACATCCTCATTTTGACCTAATATGGGTTCAAGACATGCGTTGGACATGTATGTTTAAAAAGCACCAACCTTTGGGATGGTTTTGATGTTATTTTCACTTCTGGAAAGGATAAACTTCGGACTTTAAGGATTAAGTGCTTATTTGTTAAGCCCTTACATTCTGTCCTTTTTCATCAAGTCTAACGCTTTAAAATGTAGATTTGATATCCCAAGAGCTGGAGAACCATGTAAAGTTGCTAAATTTACGTCCATTCATGACACCAAGAGGCTCCAAAACTCAAAGAAGGCTTAATAAGGGACCTCAAGCATTAAAGGGGCCTAGAACTTGATAAAGCTTGAAACTTTAAGCCCAAAGAGGCCAAAAAACGTCCAGATCTGAAGTGATAACTTCATGAAATGCTCAACTCATGAACAATCCAAAAATGAGCCAAATATGACAATAAACTTCCAGGGAAGAGATCTAAGAAATAGATAAACAAGTTTTCGACTTTTTACTTCAAAAGAGTAGCTAAACTCAAGGAGATTTTGGATCTATAGCTTTCCCCTTCAGGCTAGGCACCACCAACTTCAAGCTCCTTCCAAAATGAGACCAGAAGAAGAAAATTTTAAGCTGACACACTCAACTTGGGGTAAGATGCACAAATTCTAGGGTTTCTATACAGAGGAGGGAATTAGGGAGGTCAACAATTGGACTTAAGGCCTTTAAAAATGGTGCAAAACCCTAAAAATTAGGGTGTCATATTCAGCCAACAACTCGTCGAGTTTTCCTCTCCAACTCGTCGAGTCAGTCCAAAAAGATCCGCGACCCAAAAACTTTCAACACGTCGAGTTGAGGCCATCAACTCGACCAGTTCCAAGGAAAATTTTCCTTTTTAATAAAAATTCTCATACCTGGGAATCGGGATGTTACACCAAGTTTGACCTAAGGGGTATTTGAGGAATTTTGAGTGGTATCTAAGGATTGGTCACTGTTTGATGAATAAGTGTTGATTGGAGCTGAGATTCAAAGTCGGGACCTCATCAGCTATGGATCAGATCGAGAGGTGAGTTTTCCTCACTATACTTTCTGGTAGATGGCACCAAGGCCGGCCTATTGGATTGTTATACTAGTTTATCGCATGTTGGTATGTTCAAGGTTCTGTGAGAGTACCAGACAGTCTGTAGGCCGGTGGGGCGTCCCAGTTAGACTGAAGGCTCTGTGGGCGTACCAGATAGACTGTAGGTTGGTGGGGCATTCCAGTCATGTTGAAGGCCCTGTTTGCATGTTGTTTGTTATCTGAATATGTTATTTGTTCGTGTGTTGGTATTTTGGGGGAACTCACTAAGCTTTGTGCTTATAGTTTCAGTTTATTGTTTCAGGTGCTTCAGATGATTGTGGCGAGGCAAAGGTGTGACCGTCATGGGAGACTTTGATTTTAAATAATGTTTTGGAAACAATGATTTTGTAAACACCTTTGATAGTAAATGGGTTGTCTTGAAAATTTTAAATTTTCTTGATATTTTTGGGATGTTACAAGTTAGTATCATGGCCTTGGTTTGAGTGAATTATAGGAACAATCGTGTGAATCCAGTCTCAAACTATGGAAAAAGATTTAAAAAACAATTTTCAAATGGTTTTCAAAATTAACAAGGAGGATGCGATGTGTACGATCAGTCGTCATTGTTCAAGGATTTCAATTTCAGGTATAGCGGTTGGATACTCGTTAGATTAAGGAAAAGTTAAGATTCATTCTTCGTTAGGGCTCGTGATATATTCTATTTTGGATTCGTCATCAGTAAGGGTGGGTGGTCATCAGTGCGGGGTGATTTCCCCAGTCATTTTTGGGATTTAGAGAGTCTAGTCAGGATCGTTTAGTTTGGTAAAGGAGATAATAAAGAATGATTTTGAGGAAGAGATCTAATTTAAGTAGGGGAGAGTTGTAACACGTAGAATTTGAGGAGCAACTTTGGGTATAAATCAATTTTTGAGGATTGGACACGGCGTGTTGGAGGCACCAACAGAGTGTGTCCAGATAAGAAAAGATGCAAGTTTCATTATGGGAAACACGACGTGTTTCCTCTTGGAACATGACATGTTGATGGCTGGAATGAAACCCTAATCTTCTGTGTTTTGCTCTTATTTAAAGGAATGAGGAGACTAGGGTTTGTTCGCCCTCAGCCCCCACCATCCCCTCAATCCTTGAAAGAAATCATGATCATCTTTCCCTCCCGTTTTTGAAGCTAGTTTGGTGTTTTTGAAGCTAAACAAGGAAGAAAGAGGAAGAAGGAAGCAAAGATCAAACAAGCAATCCCCCATTCTTCATTTTGGTACTCTTCTAGACCTTTGTAAGTGTCAAGACTCAAATTTATCATTCAAAGTTGTTAGATGTGGAGTTTTGCCCCTTTACTTCTTGTTCTTGATTTTTGGGGTTGTTGGATCTCATAAAGTTTGCAACTTTATGAATCCCCAGGTAAAGGTGACCTAGTAGTGTCTTGGATCCGGTCTATAATCATGTTTTGATGCCATGCATTGAGATTGGTCACTATTTGATGAATAGGTGTTGATTAAAGCTAAGATTTGGAATCAGTACCTCATCAACTATGGATCATATTTAGAGGTGAGTTTTCCTCACTATACTTTCAGGATGAAGGCACCATGGTCGGCCCATTGGATTGTTATCTTGGTTTATCGCATGTTGGTATGCTGTAGTGATATATTAGATCTGTATCCTGGTATATAGGATGATGCTATGCTTAGTGATCTATAAGATCTGCCTAATTTTCTGTTGACTGGTTATATATTTAGCTGTGTATATGTCACTGTGGTGTGGGTGGTTTGAGACTGTACTACTTCTCAATTCCTGTGGCATCGTCTCTGTAGCATATGCCCCGTCGCTTGTAGAAGATATTGAAACTAATGAGCTTCAATCTTACACAGAGGATGTAAAATTTAAAGAAGCTAAAACTTGGTTAATGTCTATGAATAATGAAATGCTATCATTGAAGAAAAATGAAACATGGTGTTAGGAAGTAAATCGGAAAACAAGCAAAACCAAAAGCACACACGACATAGTATTTATGTGGTTTGGTTAAGATGACCTACATCCATAGGCATGAGGGGGGTATTGTTTATTTAAGAGTTCTCAAATAGAGGTTACAAGTATAATTCATAGAGATTAGCCTATCACTCTAGAATATAAGATACTTCAAACGACTTAGCATGCATCCCTATTTATACCTAAGGGAACATACCTAAAACCCAAATGGACCAAGCCCATTGACCCATAGGCCCATGAATGGTGTTAACAAATCATAATATGCTATACAGTAGCTTCTGGAACATTCATCCATTGTATTTAACACATGATCATCTTCAACGCACATGATGGAGCACTATGAGCCATAATGGAGCATCATGATGCACATGTGGCGCATCATGAAAACTAGTGGACGAACATCCATCATGGTGTCATAACATGGTGTATTCCTTAAGCATCACCAATTTATGAGCATCCTTGAGCAATATTGAGCATCATAGATGACTTCATAACATATATGGCTCATCAAGGATACCATGGATCATCAAGGAACCAATATGGCACACCTTGCGACAAGATTGCACATCTTGCATGATGATTACCTATCTTATGCCAGGATGGAGCAAGATCCTTCTAAGTGATGCAACTTCCTTCCAAGGTGGCAAAAGATCCTCTTGGTTGGCAAAACTTCTTCCACTTTGGCGCAACATCTACTAGAGTGACGCGACATGATCCAAAGTGGCACAACATTCTTGCCTAGTGGAGCAACATGCTTTCCAATTGGCCCAACATCTAATAAAATGGTGCAACTATGAATCAATTTGCTCCAATCCACTCCCAAGTGCTCTAAACCTCTTCTAGGTGTTCCATACCACCTTTTAGATGATCCTTTCCTTTGGCACTTGATTTGTCCTTTGTCAGATGATTCATTACCTTCTCAAATGATATGTTCCTTTGTTACCTGCTCCATGAACCCCAAGTGTTCCATTTAACTCAAATCCTCAAGTCACATTTTACAATCTCCACCTTGTCTTGAGCATCCTCTAAACTCCACCTTAAATAAGAAATCCCTCTCCCTTCCTTCCATCCATCCCCAAAGGGACCTACCTCCTGCGAACATCAGTTAAGTTCAAGTAAAGCTTGAACTTCTACATAGGCAACAACATTTTCAACATTTCTATTGGGTTCACCTTGGTATCAATCTTCGGTATTGAAAGCTTTTCTTATTCTAGAATATCTTGGATAAAATTCAGCTTGACATCAATGTGCTTTTTCTTTTCGTGATACAAAAGGTTCTTAATAAGACTCAAAGCAATTTGACTATCATAATTCAAGATAAGCTTCTCCACCATCAGACTAAGACTTTGAATTAGCATGTGCAACCATATATCCTCTTTTATTCCTTCCATCACGAACATGTACTCAGATTCATTTGTAGATAAAACAACGGTATCTTGTAACATTGACTACCAACTGATGTCATATCCGAACAAAGTGAATATGTAGCACGTCTGTAACCTGTGCTTCAACAAATTTCCACCATAATCTAAGTCAACATATCCAATCAAGTCACTTTCCGTATTAGCTCCATAAACGAAGCAAACATATGATGTTCCTTTCAAGTATCACAAGATCCACTTGACAACTTCCCAATGATCCTTCCTTGGATTTCTTATAAACTTGCTTACAACACTAACTGAATGAGCAAAATTAGGTCTGGTGTAGTCCATTGAATACATTAGTCATCCAAAAGCACTAGAGTATGAACCCAGCTCATGTACTTCCTTTCTTCACTAGTTGTGGGTATAGCATCTGGACCAAGTTTAAAGTCAGTCTCCAAAGGAGCTGCAACTACTTTGGACTGGTCACAACTGAAAGACTGTAAAACTTTCTCAATGTACCTTTTTGAGAAATACACAACCGTACTGCTCTTCTATCCCTTTGAATCTCCATTTCAATTTTCTTCTTTGTGTTATCCTAAATCCTTCATCTCAAACTCATTCTTCAGGGTCGCCTTTAAGTCAATTATTCCAGCCATATCCTTAGCTGTGATGAGCATATCATCAACATATAGCAACAAATATATGTAAGAATCCAGTGACAATTCCTTTGAGTAAACACAGTTGTCAAACTAGTTCCGAGTGTATCCATGTGAGATCATGAATGAATCAAATCTCTTGTACCATTGCGTTGGAGACTGCTTCAAACCATACAAGGATTTCTTCAGCAAACATACATGATCCTTATTAAAATCAAGGAACCCTTGTGGTTGGGACATATAAATATTCTCTTCTAAGTTCCCATGAAGAAATGGATTTTTCACATCAAGCTGTTTAAGCTCTAGATCAAATACACTCGCCATGGCCAAAAGAACCTGAATTATCTTGTGTTTTACGACTAATGAGAACACCTTGTGGTAATAAAATCCATCTTTCTGAGAGAAATCTTTCACCACCAACCTTGCCTTGAATCTAGCTAATTCAAGTCATGGTATCCCTTCTTTCTTCTTAAACATCCATTTGCAACCCACTTGTTTTGCCCCCTTTGGTAATGAGACAAGATACCATGTTTCATTCTTCTCTAAAGAATGCATTTCTTCATTCATGGCCATCAACCAATTTTTTTGCTTCTTTACTCACCACTACCTCTTTATACGATTGAGGCTCCTCAATGTCAATGTTTTCTCCTGTTGCTAAAGCAAAAGCAATAGAGTCAATTTCACAAGAATTGACACATCCCAAGTATCTATCAGGTTGTCAAATAACCCTCTTTGATGTCCTCCTTGCTATAGATTCTTTCCCATCATCCCTTCCAACATTAGCACCACAAGACAAAGTTTCCATGGATTTCTATGGGGTTTCATCTTTTCTTGGTCGTTCATTGTCTCCTTGCTCTTCATCACTTACCATAAATATGTTTGGAGTTCGAGATGAAAACTCCACCTTCTGGTCATCACCTTAATCTTTATTTCATTCTTTACTTGTATCACCTCCTCCCTAGTTACCCATGGCAGATTCATCAAATTTTACGTCTCTGCTCATGATAAATTTAGGAGATCTTCCTTATTCTGTACACCACGGTCGATAACCTTTTACTCATGTCACATATCCTAGAAATATGCACTGCATTGCCCTTGGCTCAAGTTTACCATCATTCGCATGAGCATATGTGTTGCATCTAAATATATGTAAGCCATAGTAGTAAAAGAGTTTCTCGGACCATACATCTTGAGGAGTCTTTAAGTTTATAGCAGTTGATGGTGATATATTTACCAGATAGCAAGCAATGTTCACTGCTTTTGCCCAAAATTGATTAAATAATTTAGAAAATATTTGCATGCACCTTGAACGCTGCATGAGTGTTTGGTTCATCCGTTCAACCATTCCATTTTGATGTGGTGTGTGCCATACAATGTGGTGCCTCACTATACCTTCTATCTTGCAGAAATTATCAAATGCAGCATTGCAGAACTCCAACCCATTATCAGTCCTCAGAGTCATGACCTATTTTCCAGTCCTTTTCTCAACCATGGTCTTCCACTCCTTGAACTTCACAACATGCTTTCCAATTGTCCCAACACCTAATAAAATGGCGCAACTATGCATCAAGTTTCTCTAATCCACTCCCAAGTGCTCCAACTCTCTTCCAGGTGCTCCATACCTCCTTTACTCTAACGCTCCATGAGAATGCTTCAAATGTTCATGTCACATTTAACACATATGATCTTATTCAATTTCCGAAAGGATCAAAACCAATAGGATTCAAATGGGTTGTTAAAATAAAATAAATATTTCTCAAAGTTGAACCAACAAGGTTCAAGACATGATTTGTGGAAAAGGAGTTCGCACGTAAAGAAGGAATCAACTATAATGAGGTCTTCTCACGAGTTTTAAAGTACAAAATGATTCATTTTCTATTAGACATGGTTAGTGCATTTGATCAGGAGCTTGTGCAACTTAATTTCAAGACAACATTTATTATTGGTTGTCTAAATGAGAAGATTTACATGAACCAACCATAAGGTTTCCTTGATTCAAAGAAAGATCATGTATGTTTGCTGAAGAAACATCTTTATAGTTTGAAGCGATCTCTAAGACAATGGTACACAAGGTTTGATTCGTTTATGATTTCTCACAACTATATTCAAAACTAATTTGTTAATTGTATTTACTCAATGGAATTTTCTAATGGTTCATGTGTGTGTATATATATATATATATATATATATATATATATATATATATATATATATATATATATATTACATGGATGATAAACTCGTTGTAGCCAGGAACATGGTTGAAACTAACAACTGAAAGGTGCTATCAAAAAGTGAGTTTGACATGAAGGATTTAGGAGGTGCAAAGAAGATATTGGGGATGGAGATTTGAAGTGACATAAAACCAAGGTTGTTGTATATTTATAAACATAGCTGCATTGAGAAAATATTGCAATCGTTTCATATTGATCAGTCCAAACATGTAGGAACTCTTTTGGCAAAATATTTTAAACATGATTGAAGCGTTATACCGACAACAGATGAGGAAACATATTACATGAGCATGGATCCATATTCAAGTGTTCTTGTAAGCCTCATGTATGTTATGGTTTCTAATAGACATGGTCTGGCTTATTTAGTTAGTTTCATGAGCAGGTTTATGAGTAATCCAGAGAAAACACATTAGGTAGAGATCAATTGGGTTATATGATACTTGAAGGGAAGGACTAACATTTGTCTAGTGTATGGTGCTAACATACCAAATGACGACTTTGTCAGATACATAGACTTTAACCATGGTGGTGATCTGGTGAAAAAAATATCACTTACAATGTTACATCTTCCCTCCATTCTGATGTAATATAATTTGGAAGTAAACATTATAGCCTACCGTTGCCTTGTCTAGCAAAGTACATTTCAATAAATGAAGGATGTAACACTCATTATCTCGGTATGTTTTTAGATTATTTAAGTTGAATTAATTAAGTTTTGGAATTTCTCTGGGTAGCGGCACAACCAGTTCACGGCGTGATCTTTAATAAAAGTCATGACGTGAAGGTCTTGATGGGACAAACCCTAGTGGAATCGGGATTTAGGCCTATTTAAAGGTATAAATCCCTACGGTTCTATCATTCTCTCAGCTTCCATCATCATAGAACACTCCTTGTTAATCTTTGTAACATCCTGATGTCAAGGTACTTATAATTTCAGTCCTTTAATTTATTTATGTAGCATTCTGGTCCCTTAGTTCAAGAATGTATGCATTGGAACCCTAATGGCATCATTGTAATTTTGGGTACTTTGGAGTATGCCATGCGTACGTGGTGTACGTTAGGCTTACTTGCCAGAGTGGGAAACCCAAGTTTTTAGGGTTTGGCTAGTATTTAAACATCCTTAAGTCTCTTTCCTTCCCTATTTTTCAACCTCCATTAGCAGAAAACATGTTCCCTTGTAACCCTAGCCTCATTTAAGTCCTTGACAGGTTGAGTGTGAGTGCTCTAAAAGAATAAAGTGGTGGTAAAGCATGGAAGCTTGAAGCAAAGCTTGGACCTAGATGTTCTGCACCTTTCTCCATCACTTCAAGGTATAAAGTTCATACCTTGATAGCTAGTTTACAAGATCTTGCTTATGTGTTAATTTCATGTGCTTTTTGGTCCCAAATGTCTCATCTTGAACATCACATGTTCTTGACAATTTGATTTGTCCTTTCAGACCCTAGGAGGGTTCCTAAATCATTAAAATGAAGTCCCATTGGTTAGTTTTGCTCCATTCATCTTGTAGAAGGTATTATTGGATTATGACCCTGAGTTAAGCTTTTAATAGGTGTGTAAAGTCATAAAGTTGGAAACTTTATGACTCTAGAGTGTATTTTGGCCATGGATCTGAAGTTGGGACGTAACAGCTTAAGCTATTAAGCTCTTAATGAGGTTTTTGGACTTGCAAGGGTATGCCCTGCGTACTCGGTCAACCACCCCGATGGTGGTCAAGCTACGAGGCCTCATGTACGCCTTACGTACCTCAGGAGTATGACCCCCATACACACCCTAAGTTGAATCAGTCGAGTAGACTCGGTTGGGTTATCTCGGCTGGGTTGACTCAGTTGACTTAGTAGGTTTGACCAGCAGTCTTTTACTAACTTTGACCTTGAGGGTATTTTGGGATTTTGATGGAATTGGTCAATTTGTGGGAAAAGGTGTCAGTTAGAGTTCTGAGATTAGGATTCGAGATCGCATCAGCTTCTGTTTAGTTTGTGAGATGAGTTCCCTCACTATACTTATGGTTCAAAGGCACCAAGGTCGGCCCAATCGTTGATATTCACTGCTATGTTGAGTATGGGATAGATATGCATATTTATGCTAGTTAATGAAATGCTAGATTGGTAGATCTGTAGGACTACGTGTGACGTTGTTGCATAATTATCTGTTTAAGTTTATTTTCTGGTATATGTCGACATATTATGTTGGGTTGGGTTGAGGTTGTACTGCTCCGTGCAGTAGCCAACAAACCCTACATCAATCCATATATGAGCTAAGGGTCGGGTAGGGCATGACAGACTCATACTGAGCCTCATGAGCATTCTGGAAATAACGGTGAAGAACCGCTATCCCCTTCCGCAGATTGATAACCTCCCTGATCAGTTGCAGGGTGTATCTTTGTTCTCCAAGATAGATCTAAGTTTTGGGTCTCATCAGGTGAGAGTGATAGAGGAGGATGTGGAGGAAGTGGAGGAGACCGCAATTTGGACATGTTATGGGAATTATGAGTTCGTGGTAATGCCATTTGGGCTCACCAATGCGCCTGTTGTGTTCATGGATTTGATGAATTGGGTATCCAGGATGATGCTTGATCGATTTGTTGTTGTGTTTATTGATGATATCTTCGTGTATTTGAAGACCAAAGAGCATCATGAGGAGCATCTTTGAGAGCTTCTGGTGGTTTTGAGGTGAGAACGACTTTATGCCAAGTTCTTGAAGTGTGAGTTTTGGTTACGAGAGATCTAGTTCCTAGGGCACCTCGTTAACCAGGATGGGATTTTGGTTGATCCGGCCAAGATCGAGGTTGTGATGCAGTGGGAGGTTCCAAAATCTCTCCCAGAGATCAGGAGTTTCTTGGATTTAGCATGGTACTATCGGAGATTCATTCAGGACTTCTCCAAGATTGTGGTACCCATCACTCGTCTGACGAGGAAGGGATGCATTTTCGATGGGGCCTGAGTAGCAGTTGGCATTTGATACTCTACGGCATAGGTTATGTGAGGCCCTGGTATTGACCCTCCCGGATGGGGTTGAGGATTTTGTGGTATTCTGTGATGCATCAATCACTGGTTTAGGGGCGGTCCTCATGCAGAGAGGATGGGTAATTGCTTATGCTTCACAGCAGCTGAATCTGCATGGGTTGTGATATCCCATGCATGATATGGACTTGGGGGCAGTGGTTTTCACCCTCAAGATTTGGAGACACTATTTATTTAGGGTTATTGTATGGTATACACGGATCACAAGTGTTTGTGATATGTGATGGACCAGCCGAACCATAAAATGAGATAGCGGAGGTGGATGGATGTAGTCAAGGATTATGACTGCGAGATCCTTTACCATCCAGGTAAAGAGAATGTGGTAGCAGATGCTTTGAGCCGCAAGTTGGCTGGGTCTTATGATAGGGTGACGTGTATGAGGATATCAGTTGATTCTCTACTTTTGGGATTGATCAGGGAGTCTCAGGCCGAGGGCGTTCGGAAGGAAAACTAGAAGCAGGAGAGGATCCAGGGAGATATTGACAAATTTGTCATGGATAGTCGAGGGTTGTTGACCCGGTGTGGTCGGTTTTGGGTTCCAGTTTCTAGTGGGATCAGGCAGATTGTGTTGAAGGAGGCTCATAAGACTCGTTTTTCTATTCATCTGGGGGCCACCAAGATGTATCAGGATTTAAGATTGAGCTATTGGCGGTCGTATATGAAGAGGGACATAGCCTGGTATGTCGAGAGATGCTTGACCTGTAGGATGGTCAAGCCTGAGCATCAGAGGACGCATAGCAAGTTGTAGCCTCTAGAGGTTCCCATATGGAAATAGGAGCAGATTTCTATGGATTTTATCACCAAGTTGCCGAAGATGGAAAAGGGTTTCAATGCTATTTGGGTCATCGTGGATCGATTTACCAAGAGTGCCCACTTTTTGGCGATTCGAGAGACTTCTTAGGCCGAGAAGTTGGTTGATGTGTATGTTCGCGAGATCATTGCTAGCCTTTAGGTTCCGGTCTCCATTGTTTCAGACCATGATGTTTGGTTCACTTCCTGTTTCTGGCAGAAGTTCCATGAGGAACTGGGCACGAGGTTGCATTTCAGCACTGCTTATCATCCGCAGACCGACATCCAGAGTGAGTGGAGGATACAGACCCTTGAGGACATGTTACGGGCATGTGTTATTGATTTTGGTTGGAGTTAGGATTTCTACCAACCTCTTGCAGAGTTCTCCTACAACAATAGTTATAACTCCAGCATTGGTGCTCCGCCTTTCGAGATCTTCTATGGTCGGAGATGTGGTACCGCAGTTTGTTGGGGGGAAGTTGGTCACAGGGTTATAGGAAGGAACGAATCATTCCTTCAGACCACGGATTTTATTCAGCAGATTAGGTAGAGACTGCAGACCGCTCAGAGTTAGCAAATGAGTTATGTGGACTGGCGCCGATCCGAGTTGGAGTTTGAGGTCGGCAATATGGTATTACTGAACGTCTCACCTTCGAAAGGTGCGATATGCTTCAGAAAGAGGGGGAAGTTGGGTCCCCGATATATTTGGCCTTTTCGAGTGATTTTTAGGGTTGGCAAGGTTGCTTACAAGTTGGATCTACCTGAGGAGCTTAATGAGATTCACATCACTTTCCATGTTTCGCAGTTCCGAAAGTGTGTATTAGATGAAGATGCAGTGGTTTCCTTAGACGATATTCAGGTCGATGAGTGCCTGAACTATGTCGAGGTCTGTAGTTATTTTTGAAAGAAAGACAAAGGCCTTGCGTAACAAGGAGATACCTTTGGTAAAGGTATAGTGCCAACATCGGAGGGGCTCCGAGTGGACCTGGAAGTCGGAGGCTGAGATGCGGGAGCATTTTCCTGAGTTATTCACCACATCAGACTTTAAGGACGAAGTCTAGATCAAGTGGGGTAGAATTGTAACATCCTAATGTCAAGTACTTCTAATTTCAGTCCTTTAACTTATTTAAGTATCATTTTGGCCCCTTAGTTCAAGAATGTGTGCATTGGAACCCTAATGGCATTATTGTAATTTCGGAGACTTCAGAGTATGCCAGGCATACGTGGTGTACGTTGAGCATAGTAGGGCGCGCCTTAGTATGATGGGCATACACCAGTGTACGTTGGTCGTACTTTCCATAGTGGGAAACCACAGTTTTTAGGGTTTAGCTAGTATTTAAACATCCTTAAGTCTCTTTCCTTCCCCATTTTCAGCCTCCATTAGCAGAAAACGTGTTCCCTTGTAACCCTAGCCACATTTGAGTCCTTTGCAAGTTGTGTGTGAGTTTTTGAGTGCTCCAAAAGAAGAAGAAGGTGGTGGTAAAGCTTGGAAAAGTTTGAAGCAAAGCTTGGATCTAGAAGTTTTGCACCTTTCTCCATCACTTCAAGGTATAAAGTTCATACCTTGATGGCTAGTTTACTAGATCTTTCTTATGTGTTGATTTCATTTGCTTTTTGGTCCCAAATGTCTCATCTTGAACATCGCATGTTCTTGACAATTTGAGTTGTCTCAGACCCTAGGAGGGGTCCTAAGTCATAAAAATGAAGTCACATTGGTTATTTTTGCTCCATGCATCTTGTAGAAGGTATTAATGGATTAAGACCTTGGATTAAGTTCTTAATAGGTGTGTAAAGTCATAAAGTTGGAAACTATATGACTCTAGAGTGTATTTTGCCCATGAATCTGAAGTTGGGACATAAGAGCTTAAGCTATTAAGCTCTTAATGAGGTTTTTGGACTTCCGAGGGTACGTCCCGCGTACTCGGTCAACCACCCTGATGATGGTCAAGCTATGAGGCCTCGTGTACGTCGTGCGTATGCACCGTGACTTCACTCTATCGATTTGACTCGGTTGTGTTGACTCACTTCACTTAGTGGGTTTGACCAGTTGAGTTTTACAAAGTTTGACCTTGACAGTATTTTTGGTATTTTGGGATTTTGATGGAATTGGACAATTGATGGGAATAGGTGTTGGTTAGTGTCACACCCCCGAACCAGACGGCGGAAACGTCCGAGGGCTGTCGTGACTTAATTGAATACCATAACATTGAATATATATGAAACATAACAACATTCGTCACCATGCATTAATATAGTACAACCGATAAAGTTTACATGTAGTACATTGTTTAAACATTACATTCCCAAAATAAATTGTTCGATTCGTTAATAAGTAAACTGCAAGCCATCACTGAGTACATTTTCCTTTGATTCACTGGTTACCTGAGAATACAAGTATTTTGTAAAACGTCAACATGTGAAATGTTGGTGAGTTCATAAGCGGTATTTGAAAGGCAATGTTTTGTATCATTTTGAAAACCACCAGAAAATCCGATATTTTCTGAAAAGAGCTTTTGAAAACCTTTGTGAAGATCCATAAGTATGCTTGTTTGTTTCTATAGTTGTAAGAAAAATGTTCATCAAAATTTTGTACATTTTGAAAACCGTGTGTATTGAAAAACCCTAGGAAAACCCGATGTTTTCCTAATTCTTTGAATTCCATGAAGTTAAAAATAAAACCATTGCAGCGCGTGAAGTCATTAATTCCAGGCGACGTCGGATTATTTTTGCGCATGATTAATTGCTATAAACACGCGTTACACAAACGACCTGTTTATAACTTTACTAACGATCCCGTAGGCGTCGTCCGTACTAATCACGTTATCCAACCGCCCTGACTTCGAGTAATCCCACATCCGAAGAGAAAGAGGACACAAAGACCCCGATGACTCCATTAACCGGTAGGGGATGAAAAAGGTACGAGGGGCCCTTCACCCGCCTCGCATAAAATACCGACTTTCCTAGCAATACCATAGGACCCTTGGGGACCAATTGTATAAAATCCATTGAAAGTCCTTTTACCTGTGTTAGATCATGTAAGACCCAACAACTCGTAAGGTAGAAGTCTTCGGGCCTTAAGATCAGGTCATTGGGCTAGCTAGGCCCAACAAACAAGATTTTACACTTTGGGGCCCAAAGACGGTGCGTAGACGTCTGTGCACTCTCACGTGTGTATTAAATTCCCAAATGTTACTTGTATGAATCGAGGTATCGTCGCGTTACTAGTTTCGGATTTTTATTAGTTCGAGACCGAACCAATTCGTTTAACAACGATTTTTGGTATTGTTGTGTATTGTATTTTGTCGGTAGTCGCGGTGCCAATATTTGATCAAGTTGCGTGTATTGAATTAGCCTTGAAAGTTTTCTGTTTTCAGCCCCTCATTGTTTGTAAAATTTACCCTTTTCAACCCTCTAATTAAATGACTTTTCGGTTTGGTCCTTAAATCATTTTTTCTAGACATTTTAACACCAAAAATTATTGAAATTGATATTTTTCAGCATATTTTTCATAGAAAACAGTTTGAGTCCCTGAAAATGCAGTTTCCTCGGTTATAACCCCTCTTTTTCGCAGTTTTTACCATTTTGGCCCAAATTGGAAAATTTTTGCAATTTTGGTCCTTTTTAAATTTGAAAAGCATTTTAAACCTTTGAAAAGTACTTGGAACACTAGTAGTCCACTGTTTTACAGAAAAACACAGTTTTGGTCCTCCAAAACAGAAATTTTCGCATATTGGGCCCTATTGGGCCGAAAATGCCATTTTTGGCCCATTAAGCTTGAAATTTATGTTTTTAATCCTCCAAAAAGTATATTTTCAAAAAATACATTATGGAAACTGTTTTGACTCATCTCACCCATCAGATTTCGAAATATTTCATTTTGGGCCCTTTAACTTTATATTTTTAACATTTTATGTCCAAAAATTGAGTTTTTAGCCCAAAGAAAATGTTATTAAGCCATTTAGCTATTTTTCTTGAAACACTTTGTATGTAGAAATATATTTGATGCTAGTATCATTTAACATAGAGTATATCTCAATTTTTTAGGGGTTTATGGCTAGATCCAAAATCATAAACACACAAAAACACCCATATAAGCATAGAAATCATACAAGGCATACAAAACACATATAGATCTACACTTTCACTTGTATCCCCCCCCCCCACAAAACTCATAAAAACAGAAAATAGGGGGTATGAAGCTCACCTTAGGGTGTGATTTCGGTTTTTGAAGAAAAGATGGAAGAAAACTTGGTGATTTTTGGCCTTAGCACCCGTTTCTTGAAGATCTCGAGTTTGATGTGCTTCTAGGATGTAAGATCACGATTTTTGCATGGATTAGGAAAAGATTTTGATAATAAAAAGAATCTAAGTCATAGATCCAAGCATAATCTTACCTTAGATGAAGAATTTGTGGAAATATCCTCTTGAAAGCTTCCTAAATTTCGAGATCTTTGAGTGGAGAGGGAGGATGTGTTCTTGAGTATTCTAGAGAGAGTTTGAGATATATTTGTGTATGTGTGTATGTGTTTCGGCCGAGAGTGAGGGAGGGAAAAGAAGAGAAGTGATCCTTGATGAGATAGGTGCTTGGAAGTATGAGTTCCATGCATGGATATCCAATGAATAAAAATGAGGTGGCAATCCAAAGTCAACTCCTCCTTTATCCTTGGGCTTGGGCCGAAAATAGAGAGGGAAGGAAAGATTTTTTGGCTTTTTGCCTCTAGGCCCAATATTAAAGTTAGTTTGGGTGATCATTGGCCTTTTAAAATAAAATTGTGACTTTTATGCTTCATTAGGCTAGATTAGGTTAATTATGGATCAAAGCTTTTAATTCATTTCATTCTAGGCCCACAATGGCCCAAAATGTTAAAATAAATGATTGTGGGTCCAATTAGAGCCCAATTAGGGTTCTAAGCCCATGATAGTCAAATTGGAAGCTTTTTGGTCCATTTGGGCCCAATAAGGAAGTCCTAGTCCAAAGTGGACCTAAACAAGAACTTCTAGGGTTTCCAATTGTTTGATGACTATTTGTAGTACTTGTATGATGTATTTGATTGAAGTTTTTGATTCACATTAACTTGAGTGTACAGATTACATGACACAAAATTTCTAGTTGTGACATCATCCCCCCGTTAGAGGGAATTTCGTCCCGAAATTCTGTTTGAAAGCTAGATTTGAGAATGCTAGAATAGGTGAGGGTACTTTTGCTTCATTTGGTCTTCGCGTTCCCACGTGAATTCTGGCCCACACTTTGCGTTCCACCGTACTTTCACGATCGGGATGCGACTTTGCTTAGTACGCTTCACCTCCCTGTCCATGATTTCGATTGGTTCTTCAACGAACAGGAGATTCTCATTGATTTCGATTTCTTCAAGAGGAATGACAAGGGTTTCATCTAATAGGCACTTCTTCAGATTAGAGACATGAAACACGGGGTGTACACCGTTTAGCTCTGCGGGTAGTTGTAGTCTGTATGCTACCGGACCTATTCGGGCGACGATTTCGAAAGGTCCAATGTATCGTGGGTTCAACTTTCCCCGTTTTCCGAAACGTATAACCCCTTTCCAGGGTGAGACTTTCAACAGTACTCGATCACCGACCTGAAATTCTAAGGGCTTTCGCCGTTTGTCGGCGTAGTTCTTTTGTCGGTCACGCGATGCTTGCAATCGAGATCTGATTTGAACGATCTTTTCTGTGGTTTCGCGAATGATCTCTGGTCCCGTTAGTGCCTTGTCCGACGTATGTGTTCTTGCTAGCTGGGTGTCACCTACTTCTGCCCAACATAACGGTGATCTACATTTACGTCCGTACTGTGCTTCGAAAGGAGCTACCTTGATGCTCGAATGATAACTATTGTTATATGAGAACTCGATCAAAGGTAGGTGGGTATCCCAAGACTTCCCAAAGTCTATCACACATGCACGAAGCATGTCTTCAAGCGTTTGAATGGTTCGCTCACTTTGACCGTCCGTTTGTGGGTGATACGCGGTGCTCATGTCGAGATGAGTTCCCATTGCCTTGTGGAGTGATTGCCAAAAGCGCGAAGTGAATCTACTGTCTCTATCCGAGATAATGGACACTGGTACTCCGTGGAGTCTCATGATCTCTCGAATGTACAAACATGTCAGCCTTTCCATCTTGTAGGATTCTTTTATAGGCAGGAAATGGGCAGACTTCGTCAGTCGGTCGACTATTACCCATATGGTGTCCAGTCCGTCCGACGTATTGGATAGTTTGGTCACGAAATCCATAGAAATCCCCTCCTATTTCCACTCAGGGATTACCGGTTGCTGTAACAATCCTGAGGGTTTCTGGTACTCCACCTTTACCTTGGCGCACGTAAGGCACTTACTAACGTAGGTCGCAATTTCCGCCTTCATGTTAGGCCACCAATAGTGTTGTTTAATGTCCAAATACATCTTGTTTGAACCGGGATCGATGAATGGAGTATCGTGTCTTGTGGGCTTCCTTCATAACGACCTCCCTAAATCCTCCGATTTTTGGGACCCAAATGCGGTTCATGAAGTAGTATACCCCATTCTCCCTTGCTTCTAGGTTCTTCTCCATCCCGCGCAATGCCTCGCTAGCTTTATTTTCCGTTTTCATAGCCTCCGACTGGACTGATGCAATTTGAGTGGCCAGATGAGATTGAATGGTTATCGAGAGAGTTTTCGTATGGCGATTAGAGTACTCCTTCCGACTTAATGCATCAGCTACCACGTTGGCCTTGCCTGGGTGGTACTTGATCTCACATTCGTAGTCGTTTAGCAATTCAACCCATCTTCGTTGTCTCATGTTCAGCTCCTTCTGGTTCAAGATGTGCTGGAGACTCTTGTGGTCCGTGAAGATGGTGTACTTCGTACCGTACAGGTAGTGCCTCCAAATTTTCAGAGCGAAGACCACGGCTCCCAATTCTAGGTCATGGGTCATGTAATTTACTTCGTGCGTCTTCAGTTGGCGGGACGCGTATGCTATCACTCTTCCACGTTGCATGAGAACGCAACCTAAGCCCTGATTCGACGCGTCACAGTAGACTACAAAATCTTCCGTTCCTTCAGGTAGAGATAGTACGGGAGCGCTACAGAGGGCTTGCTTCAAGGTTCAAAACGCAATCTCTTGTTTGTCTGTCCATTTGTATGGTACGCCCTTTGGCGTAAGCGAGGTAAGTGGCTTGGCGATCATAGAGAAGTTTTGAATGAATCTCCTATAGTAGCCTGCTAGACCCAAGAATTGACGAATTTCAGTGGGCGTGGTCGGAGTTGCCCATCCTTCCACGGCTTTGACCTTAGAGGGATCCACATGAATTCCGTCTTGGCTAACTACGTGGCCTAGGAAGTTCACATTCCGGAGCCAGAACTCACACTTGGAGAGTTTGGCGTAAAGCTTTTCCGATCGCAGAGTTTCTAGGACTTGTCGGAGATGTTGGCCATGCTCTTCTTTGCTTCGAGAATAGACGAGGATGTCATCGATAAACACAATGACGAAGTTGTCGAAAAACGGTCGGCAGATTCGATTCATTAGGTCCATAAATGCGGCAGGTGCATTTGTTAGACTGAAGGCCATTACAACGAATTCATAATGTTCGTAGCGGGTTCGGAAAGCGGTTTTAGGAATATCCTCTTCCCGGACTTTGAGTTGGTGGTATCCGGACCGTAGATCTATTTTAGAAAAATAACTGGCTCCTTGGAGCTGGTCGAATAGATCATTGATTCGTGGGAGTGGGTAGCGGTTTTTAACAGTGAGTTTATTTAACTCTCTGTAATCGATGCACATTCTGAAAGATCCGTCCTTCTTTTTGACAAAGAGCACTGGAGCTCCCCATGGCGAGTAGCTAGGTTGGATAAATCCCTTGTCCAGAAGCTCACTGAGTTGGCTGGACAATTCCTGCATTTCAGCAGGAGCCAACCGATATGGTGATTTAGCGAGAGGAGTTGCTCCTGGAACGAGGTCGATTCGAAACTCAACCTGTCTCTCTGGGGGTACTCCCAGAAGATCTTCAGGAAACACGTTTGGAAATTCACACGCTACCGGAATATCTTGGATGTTAGTTTCTTCCTTGGCCTTATCCACTATGTGAGCCAAGAACGCCAATTTGTTCTTTCGTAGATGTTTTTGTGCCTTGATGCACGAGATGAGGCGAAGATTCATGCTGGGTTTGTCTCCGTAAATTACTAGGGTTTCGTGATTTGGGAGACGAAGGCGAACGACCTTCTCGTGGCACATAATCTCAGCATGGTGGGGGCTTAACCAATCCATGCCGATAATCACATCGAAACTCCTAATTGACACTGGCATTAGGTCTATTCGAAAGACGTGTTGGTTAAGGGTTAGGGTACATCCGACGTAGATTTCCCCAGTGGATTCGGTTTTCCCATTGGGCATTTCCACCGTATAGGTTTCATTTAGCTTTTGGGGTTGTTGTTTTAATAAATGTTTAAACTTCTCGCTTACGAAACTTCGCTCCGCTCCAGTGTCAAATAAGATGCATGCATAAGTGTGGTTTAGGAGGAACGTACCGGTCACAACTGCGGGGTCCTGAACCGCCTCACCCTGACCCATAGTCAGCATCCTTCCTGCTCCTCTGTTTCCTGAATTGTTGTTGTTAGGGCAATCTCGGCGGAAATGCCCCGTCCTTCCACACCCGAAGCAGGTGTGGCTAGGCCCTGCATTATTGCCGTCGGCATTGGTGTTGTTGTTATTGCGATGGTTGTTGTTGTTGTTGTTGTGGTTGTTTCCCTGATTTTGATTCTAGGGAGGATAAGTCCTGCAGTATCTTGCAGTGTGTCCCCTTCGGTTGCAACTGGTGCAATGGAATTCCCTGCATTCGCCGTGATGATGGAGACCGCACTTATTACATTTGGGAAGATTACCGGAATAGGGTCTTGAAGCATTTGAAGCAGCCGAGGCTGGAGCATGTGGTGTGGCTGGAACCGGTGCGGTGACAGCGTTAACTGCCATTGTCTGCTGCTTTTTAGAGGTCTCGGGGCCCTGACGTCCCTTCCTCTTGTTGTTCTTCCCTTTCTTGCCATCACCCTCCTTTTTCTTCTCAGCCTCCACTGGCTTCTCGCCCTTCTTGTTGTTATGATCATACAGCCTCTTCGCCAATCTCTTCGCACTGTCAAACGTTTCAGGGTTCGCAGCTATCACATTCCCTTGAATGGGTGATGTCAGTCCCCAGATGAATCGCTCAATCTTCTTTCCTTCCGAGGTGATCATACCCGGGCACAGCAGAGATAGTTCACTAAATCTCGATATGTAGGCATCGATATTCGCATTCTGCACAGTGAGGTTCCATAGCTCTTGCTCCATCTTCTATATTTCACCTCATGGGCAGTACTCAGCCATTAACATTTCTTTCATTTCTGCCCATGGCATAGAGTTGGCTACAGGGAGCGTCATGGCTTCCACGTGTCCGTTCCACCAAGTGAGTGCTTGGTCTACAAAAGTGCAGGCCGCGAACTTCACCTTCATCTGCTCGGGGCAATCGCATATCTCGAATACCGACTCCACCTTTTCAATCCATCGCTTCAGAGTGATCACCCCTCCAGTGCCGTTGAAAGTTCGTGGTTTAGCGTTTGTGAAGTCCTTGTAGGTACATGTTTTGGTAGGTCCTTGATTCATCCCGTTGTTCGAACTTCCTGTCCCTTGCCCGTTGCCTCCTCCATTATTCCCCTGATGGAGTTGTGCCATAGCTGCGGTGACCGCAGCAGACACGGCTACCTGGAATGCAGTGGAGTCAACCTCAGGCGGAGTTGGTCCTGGGTTCCCGCGAGTAGGTCGGAGAGGCATCTTTTTGTCACGAAACAGAAAGATGTTGAGTGTATGTGGTTTCTGTGAGGTTGTGATCCTACTAACTAGGTGCATGGTACGAACTTAGACATTAATACCATCGGACATACAATCATAACATCTCAACACATAACAATTTGTAATATCATAGCGAAGCACACAAAAGTTCATTAATATTATCCGCATTTAATACAAGAAAATTTTGCTCGTAAGAGCATACATAAGTGACGCTATTTCGACAGCATAACGGCTCTATGAGTAGTGTAGTCACTTAAACATAGAGCCGGAGTACATAGCATAGTTCCTAACAACCTACTAAGACAAGTCTATCCCTAATCGTGATGAGCTGCATCCGGAGGTGGTGCCGAGGTCATATGCCGAAATGTTGCGACAGTAACTGCGCCATCTCTGTCATGTCTCCAATAACCTCATCCCTCTCATGCTCTGCTCGCACTGCCCGAGCTTCCATAGCATACAGCTGTTGCCGCAGTGCGGCAATCTCAGCTTCGGGGGAACGGTTCCCCCTTGGGGGGTTCACTGATGGAGCGGGGTGGTCTGGTTGTGCCACGTTCTCATACGGCGGGACGGGGTCCTGGTCCCCGACCTGGCCTTCCTCGTCATTGTCGTCGATCTCTCCAAATTCGTAGTCGGTGTCTACGTATTCGTCGGGTCCGACGTCGTGTGCTTCCCCTGGATTCTCTCCTGGTTCATCCTCAAGCATCCCGTGAGCTACTAGGACCTAATGGAACTGGATACCCTGCTGCTCTTCCTCCATGACGATTGGGGAAATGTATAAACTATCGTCACTCTTCTGACTATGACTTATGCTAACTAGACGCTCTCTTTTTGGTGGTAAAGGGTATAGTTTTAGGTTCCCTAGCTATCCCGATCTCATCAAGACATGTGTTATTTTTACTTTTGAGAGAATGTAGTTGATCAGGCTACATCCACTCCTTGGTATCACTAAGAACAGTCCCGAATTAACCGAGATACTAGCATTATTGTGTTTGGTTCGGCGTTATGTTCTTATTCCTAATGCAAGCAAGGGTGTTTTATTTACATTGTTTTGTTCAGAGTTAGGTTAGTCCCTCTTTTTGGTTTATAGTTGCATATCAATGTGTGGCTCGACATGCTAGTTCACTATAAACCTGGCTCTGATACCAACCTGTCACACCCCCGAACCAGACGGCGGAAACGTCCGAGGGCTGTCGTGACTTAATTGAATACCATAACATTGAATATATATGAAACATAACAACATTCGTCACCATGCATTAATATAGTACAACCGATAAAGTTTACATGAAGTACATTGTTTAAACATTACATTCCCAAAATAAATTGTTCGATTCGTTAATAAGTAAACTGCAAGCCATCACTGAGTACATTTTCCTTTGATTCACAGGTTACCTGAGAATACAAGTATTTTGAAAAACGTCAACATGTGAAATGTTGGTGAGTTCATAAGCGGTATTTGAAAGGCAATGTTTTGTATCATTTTGAAAACCACCAGAAAATCCGATATTTTCTGAAAAGAGATTTTGAAAACCTTTGTGAAGATCCATAAGTATGCTTGTTTGTTTCTATAGTTGTAAGAAAAATGTTCATCAAAATTTTGTACATTTTGAAAACCGTGTGTATTGAAAAACCATAGGAAAACCCGATGTTTTCCTAATTCTTTGAATTCCATGAAGTTAAAAATAAAACCATTGCAGCGCGTGAAGTCATTAATTCCAGGCGACGTCGGATTATTTTTGCGCATGATTAATTGCTATAAACACGCGTTACACAAACGACCTGTTTATAACTTTACTAACGATCCCGTAGGCGTCGTCCATACTAATCACGTTATCCAACCGCCCTGACTTCGAGTAATCCCACATCCGAAGAGAAAGAGGACACAAAGACCCCGATGACTCCATTAACCGGTAGGGGATGAAAAAGGTACGAGGGGCCCTTGACCCGCCTCGCATAAAATACCGACTTTACTAGCAATACCATAGGACCCTTGGGGACCAATAGTATAAAATCCATTGAAAGTCCTTTTACGCTGTGTTAGATCATGTAAGACCCAACAACTCGTAAGGTAGAAGTCTTCGGGCCTTAAGATCAGGTCATTGGGCTAGCTAGGCCCAACAAACAAGATTTTACACTTTGGGGCCCAAAGACGGTGCGTAGACGTCTGTGCACTCTCACGTGTGTATTAAATTCCCAAATGTTACTTGTATGAATCGAGGTATCGTCGCGTTAGTAGTTTCGGATTTTTATTGGTTCGAGACCGAACCAATTCGTTTAACAACGATTTTTGGTATTGTTGTGTATTGTATTTTGTCGGTAGTCGCGGTGCCAATATTTGATCAAGTTGCGTGTATTGAATTAGCCTTGAAAGTTTTCTGTTTTCAGCCCCTCATTGTTTGTAAAATTTACCCTTTTCAACCCTCTAATTAAATGACTTTTCGGTTTGGTCCTTAAATCATTTTTTCTAGATATTTTAACACCAAAAATTATTGAAATTGATATTTTTCAGCATATTTTTCATAGAAAACAGTTTGAGTCCCTGAAAATGCAGTTTCCTCGGTTATAACCCCTCTTTTTCGCAGTTTTTACAATTTTGGCCCAAATTGGAAATTTTTTGCAATTTTGGTCCTTTTTAAATTTGAAAAGCATTTTAAACCTTTGAAAAGTACTTGGAACACTAGTAGTCCACTGTTTTACAGAAAAACACAGTTTTGGTCCTCCAAAACAGAAATTTTCGCATATTGGGCCCTATTGGGCCGAAAATGCCATTTTTGGCCCATTAAGCTTGAAATTTATGTTTTTAATCCTCCAAAAAGTATATTTTCAAAAAATACATTATGGAAACTGTTTTGACTCCTCTCACCCATCAGATTTCGAAATATTTCATTTTGGGCCCTTTAACTTTATATTTTTAACATTTTATGTCCAAAAATTGAGTTTTTAGCCCAAAGAAAATGTTATTAAGCCATTTAGCTATTTTTCTTGAAACACTTTGTATGTAGAAATATATTTGATGCTAGTATCATTTAACATAGAGTATATCTCGATTTTTTAGGGGTTTATGGCTAGATCCAAAATCATAAACACACAAAAACACCCATATAAGCATAGAAATCATACAAGGCATACAAAACACATATAGATCTACACTTTCACTTGTATTCCCCCCTCCCCCCCCCCCCCCACAAAACTCATAAAAACAGAAAATAGGGGGTATGAAGCTCACCTTAGGGTGTGATTTCGGTTTTTGAAGAAAAGATGGAAGAAAACTTGGTGATTTTTGGCCTTAGCACCCTTTTCTTGAAGATCTCGAGTTTGATGTGCTTCTAGGATGTAAGATCACGATTTTTGCATGGATTAGGAAAAGATTTTGATAACAAAAAGAATCTAAGTCATAGATCCAAGCATAATCTTACCTTAGATGAAGAATTTGTGGAAATATCCTCTTGAAAGCTTCCTAAATTTCGAGATCTTTGAGTGGAGAGGGAGGATGTGTTCTTGAGTATTCTAGAGAGAGTTTGAGAGATATTTGTGTATGTGTGTATGTGTTTCGGCCGAGGGTGAGGGAGGGAAAAGAAGAGAAGTGATCGTTCATGAGATAGGTGCTTGGAAGTATGAGTTCCATGCATGGATATCCAATGAATAAAAATGAGGTGGCAATCCAAAGTCAACTCCTCCTTTATCCTTGGTCTTGGGCCGAAAATAGAGAGGGAAGGAAAGATTTTTTGGCTTTTTGCCTCTAGGCCCAATATTAAAGTTAGTTTGGGTGATCATTGGCCTTTTAAAATAAAATTGTGACTTTTATGCTTCATAATCTAGATTAGGTTAATTATGGATCAAAGCTTTTAATTCATTTCATTCTAGGCCCACAATGGCCCAAAATGTTAAAATAAATGATTGTGGGTCCAATTAGAGCCCAATTAGGGTTCTAAGCCCATGATAGTCAAATTAGAAGCTTATTGGTCCATTTGGGCCCAATAAGGAAGTCCTAGTCCAAAGTGGACCTAAACAAGAACTTCTAGGGTTTCCAATTGTTTGATGACTATTTGTAGTACTTGTATGATGTATTTGATTGAAGTTTTTGATTCACATTAACTTGAGTGTACAGATTACATGACACAAAATTTCTAGTTGTGACAGTTAGAGAGCTAAGATTCAGAGTCGAGACGTCATCAACTTGTGTTCAGTTTGTGAGGCGAGTTTCCTCACTATACTTAAGGGTTGAAGGTACCAAGGTCGGCCCATTGGTTGATATTCACTTATATGTTGAGTATGGGATAAATATGAATGTTTATGCTTGTTAATGATATGCTAGACTGGTAGATCTGTAGGACTACATGTGATGTTGTCGCATGATTATCTATTTATGTTTATTTTCTGGTATATGTCGACATATTGTGTTGGGTTGGGTTGAGGCTGTACTACTCCGTGTTGTAGCCAACAAAACCTGGAGCAATCCAGATATGAGCTGAGAGTTGGGTAGGGCATGACAGACTCATACTTAGGGCTCATGAGCATTCCATATACGACCTGAGGGTCGGGTAGGTCATGCTAGACTCATACTGAGGGCTTAATGGTAATCAGTCCAAGGACTGATCTGGTCGGGGAGCAAGCCAGACATAAGTTATAGGCCCCGAGGGCAAACCAGACTTATGTTGTGGGCTTAGAGGTAATCCATACTTTTAGTTGTGGATCCATTGCATGTTTTTATTGTATATTTATGTTATTTGGCTATGTGTTGGTATTTTATGGGAACTCACTAAGTGTTGACTTACAGTTTTGTGTTATGTTTCAGGTACTTCAGATGACTGCAGGAAGGCGAAGGTGTGACCGTACACATCCTCATGTTTTGGACTTATGGTTTTGGGAACTCTAATGTAGAAACACTTTTGAAACTATGTTTGCAAACAACTTGTGAAGTTTGTTGGTTTTAAAAAGTTTAAATTTATCATGATTTTATGAGTGTTACAATCCTATCCTCTTTTCATTTATTTCTTTCAGTTCTTTTGCCTTGTTGTGAAGCTTGAAGGTGAATTTAGTTCATTAGGGTGAATTCTATCTTGTTGCAAAGAAAATCTAGCCACTCAAGTTTCTTCTAGACCTTTTGTTAATGAAAAGTTCCTTTCTTTATGATTTTTCTCTCTAACTTTGTTGGTAGAATGAAGTTTTAAGTCCCTTAAGTTTATCTTCTTGGAGTTTGAGGATCTCCAAAACTTTATAATGGAATTTCTTGGTATTTGAAATTATATGTTGGGATAAAGCGGACATTGCATGCATTTTCTATGGACTGTGCTCAAATATTTGACCTTTTGGAAGTTTTTTGGACTTTATGTTAGAGATCTTACTTGATTGAGCCATGGTTATGGATAAAGTTGGAAACTTTATCCATTAAGACCATTAGAAGATTTAGATCTAAAAATTTGTATTTCTAGACTTAAGGAATTAAGTCCTAAAAGAGGAGGTTGTTAAGCCAAATTCATAGGGTGCCAAGTTCGGGGCTCGCGATGTGAGTATTGAGTGTTTTCGCGACTAATTTGTCATGTTGTGGTTAGCGACGTGATTGGTCAATAGTCACAACGTGACCGTTGACTTTTTGACCAATTTGACTTTTGGTATACATTGTTTAGATTTGATCCTTAGGTTGAGGTTTGATGTATATCTGGTCATAGGTGATTCATGATAGATTCTTATTCTTCCAAGTCATTAAGACTGATGTTGTTAGATTCAAATGAGTTATCTCATTACACTATGTGTTATAATGTATATCCTTTTATGATAGGATATAAGGAATGATAGATTGGAGTTGTAAGAGTAGAATAATATAGTCTTTTGTATAAATGGTTTTCTATTTATATGATTCATTCATATTTTTGTATGATGAGTTGACGACAAACGACGAGAGGTTGTAAGCCTATAGACTCGTGATGACGATGAAAGGATTACATGTATTGATTCTAGATACACATTTATCGGTGAAACTGTGAGAGGTCATGAGCCATGCACATCTCTTATGTTCTGTGATTATATTTGTTGATTAAATATTTTTCAGGTTGTGTTTCTGGCAGTGGGAAGACTCCGGCTTAACCGTGATGCATGCTCATCTCCTATGTTTATGATTTTAGAATTCCACTAGTTTTGTTATTTTGAAACTTCGTTTTTCATATGATTGTGGTATTTTATCGCTAAAACAAATTGGTACTTCATCTTTATAGGAAATGGTTGTTTTACTTAAGTTTTAAAAAGAAAATTTTGGTTGAAATTTGGGAAGTTACAAAGGTATAAAGGAGCGGACATGGCTACACAATCTTGTTAAGAGGCCTCGTTTGAAGGTAGAGTAACCTATCTTGTTTTGTGATAGTCGAAGTGCTTTGTGTCTTGCAAAGAATCTGGTTTATCACAAAAGGACAAAACATATGGATGTATGACTAAATTTCACTAGGGACGTTTTGGAAGAAGAAATGCTTTCTATTCAAAAGATAGATACTAAGGAGAACCCAACTACTATTTTGACAAAATCATTGCCCATAGAGAAGTTAATGTTTTGCTTGGACTTGGTAGAATTTTGCAAGAATCAAGTCCCTATATAGAGAAAATTGGCAAGAGGAAGATAAAGCTCTTGGTTTCTGTAGCATGAAGTTTTATACAAGTCAAGATGGAGATTTTTAAATGTCACTTGAGAATTAAATACCATCAATTGGCTGGTGAACAATCAACTAGTTGATTTGTAGCTAATACAAAGCTACTTGTCTGACTATGCGCTAGCTTGGCTGATAATTGACTGACGAAATAGAGGCATATTATGTTTTAGCTAGGGTTTACAATGTACATTATATATATATATATATATATATATATATATATATATATATATATATATATATATATATATATATAGTAACGCCCGCAGATTCAGGCTAGTCAATTTAGGAACAATAAACGTCAAAAATGACTTTTTGATAGAATATTATTTAGAATAAATAGTCTTAACTAAGTTATAGTATAGTTCACAAGGGTTCCGTACATATAAAGAACACTAAAATCCAAGTTATAACGAAAAAGTTATGACACGTCGAAGTTTTACGGCAAAACCGGCACGACACCGCGTAACGTAAAAAGTGAATTTTTGATAAATTACTTTTTAGCCTTAGGAATCTAAAAGAAAGTCATAGTATATGTTAAACCGAGAGCGTGCATAAAAAGAATGTCCAAATCTGACTTCGTATGAGGAAGTTATGATTTTTCTAATATTTAGCATAACAGTGCACATCTTGGAATACAAATTTTAGATCAATCAATTTTTAGCCGACACAACCTAAATGAGAATTTAATATCTCATTAATAGGATTCCAACGATAATAAGACAGTCGAAAACGGAGTCTGTATGTAGAAGTTATGCATTTTACACGGTGGTTAAACAATATAATCTTCTCATGCTGTTAAATTTAAAATCCGTCGAGAATTAGCCGATGACATCAAAACGAGAGTTCTAGATCTTGTCAATACCTACACGTGGATATAAGTAACGTTGAAAATGGAGCTCTTATGCGAAAGTTACGAAACTTAAAAGACGAAAGGGTGCTACAGCGAAGAGGGGTGACGTGTCTTAATATGGACCATTGCTTCCTCCCCACGCCTTGCCACCAGATGGTGACACTTGGCACTCAACTCGAGTTGGAGGCTCAAACTCTTCAAGTTGTGCCATTTTTCAGCCTATAAATACCATGTGAAGCTCACCCTTTTTCCTCACACCATAACCCTTCTCTCTCTCTCTAACTTCTCTCTAAACCTCTCCCAAAGTCCTAGTAACTTCTAATTGCTAGAGGAAAGCCCCGGAGCGCCAGAAGGCTCTGAGAATAAGATCTTTCGGCTCGGAAGTTCTGCCCCCGCAGAGCCCTGTTCCTAGCCAAACCTCCCGGTAAGTGATTTATGTTTACCCTACTTCAAGTATAGCTTGTGTTTAAGTTCCATATCGTTATTATGAACTTATAAACAATAAATATATTTGAGAATATATATATATATATATATATATATATAAAGTGTTATTATAATATCTTTTAACTACTGGCAATACGGAAAATCTAGTTTGAAGGGCCGCATAGGGTTGTTGGATTTCAGAAGTGTTATAATGCCAAAATAGTCCTGCCCTCCGGTGTTTCATGTCTGGCCCCTGTCTGTACATAGTGTTTGAAAAGTATTGTTTAACACTTATAAAACAATATCACTTGTAAATAGTCACAATAAATATTAGAATAAAATCTAGCGGTAATGATGCTAGGTTTCGTCGAAGGAAAATAGAATTGTTAGAAGCAAAGCGTTGTCCGAGTTTGGAATCATCACTTTAACAAGTTAGTGCATAGTTACTTTCATCTTACAAATAGATATGAAGTATTTAATATAAATTACATGCTATGTGTGCATATTATATGTGTTCTTAATATCTATGTTGGATGAACAAAATATACAACTATTTAAATCTGTATACGTATTTTATACACATAATTATGATGGGTAAAGATGGGTAGATTAAAGATAAGATGAGATGAGAGATGAAAGATGATATAGATGATGAGAGATGAAAGTTAATGAGAAGTGATGAACCAAGCGATGGCCCAATCATCTATAAGAGTATAGATGACAACCACTGACTATTCTAAACAGTCTAGTGGAACACTAGCAGGCTCACAACATGTTGGTGTTGTGAACGATGTGTTCACTAGATGTACTCTAAAAACCCTGGCAGTTATGGACTTAGTGCCTCATAAACGAACATTGGCAGCTTGGACTTAGTTCCTTACAAATGAACGTTGGTAGCTATGGATTTAGTACCCTCTAGATGAACATTGGCAGCTATAGATTTAGTGCCTAACAGAAAACATCGGCAACAATGGACTCAATACATGTAAGATGAACCCTGACAACGATGGACTTCGTGCATATTCCATAGGACAATCCTTAGGAATGAATGAATGAAAGAATAGATGATTCTTAGGATAGATCCTTAAGAATAAAGAAGATAATGGGGATGGGTAATTCGGTTAATCGTTAGATGATAAAACAAAATAATTTTATGATTGTGGGTTGAAAACTATATGTACACACCAGGTTTCCCAACCTGACCCACTCTGTTTATTTGTATCACAAGTGTCGATACGAAGCTACATTACATTGATAGATTAACATAGATGTATATCATTAGTGTAAATGAATGTAAGGTCTGTTTATTCTTATGTTTCTGTATTGACGATGACATACCAAAGTTTTGATCTAAACAAAATACATTTCTTCGGAAATTCTTTGATAGTATATTTAGCATGTTTTCTGGGAATAAATTCCACAATATTATTCTTTAAAAATGAATACTCTGATTTTAAATAAGCATAAACAAATTTTTAAAATGACCGTGAATTTGGGGATGTCACAGTTGGTATAAGAGCATTAGCTTAAGTGAACTAGGAATTTGTAGGAAATTTCTAGACTTAAAATAAGAATGCTAAGCGATGATCGTGACGAGTGTGTCTAATAGATTTTAGGAAGTACACCTAAATAGACATGAGCACTAGCTCATTTGGGGAAGATGCCTAAATTGCTTTATGTGTTAAATGTTTTGTGATGCTTTATGATGCCATTATTTGATCGGATCTATGGTCTTTTGCCGACCGGATCTGCAAACCTTATGTGTTCAGATTTCTAGACGTTTAATTACAGTATTAGAACTGGCATGTAACTTTTCGGAGTGATATGGATATTTATACGTCTGATTCCTCTATCTAAATTCTCATCACTACACACCGAATGTCTGATATGGTGTATAGATTGACATGACAAGAGCCCGAAGCAGATTTGGAAACACTAATGGAAATGTTAATCAACGACCTGTGATTGAGCATGCACCAGAAGTAGCAGCTGCACTTGAGCCAATCATGATGGCAGGAGTGCAAGTGATTATCCAAATGATGTTGGATCGTCATATGAAGGAAACAAGGCGTTTACTTCAACAAAATAGGGATGAGCGTACTATGCCTATTGAGCAACCTGAGTTGAACATTGAGCAATCTGATCAAGGGAACTATAGTTAGACTTTCAGTCAAGCTGAACCACGAGTGGGTAGGAGAAACCACCCCGACAGAGGAAATGATGGGCGTGGATGCAACTACAAGGATTTCATGGCAACCAAACCACCGAGTCTTTCTGGAAGCCCAATGTCGGTGGAACTCATGGATTGGATCTTCGAGATGGAGATGATGATTGAAAGTTGCGACTGCAACAACAAACAGAAGATTGCTCTCGCGGTTACACTATTAAAGTTAGGAGTACTAAGCTGGTGGAAGCTACTAGCTGATACCATGCCCAAGGAAGAAGCTAAAAATATATCTTTGGAAGACTTTTTGGTGCAATTGAAAATGCAGTACTGCTCTGAGCAGGATCTTCTAGAGATCAACAACGAATTTCAAAACCTAAAGAAAGGAAGAATGAGTGTCACCGAGTATGCTGCAAGTATTAAGGAGAAGATGAAGCTTGTTCCTTACCTAGTTCTGCTTGAAATCTCCAAGGTCAACAAGTTTGATAATGAATTGCCAGCAGACTTTGGTTCGATGGTCAAGAAAGTAACCACTTTGAAAGCCGCCATCTGGGCAGCTAAGAATGTTGAGACCCAGATAAGAGAAAAGTGTCTTGAGAGAGTTGAGGTCCATGAGAAAAGGAAGTTTGATGGATCTTTAAGGTCCAACAAGAATGTAACACTTAGTTCCAGTATGAATTTATTTCTTTAAATTTTTGATTTTTTCCTGTTGAACTCGGCAAGTTTAAGGCTTCAACTCGATGTGTTGAGTGGATTTTGGCGGTGATAAATAATGGACCAACGTTGGGGTGCCTCAACTTGACGAGTTGGCGGCTAGGAAGGAAACCCTAATTTTTAGGGTGTTGCACCCTATTTAAAGGCCTTAAGTCTCTTAGCTGGCCTCCTTACCAACCTCCTTTGTCCAGAAAACCCTAAAAGAGTGTATCATCGTCCTTGAGTGTGTGTGAGCTTCTGAAGGGCCTTAAGAGTTGATATGTTGCACACTTTTGGAGGATCCTTGAAGTTGAAGGTGCCTAGCTTGGAGAGAAGACCTAGATCCAAAATCTCCCCACCCTTTTTAGTCATTTGGAGGTATAAAGTTTATACCTTGCTTTGTTACTATTTTGGATCTATAGTTTTGGGGATTTATCTTGATTTTGGGCTCATGGTTGAGTTTCCCAAGAAGTTGAGTATTCTACTGGTTTTCATGTTAGATCTTGCTATGTTATGGCTATGTTATGGTGTCATTTGGCTTAAATTTGTAAACTTTACTAGGTCTTAGGTCCCATTTATGCATTAAGTCCTTTATTAAACCCATTTTGAGTTATGGGGTTCCTTTTAGCATGCATGGACGTAAAGTTGGAAACTTTACGTGATTTCTTAACCTTAGGGGACCAGATTGGCATATTGGGACTTTGTTTTGAGAGTTTAAGGGCTTAATGGATCAAGAATCACTCCAATGAGTCTAGGGTTTGGGTTTGACTCAACTTGGATGGTTCCTAAGGGTAAAGTTGGAAACTTTACCCTTCAAGACATCATTTTGAAAGAGATCTGAGAATTGATGGAAACAGCTTCATGCATTAATTTGTTGGATTCGTGGCTAACTCAACAAGTTCATTAGGTGAACTCGATGAGTTGATGCAATTTTTCCTTATTTGTGCAGTTAATGGAGATACTCGACGAGTTGGGTCAACTCGGACTGTTGACTTTGACCTTTGGCTTTAGTCTTTGACCAAGTTTGACTTTTAAGGGGTTTTACGTCATTTTGGGTTGTATTTAAGGAATTGTTTCTGTTTAGGGGCTGAGTAGAGCTGATATTTAGAGTCGGGACCTAGTGAGTTATCGTTTAGTATTTGAGGTGAGTCTTCTCACCACACTCATGGGTCGAAGGCACCAAGGCCGACCCATTATTAATTATGAAATGATTCGTATGGGAATATGTAATTTTTTATTATTGGAATTATATGTGGACTTATGTGCAGACCATGGGAGGAGCCCATGGCATTTGGCAAGACCATGGGAGGAGCCCATTGCTCAGGGATACTAGACTACGGGGATACCCCATGACATTCCACTAAAGACCATGGAGGGAGTCCATGGCAAACTTATATGTATATATGTGTACATGGGATTATGTGACTATATGGTTCGTGTGTTTTAGGAAACTCACTAAGCTTGTGCTTACAGTTTTATTGAATGTTTCAGGTACTTCTATTGATAAGGGCAAGGGCCCGACTTGATGGCGCGACGTGCATTCTACAGTGTTTTTCACATTTAGTTTTCGTACTAAGAATTTTAAAATAATATGGTTATGTAATGGACTTTTTGTACTCCTTATGGTTGATGTTTATGAAACTAAAAGTTAAAAAAAATCTGAAAATTTTCGGTTGTTACAAAGAAAAGAAAATTCTCGAAGTGTGGAGGAGGAGGAAGAGGGGAAGCAAGATGGTGCGATAAGTAAAGAATAAAAACTTTGGAAAATCTGGCGAGGAGGTGACATGTTTCAAGTATGGAAAGTCTAGGCATTACGCCAATGAGTGCACATTCAACAAGAAATTATGTTTCGGATGTAACGAAGAAGGGCATATTTCTAGAGCCTGCCCGAAGAAAAATGAAGCAGCAAGGCCAAACGCACTGCCAAATCCAAAGGCAAGAGCATTCCAGATGATCATCGATCAAGTAGGTGAAAATGTAAGGGATCAGGAGTGAAGATCTATATATTTGAAGCTCAGGATATAAAGTAGCCATGCGGATATTATCATGTGGTGTAGCCTATTAAAGGCATAATGTAGGTTGAACTTGAACATATATATAATCGTTTCAAGAAATAATATAAAGCTTGGTTATGTTATCACATGTGTTAAATGACTATGTGAAATTCTTTTATGGTGACTTGGAAAACTGTGAGGCAATGCTTGGGACAAGTATGGGTATGTGTGAATGGTAGTAGAGGCCTATACTACTGGAAGCACATGCCTCGCACTTGGATCAGGGAAATTCACAAGGTTATCAAGGCGCTAGTAATTGATTTTTTTTATTCATGTCTTTCGTTATCATCATTTCGGTAATGACTAAGAAGATGATTATTCCGACCCTAGTGGTCATATCAAATCGAGACCGACCAAGATGAGTGTTGTCACACCCCAAAACCAAGAACGGCGGAAACGTTCTGGGGCGGAGGACATCATGTAAAGTATCACAACACAGTATAACAGTAAATAAGCAAACAACATCATCCATTGCATTAAATATATAATTTTAATACAAGTGTTTTGTACAGTTATAAACACCAAAAGTAAATCAAAATAATAAGATGTGTCTTGGATGCACTCCATCTTCTCAAAAGTTGGCCTCGGTACCTGTCTACTGTCGACCTGAGAATACAAGTTATTTTGAAAGAGTTTATCAGCATTAAGCTGGTGAGTTCATAAGTATTTTAGTGTTGGTGTTTGTATCAAAACGTTTGAACATGGTTCTAAAGTATGAGTTTGTAAACATTGGTGATAAAAGTATGTGAATGTTTGTAAGCGTTTGTAAAAGTTTGAATGTCTCAGAAAAACCTATATTTTCTATTAAAAGTAGCCTTCTACCAAGGCGTAACTGTTTTGTACGTTCTTTTATCATAAAAGTGTGTAATTTTTCCCAAGTGTAACTATCATTAACAAAATATAGTTTGTACATTAATGTTTAAGTGAAATGATCACTAAATATATATAAAGGGTAAATTATTGTAGTACTGTAGTGTTGTATTATAAGAACTACTGTTGTACTAACTACCTTAAACTGGATTTTATATTAAGGTATCATGTGATTAATTGTACCATACTATCGATTGAGTAAACAATGACAAATGTAGGTCGTAAAAAGAAATGACGTTTGGCACCCGCAGACCTGCAGGTCCGGCTGTAGCTAGCAGCAAGGTGTAGGATAGTCAATCTCGTATATATCTATACGCAAACTCACGCTCTCCCTCCAAGAGACTCTGGCTACAACTCGGGCCATGACATTTAAGGCATGCTCCGATACAGTGGATCACAATTATGTCCGTGTATATATGTATATGTAATGTATTGTTACTCATTCTAGTATCATTGTATATTTTCTCTTTCTAGTATAGTTGTATATGTTCTCTTTCTAGTATAGTTGTATATGTTCTTCCTCTAGTATAGTTGTATATGTTCTCTTTCTAGTATAGTTGTATATGTTCTCTTCCTAGTATAGTTGTATATGTTCTTCCTCTAGTATAGTTGTATATGTTCTTCTCCTAGTATAGTTGTATATGTTCTCATAGTAATGTAATGTATATGTTCTCATAGTAATAAGTATTGACTCATGAATAAACTGACTCATTGATCTAGCAATAGTATAAGTATGGTCCTGTGCTACCCCAATGGTAACTTACTAATGATGTAATTAGTACGCATGAATATGGAAGCACTTTTATGTCTATATATGTACACATGATATATAATTAATATTGAAACGACCTTCGGACGGCTACCTGATATCCCACCAGACCACATCCAAATCGAGGAAAAGGAAACAGGGTGGACGGCCTTCCTAAGCCTTTTAAACAATGCTTATATAACTATACATATACGGGCATGCAATTTATAATAAGTGTAACAAAGTTTAAGTAAAAGTATTTGATAAGTAAAAGAGTTTGTAAAGCAGTATGATAAACAGTTTGAACAATAATAAAATCATTGGTTTTGTAGTTATTAATCACATGTGATTGATGTAATAACTATAAGTATTCAAATTGTATTCCCCCCCCCCCATAAAAGCATTTAAAACATTTAAAAGTATTTCAAAGGTTAATTAAAGGGGTATGAACTCACTTGCGGTGAGTGGATTGGATTGAAGTGTCGGGTACGGTGCTAGGTGACAAATGAAGACTTGTACACATGCACGAGCCTAGTTATCATATAATGAACATATATATAACTAATTAGCCAAATTATAACTAATACAATAAGTTGGGAAACTCTAGAACATGAAAACACTTTGTTTCAAGTGTTAAAGATCACAAGGATTGCATCCAAGTGTTGGTAAAGCAAAGCTAGGGTGTTTAGGGTTCCAGGGTAAACTCATTGGGAGTTTACGGTTTTGGTGGTCTTGACTCAAAGAGTTTACGACATTAAACTCTAGAGTTTACGGTCATAAACTCTAGTCCTAATGACTAGGTGTTGTTTTGTGGTTTAGCAAGCCTTTTGAAGCAATTCTACTAAGTGGTTTGGCCTTTGGAAGGGACTAGGGCAACAAAACACCTCCTTTGAGGATTTTACGGCCTCATGGCATTTTCCTTTGGGTTTACTACTATAAACCCTTATGGAGAAGGGTAAGGTCATGTTTTCAAGTCCCTAACACAATTAGGTAAGTGTATGTGCTAGTTTCTAAGCCTAAGGAAGGAAAATGACCAACTTAAACCCACTTTAGGGTGTTTACGGTTTTGGGAGATCCCCAAACCGTAAACACCTATGATTGTTGGTTTTTGATGTTTTTCAAGGTTTAAACATGTCAAGATTGGTTTATACATCAACTAGGACTTAGATTTGAGGCTTAGACACACTTTGGTGTCATTTATGGTGTTTACGGTCCAAGCATCTCCTTGGACTGTGAACACCTATATCCTTGTGTTCTTGACAAATTTTCTTGATGTTTAATTGTAATACTAGCTCAAAAACACTCAAGGATGGAAGTACTTACTATAATGAGGCTTGATTTGAGCTAAAAGGCCAAGAACACTTAGTGTGTGTTCTTGGTGTTTTCGGAAATCTAGACAAAATACATAAATGATTGGATGAATAGATGCACAAACACTAGATTAAGTGTTTTACTAACTTGAAAAGGTTAGAACACTTAAAACTTTGAAGATTTGGAATTAAATCTTGGATGGTATTTGAGAGAGTTTTTGGAGTTTACTCTTTTGACATTTGGGGAGTAAACACAAATGACTAACTTTTTAGGGAGTAAACTCATACATAGGTATGAGTTCACGGTTTTGGGTGATTTCTCAACCCAAAACATAAAAGTTTGGTCGAGTGTTTCTAATACGCGAAGTGTTTGCGGTTTTTAAAATTCAAAACACGAGACGACACTTTCTTTCACCCCGTTCGTTTAAAAATAATATTAAAATAATCAAACGAACTTTATATTTCTCAAAAATAAGAAATAATTACATTAACTTATGATACGAAGTGGTTGACTTTTAGGGTTTGACTAAATGGAAATTTCGGGTTGTCACAAGTGTGTTATGTGGTTTAAAGAACCGAGTTCGATGTAGTATCTAACTTAAGCCAGGAGATCGTAGTGAACGATAATTGAAGCGATCAATAGAAGTATCGTGATCATTGTTAAAGTAAGAGCTTGTAGCTAGAAGTGCTACATGCTAGAATGTGATTATATCATATTAGAACATGAAGGAAGGAAAATTCCATTTTGGAATTTAACTCTAAAAGACCTGAGTCTAAGTTTTGCGTCATACAATGAGAAGTCATTAGAACATGACCCATCATTATATTATGGTAATCGAAGGAAAGAACTTATCTTAAGTTTGTTAAGAATAAGAAGGAGTCTTCAATAAATATCAAGTTTATAACTCGAAATTCCAACATAGTATGAAGAGCAGGTGCAAGATTGAGCACCGCCTGCGGTCAAGAAGTCCAAGAGTTAGATACTCCTTCGAAGGAACATAAAAGTTATGATTATTACCTAGGATGAAGAGATAACGTATGGAGTCATTATACAAGCCCTGTTTTTTTTTTATGATTCCGGGACGTAATCATCCTAAGGGGGAGATAATTATAACGCTTGCATATTCGGGCTAGTCAATTTAAAGACAATAAGCGTTAAAAATGACTTTTTGATATAATACTATTTATAATAAATAATCTTAATTATGTTATAGTATATGTCACAAGGGTTCCGCACATATAAAGAACGCTGAAATCCGAGTTATAACGAAGAAGTTATGACCCGTCGAAGTTTTACGACAAAACCGACATGGCACCGCGTAACGTAAAAAGTGAATTTTGATAAATTAATTTTTATAAGCCTTAGTAATCTAATACAAAGTCGTAGTATATGTTAAATCGAGAACGTGGATAAAAAGAACGTCCAAATCTGACTTCGTATGAGGAAGTTATGATTTTTCTAAGATTTAGCATAGTAGTGCATAGCCCGAAATTCGAATTTTAGATCAATCAATATTTAGAAGAAAGCAACCTAAATGAGAATTTAAGAACTCATTAATAGTATTTCAACGATAAAAAGATAGTCGAAAACGGAATCCGTATGTAGAAGTTATGAAGTTTACACGGTCGTTAAACAGTGTAATCTTCTCATACTGTTAAATTTGAAGTTGGTCGAGAATTAGTTGATTAAGTCAAAAGGAGAGTTGTATATTTTGTCAATAAATATGTGTGGATATAAAGAACATAAAAAATGCAGCTCTTATGCGAAAGTTACGGAATTTAGAAGATGGAAGGGTGCTGCTGCGAAGGGGGGTGATGTGGCTTAATCTGGACCATTGCTTCCTCCCCACGCCTTGCCACCAGATGGTGACACTTGGAAATCAACTCAATGAGTTGGAGGCTCAAACTCGCTGAGTTGGGCCATTTTCAGCGTATAAATACCATGCAAAGCTCACATTTTTTTCCTCACACCATAACCCTTCTCTCTCTCTCTCTCTCTCTAACTTCTCTCTGAACATCTCTCAAAGCCCTAGTAACTTCTAATTGCTAGAGGAAAGATCCGGAGCGCTAGAAGGATCCGAGAAGAAGAGCTTTCGGCTCGGAAGTTTTGCCCCCGCAGAGCCTGGTTCTTAGCCAAACCTCCCGGTAAGTGAGTTATGTTTACCCTACTTCAAGTATAGCTTATGTTTAAGTTCAATAACATTATTATGAGCTTATAAACAATATATATTATAAAATATAATATACAAAGTGTGTTATAATAACTTTTAACTACTCGTGGTACGGGGAATCTGGTTTGAAGGTCCGTATAGGCTTATCGGATAACAGAAGTGCTATAATGCCAAAATGGTACTGCCCTCTGGTGTTTCATGTCTGGCCCCTGTCTGTACATAGTGGTTGAAAAATATTGTTTAACACTTATAAAACAATATCGCTCGTAAATAATCATAATAAATATTAGAATAAAATCTAGCGGTAATGATACTAAGTTTCGTCGAAGGAAAATAGAATTGTTAGAAGCAAACCGTTGCCCGAGTTTGGAATCATCACTTTAATAAATTAGTGCATAGTTACTTTCATCTTACACATACATATGAAGCATTTAATATAAATTACGTGCTATGTGTACATATTATCTATGTTCTTGATATATATGTTGAATGAACAAAATATACATGTTTTACTCTATTTAAACTGTATATATTTTATACCTATAATTATGATGGGTAAATATTGGTAGAATAAAGACAAGATAAGATGAGAGATGAAAGATGATATGAATGATAAGAGATGAAAGATGATATAGATGATGAGAAGTGAAAGATAATGAGAAGTGATGGCCCAGTGGAACACTAGCAGGCTCGCAACCTGTAGGTGTTATGAACGATGTGTTCACAAGATGTACTCTAAAAACCATGGCATCTATGGACTTATTGCCTCATAAACAAACATTAGATTTTATGAACTTAGTGCTTACAAATGAACGTTGGTAGCTATGGATTTAGTACCCTATAGATGAACATTAGCAGCTATGGACTTAATGTCAAACAAATACCATCGACAACTATGGACTTAGTGTATGTTAGATGAACCCTGGCAACGATGGACTTCATGTCTATTCCTTAGGACAATCTTTAGGAATGAATGAATGAAATAATAGATGATTCTTAGGATATAGAATAAAGAAGATAATAGGGATGGGTAATTCGTTTAATCGTTTGATGATAAAACATAATAACTTTATTATTGTGGGTTGAAAACCCTATGTACTCACCAAATTTTCCAACCTGACCCACTCAGTTTATTTGTATAACAGGTGTCGATACGAAGCTACATTACACTGAGAGATTAACGGAGATGTAGATTATTAGTGTAAATGAATGTAAGGTTTGTTTATGCTTATGCTTCTGTATTGACGATAATATCCTAATGTTTTGATATAAACAAAATACGTTTCTTCGGAAATGCTTTGAAAATATATTTTCATGTTTTCTAGGAACAAATTTCGCAATATTATTCTTTAAAAATGAATTCTCTGATTTTAAATAAGCATAAAAAATTTTAAAAAGCCCGTGAATTTAGGGGTGTCATATATATATATATATATATATATATATATATATATATATATATATATATATATATATATATATATATATATATATATATATATATATATATATATATATATATATATATATATATATATATATATATATATATATATATATATATATAAATAATAGATGTAACACTGTGAATAATAGCAAGACAAGGGGAAGTGAAACTTTTTATTTAAGTATAGCAGGCCCCCAACAAAATTTGGGTAAGGACGATGGACTTTGAGAGTGGGGGGCATCATACTTTTAAGTTGAAAACAAATTAAGCACATTCTTGGCTTTAATTGGTTAACATTCGGCAACATCTTTTCATTCTTTACTGTCGACGTTACTTTTTATTTTTGTCAAACCATACTTAAAACCCAAGAAACGTAATTGGTAATCCTTCTCCCTTCAACTTACAACTTAAAATCGACCTTGGACAGGTCAGGTTAGTCATACAACTGAGGTTTCATTAAAATATTTAATATAATTTCAATTTATATGATTGAGGTGTTCTTTCTGAAATCTTAATGTAGTAATTTTAGGGAATGGTTGAAAGTATGGGAACTTAGAGAGATGATCAAATCGAGGTTATTTATGAAAGCAGTACATTGCACAGAAAGTATTGGAACTTGGAGAGATTATCAAATCTATTTTAAATAGATGATTCGCCTGGTTTGGAAGCTGATTTTGGTAGATTAAATAGGATTTATAAAGCACATAATGAACTTGGAGAGATGGAATGAAAAAATGTGGTCTCGTATAAATATTGGGATAATCTAGAAACTCAGATTATTTTAGTCCTAGGGGTATTTTCGGAAGTCTTTTTATTTAATAGTTTTTCTTTTAGTTTTTTTGTTTGAGTAGGATTCTTTTGTGTTTAGTATAAATTAGGACCTGCAATTTTTCATTAATTCAATCCTTAGAATAAGTTTTAAGTTAATAATACTTAGGCTCCAAGTATTCTTTGTTTACCCCCTGTTTTTCCATGTTCGTTATTTGTTTTGTTCTTTCGTGTTACCTTTTGTTCTTCTATTATGATTACCTTGACGCACAAGGTGTAAACTCAAAGCAGCCCATGTGATGATATTTTGGTATTGAAGCAATCTCCCAAGTTACATGGAACGAATAACATGTGAGTTATAAGGTTTCTTTACTTTCCTGTTTATCAACCAACATTTTTTGATAGGAATGAAAAAATGTTTTCCATTCCATATATCATTCCATACTATCAAACAACACCTTAGCTTTTATTAATGTTTTTGTGCTTATGATTTACAAGCTTCAAAAAGTGTTTATTTCAATATCAATTCTCTGTTTCAAAGAAAATAACCGGGTCTTTAAAACCATGTTTTAAAATCATTTTGACCCGACCCAAAAATTTTAATAGATACTTTTATGCCCCCAATATATTGAAATACCTGATCCACCACTGCATATCCTTACACGTATGTCATATTGACAGAAACACGTAAATATTGTATCTTTGTGTGTGATTATTCTGGTTTTTTTTAGGTTATGTTTAAGTTAATCTTTAATATAAGAGTATATATTTTTTAAATAAATTTACACTAAATAATATATTAATAAAATTTAAACATCTCCTTCAAGAAAAGGATTTGAGTATGAGCAAATAACGACGGATATGGATGTAAAAAGGAAAAAGGTAAATGCAATAAGAAAAGTTGATAAGTTATTGCATTTAAAAGAAAGATTAAATAGACATCACGTAAAAGACTGAATTGATGTAAAGGCATAGATTTCTTTTAGGGTCTTTTTCATCATAGTTGCGTTCATGATTAAACTTGAACAAAAAAATATATTCTTCCCTTGAATCAAGATAAGTCTCTAGACATAGTGATGGGCGATGACAAATCAGTTTTATAGATTACTTTGTGTGGTTACACCGTGATATGACTATTTGACTGTTACGATGGTTTAGCGAATTTTGAGGTTCCTAGCACAATCTTATTAGATGAGTTGCATTTTAACAAGACAAAACTGTAAAAATGTTTCTTCTAGTTTCAAGGCTAAAAAAAATTCTTTTAATAAAACATGACTTTAAGCAAATTCATCAATTCAAAACATAAACCGAGTACTAGTTTCCAAAATACATATTCGTTATCAGAGTAAACATTCCCAGACTGTCTAATCTATGGTGTGTGCCATGCGATCACCCCGAGCTCTTCTCTCCGCTACCGGAAGTACCTGAAACCAAAACTGAAAACCGTAAGCACGAAGCTTAGTGAGTTCCTCACCCTACCACATACCATACATAACCACATACTGCGCATACTGGGTCACGCCCGCTATTCTGGGCCTCGCCCGCTACAACGGCCCCGCCTGGCTTCGAGCCCCGCTCGAATACAGATCTCTTTCACCTAGGCCTCGCCTGTCACAGGGCCTCGCCCACTTACATATAATAGCACATAAACATATCACATCACATCACATAAGCTAACACACATACTAACGGATCTTGTCCTAAGGCCTCGCCTATCTTTGGGCCCCGCCCTTGTCCTGCTGCTGATGAGTCATGGAACCCCGTCCATACTCCTACTGATAGTGAGGTACGGGCCCACCCCACCCTCACTCCTTCCCTAACTTGGGCCTCGCCCCTGATCTGCTGCTACTGAGATGTGGAACACCATCCACACTCTGCTATTGGTGAGATACGGGACCTCGCCCACACTCACCTCCCTACCAGGCACATACAAGTATCACACAGACAACAAGTATAAACTATCACATAAACCATTCCTTGGGCACCCGCCCTCTGTCATTGGACCTCGTCCCAAGTATCATACTAGCATACTGTGCCTAGGGCTAACCCCCAAGTCTTCTACTCATAACTACATGGGCCGGCATTGTGGCCGTAGACCCATTCATAAAAAAAAAGGGAAACTCACCTGCACCGGCTGAACTTGCTGATGATCCCACTAGCCACTGCCCGGTAACTCTCTGAACTCCGGCTCCACACGCTCCCCGAGCTATCAATAACAATGCAACACTGAGTCTAACTGACCCCCGAAAGACCACCAAGTCAACTCTGGTCAAAGTCAAAGTCCTGGTCAAAGTCAACCTTCCAGGTCAACCCTACTCGTCGAGTCACCCTACTGACTCGCCGAGTTCATAAGTTCAGAGTCCTTCCACTCGCGACTCTACTCGCCGAGTCAGTCCATGACTCGCCGAGTCTACCGATTTCCGAGTCCTGACCTGTCCAACTCACCAAGTCTCTAATCGACTCACTGATTCGAGTCTAAACTCGAAGGGTTTGGGGTTTCGCGACCTGACTCGCCGAGTCCAAAAACAGACTCGCCGAGTCCAAGACAACCTTCAACAGACTCGTCGAGTTGTTCTTCCAACTCGCCGAGTTCCTGCCCATCTTCATCTGACTCGACGAGCTGTTCATCCCACTCGTCGAGTTCCTCCAAATCTTCATGCTACTCACCGAGTCCATTCAGATCTCCATACATGCAGAGGACTTTTGAGTCATGCATGGACTCCAAAATGTAGATCTACCCTTCCCAAGCCTATTCCTCACGTAAAGTTGCAAACTTTACGTGTAGAGAAGGAGATCTAGGCAAAATACACCATAAACTAGGGTTTAATGCAAAGAGGCTCCATAAACAACTCAAGGACTAAAACTTTATGCTTTCCAAGACCAAAATACACTTAGATCTGAAGTAGCAACTCCAGATCCGGCTTCTAACTCAAATGGATAACTATTCATGGCTTAAAAAGCCCTAAATCTCACAACCAAAGAAGATCTAAGGGAAAGAAACGACTTATTACCTTCAATAACTCAGAAAGGCTCCACAAACTCCAGATCTGAAGCCAATCCTTGAAGCTTCACTGATTCCCCTCTTTCTTCTTCCTTCAAATCACCCAAAAATGGCTTGGAAGCTTGAATGCACAACAATGGAGGCTTAGGGTTCGTATTATGGGTGAGAGAGGCAGTAAAGGAACCCTAGGGGAGAGAATGAGACGTTTAAATAGGCTCCAAGTCCCGAATTTAGGGTTTTCCTCACACAGTCCAGACTCGCCGAGTCCACTTGGCCGACTCGCCGAGTTGGTCACTTACTCCTCGACCCGGATCCCGCTCGGACTCACCGAGTCCCTCCTTGGACTCGCCGAGTCGCCCCTAAAAATTAGGGTTTTCATTCCTTTCTTGGCCTTCCAGATTTTGGGTCTTACAACTCTCCCCCACTTAAACTAAACTTCATCCTCGAAGTTTGCTATGGCCCACCGCCTGCGATCTGCCTCCAATACCCCACCAATTATTCCAACACCAGTTGCCTACCTTCGCTGGTCTTCCACCCGGTCATTCTGACTAGCATCACTCCTTGCGGATAATCATCTCGGGTCAGCTCTGACCCTGATCATTCTGGAAACACAACTTACTCAACCAACAACCTTTTGGTACTCTCCGAGTACTGCAACTGAACCCATAGGGATTCACCCCTTCTTTCCTCATGCGATTCCCTTGCCACGGTGAAGATCCTATCTTCACCAATCCATTATACCCGCTAAATCCAGTGTGGGTCATTACCGCCAGCAACCACTGAGACTCCTCTCTCTGACCTAGCTTGGTGTCGAGCACCCCTTGACTCACTAACCGAATTCCACCATACACTACTTACCCGCACTACTACTGACTGAAAATTCTGCTATTCCTTGTCTGCCTTCCGGATGAACTGAGACCACCCTGGTCCCTACCAACCTATCAATGTCTGGATTACCGGCTCCCACCGGTAGCTAGTCCCAACACCACCACTAGTCGCTCCCAGCGACTTCCGAAGAGACTTCGACCACCTATGACTACTCAATCTAATCTGCCATTCAGGCACTACAAACCTGGGATCCCCGATCCTCTAACTTAACACTAAGGTCCCTACCAGGTCCCACCTGCGCTGCTAAAACTTATGGGCCTCGCCCACGGGTCCCACCCGCCTCTATCCTTCTAGTCCCACTAGTCTAATCACTCTCGCTCGGGCCTCGCCCACGGGTCTCACCCAACCATACTACTGAGCAACGCTGCTCTCAGGTCTCACCAATACTGCTATTCTCATACGGGCCTCGCCCACGGGTCTCACCCAACTATATCCTGGAACGGCCTCCCCCAAGGTCTCGCCTCTCCAGGGCTATACAGGAAAACTCCCTATCATTCTCATCCACTACCTATTCCTGATCCCTATCTGATCACTAGGAGATAAGGGCCTCGCCCCAACTCCTCCAACGAAGCTACTATGGAATGCTACGGCTTGCCCGCAGTCTTACATCACCTTCTATTACCGACTGCTAATACGAAAGCACCCCGTGCTATCAGTTCTCAAGATCCTCCTTCTGACTCACTCGAGTCCTATAGGCGATCCTCAAACCCGAATTCCCAACCACATACTAACCATCACTAATACACACACTTGGCTGAGGGGGGGGGGGAGTTTCTCCAACTCTCCACCCTGAACTCCTCAATCCATCAAACGCTGTACCACTCCTTTTTCTTCTTGGAGGTCGCGCACTCATTCTGGATCTACGTGCTCTTGCCTTTGCACGCCCGGAGGATTCTCCCCCACTTCGATCCTGTTTAACCTTTGCTGCTCAATGCTCGAAAAGAATTCCCAATCCTCGCTACCATTCCATAATCAACCTGCTGAGGAACCCCAAGCTTACCATAGCTAGGGATCTAACCGGTCCATTTATACAATTATTGTTGGAATAGTGTCTAAGGCTGCAACTATATTAGGCAAGTATTTGACCCGGTTGTGCATGGTCCTTTTGGGTTGCCTTCATCATAGCAACTTGATAGGATGATTTATTACGAGAGAGTAAATATTATTAATATATTATGAGAATAATATAATGAATAATATATTGTTATTTGATTAATATAAGTCATAGAATTAATTAGAATTAATTTGGTGACTTAAAGAGATTAATTAAATAAAGGGGTATAAACTGTCAATTGTTTGATAGTTAAGCTTTAGACTGTAAATCCTTATGGATATGCTAGGGACGGATTCTAGAAGCTAGGATAGCTTCAAAATCGTCTAAGGCTTATCTATGGAAAGGATTTGGATAGCCTTAAGAGAAGATTATCCAATTAGGGTTTAGGTTGTAACCCTTAAGGAGTCTACTAGTATAAATAGACCCCATAGCTAAGGGAAATCGGTACTTCTCCAAAAGCAAGAGAACCCTGGCCGATTTCCTCCCCTCTCCTCTCTCCTAAATTATCTTCCTTGCTATTGGTGTTTGTAAGCCATTAGAGGAGTGACATTTGTGACTCTAGAAGCTCCAAGACCTCAAGATCAACAAGGAACTCAAAGGTATGGTTCTAGATCTATTTCAATGTTGTTATTTAACCTAATTAGTCATTAGAAGTATTGGATTCAAAGCATGTTTATTAGAAAGCCTAGATCCAAGCATTAGCGTTTTGCATACGCACATAGGAAAGTTCTTATGGCTAAAACCCATCAGTGGTATCAGAGTCTAGCTTGGTTTTCTTTAAATTGTTGCTTGATTAACTGAAACAAACCTGCAAAATTTGATTTTTTGGTTTCTGAGTCATGGACTCGGCGAGTTCCAAAGTGGACTCGGCGAGTAGGCCTGACTCGACGAGTCCCTTTGTGCACTCGGTGAGTCCAGGCGTCAGGAATGGCCAGATTCGGGATTTTTTCATAATTATCTTATGGAAACTTACCTTAATCATAATAGATCAATCTAAATCCGATTTTTTGATATATATGGCTATTATCTTGATCTAGTAAAAGGTATTTATCAACTAATAAAATATTTAATTTCCTTATATGATAATTAATTAATTATTTTAATTATTTTGGTAATTATCTTTCAAAGAAATCTTGAATAAAATCAAATATAGATAATTAGGATATTAATTGTTAATTGGAATTATTTATTATTTGAATTTCCATGTTTTAAAATGTTTAAAACTTACCCACAAGTTTTGAAATTTATAATTTGTAATTAAAAGTTTTAATTTAGACAACTTAAATTTCAAACCCTAGATTTTAAAAGTTTTAAAATACAACCCTATACTAATATGATATTACTAGAATAATATATATATATGTATAACTAAATGCTAGTCTTACCGTTAGTAGGCCTCATTCACGAAGCCGATCTATAAGGTGGGTATAAGGTTGCGGCCTATAAAATGGCGCTTAATGGGTGTACACTCACACCCACCGCTTGCTTGATTGGTGGAGGGTCGTTAGCCGAACGGGTAGGATAGGGCAACCTCATCCTCTCATTAAAAGTATAATAAGTGATACAAAGTAACTACACATTTTTTTAAAATTTCCCAATCTTAGTTACTTTAGGAAAAGTGAATTGATGCAATCCCATGAAATTACACTTTGCACCCTTGCTAAGAAGTTAGTGGAGCGTGTGTGGTTTACCGGCACACTAATTGGTTCTAAGAAAAGGTGGCAAAGGGTGATTCATTGTTTGTCATAGTTCGATGGAGCGTGTGTGGTTTACCGGCACATCGAATAGGTGATCGTTACAATGAAGGCACCATGTGAATTTGCATGGTAATTCACACCCGCTTTGTGATCCTCGGCATCCCAGTCACAAACAAGAGGGGCATATCGAGATTTAAACATGCCATTGAATAGTTTCAATGAATCTCATCCGAACCTAGGAATTCTCAAAACACTTAGGACTAATAGTTTAAGTTTTGTGATGGAGAATTAGTGAATCGTCATTCACTTACCTTCAATTTATTTGCATGTTAGATTACGGCATCCCTTTTCTAGTATGTAAATGTTATTGTTGGATCCTAGCCCTAATTTTTCTTATTGGGTGATAATTAGGGATTCTTATTCTAATCTATCTTTGTCCTTTTCTTTTATAGATGTCGAACGCTAACAACGTTGCTGCTAGTTCTTTCACGTTGATGAGCCTTTGCCAAAAGGTCACCTTCGGTGGAACGAACTTTAGCAAATGGATAAGATACATTCGCACCATTGCTCGCTATGAGGATAAGGAGTATGTCCTCGATGAGAAGCTCGAGAAAATCAACCCCGAAATCGCTACTCCGGCCGAAATCACCGCTTTTGAGACTCATGAGCGAGATGCAACGAAGGTACATTGCATCATGATTGCCACCATGAACTCCGAATTCCAAAAGTCCTACGAGGACATGTACCCGTACGAGATGCACCAAGACTTATTGGAGAGATACCACCAAAACGCGAGACAAGAGCGTTATGAGATTTTCACCAACATGATTTCCGCCAAGATGGGTCATGGAGAATCTCTTACCGTGCACCTGCAAAAGATGCAAAGGTATGTCGACCGCCTTCGCAAGTTAAACGTTGACTTCGGTGAAGACTTGGCGATCGACATGGTGCTTCACTCTTTGCCTCTGATGTACAACCAATTTAGGATGACCTACCACATGAACAAAGAAGAGGTCACCCTAAGCAAACTCCAAGGTCTCTTGAGGGTCGCTGAGAGCAACTTCAAGGACAAGTCTGTTGCACCTACTCCCAATCCGACTACTGCTCCTGTCTTGGCTATTGGTCAAGGAAAGGGAAAGAAGAGGAAAGCTTCATCGAAGAACTATCGCAAGGTGAAAGCCCAAGATGGTGCCTCTTCTAGTGGGACCAAAGTTGATCCCGCTAAGCCCTGTCCTAACCCGAAGGAGGCAGAGTGCCACCACTGCCACAAGATAGGACATTGGAAGAGAAGCTGCCCAGAGTACCTGCAAGCAATCAAAGAAGGAAAGATCAAGCCATCTTTCGCAGGTATATATACAATTAAATCTAACGATTCTAATCATGCTATTTCTTGGGTTCTTGATACCGGTTGTGGTTACCACATTTGTTCTAATGTGCAGGGACTAAGAAGAAGTAGGGATGTGAAGCAAGGAAGGATCAATCTAATCATGGGGAACAGAAGATCGTCGCCTGTGACCAAGATTGGAGTGTATTCTTTAGTGCTTAGGAATAGTTTGGTTTAAGATTTTAACAATTGTTGCTATTCGCCAGAAATGGCTAGAAACATCATTTCATTTCATGGTTTATATAGACAAGGATTTAGATTTTCTTTTAATAATGAGAATGGTTCTATTTTGGCTTATCTAAATGGTGTCTTTTACTTTGAAGTTATACCATGTAATGGAATATATGAAACCGTTATGATTGTTGATAACTTAGGAAATGATGTTTTGAATATTGATTCTTCCACTAGTATGGATAAAGCATCCTTGTGGCATTGTTGTCTTGGACATGTCAACAAGAAACGCATAGCCCAACTCCAAAAGGATGGAGTGTTGGAGTCATTCGACCTTAGGGAAGATGACACATGCGAGTCTTGTTTGCTTGGAAAGATGACTAAGTCACCCTTCACGAGTACATGTGAAAGGGGCGAGGGTCTATTGGACCTAATACATACCGATGTATGTGGACTGTTTAGATCAACCACGAAGGATGGGAACCGCTTCTACGTGACTTTTACCGATGACTATAGTAGATATGGGTACATCTACTTAATCAAGCAAAAGTCAGAAACCTTTGAAAAGTTCAAAGAGTTTAAGAATGAAGTGGAGAATCAATTGGGCAGGAAAATCAAGATGCTTCGATCCGATCGAGGAGGAGAGTACCTAAGTCTTGAATTCCACGATTATCTCAAGGAGTGTGGAATAGTTTCACAATTGACGCCTCCTAGGACACCGCAATTGAATGGTGTGGCAGAAAGGCGTAATCGAACCTTATTGGATATGGTTCGCTCTATGATGAGTCGTGCTTCACTACCTATCTCTTTTTAGGGGTATGCCTTAGAGACTGCCGCCCATATCCTTAACCGAGTCCCTACTAAGAAGGTTGCCAAAACACCTCACGAGATGTGGACAGGGAAAGCTCCCTCGTTGGCACATATCAAGGTTTGGGGTTGCGAGGCTTTCGTAAGACGAGATACTCACGACAAGCTCGAACCTCGAAGTGAGCGATGTATTTTCATCGGCTACCCGCAGAAATCCTTTGGATATCTCTTCTATAGATCGAAGGACAATGTTGTCTTTGTTGCGAGGAGAGGAGTTTTCCGAGAGCGAGAACTCATAAGCCAAGGAGACAGTGGGAGGCAAATAGAACTTGAAGAGATTCAAGAGTCGATAGATGAAGGAACCTCTACCGCTGGCACTCAACCCAAGGAGGAAACTCCGGTTGAACCGATTGACGAATCCTTACCTCTTAGACGTTCCGATAGAGTTAGAGTTCATCCCCAGTTTTATGGCTTTCATATTACTACCGAGGGGGACACGTATATTAGTGATGGTACACTAATAAATCTTGATGAACCTAATAGCTAAGGAAGCCATGGCAGGCCCGGAGTCTGCAAAATGGAAAGAGGCAATGGATAGCGAGATCTAATCCATGTATGATAACCAAGTTTGGAATTTGGTCGACTATGTGCCCGGACGTAAGACCGTTGGGTGCAAATGGATCTTCAAGAAGAAGACCGACGTTGATGGAAACGTACACACATATAAAGCGCGATTGGTTGCGAAGGGCTTTACTCAAACTGCTGGAGTTGACTATGATGAGACCTTCTCACCAGTTGCGAAGATTAAATCTATTAGAGTGATGCTAGCTATTGCCGCATTTCATGATTATGAGATTTGGCAAATGGATGTCAAGACCGCTTTCCTTAATGGAAAGTTTGCTGAGGATGTTTACATGACTCAGCCAGAGGGGTTTGTGGATCCGAAGCATCCAAATAGAGTGTGTAAGCTTGAGAAGTCCATTTATGGACATAAGCAAGCGTCTCGCAGATGGAATCTTTTCTTCGATGAGAAAGTCAAAGAGTTTGGATTTGTACGAAGCGAAGACGAGTCTTGTGTATATGTCAAAGCCAGTGGGAGTATAGTAAGCTTCCTCGTTCTATATGTCGATGACATATTACTCATAGGAAACGACATCCCGACTCTGCAGGAGGTTAAGTCCTGGCTCGGGAAGTGCTTCGCTATGAAGGACCTCGGAGAGGCTTCTTACATTTTAGGAATAAGGATAGTAAGAGAAAGAAGTAAGAGACTAATTGGACTTAGTCAGAATACTTACTTAGAGAAGGTACTAAAACGTTTTAGTATGGAAAACTCAAAGAAGGGAGAATTGCCAATACAAAGCAATGCCAAGTTGAGTAAGACTCAAAGTCCGAGTACCGAAGCTGAGATAGCAGAAATGAGCCGAGTACCATACGCTTCCGCAGTTGGCTCAATCATGTACGCTATGACTTGTACACGCCCTGATGTAGCCTTCGCCTTGAGCATGGTTAGCAGATATCAAGGGAATCCTGGCAAAGCACATTGGATTGCGGTGAAGAACATCCTTAAGTACCTTTGGAGGACGAATGAATGGTTCTTAGTTCTCGGAGGGAGTGATGACTTGAAGGTGCGAGGGTATAGTGACGCCAGTTTTCAGACCGACAGGGACAATTAGCGTTCGCAGTCGGGCTGGGTCTTTACCCTAAATGGAGGAGCAGTGACATGGAAGAGTTCCAAGCAGGAAACCGTAGCTGATTCAACGTGCGAATCAGAGTACATTGCAGCGAGCGAAGCGTCGAAGGAGGCAATATGGCTAAAGAACTTCATCGGTGATCTTGGAGTTGTACCTGCCATAAAAGAGCCAATGGAGATTTTCTGTGATAACGAAGGCGCAGTTGCCTTGACCAAGGAACCGAGGGATCATGGTAGATCAAGACATATCGACAGAAAATATCACTTCATCAGACAGCGTGTAGAAGAAGGACAACTCGTAGTGAAGAGGATATCATCAGAAGATAACCCAGCAGATCCGCTTACGAAGGGACTGAGTAGGGTTAAGCACTTGCAACATGCTAGGAGTATTGGGCTGAAGGATGATATTAGCATAGATTAGATAGTATTAGAAACGTGTAATAGATAAATGTAATTGACATTTGATGATTAAATAAAGGAGTTTTATTTATGAGTAATGTTACTATCTTATGTTAATTGTTTAGCTATTGTTTCATTTTGCATGTTTTGACTTCCAGAATAATTAAGATTATTAAGAATAATAGAAATTGTTCAAATGGTCCACAATCGTTCATATGTTAGGAGTAGATATGAATGAAGATTGTCATGAATTGGTGTGTAGAATGTCTAAATGGTATTAGACATAGCAAAGGGTTGCTGCAACGTTCATGAGTGCTTATGAACTAGTTTTGAGCATTGGAACAAACCCGCGCTTGTTGGAATCACCTTATGGAATATGATATAAAGGGTGATCACAAGACGATAATATCATATGGACTTAAAACCTAGATATATGATTTGTTATTTGTTAATTGATTGTACATTGATAATACGAAAACGCATCAGTAACTCGAGTTATAAAACGTATTGTTGTGTATAGTTGGTTAATAAATAAGTAAATGCATATAAGTCAAAGTTTATCTGTAACTTTTATCTAAGAAGGTAAAAGCGATATCCCGGCCGCTCGATGATTTGATTTGACTTATGTGTCGGGCCCGGTCAGAACTGAATTGATGTGTTCGATTAAGTTCTATGTCAAATATATCAGAGATCGAGAAACCTAAGTGCTTGACTCACCATTCCATAGGATTGTCAGCATGATATCTAACAGAGGACTGTACGATCCCTTATCTAAAGGACAAGATTGATTAGATCAGAGTTTGACAGCGTCTTTGAGAGCTACGATTGCAAACCGAATTGTACTTGTGTATATAGTTACTAGACTTCTCCAAGTGGGAGACTGTTGGAATAGTGTCTAAGGCTGCAACTATATTAGGCAAGTATTTGACCCGGTTGTGCATGGTCCTTTTGGGTTGCCTTCATCATAGCAACTTGATAGGATGATTTATTACGAGAGAGTAAATATTATTAATATATTATGAGAATAATATAATGAATAATATATTGTTATTTGATTAATATAAGTCATAGAATTAATTAGAATTAATTTGGTGACTTAAAGAGATTAATTAAATAAAGGGGTATAAACTGTCAATTGTTTGATAGTTAAGCTTTAGACTGTAAATCCTTATGGATATGCTAGGGACGGATTCTAGAAGCTAGGATAGCTTCAAAATCGTCTAAGGCTTATCTATGGAAAGGATTTGGATAGCCTTAAGAGAAGATTATCCAATTAGGGTTTAGGTTGTAACCCTTAAGGAGTCTACTAGTATAAATAGACCCCATAGCTAAGGGAAATCGGTACTTCTCCAAAAGCAAGAGAACCCTGGCCGATTTCCTCCCCTCTCCTCTCTCCTAAATTATCTTCCTTGCTATTGGTGTTTGTAAGCCATTAGAGGAGTGACATTTGTGACTCTAGAAGCTCCAAGACCTCAAGATCAACAAGGAACTCAAAGGTATGGTTCTAGATCTATTTCAATGTTGTTATTTAACCTAATTAGTCATTAGAAGTCTTGGATTCAAAGCATGTTTATTAGAAAGCCTAGATCCAAGCATTAGGGTTTTGCATGCGCACATAGGAAAGTTCTTATGGCTAAAACCCATCAATTATACGGCCCCAAACTAGCGAGACGTACCAAGTCCCTCCCAGGCATGCTACAGTTACTGCACCCTAAGTAACCTTCTCCAATAGAGCCCATCCCTTAACTACCCATCCAAAATCCAAGGTATGCAGATGGCATATAACTCGATCACAATCAACCGCACAAAAATAAAATACTCATACCGATAATGATGCAGAACCATAACAATATAATCATGCACAAACAAAGAACCAAAACAGAAAGCGCATACCTGCAACATCCGGTGCTGACCGCGCCTCTAAGGTAGTCATCTGAAGAGCTCTGCCTCCTACCGCAGGCACCTCTGCACGGCCCTGTCGGCCGTTTGTGATCCTTAAAGTTGCATGGGCAGGTGCCATCACCCGTCCTGCTGAAAACAAACTGGGGCACTGGGCCTTCTTGTGGCCCCGCTGATGGCAATGAAAACATAACAAGTCTGATCCTTGCGTGGTGGTAACAATACAATCCCTGCTGAAATGACCAGTCCGACCGCACTTGAAACAGCCAGACTCACCACCGCTACCACTCCTGCACGCGCCCCATGTGCCCTGCCACACTTCCCGCACCGACTGCGGTCCTGATAATCCCTCGATCTCGAATCCGATCCTTTGGGCCTTTTGCCCGAACTCGCGGCTACCTGAACCTCATCCGGCTTCCTCTTCCGGATCTGCTCCAAATCAATTTCCCTCTCCCTGGCCCGAGAAATCATATCTTCTAGCGTCTTACAACCGGACCTGCTCACAAACTCCCTGATGTCAGCCCTCAGCATCTCGTGATATCGGGCCTTCTTCATCTGCTCATCCGCGACATACTGCGGAACAAGAAGGGCCCTCTCCCTGAACTTGGAGGTGATCTCCGCCACAGTCTTAGTGGTCTGCGTCAAATCCTGAAACTCCCGTGCCAACTGCTGCACCTCAATAATCGGCGAAAACTCCGCCCTGAACCTGGCTGAGAAATCGCTCCAAGTCATCGCGTCCACCGCGGCATCATCCCCCAAAGCATGACTAATCTCCTCCCACCAATCCCTCGCTCTGTCCTTCAGAAGACAGGAAGCGAGTCTGACCTTGTCCCCCTCAGGGCACCGGCTCGTACGGAATGCGTTGGCAACATCATCCAACCATCTACTGCTAGCGATGGGGTCCCTAGCCCCATGATAATTTGGTCCCCCGCAAGCCCTAAACTCCCGAAATGTCAAGGTGGGCACTCCCATCAGAGCCATCATCTCAGTATGGAAGGCTCCCAGCCTCTCATCCAAAATCTCCAATATACCCTCCTTGACCGTGCCAAAGATCACAGGAGTCTGATTCAAAATACTGCGCGTAACCTCGGCAGATATCAACTCCCTCATTCGCTCCTCGAGCTACTCGACCCATGAACCCGAGCCTGATCCCTCTCCGGCACCTAATCCGTCCGCTGGTCTCTCTCGCAACGTCACCATGCTGAAAATATACCACAACCACTATCAGAATACTCATCACTGATGCGAGACCAAACACACCCTACCAGGTTCCCAGTCTTGTCTCGGCCTTTCCTGAATCGAGTACGGATCATCTGCTTTCAGTAGTACGGGCCCATACTACCTTCCAAATCTATCCGTACTTTCCTCAGGAATTGCTTTGACTCCACCAGGTCCCTTATCCACTAATACTGCTCCCAGCACTATCTCATCCTAGTCTTACCCTAGGGAAACCTCTGACTCAACTCAAACCAGTCCTCAGCTGCTGAAGGTCTCCTTGTGATGCCAATTAGCCATTACCTAGATACCATCACATGCGACGAGGCTCAGATAATCCTTCAAGTAAAAGACTCGTCCCTACAACGGTTGGACTCAAACAAGAGTTGCACAATAGGACCAAATCCAGCACTCTGAGATTATTCAATCCTGATCGCATGTGACATGTCGTATCCACCTAATAGCTAACTCCCATCACTTAGAATCCCATAATGCACAAAGCAAGCAGCATTCAGACAAGGGAAAATCTAACCATAACATACTCAAGCAATCATATCCACAAAGCAAGAAACTGAACTAGCATGCAACACAAGCTCATAGACTCACACAAACTCATAAACCCAGGCATAACCTAAACAGGCTATCCTACTGTCTAATCAGCACTACTATGCAGCTCAAAAGCACAAATAACAGGCACATAAGGCATCATCCCTAGATCCTTAGTCCTATTCTAGCATGTTGTTCTATCAACTGATAATCATAACATAAGCTTGTATGGGTATTTTGGGGTACTTACTTGAGCTCGGCTGATTGCATGAACCACACCCCTTTTCTCTTTTCAAAGTTCTTTTTCTTTCTGAATTCTTTTTGCTTTTCTAAAACTATTTTTTGTTCTCAAAATTCTTTTTACAAAACTGTCTTTTCATTTCTGAAAACTTTTTTTTTATCCGACCCCTCAATTTGAGTTCAGGCACACCCGAGAGTATGCCCGAATCCCTCAAACCAAGGCTCTGATACCAACTTGTAACGACCCAAAATTCAAGGCTAAAAAAATTTCTTTTAATAAAACATGACTTTAAGCAAATTCATCAATTCAAAACATAAACCGAGTACTAGTTTCCAAAATACATATTCGTTATCAGAGTAAACATTCCTAGGCTGTCTAATCTATGGTGTGTGACATGCGATCACCCCGAGCTCTTCCCTCCGCTACCGGAAGTACCTGAAACCAAAACTGAAAACCGTAAGCACGAAGCCTAATGAGTTCCCCACCCTACCACATACCATACATAACCACATACTGCGCATACTAGGCCATGCCCGCTATTCTGGGCCTCGCCCCCTACCTCGGGCCTCGCCCGCTACAACGGCCCCGCCGCTCCAGGCCCCGCCTGGCTTCGAGCCCCACTCGGATAAAGATCTGTTTCACTTAGGCCTCGCCTGTCACAAGGCCTCGCCCACTAACATATAATAGCACATAAACATATCACATCACATCACATAAGCTAACACACATACTAACGGATCTTGTCCTAAGGCCTCGCCTATCTCTGGGCCCTGCCCTTGTCCTGCTGCTGATAAGTCATGGAACCCCGTCCATACTCCTATTGATAGTGAGGTACGGGCCCTCCCCACCCTCACTCCTTCCCTAACTTGGGCCTCGCCCCTGATCTGCTGCTACTGAGATGTGGAATACCATCCACACTCTGCTATTGGTGAGATACGGGACCTCGCCCACACTCACCTCCCTACCAGGCACATACAAGTATCACACAGACAACAAGTATAAACTATTACATAAACCATTCCTTGGGCACCCGCCCTCTGTCATTGGACCTCGTCCCAAATATCATACTAGCATACTGTGCCTAGGGCTAACCCCCGGGTCTTCTACTCATAACTACATGGGCCGACATTGTGGCCGTAGACCCATTCATAAAAAAAGGGGAAACTCACCTGCACTGGCTGAACTTGCTGATGATCCCACTAGCCGCTGCCCGGCAACTCTCTTCACTCCGGCTCCACACGCTCCCCGAGCTATCGATAACAATGCAACACTGAGTCTAACTGACCCCCGAAAGACCACCAAGTCAACTCTGGTCAAAGTCAAAGTCCTGGTCAAAGTCAACCTTCCAGGTCAACCCTACACGCCGAGTCACCCTACTGACTCGCCGAGTTCATAAGTTCAGAGTCCTTCCACTCGCGACTCTACTCGCCGAGTCAATCCATGACTCGCCGAGTCTACCGATTTCCGAGTCCTGGCCTGTCCAACTCACCAAGTCTCTAATCGACTCACTGATTCGAGTCTAAACTCGAACGGTTTGGGGTTTCGCGACCTGACTCGCCGAGTCCAAGAACAGACTCGCCGAGTCCAAGACAACCTACAACAGAGTCGCCGAGTTGTTCTTCCAACTCGCCGAGTTCCTGCCCATCTTCATCTGACTCGACGAGCTGTTCATCCCACTCGTCGAGTTCCTCCAAATCTTCATGCTACTCGTCGAGTCCATTCAGATCTCCATACATCCAGACGACTTTTGACTCATGCATGGACTCCAAACTGTAGATCTACCCTTCCCAAGCCTATTCCTCGCGTAAAGTTGCAAACTTTACGTGTAGAGAAGGAGATCTAGGCAAAATACACCATAAACTAGGGTTTAATGCAAAGAGGCTCCATAAACAACTCAAGGACTGAAACTTTATGCTTTCCAAGACCAAAATACACTTAGATCTGAAGTAGCAACTCCAGATCCGGCTTCTAACTCAAATGGATAACTATCCATGGCTTAAAAAGCCCTAAATCTCACAACCAAAGAAGATCTAAAGGAAAGAAATGACTTATTACCTTCAATAACTCAGAAAGGCTCCACAAACTCCAGATCTGAAGCCAATCCTTGAAGCTTCACTGATTCCCCTCTTTCTTCTTCCTTCAAATCACCCAAAAATGGCTTGGAAGCTTGAATGCACAACAATAGAGGCTTAGGGTTCGTATTATGGGTGAGAGAGGCAGTAAAGGAACCCTAGGGGAGAGAATGAGGCGTTTAAATAGGCTCTAAGTCCCAAATTTAGGGTTTTCCTCGCACAGACCAGACTCGCCGAGTCCACTTGGTCGACTCGCCGAGTTGGTCACTTACTCCTCGACCCGGATCCCGCTCGAACTCGCCGAGTCCCTCCTTGGACTCGCCGAGTCGCCCCTAAAAATTTGGGTTTTCTTTCCTTTCTTGGCCTTCCAGATTTTGGGTGTTACAACATTTTTATACATAGTTTTAAAACCTGTATAGCATGCTCAATCAACACATTTTCCACATACCAGATGAGGCACACACACATAACACGTATTTCATAGAGAAATAATTAGATCTATAAGATAGAAGAAAGTGAATATACATTCACACACATAACAACAAAATATATACACATAACACATATTTTATATAAAATACTTCATAATTCTGCGTTAGAAGAAAGTAACCACACACTCACTTGATCAGAAGATGATCGGACAACACTACGGCTTATAGAAGTAGTATTCTTTGGCAGATTTGGAAGATCTTCACAAAAACTGGACTCCTCGCGGTCAGAGCTTCGGCTCGGGAATCTTACTTCTCGGGATCTTCGGGACCTCGGGACTTGCTTCGGGGCTCGGGAATGATACCGGGGCTTCGGGATAATTCTTGCACGAAAAACGATGCAAAAACGCGAGAAAAAGGGAAGAAATGAGCAAACAACTTGGTTGCCCTCGACCTCCTTTTATAGGGGTTGGAACTTCAAATTACGCTGGGCGTAATCTGAAATTACCCTGGGCGTAACGACGATAAGGTCGCTGACTCCCCCAAGGATAATATCGGTTAATATAAATTTAAATTAAATATCGAAAATATTTAATAAACTTCAAAAATTCATATCTTCCTCATACAAACTCCGTTTTCGACGTTCTTTATATCCCCGCGTAGGTAAGACTACGCTCTACAACTTTCGTTTAGACTCCGTCGGCTAATTTTGATTTTATTTTTATTATTTATTTTTAGTAGGCCGGGACAAGAAAACTCCGTTATAAAATCATAACTTATTCATCCGACGTCCGTTTTCGCCTATCTTTTTATCGTTTTACTCCTATTAACGAGACCTTCTATTCTCATTTAGATTGTTTCGGCTAAAAACCCCTCGATCTCAAATCGAGTATTCGGGCTGCATACTGCTAAGTCGAAACTTCGAAAAATCATAACTTCCTCATACGAAGTCAGATTTGGGCGTTCTTTTTATGCACGCTCTCGGTTTAACGAACTCTACGAATTTCATTTAGATCACTAAGGCTAAATATCGCTCTAACGTAAATTTCACTTTTTACGTCATTAAGTGTTGCCGGTTCTGTCGCGAAACTTCGACAGGTCATAACTTCTTCGTTATAACTCGAATTTTGGCATTCTTTATATCTTCGAAATCCTTGTTTCGACCACTACATCTTTATGCAAAGATATCGGGCTTATCTCACACTTCAATTTTGACGCTTAGTTTTATCATTTATTAATTATATCTTTATAATTAAGTAATAAGCACACAAATACACATAATTCACATAATACTCAAATATTTCATCATTAATACTCCAAAAAGAGTTACAAGGGTTAACCTAAACTATTACATCAATGATAATGCCTAGCCTGGAAACCCGGGCATTACAATTCTCTCCCCCTTAGGATGATTCCGTCTCCGGAATCACACATCAACAAACAAATGCGGATAGCGACTCAACATGTCACTCTCCGTTTCCCAAGTGAGATTTGGCCCATTCGAATGTTTCCAACGAACAAGCACTAATTCGACCATCTTGCGTCGCAACTTCTTAGTCTTTCGGTCAACGATTGCCTCTGGTTCTTCAATTAACCTCTTGTTTTCATCAATTCTCAATTCAGAAATTGGAATTATATCAGGAACTTCTCCCGTGAACTTCCTCAAATAACACACATGAAAAGTGTTGTGAATTCCATTCAGTTCTTCGGGTAATTCGAGCTTGTAAGCTTGGTTCCCAACCCTCTGAAGAACTTTAAATGGTCCAATAAACCTTGGACTCAACTTTCCCCTTTTACCAAATCTTATAAGTCCCTTCCACGGCGAGAATTTAAGCAAAACTGAATCTCCAACTTCGAAGGTCATTGGCCTTCGCTTCTTGTCAGCATAGCTCTTTTGACGATCTTGAGCTGCTAACATTCTTTCTCTAATTATTTTCGACTTTTCAGCGGTTTGATGGACCATCTCGGGACCCATAAACTGCTTTTCCCCAGCCTCAAGCCAACAAGACGGCGTACGACACTTCTGTCCGTACAAAGCTTGATAAGGTTCCATCTTTATGCTCGAGTGGAAACTATTATTGTAGGAAAATTCTACCAAAGATAAATGTTCATCCCAGTTACCTAGGAATTCCAGGGTACATGCTCTCAGCATATCTTCAACTGTTTGTATTGTTCTTTCACTCTGACCATCAGTCTGCGGATGGTAAGTTGTACTTAAACATAACTTGGTACCCATTTCCTCTTGTAGACTTTTTCAAAACCTTGAGGTGAAACGGCTGTCACGATCTGACACAATCGTTAACGGGATACCGTGAAACCTCACAATTTCCTTCACGTAAGAATTCACAAGCTTTTCCACAGACCATTTCTCATTGGCTGCTATGAAATGCGCACTCTTAGTGAATCGATCAACAACCACCCAAATCATGGTGTGACCATTTTTCGTTCTGGGTAGTTTAGTGACAAAATCCATCGCAATGTCTTCCCATTTACCCATAGGCACAGGTAAAGGTTCTAAACTCCCATATGGTTTCTGATGTTGTGTCTTGAATCTCGCACAAGTCACACACTCGGCCACATACTTTGCAACATCAAGCTTCATCGTCGGCCACCAGTAGTAGGGTTTCAGGTCCCTATACATTTTAGTGCACTACTAGAAAAACAGCCTTTTACGACGCGTAATCAATGACACGCGCTGATAGAGAACACGCATTTGAGCATGCCCTAAAAATTGATGTCAATTTTCCAAAATATGAAGAATTGAGGACACGCATTTATGTGTGCCCTACAATTGGTGTCCAACAAAAAAAATTAAAAACACGGAGGGCACCTACAATAAAAAAGTGCGACGTGTAGAACTGTCGTTTTATAATTTTTTTTTCAACATGCGTTCTTCAATTTTTTAATTGCAAGCGGGGAATGAAATACGCAAAAATTGAAAACTCCACCCGATACTCTCCTCCTCCTTCTCGTATGTTGTGAAATACTCTTCAATAAAAAGAAACCCTAAAAGCATTGTGTGGGTTCCTAATATGCGATTTTTAGTTGTGAAGTTCCTAAAATCATATTTTTGACTTCGATATGCGATTTTTCTGAAGTCGTATTTGGTGTGTAGAAGATCGACATTTTCATATTTTTGAAGTTCTTAAAATCCTCTTCGGTTAAACGAAACCCTAAAACCCCGCCTGATACCCACCTCCACTACCTCCAAACCACATCGAATCTTCAGGCCTTGCACGCCGACGATCTACAGGCAGTAGAGATTGTCGTTCAATGCGGCGAGTGAATCAGGAGAGAGAGGTCCTTGCTGTTAATGGCTGGTTTCCAATTGCAAATGACTTGGAAAACGACTTTGTTGTTGAAGAAACGAAAGAACGGTCCTCCATTAGGGTTCAAAAATCTCGATAATATCTGCTACCTCAATACCGTTCTCCAGTGCGTAACCTATACTCCTCTCCTTGCCAATTTCTATCTTCGACTTCAACACTCCTAAAACTGTATGTGTTCTTCTTCTACTTACTCACATACGCACACACATACGCTAGCGTAAGTTCAAATTCTTGTTGAGTTCCTGGCGCAATAGGAAAGACGGAAGTATATCAGGAATGGAGGAGGTGATGGCGACAGTAAGTTCAAATTCTTGTTCAGTGACTGTAAAATTGAAGATCTGACTTGCTGCAATGTTCTTGACAGGAGGCTAAAGTTCTTGTTGATACAAGGTTACTCAAGGTTAAAAACAGAATGTTTAGGGGTCCTTTTCCAAAAATTAGCAATTGTAAGTTCAAATTCGTACATATTTCCTTGAGTTCTCCTTTGAAAACAATCATTTTATATTTTTCTATATATCTTTTTTGGTTCTGAATGTGATCGATGTTCCCTAGTTTGTGCAGTAACTGTAAGTTCAAGGAATATGTATATGTCTGAAACCCTAAATATTATATATAAATTAAGAATTCAGATAAGTGCCTTTGACAAATATTATATATAAATTTGGAATTGAGGAATAAATTTCCACTTTGTGATTATTATTTATTCGTTTATTGACAGAGTATAGAGAAGAAGGGTGATGAGGATAAAACTTGACATATCTTCTGGGATATTACACCTTTCTGCCAATTCTCTTACACTTACACCCAAGTCTATTAGTAAAACATGTCTGGATGATATAGCTCTTCTCAAGAGGGGTATATGAGTTTCAAAGGGCATGTTAGGAACTCTCAAAAGGACACTCTTTTGTGCGATTTCATGAATGGAATAGATTGGGCAAGTCCTGAATCCTATATGTCATCATTATCTTGTGGTGAAAGGGTAAAAAAGACAAAATTCACTCAATCTAGCTTTCAAGATAAGAAGCAGCCAAGAAGAAGAAGCCACTCAGCTCCACCATCTTACAGAAGGAAGATAAATTTTTTGGCTTTAAACAGTCAAATGAGTGTTAAATCAGGGAACTCCCAATTTGAGACACTTCATAATGCCCCTTTACAATATCTTTTCTAAACTTAATCTCTATATGACATGATATGGAAAGCTAACTGTTATGAATTATGATTTTACCGTGCAGAAGCTAGTGATCTGAGACATGTACAAAAATCATCAGGTGCAGATCATTTGCTTCTGGAGGAGGGTGAGGGTCCCACTAAGGCTAGGTAAAATCATAAAATATTGTGTATATGGTGGATTGAATATGCATATTTGGTTTCATGCAGTTGTTTTTCTTTTCCTTTCTAGACATGATAAGAAGAAAGTTATTGATAAAGTTGAGATTTCAGATTATGAAGAGGAGGCTCAGGCTGCGCATTGCTTTGATGTATTCAATACAGATTCAGGTATCTCTCTTGTTAATTTTCGGAATATTTATGAAGAGAAAACATGGTGATTATTAAAATCTTAGACTATTAATCTCCTTCTTCAGACTTGACCTCAAGGGACAATGAAGGTGCATTAGAGTTCAATGTCCTTTAAGAAGTAATCAAATTCACCAACTTGAATTTCTTAAAACTTTGCATTTCTTTTTTTTAATAATTTTTGAAGGCTTTCCTTTTGTTTTGTTGCACAGGAATCTAAATTTTCTACACAATTATCCATCTGTTGCTACACTCATTGCAGTACACTGGATTTTGAACATCATTGATATAAAAAAACTTGGTAGGGTTATATTTGGTTTAGCTCTAAAGGTAAGTTTCTTAAAATTTATTCTTTTACTTAAACTGTTTGGTTATTTATGGGTGATTGACTTGATTGTAGTTGTATGCAGATACTACAAGTAAGTAATATTACAATTGCCCAACTTGATGTAAGGTCCCAAAATCAACACAGTTGATTAATTTGTTATAAACTTATAATAATAAAAAGAGTATCTTAATCTAATTTCGTTTGATATCTGGTGTTGGAAGCCTCACAAATCTTTCAAAATTCCCTTCTTCTACCCTTCAAACCCTTGGTGCTGAACAAATAAAAAAGTTTTCCCATCAATCATAAGATGTTTCTTTTTGATTTATTTATTTATTTTTGTAGTTTCTTTAGTATTTTTGGTTATTTGATAAAATATTGAAATGTTTTTTATTTTGTGAAAGAATTTAGTGATGAACCCGTTAACAAGACGAGAAGCCGACAGTTGTTTTCATTCATTGTTGAGGAGCAACAATGGAGGACAAAGGAAAAGGAAACCAGAGATGGAATTCCTCCATGTTGATGATGTTGATTGCAATTGAATTTTTAGAGTTTCAATCATTCAATTTCTTACAATCTGTTCAAATCAGAGCAAACTCGTATGATATTTGATATCTGTTTGTGTGTCTGATTTGATTGGTGTTGTATGTCATTATTTTTAAATAGGTTTGAAGAATCCATTGACCTTAATGAGTTATGTAACTCCTGTAATGGCTCTATTAACAGCTTTGCTATCTCTTATTTTGAATCCTTGGGATGAATTTAGAAGTAGCAGCTATTTTGACACTTCAAGACATATCATCAGGAGTTGCTTCCTCCTGCTTTTTGGGGGGATGCTTGCCTTTTTTATGGTAATATATTAATATGATATATTTCCTTTATTCTTAAAGAAAAAAATCAAGAACATCTGATCTGTAACGATTTATTAATTTGCAGGTATTAACAGAGTACATCCTTGTTTCAGTAATAAGTGCAGTAACAATGAAAGAGTAAATGTCTCTGCTTCTAACTTAAATCCTTCAGGTAAATTTAAAGAAAGTTGAATTTAATGCTTTTCAATGGAAAGATATTCCGAGCAAAATGTCTAGAGACTACCCTGCAGCTAGCCAAAAGTATGGCCAAAAAGAGGAAAATATGCTAATTTTTGGTTTTTTATAATCATTAGATGGCGATAATGGAAGGTTTTTCCTAAACTCTTTTGTTTTGTTTTTCTAGTTCTTGGAATGTACAGCTGGAATTGGTTCGACTTATTTCTTCTTTCAAACCTCTTTTAGCCATTACTAAGGTTACAAACATAATCAGTATGATCATTAAGAGCCCTCTTCTTTCCCCACTGCCTTCTCAGGTCTGATTATAAAAAATGACCATCTTACCCTTCTATCTAGAAAAATGACCATTTTACCTTTTTGAATTCAAATTTTAGAATTTAACCATACTAGAAAGCATGCAACTTGCTGTGGGGAATGTTTTGGGAGCTGTTTTTGATGGTCAAAATGATGAGAATGGGAGTGCTTCTAATGCTCAACTTTCTTCTTGCAGAATTCTAGAAGGTTCTTTTTTTATACTTTTTTACTGTCTGTACACTCTCAGATCTTTTAACACACCATTTACTATGAACTTCAGGTCTACTTCAACAACTTCTTTCTTTAAAATGGAGTGAACCTGAATTAGTTGAAGTTCTTGGGCACTATTTAGAGGCACTAGTACCCTTCTTGAAGTATTATCCAGATGATGTTGTAAGTGTAATCAAGAAACTCATTTAGCTCCTAACCTCATTGCCAATATCTGTCAAGGTGTGCTTTTCAACTTTTCTTTATACAAAATCCAGTTTGACATACTTTATTTAAATATTTGCTTATTTACCATGCCTTTTTTTTATACAGGATCCTGCAACTAGTAGTTCTAGACATGCAAGATTACATATTTGCACATCCTTTATACGGTTGGCCAAAACTACTGACACCCATCTTTTACCCCACATGAAGGTAATTCATTAATTCAACTCCCCTGTCTCATAATATTTGTGACTATAATATTTGATATTTTTTATTTTGAATATTTTGATAATAGGGCATAGCAGACATGGTATCATATCTGCAAAAAGATCGTCAATTACTTCGTGGTGAACAGAATCTTTTTGGTGAATCATTTCTCCTTATCGCATACGCAGTTGGGTAAGTTACTTTTAACCTTTTACTTTATGGTAAACACAATCTTTTTGGTAATTTACTTTTAATCTTTTTGGTGAACGTTAATAATTATAACCCATGGAATGTAATATGTTCTACGCACCAATATTTTGCAGCTAATTATTTCCATAATCAGGTAAAGAAAAAGCTTTTATGTTCTATAAAAGTATTTTTTTTTTATAATTTTGTTAACTCTATATCATTTTTTATAGAAATTCTACTGTTGAATCGATGTTGAGATCAACAACAAATGTTGGATCATTTGAACATACACTCAGTACTCTATGATATGTTGACAGGTAATAACATCAACAACAATCAGTTTGTTTGTTTATTTGATCCAACCGAATAAAAGTTTTTGATGAGATTGGATTTGGGCGTTGTTGTGCATGCAACACGTTCTGGAAAACAGAGGATGATGGAGGAATGGGCAACTTGGGTGGTGATGCTAACACTCATCTTTATATCTCTTTCACCATTAATCTTATATGAGCCTTGTGTTGTCACCAGTCTTCTCAGTTTCAACTCAATAGTCTCTTCTATATTTTAAGTTGTATTAATTCACTCATGAATTTCGCTTCATCCTGACCCTATTTTTTGTTCTACTCATTACACTTATTAATTGTTTTAGGAAGATACGAAACGAGCATTAGATTCAACTTAAGCTTCAACTCCAACTCATTCAGAATCAGAACCTGTGCCTATTAATGAACATAACTACTCTTTCTCTTTGTTAAGGTATGTTACTACATGTGTATTAAATTTTAATATTTTATAATATAGATTGATGATGCTTGAAGCCTTTCTGAATACTAATGTGTTGTTGATTAAAACAGGTATCATGTGCAAACTGAAGCACAACAATAAGAAGTAGAAACAAGAAGGTGTTCCTTAATAGGAATGTTGTATTAGGTTATATAGTTAGGGAAAACCTCTTAATAAGAATGTACAATCGGATCCCATTAATACCGATGTATTACAATTTTTTAACATGATGTTATTTTATTTTTGTATGACATTAAATTGATGCAATGGATTCTATTTTTTGTATATGATATTTTATTTTCTATTATGAAACATTAGATACAAATTTAATTTGAAAATAAGTAAATCTATTAAAAATATTTTTTTTAAACATTTAAAATTATGATACGCAAAAATGTGTGTCATCTTCATTTATGACATGGCCTTTCTTGACAAGGGTTTTCTTGATACACATTGTGTGTCATTAACACGCGCGTCGTAAGGTTATGACACGCGAATGCGTGTCGTCTTCCTTTATGACAGGGCCTTCCTTGATACACATTGTGTGTCGTAAACGAGCGTCGTAATTGCGCGTCGTAAATGAGCGTCGTAAATGCGCATCGTCTATAGACGACGCGCAAAAGCGCGTTGTCTCTCTTTATGACAGGGCCTTCCTTGATACGCATTTGCGCGTCATCTGAGCCTTTTACGACGCGCAATGAGCGTCGTAAAAGGCTGTTTTTCTAGTAGTGGTGCTACCAGGATGAACCGAGTACATGGTTTTGTGAGCTTCTTCCATCAGAAGATCCCTAATTCCTCCTGACTTAGGTACCCAAATACGATCTTGGAATACCTTCAGTCCATGATCGTTTGTACCAAACACCAACGTTTTTCCCAAACGTTCTTCCTTTCGGTCATTCTTCTCTAAAGCTTCTTCTTGAGCTTTCTTTATGCTCTCCACAATTATTGAGACAACTTCTATTCTCAACGCTCTTGGCCTCTTCCTTTCAAGATTGACTTTCCGGCTGAGAGCAACATCAACAACATTATTTTTACCAGGATGGTAAAGTATCTTACAGTCGTAGTCCTTGAGTAACTCTAACCAGCGTCGTTGCCTCATATTTAACTCTTTCTGATTAAAGAGATATTGGAGACTCTCATGATCAGTGAAAAGTTTACACTTCGTGCCATAGAGGTAATGCCTCCATATTTTCAGAGCGAAAACTACCGCTGCCAACACCAAATCATGAGTCGGGTAATTCTTTTCATGCTCCTTCAGCTGTCGAGACGCATATGCTATCACCTTTTCTCTTTGGGTCAAAACACAACCCAATCCAACCCCAGACGCATCGCTATAAACAGCGAAGTCTTCAACTCCATCAGGTAAAGAAAGTATCGGTGCCTCGCATAGCTTCTTTTTTAGCTTCTCGAATGCTTCTTTATTCTTATCACTCCAAGCATAAGTAGCTCCTTTGTGGGTCAAAGCTGTTAATGGAGTAGCAATTGAAGAAAAGCCTTGGATAAACCTTCGGTAATATCCGGCTAATCCTAAAAAGCTTCGGATCTCTGTGGGACTTTTCGGTTGTTCCCACTTCATCACAGCTTCAATCTTTGCTGGATCAACCATTATCCCTTCTTGGTTGACCACGTGACCCAAGAATTGGACTTCTCGAATCCAAAAATCACATTTGGAGAACATCGCATACAGCTTCTTCTTCTTGCACTTATCACACCACTTTGCTTCTCCTCCTTTTCCTCCACCAAACTTTTTCGAATCAGATTTCAAAAATTTGCTTTTCTTACCGGAACCAGATGTTCCCTCAAACTTTCTCTTCTCACCAACCTCAACCTTGTTGGTAGTTCTCCCCTTAATCATGTTCTCAACAGATTTGGCAGCCCAGATAGCTGCCTCTAGAGTATGTGCCTGACGTACTGGCACCTCGTACTCCCATGGGAGTCCCTTTGCATACCGGTCCACTTTTGTCAACTCGTCTGGGACGATACGCAAGGCAAACTCCATCTTATCTGTAAAGTTATTAGTGTATTCATCAACTAACATGCTGCTTTTCGTCAATACTAAAAACTTATTCTCCAACTCCAACAGATTTTGAGCCGAGTAGAACTTGCGCTTGAACTGCACCAAGAACTTTGCCCATGTCAATTGCAGTGGCTCATTAGGGCTTAAAGTCTTCCCTAGATTGTTCCACCAACGAACGGCTCCACCTCGGAATTGACGCACTGCATAGATAGTTTGCAACTTGCCTCTGCAGCCACAAGTCATGAAGGCTAACTCCATTTCGGAGATCCAATCCATAACTCCAATCGGATCCTCCTTTCCATTGAAGGTCGATGGTTTGCAAGTTAGAAAGTCCTTGTACTTGCATCCCATTCCATTATTCCTTTCATCATGGTTGTTTTGCCTAACTATCGGTGGGTTGGCTTGACCAACAGACCCACTGAAGTTTCCACCTTCCGAGTGCCCTTCATTTAATTCGGGCTCTTCCACACGAACTGACAATTCTTCACGATTCTGTTGAAGCAACCACCTAGTTTCATCCATCTGATGATCCAACATTGTTTGAATCATCATTTGCACACCAGCCATGGTTATTGGCTCAGGTGCTGCTGCTACGACAGGTATTTGCTCAATCACTAGTGGTTGATTCATGTTTTCATCAGCATTTCCAACTCCACTTCTTGTTCTCACCATTTTTGATCTATACACTGAATAAGGTGAACTTAGATCCTCATTCACGATAGATATTTAAATCATCCTTATCACTCCGAAACGTTTACATGCTAGTTCTAATATCGTAGACGTACGCTTAGAATCTTACACACATAAAGTTTCTAGATCCGGTCGACAACAGACCATAGATCCGAACAAATAATATCATATATGGCAACATATAACATTTAGCACATAAACGCATTTTAGGCAACTTTCCTAAAATAAACTACTGTTCGTGTCTAAAATATCATAGACACACATCTCAAAATTTCACTTAGCATTCTAAGTTTAAGTCTAGAAATCCTACAAATTCCTAGTTCGCTTAAACTAATTCTCTGATACCAACTGTGACATCCCCAAAATCTCGGTCAGAAAAGACCGATTTTCATTTATGCTTTTAAAATAATTTCAGAGTAAATCCTTTTGATTTGAAAGAGTTGCGGAATTTGTTCCCAAAAACAAAACGTGATAAAATAATATTTACCAAAGCATTTCATAAAGAAATGTATTTTCATTATATAATCAAAACTCGGTATGTCATGTTCCGATATAGACGATAAAGCATAAACGATAACATTACAAGTCATTCAACAAATATATACATATACAGACTTGTAAACAAAACAACTTGATGATTCATCCATCTCATGCCCTTGCGCCACTTCCTGTAATACAAATAAACTGAGTGGGTCAGGCTTGGGAGCCTGGTGAGCATATAGGGTTTTCAACCCACAATAAATAATTATATTTAATTCTACCAACCAACAATAACCCAATTACCCATTCCTGTTATTCTCACTTTACATCCTTAAGACAACTAACATAAGGGACCTAGTCTAAGAATATTTCATCGGGGCGACAACACATGCTTCGGGGGTTCCTCAGCAATATAAGTCAAATAAGGCAACCATGAGGGGGATGGAATACAGCGAATGAACACCCAAGTTCATTAACACCTACAGGTTATGAGCCTGCTAGCGTTCCACTGAACTGTCTAGAAAAGTCCGTGGTCGTCATCTAAATTCCGCTAGATGACTGGATCAAAACAACATCGAGGCCTCTCATCTGTTTATTACACACCAACTGTCTACCCATGTTCTACCCAACATATTCTAGATAAAAATATACATTTTTTACATAGTTTTAAAACCTGTATAGCATGCTCAATCAATACATTTTCCACATAACAGATGAGGCACACACACATAACACGTATTTCATAGAGAAATAATTAGATCTATAAGATAGAAGAAAGTGAATATACATTCACACACATAACAACAAAATATATACACATAACACGTATTTTATATAAAATACTTCATAATTATGCGTTAGAAGAAAGTAACTACACACTCACTTGATCAGAAGACGATCGGACAGCACTACGACTTATAGAAGTAGTATTCTTCAGCAGATCTGGAAGATCTTCACAAAAACCGGACTCCTCGCGGGCAGAGCTTCGGCTCGAGAATCTTACTTCTCGGGATCTTCGGGACCTCGGGACTTGCTTCGGGGCTTGGGAATGATACTGGGGCTTCGGGATAATTCTTGCACGAAAAACGATGCAAAAACGCGAGAAAAAGGGAAGAAATGAGCAAACAACTCGGTTGCCCTCGACCTCCGTTTATATGGGATGGAACTTCAAATTACGCTGAGCGTAATCTGAAATTACATTGGGCGTAACGACGATAAGGTCGCTAACTCCCCCAAGGATAATATCGGTTAATATATATTTAAATTAAATATCGAAAATATTTAATAAACTTCAAAAATTCATATCTTCCTCATATGAACTCCGTTTTCGACGTTCTTTATATCCACGCGTAGGTGAAACTACGCTCTACAACTTTCGTTTAGACACCGTCGGCTAATTTTGAATTTATTTTTATTATTTCTTTTTAGTAGGCCGGGACAGGAAAACTCCGTTATAAAATCATAACTTATTCATCCGACGTCCGTTTTCGCCTATCTTTTTATCATTTTACTCCTATTAACGAGACCTTCAATTCTCATTTAGATTGTTTCGGCTAAAAACCGCTCAATCTCAAATCGAGTATTCGGGCTCCATACTGCTAAGTCGAAACTTCGAAAAATCATAACTTCCTCATATGAAGTCAGATTTGGGCGTTCTTTTTATGCACGCTCTCGGTTTAACGAACTCTACGAATTTCGTTTAGATCACTAAGGCTAAATATCGCTCTAACATAAATTTCACTTTTTACGTCATTCAGCGTTGCCGATCCTGTCGCGAAACTTCGACATGTCATAACTTCTTCGTTATAACTCGGATTTTGGCATTCTTTATATCTTCGGAATCCTTGTTTCGACCACTACATCTTTATGCAAAGATATCGGGCTTATCTCACACTTCAATTTTGATGCTTAGTTTTATCATTTATTAATTATATATTTATAATTAAGTAATAAGCACACAAATACACATAATTCACATAATACTCAAATATTTCATCATTAATACTCCAAAAAGAGTTACAAGGGTTAACCTAGACTATTACATCAATGATAATGCCTAGCCTGGAAACGCGGGCGTTACGAAATATCCTATAACAAAAAAGTTAAAAATATTAATTAAAAGAAATTAACAATCTAATAAAACAATATTTATTAATATATAAATAATATATATTAAAAGTAACATTTGTTAATATATAATAATTCAATAAAAATAAAAATAAGATATGTAGAAATGGTCCTTGTAGTTTGGTTGTAGAATTGGTCCATGAGGGTAAAATAGTCATTTTAAAAAAGTTAGCAGCCAAGTTATTAAAGTTAACAGAAGAGGGACCAAAACCACAACAAAACTTGTTAAAAAGGACTAAATCTACAACTTTTCAAAAGTTTGAACCTTAGCCACATAAAATGAGAAACCACAGTTGTTGGGTCAAAATATGGTTTATATTTTGTTTTTCTTGGCAATTATATTTTTCTGTAATATTTCTGGAGTTTATGGTTGAGTTTACGGCCGTAAACCCATTTACGACCCATGTTATCCGGCCCATGTTCTCCAAGTATAAATATAGGTGTTAGGGTGAGGAGTAGAGAATGATAAACCCTAAGGAGTTTACAGCCAGAGAGAAGAGAGTTTACGGTCAGAGAGCATATTGTGTGAGAGAACCTATTGTAAGGAATTTCATTAATATCATCAACACAATCAAGATTCTTAATATTCTTCTTCTCCTTCTCTTCTATTTGATCTGACATCGTCCGTTTGATTGGGATTCCGCACCATCAAACGGATCTGATTGATACACAGCCAAATTAGGGACTTACATTTGGTATCAAAGCATGGTTGTATCAGTCATTTTTGTCAGATTTGGGGCATTATTTGATCTTATTTTCGAAATATTCTTGCGTTGTGGAATAGATCTCTGAAAAATAAGGGGGGTTTGTTCTTCGTGTTTTTCATAAAAAAGGGTTTTTGTTCGAGTTTTGGAGCTTCAAAGTCGAAAAATCAGTGTTTTTAGTCTGAGTTTGCGGCCGGCGGCTAGGGTTTCGGAGTTCACAGCCGGAAACTGTTCACGGTCGCCGGAGGATTGCGGCCGGTGTTTGCGGTCCAAGGAGTTCACGACCTCGGTTTGCGGCCTCGGAGTCTATAGCCTCGTCCTCGCATAGCTCCTTGGCCTCGCAACTAGCTTCGCCCTCAGAGTCTACGACCTCGCAAGAAGCAGCCTCGCTCAGCATCCTCGTCCTCGCATAGCTCCTCGGCCTCGCAACTAGCTTCGCTTCGCATTTAAAAAATAGGAAAGGAGTTTGGGGGCTGCCGAGAATCGAACTCAAGACCTCCCATTCATCAACCAGCGCCTTAACCAACTCCTCTAACATCACCTTTGTTCTTTCCTCCGCATTCTTTACTCAAAAACACTCCTTTTCGGTTCCAAGTTTCGCAAAATTGCCATTTTTAGCCCAAAAATTAAATTTCTTTTATTTTTAAATTCCTTTTTCATCAAAAAAAATAATAATAGTAATAATAATAAATTAAATTAAAATTAATAAATAAAATTATATTTTAATTTTTGACTTTTATTTTTTAACTTTTGACCTTAAATTTTGACTTTGACTTCCAAGTTTGACCTTTAAATTTAAACTTTAACTTTTTCGTTTAACTTTTAAATTTTCAAATTTAGCTTTTCGGTTTGACTTTTAAGTTTGACTTTTTCAAGTTTGACTTTTGAGTTTCATTTTTAAATTTGACTTTTAAGGTTGACTTTTGAGGTTTATAATCAAAGGGTTTGACTTTTAAGTTTTATTTTAGCTTCTAGTTGTGCTTTTAATTGATTTCAAGGTCTACGAGGGAGTTGAAAACATGAAAGAGAGTCGTCAGGATATGTTAAGACAAAATTTCAACATTTTCAATTATATCCCTGGAGAAACCCTCGAAACTCAGTTGCAGCGATTTATTACACCTACTACTGAGATGAATATAGTTGGGATCTTCATGTCCAAATCTAAGATAAAAAAAAAGCTATTGAATTCACTTCCGAAATCGTGGGATATGAACGTGGCTATCATCAAGAAGACAAAAGATTTCAATCATCTTAGTCTTGCTGATGTAATTGTAGAACTTGATGCTTTGAAGTTTAGAGAAACAATGAGTTCTGAAAACATTCCGTTCACTGAAGTTACATGTACTAAAGCTTGTGAAGCTACGATTAAATTTCTTCGGGAACAAATTGATTTATTTAAAAGAGAAGTTGAGGACCTGAGATATGAAGGATATCAACTCAGGAAAGGACAGAAACCCCTGAAGGCTGAATTAGAAGCAAAAACCAAGGACTTTAGGAAACTTCAGGAAGAGTATAGCAACAAGTGTGAAAATTATGACTATATTAAGAGACAACTTGCTGCTGTAACTGAAGAACTTGACGCTTTAAAAATTAAGTGTGGAAAAACAGACATTAGTTTCAAAAATTATATTGCGTCAAGTCAGACAGTCGAGTCCTTATATGAAACCGAATTAAAATTCAAAGAAAATCAAAGATAGGGTCTAGGGTATGATAGTGTTCCTCCTCCTTTCAATCATAACTACACATCCATCCCCATGACACAGAAAGAAATTGACAGGGAGGCACATCTTCAATATGGAAAACGAGATGGATTTGTGTCAGGAGGAGTTATTAATATTGAAGATACTAATGTTGCTACTTCTTGTGCAGGCAAAGTAACAGAGGATGAGAACAAGGAGAGTTCTTCTGAACAAATCAACATCTCCTTGAACTCTGAATTTTTTGCTTCGAACTCAACTACTTCTGATCAACTTGCCGTTGAGAAATACAGGCCACCAATTCCAATGAAACAGAGTGCCTGTTGCAAGTGTGCATGTGGGAACAACAAGAGACAAGGCAAGGATACGCCACCAGGGGCAGGAAGAGATAACTTCATAGTGAAGAAAAATACTTGTTTTCACTGTGGAACACCTGGACACATTGCCAGAAATTGTCCTAATCACGCATATGTTCCCTACTATGCATAAGGCTGGCAGAACGCGCCAAGAGGGAGATTTTTCAAAAGAAACCTCTCAAAGTCACGTTAAGACAATGCTGACTGGAATGCCATGAAGGCCAAGAATTCAACTCCTAAGGCCAAGAATCCTACTCCCAAGGTCAAGCATCCGAATCCCAAGGGAAAGAAGGAAATGTCGACCCAAAAGTCTAGTCCAAGAGATGCTCCTGTGAAGCCAAGACCGGTTAGGTTAAAGTCATCTCGACATCCGGCTTCAAGTTCCAAATCAAGTGCCGAGGCGCCCATCGGATCGAAAAAGAAATGGGTTAAACCCAACTACCAATGGGTACCAAAGGCTCGATCTCCTAAATCTCCTAATGATTCTAATATTTCTACATCTTCTGTTTGTGATAAACAGGACATGTCATGGGAGAAAGTATTGTGTGTTGATGACAATGGTCGACCCAGTTTCAAAATGGACTGGGTTCCAAAGACCAACTGATCCTGCTTTGTGTCGGAGCAGCTATGGAGGCATATCATCAGATTTCAGTTTGTTGATAGTGGTTGTTCCAGGCACATGATAGGAGACATCTCTCAACTGTACAACACTCAGAACATTGTTTAGGAGTATGTTTCCTTTGCGGGAAAGGAAGAAAAGAAGAGATCACTCATGGGGTTAGTGCTTAACGACATGAAGAAGTTTCGGATCTTTTCTGAGATTACGCATGCTGTTCTCAGACCTTCTGGATGCAAATTCAATCGGTGACTTACGGTTTGAGCTTTCTTCTCTATACTCCTGAGTTTTTCTTAAGCTGATTCGCATTAAAGACTAATTTTTGTTTTAGGATAGTTTAAATTTGCGCATTTACTTTCGTTTCTCTCCTATGCACAAATTTAGGGGGAGAAATAAAAACAAAACAAAAATTAGAAAATTAAAAAAAAAATCCAAAAACATTAGAAAATCAGAAAATCCAAAAGTATGGTGTTAATGGAATGTGCTTTCAGGAGATGTTTTGGGAAATGAAATTAGCAAGTGATAACGGGCAATCTGAATAGGCGTAACGTACCTAAGTTGAATCGTCTACGCTCTGTGCTCGATGCGCTGGTAGGCACGAAAAATTCTTAAATGGACTTGACTAGGGAAAGTTGAACCTAATGAATTTAAGGACTTGACAAACTTTGACCTAGTTAGATCCGTTTAACCTGATGTCACGACGCTCGGATAGGTTGAGTAGGGAGATATACATGGGAATCTACCGGTCACATTAAATAACCCGTATCTAGAACTGTGGATTCACTTTTCCTCGATGTGCGGATTCTGTCCTTAATTCCAGTTGGATGGGGCGACTGGTAAATTTCGATAAATTAGGTCTGTAGAATATCATTTTCTTTCTTTCCGTTTGTTAGCCATATGTTGTCTCTTTTGTGTGACTTCCAATCCGACCTGGTACAGAACATATGCAACTCTATTTCTCTGCAGGCTATATATATGAAATTCCTCTCATCTGTTAGCCATATACTGTCTCCTTTGTGTGACTTCCAATCTGACCTGGTACACAGCATATGCAACCTTCTACTTCTCAACACCTCTGAAACAATAAGTAATAGAATTCTGAATCTATCCTCTCTCTGAATGGTTGTCTGCTCACCTGGTGTAAGGAGTACTCTGGAAGTTTTTGATGGATGGGGCATATCAGGAAGCGGGAAACATGTTCTAATACACTTAAAATTGAACACATACAGATTGTCTTTAGATCTCGTTGCTCGATTTAGGTGGACAACAATATCCCTGATTGTAGTCAGTTAAATGGTCATAAGAAAATTTTATTTAATAATTAGGGCCAATCATGATAATAAAGTTACAGTTAGATATATGCATGTATCATGTCATTGGTAAATTGTCCAAAATTGTCACAAATTTTTCGTGTTTAAGTGGACCACAATATTGGCGATAGATCAGACGAAGATGTGAAGATAAGGGTACCGACAAGTGGAATAAGGCTGTCCAACAACTCTGATCCCAAATCACTCTTAAAGTTAGCTGTTTTTTTGTTTTTGTTAAGTTTATTCATAGTGTTCTTCTAATTTAAATATTAGGGGAGAATTTAAAAAAAATTAAAAATTAAAAATTTAAAAATTGTGTTATTTCTGTTTTTTTTCTTTTTCAGAAAATTTGAAAAATCCAAAAATATTTTGTTTTAATTTGTGTGCTAAGTTTTCTTTTAGTTCTGTTTTGTCTTGAAAAGTGATTTCAGGTATAGATAAGACTCGTGGAGACTGTGTCGAAGATTTCAGAGCCAAGGCTTTGTCCGTGAGCATCGAAGAATTCTCATTCGAAGGAGCAAGAAATGAAGATCATTCTTTCAACATTCAATCCTTCAACCCCAGAAGCAAGGTGAAGCTGAAATTGAAGATTATGTGACGGATTGCATTGAAGCCTTCTCAATCAGTCTGCTGCTATCTTTGTACCTGCTGAAGTGATCTAGAAGTTCAGTTCTCTCTGATGTTCTCTATGAAGATTCTCAAGCTAAAAGTGCCATCTTTCAAGAATCAGTACAAGAAGTCTCCTCACCCAATGTGCGTTCAGAGTCAAATCTTGAAGAAAAGTTCAAGTGCTCAAGATGAAGTCATTCATTGAAGATTCATCAAGTACATCTTGAAGTTGTGAAGAATTTGAAGATAAATGTTGATGCCAAGCTTCCAATGAAGATTAACAAGAAAAGCCAGCTACCTTTTAGGGGGAGCTTGTTGGGTCAATTAAGAAAAGAAAGTTATAAACCAAGGGGGAGATTGTTGGGTCAAAATATGGTTTATACTTTGCTTTTCTGGGCAATTATATTTTTCTGTAATATTTCTGGAGTTTACGGTTGAGTTTACGGCCATAAACCCATTTACGGCCCATATTCTCCAAGTATAAATATAGGTGTTAGGGTGAGGAGTAGAGAATGATGAACCCTAAGGAGTTTACGGCCAGAGAGAAGAGAGTTTACGGCCAGAGAGCATATTGTGTGAGAGAATCTATTGTAAGGAATTTCATTCATATCATCAATACAATCAAGATTCTTAATATTCTTCTTCTCCTTCTCTTCTATTTTATCTGACATCACCCGTTTGATTGGGATTCCGCACCATCAAACGGATCTGGTTGATACACAGGCAAATTAGGGACTTACAACAGTGACCATTTTTGCAGTTGTCTTTTAGTAATGTACTAGGTGTGAGACTGCGTATACTATACGTGTTGATTAGGAAAAGTTAAATATCAACATGTAAACATTGAATAATTTTTGAAGTACAACTTTAAAGTAAATTGACATATTCAACTAATGAACAAATATAATCAAAAGAATCAGTAATGAGAAAATCATCTTGAATATCAGTAATTGTCTCGCGATCATTTAAATCATCAACCTTTCATTCTCATATATTTAATAGCTATTTGAAAATGTTGTTGTTTTTTTAAATATCAGATGTTTGAACACTAAACCTTATTTTTTTCGTTAATCTTAGAACTTTGCATTTTGACCATATTTAGGAAGAACTTAATGAAGCATTCACAATGTCTTGTCTACTTCCGTTAAAAACTCATGTATTACTCGATTTGATTTTAATATATATATATATATATATATATATATATATATATATATATATATATATATATATATATATATATTGAAAGTTAAGGATTAAAGATTAAAATATTTTAAAACTATATATTTCCGTAGGATTTAACCGAAATAAAGAATTACTAGGTATTTAAAAAAATATTAATTAAAATAAAATAAAAAGGTAATAGCATAAATCAAAACTAACATGATGATAAAATCAAAATATATGTTGAAATGAAGTTAAGGGGTATGACGATTCTATTGACGTGAGAAGGGCTTAAAACCATCCATCGTACTGACGGAAAAGAGAAAGAAATGTAGTGTGTGTTTTCAAATAAAACATGTTTCCTTACACTATGATAATTATTAGTTTAATATATACAAAAACAAAGTTTTTTGTTTTATTAATTTTTAAAGATATATTTTTATCAAAAAACGATTTTAAATATATCAAAATTTATAATTTTTTATTCTCTATAAATAGACATCCATATTCACATAGTTTTAAGATAAAATAATTTGTTTTTATAGTTTTAGCTCTCTTTATTCATAAGTGATTCGTTAATCAATTATGAATAAAAAGTATGCTTAATTTTATACACTTTTATGTATCATTCATATTTGAATATAACATGTAATAAATGTTGTACTATTACATCAGCTCTCGTCACATATTATATTCAGATATGAATAAAACATGTATTAACTCTCATCACAAGTTATATTTATATATGAATAACACATATATCAGAATTTTTTTATAGTTCATTTGTTATTTATATATGAATAGATAGTTTGAATTTTCAAAAGACTTCGCTTTTTATTAACATACCGCATATTCATATATGAATAACAAATGAACATTAACAAAAAAACCTGATAACTGATTTATTCATATATGAATATAAAATATAACAAGAACAAATACATGTTTTATTCATATATGAATATAACATGTGACAAAAAATTTATTACGTATTATATTGATATATATGAATGATATTTAAAGTGTACAAAAAATTAAGCATATGTTTTATTCATAAATGAATAATGAATATATTATAATAAAAATTTGATGCATTTTTATTCAATTGTGAAATAAAGAGAGCCGAAACTATAAAAAATATCTTATCTTAGAATACATCATTATGGATGTTTATTTATAGAGAATAAAAAACTATTAATTTTGATATATTTAAAATAAATTTTCAATAAAAGTAACTTATTAAAAATTAAAAAAAAACAAAAAACTATGTTTTTATATATATTCAAGTAATTATTAGCATAGTTTAAGAAAACATATTTGTTTTGAAAACACACGTGTATCTCTTACCCATTTCTACTGGTACGCCCATGTGTTTTTGAAACGACCCAAAAATTTCAATTTTTATTATAACAAAACCATGAACCCAAGTATCACATAACAAAACCATACGTTGCGTGTTTCAAAAACCATGATAAAATACTGTATCACAACTGTATCCAAATATATCAAGAAACTGAATCAACTCCCAGGACAAAAACTGAAGCTGTGGTGTGTGCGATGCCATCATCCCGAGCTCTTCCCTTTGCTTGCGGAAGTACCTGAAACCAAAACCGAAACTGTAAGTACGAAGCTTAGTGAGCTCCCCCAAACTACCACATACCATACAATACATATAAAACACATACTGGGCCTTGCCGACTGCATCGGACCGAAGTCCGGAACTAGCTGCATCAGACCGAAGTCCGGAACTGACTGCATCGGACCGAAGTCCGGAACTGACTGGGACCTTGTCCCCTGCATCGGACCGATGTCCGGAACTGACTGATCATAGCATAGCATAACACATATCAACTAACACATATATTGCATACTGCATCGGACTGAAGTCCGGAACATATAACACACAAACATGCTTGAATCACATAGACATCAAACATACTGAACTACTGCTTCGGACTGAAGTCCGGAACTACTACTAACTAAACGGGCCGGCATTGTGGCCGTAGACCCGTTCCTACTGGAAGGAAACTTACCTCGTGAACTGGCTGCTGTGTGTATGGCTCTGGAAGCTAACTGATGCTGCTCCGGTATCTCCCCGGCTACAAATCCATAAACACACTCAATCAAATGCTAATCACTGCACTGGGGTAAAATGACTCTTTTACCCTTGGTCAAAGTCAACTCTCCCGGTCAAAGTCAACCCACAGTTGACCTGACTCGCCGAGTCGGGCCGCCAACTCGCCGAGTCTCTAGTCTCACTTCTCAACCCTACTCGTGGCTACTCGTTGAGTATGGCATCGACTTGACGAGTACCCTCTCGATTCAAGAACTCAGACAATCTGCATCCGACTCGCCGAGTCATATGAACAACTCGACGAGTTGTTCTTGAGCTAAGAAGATTGCCTTGGACTTGCCGAGTTGTATGAACAACTTGTCGAGTCCCTCCATCACTGAATCTGCCCTCCAACTCACTGAGTCCACTCTACTACTCACAGGCTCCCACTCGACATCACTCAAAAAGGGGAAAAAATCGGGACTCGCGACTTGACTCGCCGAGTCGTTCTTCCGACTCGTCGAGTCACATCCATGCAGCTACTCTAAACTCGATTCTGCTTGAATCCAGCGTCTAAAACTTGTAGATCTGGGCTTCCTTAGTTCGATTAGCACGTAAAGATTCTATCTATACGTGCCCATAAGCGTCCATGAAGATAATAAGGCTCAAAAAGCATAATAAAGGCTAGATCTAGGGTTCTCATGTAAAGCATCTTCAAAAAGGCAATAGATCCGGGCTCTACAACTCCTAAATGAACAGATCTAGGGGTATCTCGACCTATTAAGGCATCCATACAACTATAAGGTTTGGAAAATACATAAAACTAGCCCTAGAAGTGTTCTAATGGAGGTCTAAAGCATAAAACAGAAGGAATCCGAGAAATACCTCAATGAACTCTGATTTTGCCCTTGGATCTTTGCTCTACACCTCTTCTCTTTGTTCCTTTCTTCTTCTTCTTCTTCAAGCCTTCAAGAATCCACACAAAAACACTTAAATCAAACAAGGGATGGATTAGGGTTTCTCACAGCTCTCTGAGGGTGAAGGACGCGAGTTTGGGGGTCATAACATTGCTTAAATAGTGAGCAACCCGGGGATTTAGGGTTTCTTCCTGGCAGGCAGACTCGCCGAGTCCCGAATATGGACTCGCCTAGTCGCCGACTAACACGTGCTCGAAATCCCGCCCCTACTCGACGAGTCGGGCTATAGACTCGCTGAGTCCCTCTTGAAAACTTCTAAATAAATGCCACGGAAGCAGCATACCAGAGACGGGGCGTTACAATTCTCCCCCACTTGTCTCAGACTTCGTCCTCAAAGTCTGCTACGGCTGAATTTGCAAATAACTCCGGGTAGTGCTCTCTTATTTCCTCCTCAGCCTCCCACGTCCACTCAGACCCCTTCCGGTGCTGCCACTGCACCTTCACTAACTGAATTGCCTTGTTCCTCAAGGTCTTTGTCTTCCGGTCCAGAATCGCGACCGGCCTCTCAATATAATCCAGGCTGCTATCAACCTGAATATCCTCTAGGGGAACAACTGCTGACTCATCCACCAAACACTTCCTCAACTGAGACACATGGAAAGTGTTGTGGATATGGCTAAGCTCTACAGGAAGATCCAACCGATAAGCAACCCGACCCACTCGGGCCAAAACCCTGAAAGGACCAATGAACCTAGGGCCCAGCTTGCCCCTCTTCCGAAACCTGATGACACCCTTCCAGGGTAAGACCTTCAAAAGGACCATATCGCCTACGTGGAACTCCAAGTCTGAACGCCTCCTGTCGGCGTAGCTCTTCTGCCGACTCTGCGCAGTCTGCAGTCTACTATGGACCTGCTGAATCAACTCGGTCGTCTTGAGCACCACCTCTGTGCTCCCAACGACTCGCTGACCGACCTTGCCCCAACAAATCGGGGTCCTACACTTCCTCCCATAAAGCATCTCAAAAGGAGGTCGATCAATGCTCGCATAATAACTGTTGTTATATGAAAATTCCGCTAACGGAAGATACGTATCCCAACTGCCACCGAAGTCTAGAACACATGCCCTGAGCATGTCCTCGAGAGTCTGAATCATCCTCTCGCTCTGCCCATCCGTCTGAGGGTGGAAAGCGGTGCTGAAATGAAGACGAGTACCCATCTCGTCGTGAAACCGCTTCCAGAATCTGGATGTAAAACAGACATCTCAGTCTGACACCACCGATACCGGCACTCCATGACGTGCCACGATCTCACACACATAGATATCGACTAACTTTTCTGCCGATATACTCTCCTAGATCGAGATAAAATGAGCACTCTTCATCAACCGATCCATTACTACCCATATCGAATCTACTCCTCGTGCGGTCCTGTGAAGCTTGGTGAGAAAATCCATGGTGATGTCCTCCCATTTCCACACGGGAATGTCTAACGGCTGCATCTTGCCATGAGGCCTCTGGTGCTCCGCCTTGACCTTCCTGCAGGTCATGCATCTCTCAACATACCAAGTGACATCCCGCTTCATGCAGGGCCACCAATAATCGGGTCGAAGATCTCTATACATCTTCGTCGCCCCTGGATGGATAGAAAATCGAGACTTATGAGCCTCGTCCATTAACACCTGCCGTACCCCATCCCAGTACGGTACCCACACTCTCCCACGAAGTGTCAGCAATCCCCGACTGTCATAGTCAAATGAAGCTACTCGGCCCACTATCCTCTCACACTTGTGCCTCTCCTCCTAGAGGCCCTCAACCTAAGCCTCCCTGATCCGTTCCAACAACGGAGTAATCACTGTCATCCTCAAACACAAATCTCTGATAGGGGCTGACGATACCTTGCGGCTTAGGGCGTCGGCCACCACGTTGGCCTTCCCTGGATGGTAAAGGATCTCACAATCATAATCCTTCAGCACATCCAACCATCTCCTATGCCTCATGTTCAGACTCGGCTGATCCATAAGGTACCTCAAACTCTTGTGGTCCATGTAGATAGTACAACGGACCCCATAAAGATAATGTCTCCAAATCTTGAGGGCAAACACAACCGCCCCCAGCTCTAAATCATGGGTAGGATAATTAGCCTCGTGAGGCTTCAGCTGCCTCGAGGCGTAAGCTACCACATGGCCTCGCTGCATCAACACTGCTCCCATACCTGTGATTGAGGCATCACAGTAGACTACAAAGTCCTCTACTCCCTCTGGCAAGGTAAGGATCGGAGCCTCGCACAATCTCTGTCTGAGGGTCTCGAACGCTGCCTGCTGCTCAGGCCCCCAACGAAATACCACCGACTTCTTGGTCAGTCGGGTGAACGGCACTGCTATCTTGGAGAAATCCTGAATGAACCTCCAGTAATACCCTGCCAACCTTAGGAAGCTCCGAATCTCGGATGGAGACTTCGGGACCTCCCACTGCATCACGGCCTCTATCTTGGCCGGATCTACCAAAATACCCTTCTAGTTGACGAGATGACCAAGGAACTGCACCTCGCGCAACCAAAACTCGCACTTGGAGAACTTTGCGAAAATTCTCTCCCTCCTCAAAACTTCCAGCACCTCCCTCAGGTGCTCCTCGTGCTGCTCCTGCGTCATGGAATACACCAAGATGTCATCTATGAATACTATCACTGACCGATCCAGCATCGGCCTGCACACACGATTCATGAGATCCATGAACACGGATGGAGCATTGGTGAGCCCAAATGGCATCACCACAAACTCATAATGACCATACCTGGTCCTGAAAGCATTCTTCTGCACATCCTCATCTCTAACCCTCATCTGATGATACCCGGAGCGTAGATCGATCTTGGAGAACCAAGACGCTCCCTGAAGCTGATCAAATCAATTATCTATCCTCGGAAGTGGGTAACGGTTCATCACCGTTACCTTATTCGACTCCCGGTAATCTATACACATACGATGCGACCCATCCTTCTTCCTCACAAACAGGATCGGTGCTCCCCAAGGCGAACTGCTCTGGCGAATGAAACCCTTGTCTAGCAACTCCTGCAGCTGCGTAGACAACTCCTGCATCTCAGGGGGAGCTAGACGGTACGGTGCCTTGACTATCGGAGCCGCACCAGGAATCAGGTCGATCCTCAACTCAACCTGCCTCTCAGGAGGTATTCCCGGTAAATCCTCGGGAAATACATCTGGGAAGTCTCGCACTATCGGAACATCATCGACTGTCGTCTTGCCCTTCTAAATGGCATCCAAGACATAAGCTACATAACCCACGCAACCCTGCTGGAAATAGCGTCTCGCACTCGCGGAAGAACAAAAGGTTGGTCCGCGCTGTGGTCTCTCGCCCTGAATCACTAACTCTCCCCCACTGGGAGTATGAACCCTCACTATCTGCAGCTCACAATCAATCACCGCCCCATTGGGGCTCAGCCAATCCATGCCTACTATAACCTTATTCCCTCGCAGGGGAATAGGAACCAGGTCCACCGAAAACTACTCGTCAAACAATTGAAGAGAACACCCTCTATGCACTCTGGCGACCCTCACGGTCATGTCATCTGCTATCTCAACCTCTAGTGGACAATTCAGCTCCCCTGGAGCTCTACTAACTCTCTTGCTAAGCGCAAGCGATACAAATGATCGGGTAGCCCCCGAATCGAATAATACCATAGCAGAAATGCCGTTCACAGAGAACGACCCTATATAAAACATATAATCATAAGCAATAATCAAACAACAACACTATAGAGATGAAGGGAAGATACATACCCGTCACCACATTAGGAGTCGCTCGTGTCTCCTCTGCTGTCATCTGAAACGCCCTACTTTTCGCCACTGGCGCCTCGGCTCGGCCCTGCCGACCATCTGTAATCCTCAAAGTAGCAGGGGCAGGTGCAGCCACCTTCCCTACTGCAGCTAAACTCGGACACTAGGACTTTTTATGTCCCCTCTGATTGCACTGAAAGCAAATCAGATATGATGCTGCAATGGCAGTAGCAGGGGCTGTACAATCCCTGCTCAAATGCCCAGTCCGACCGCACTTGTAGCAGCCGGAACTCCCTACCTTGCACACCCCTTCGTGCAATCTCCCACACTTGCCACATCGACCGTGGCTCTGCTGACTCCTGGATCTGTGATTTAAAACCTTGGGCTTTTTGCCCGAACTGCCTGTACCCGAAACCGCCTCCGGTTTCCTCTTCTTCTCCATCTCGAGATCAATCTCCTCTCCCGAGCCCTAGCAATCATGTCATCCAACGTTTTACAGCTGGACCGGCTCACAAACTGGCAGATATCGCTCTACAACATCTCATGATAACGGGCCTTCTTCATCTCCTCATCGGCTGCATACTGAGGAACAAGAAGAGCCCTCTCCTTGAACTTGGCGGTGATCTCCGCCACGGTCTCTGTAGTCTGGGTGAGGTCCTGAAACTCTCTGGCTAACCGCTGCACCTCAATAACTGGTGCAAACTCCGCCCTGAACCTGGTAGAGAAATCAGCCCAGGTCATGGCATCCAACGCTGCATCATCTCCAATGGTATGCCCGACCTCCTCCTACCAATCCCGTGCCCTGTCCTTCAGAAGACAGGACGCCAATCTAACCTTGTCCCCCTCGGGACACTTGCTCGTACGGAACGCGTTGGCCACATCCGCCAACCATCTAGTACTCGCTATGGGGTCCCGCGCCCCGTGATAGTCTTGAGCTCCACATGCCCTGAACTCCCTGAACGTAAGTGTACGCGACCCCATCATGGCCGCCACCTCGGCACGGAAGGTGCCCAACCTCTCATCCATCAGCTCTAGGATACCCTCCTTGATCGAACCGAAGATCACAGGAGTCTGCTCTAAAATGATACGAGTAATCTCTGAAGAAATTAAACTCTCTGGTCTGCTCATCCATGCGCTCGTCCCCCGAGCCTGATCCTGAGCCCTCCCCGGCACCTCCGCTGCCGGCTGCTGGCCTCGAACGCAAAACCACCATTCTGAAACACATCATAGCAACATCAGAAAACTGAAATATCTCAAGGGATCATTGATACTACTACTAGCTTCCTGGTCTTGTCTCGACCTTCCTTGATTCGAGTATGGATCCTCTGCTTTCAGTAGTACGGGCCCATACTACCTTCCACATCTATCCGTACTTTCCTTAAGAACTGCCTTGACTCCACCATGTCACTTCTACTACTACTGATCTCTGCTACTCTCATCCTAGGCTTGCCCTAGGGAAATCTCTTACTCCACTCAAACCAGTCCTCAGCTGCTGAAGGCCTCCTTGTAATGCTAATTAGCCATCACCTGAATACCATCACATGTGACGAGGCTCAGATAATCCTTCGAGTAAGAGGCTAGTCCCTACAACGGTTAGACTCAAACAAGAGTTGCGCAATAGGTCCAACTCCAATACTCTGAGATTATTCAACCCTGATCACATGTGACGTGGCGTATTCATCTAACGGCTAATTCTCATCACCAAGAGTTCTACAAAGCGCGAAGCAAGCAGCATTCGGACACCAGAAACTACTCAAGCAAATCTACTCTCATAACGAGAAACTGCACTAGCATACAATGCTAATCTCGCGCTACCAGGCATAACCTAAACAGGCTATCTTGATCTAATTAAAGATATTTATCAACTAATAAAATATTTAATTTCCTTATATGATAATTAATTAATTATTTTGATTAATTTGGTAATTATCTTGCAAGAAATCTTGAATAAATCAAATATAGATAATTAGGAAATTAATTGTTAATTAAAATTATTTGTTATTTGATCCTCCATGTTTTAAATGTTTAAACCTTGTCCTCAAGTTTTTGAAATTTATATTTTGTGATTAAAAGTTTTAATTTAGACAATTTAAATTTCAAACCCTAGATTTTAAAAGGTTTAAAATACAACCCTATACTAGTATAATATTACAAGAATAACATATATATATATATATATATATATATATATATATATATATATATATATATATATATATATATATATAACTAAAATGCTAGTCTTACCGTTAGTAGGCCTCATTCACGAAGCCGATCTATAAGGTGGGTATAAGGTTGCGGCCTATAAAATGGCGCTTAATGGGTGTACACTCACACCCACCGCTTGCTTGATCGGTGGAGGGTCGTTAGCCGAACGGGTAGGATAGGTGTGACATCCCCAAAATCACGGCCAGAAAAGACCGGTTTGTTTATGCTTTGTTTAAAAATCAGAGTTACATTTTAAATGAAAGTGTTGCGGAATTTGTCCCAAAACAAAAATATGATAAAGATTTATCAAAAGCATTTCCATAGAAATGTATTTCATTAAAAGACTCGGGATGTCATGTTCGTACAGATCAAAAGCATAAACAGTACAATATAAGCCTTACTACATTATTTCATATCTACAGGCCTATATCCGTAATCCCTCGTCCAAAACATCACACCTATGCTCATGCGCCAGTACCTGTAATACATAAAACTGAGTGGGTCAGGCTTGGGAGCCTGGTGAGCACATAGGGTTTTCAACCCACAATAAATAAGCTATATTAAAAATTGCGTAAGCGTAGCATACTTACAGCGAATTTTATCGAGAACCAGGACTTAATTGGAGCAGCGTTTCGAAACCGAAAAACTCCTTTTTCTCTAGACTCCGGGAGCCTCGGGGCTTCCCTAGGGTGCTAAGGGGCTTCATTAGGGTTTAGGGGTGGTTTGGGGTTGTAGAGAGAGAAAGAAGTTAGAGAGAGAAGTGATTTTGGTGTGAAAAATGAAGAACCATTGGCCCCCTTTTATAGCCCTGCGAGGCCTCGGTACGCTGGGCGTACCTCGGACCTACGCGGGGCGTAGTCATCGGATAAGAGCACCAGCGAGGGTCCAGCTGTCTAACACTCGGAGTAGATCAGGGCGAGGGTACGCGGGGCGTACAGACTTCGGACGCGGGGCGTATGCGAAGGGCGACGGCCCAGATACAGCCACGTCATCAACCTCGCAACAGACTTCGCATTTTCATACTTCAACTTTAAAAATTCGTAACTTTCGCGTACGACCTCCGTTTTCGACGTTCTTTATATCCACGTGAAGGTGGGAACGTACTCTACAACTTTCATTTTGACTTTGTCGGCTAATTTTGGCTCGATTTTAAATTTTATATTATTAACGGGCCGGGACACGATTGGTCCGTTAAATCCTCATAACTTTTTCATCCGACATCCGTTTTCGCCCATCTTTTTCTTGTTACGCTACTCTCAATGAGATCTTCGATTCTCGTTTAGGTCGTGTCGGCTAAAAATCACTCAATCTAATATTCAAATTTCGGGATGTACACTGCTATTCCGAAAGTTCGAAAAATCACAACTTCTTCATACGAAGTCAGATTTGGGCGTTCTTTTTATCGATGTTCTTAGTTTAACATATTCTACGACTTTCATTTAGATCGCTAAGGCTACATCTCTCTCTATCGTAAATTCACTATTTACGCTTTCCGGTATCGTGCCGGTTCTGTCGCGAAACTTCGACCGGTTATAACTTCTTCGTTATAACTCGGATTTCGGCATTCTTTATATGTACGGAAACCTTGAGACATATTCTACAACTTTATGTAGAGATATCGGGATTATCTCACACTTTAATTTTGACGCTTATTTTTATTCTTTATTAATTATATATTTATAATTAAATAATAAACACATAAACACACATAATTCACATAATACTCAAATATTTCATCTTTATTACTTCAAAAAGAGTTACAAGAGTTGACCTAGACTATTACATTGACAAAAATGCTTAGACCTGAAACCCGGGCGTTACAATATTTTAAAATTTCCCAATCTTAGCCATGAAATTACACTTTGCACCCTTGCTAAGAAGTTAGTGGAGCGTGTGTGGTTTACCGGCACACTAATTGGTTCTAAGCAAAGGTGGCAAAGGGTGATTCATTGTTTATCATAATTCGATGGAGCGTGTGTGGTTTACCGGCACATCGAATAGGTGATCGTTACAATGAAGGCACCATGTGAATTTGCATGGTAATTCACACCCGCTTTGTGATCCTCGGTATCCCAGTCACAAACAAGAGGGGCATAGAGAGATTTAAACATGCCATTGAATAGTTTCAATGAATCTCATCCGAACCTAGGAATTCTCAATACATTTAGGACTTATAGTTAGGTTTTTATGGTGGAGAATTAGTGAATCGTCATTCACTTACCTTCAATTTATTTGCATGTTAGATTACGGCATCCCTTTTCTAATATGTAAATGTTGTTGTCGGATCCTAGCCCTAATTTTTCTTATTGGGTGATAATTAGGGATTCATATTCTAATCTATCTTTGTCCTTTCTATTTGTAGATGTCAAACGCAAACAACGCTGCTGCTAGTTCTTTCACATTGATGATCCTTTGCCAAAAGGTCACTTTCGATGGGACGAACTTTAGCGAATGGATAAGATACATTCGCACCATTGCTCGCTATGAGGATAAGGAGTATGTCCTCGATGAGAAGCTCGAGAAAATCAACCCTGAAATCGCTACTCCGGCTGAAATGACCGCTTTTGAAACTCATGAGCACGATGCAACGAAGGTACATGATAGCCACCATGAACTCCGAATTCCAAAAGTCCTATGAGGACATGTACCCGTACGAGATGCATCAAGACTTATTGGAGAGATACCACCAAAACGCGAGACAAGAGCGTTATGAGATTTTCACTAACATGATTTCCGCTAAGATGGGTCATGGAGAGTCTCTTACCATGCACCTGCAAAAGATGCAAAGGTATGTCGACTGCCTTCGCAAGTTAAATGTTGACTTTGGGGAAGACTTGGCGATCAACATGGTGCTTCACTCTTTGCCTCCGATGTACAATCAATTTAGGATGACCTACCACATGAACAAAGAAGAGGTCACCCTAAGAAACTCCAAGGTCTCTTGAGGGTCGCTGAGAGCAACTTCAAAGACAAGTCTGTTGCACCAACTCCCATTCCACCCGTTGCTCCTGTCTTGGCTATTGGTCAAGGAAAGGGAAAGAAGAGGAAAGCTTCGTCTAAGAACTATCGCAAGGTTAAAGCCCGAGATGGTGCCTCTTCTAGTGGGACCAAAGTTGATCCTGCTAAGCCCTGCCCTAACCCTAAGGAGGCAGAGTGCCACCACTGCCACAAGATAGGACATTGGAAGAGAAGCTGCCCAGAGTACCTGCAAGCCATCAAGGAAGGAAAGATCAAGCCATTTTTCGCAGGTATATACACAATTAAATCTAACGATTCTAATCATGCTATTTCTTGGGTTCTTGATACCGGTTGTGGTTATCACATTTGTTCTAATGTGCAGGGACTAAGAAGAAGTAGGGATGTGGAGCAAGGAAGGATCAATCTAATCATGGGGAACAGAAGATCGTCGCCTATGAGCAAGATTGGAGTGTATTCTTTAGTGCTTAGGAATGATTTATGTTTAGATTTGAACAATTGTTGCTACTCGCCAGAAATGGCTAGAAACATCATTTCATTTCATGGTTTGTTTAGACAAGGTTTTATATTTTCTTTTAATAATGAGAATGGTTCTATTTTGGCTTATCTAAATGGTGTCTTTTACTTTGAAGCTATACCATGTAATGGAATTTATGAAACTATTATGATTGTTGATAACTTAGGAAATGATGTTTTAAATATAGATTCTTCCACTAGTATGGATAAAGCATCCTTGTGGCATTGTCGCCTTGGACATGTCAACAAGAAACGCATAGCCCAAATCCAAAAGGATGGAGTGTTGGAGTCATTCGACCTTAGGGAAGATGACACGTGTGAGTCTTGTTTGCTTGGAAAGATGACTAAATCACCCTTCACGAGTACGTGTGAAAGGGGTGAGGGTCTATTGGACCTAATACATACCGATGTATGTGGACCGTTTAGATCAACTACGAAGGATGAGAACCGCTTCTACGTGACTTTTACCGATGACTATAGTAGATATGGGTATATCTACTTAATCAAGCAAAAGTCGGAAACTTTTGAAAAGTTCAAAGAGTTCAAGAATGAAGTGGAGAATCAATTGGGCAGGAAAATCAAGATGCTTCGATCCGATCGAGGAGGAGAGTACCTAAGTCTTGAATTCCACGATTATCTCAAGGAGTGTGGAATAGTTTCACAATTGACGCCTCCTAGGACACCGCAGTTGAATGGTGTGGCAGAAAGGTGTAATCGAACCTTATTGGATATGGTTAGCTCTATGATGAGTCGTGCTTCACTATCAATCTCTTTTTGGAGGTATGCCTTAGAGACTGCCGCCCATATCCTTAACCGAGTCCCTACTAAGAAGGTTGCCAAAACACCTCACGAGACGTGGACAGGGAAAGCTCCCTCGTTAGCACATATCAAGGTTTGGGGTTGCGAGGCTTTCGTAAGACGAGATACTCACGACAAACTCGAACCTCGAAGTGAGCGATGTATTTTCATCGGCTACCCGCAAAAATCCTTTGAATATCTCTTCTATAGATCGAAGGACAATGTTGTCTTTGTTGCGAGGAGAGGAGTTTTCCGAGAGCGAGAACTCATAAGCCAAGGAGACAGTGGGAGGAAAATCGAGCTTGAAGAGATTCAAGAGTCGATAAATGAAGGAACCTCTACCGCTAGCACTTAACCCAAGGTGGAAACTCCGGTTGAACCGATTGACGAGTCCTTACCTCTTAGATGTTCCGATAGAGTTAGAGTTCATCCCCAGTTTTATGGTTTTCATATTACTACCGAAGGGGACACGTATATTAGTGATGGTACACTAATAAATATTGATGAACCTAATAGTTATAAGGAAGCCATGGCAGGCCCGGAGTCTGCAAAATGGAAGGAGGCAATGGATAGAAAGATCCAATCCATGTATGATAACCAAGTTTGGAATTTGGTTGATAATGTGCCCGGACGTAAGACCGTTGGGTGCAAATGGATCTTCAAGAAGAAGACCGATGTGGATGGAAACGTACACACATATAAAGTGTGATTGGTTGCGAAGGGCTTTACTCAAACTCCCGGAGTTGACTATGATGAGACCTTCTCACCAGTTGCGAAGATAAAATCTATTAGAGTGATGCTAGCAATAGCCGCATTTCATGATTACGACATATGGCAAATGGATGTCAAGACCGCTTTCCTTAACGGAAAGTTGGCTGAGGATGTTTACATGGCTCAGCCAGAGGGGTTTGTGGATCCGAAGCATCCGAATAGAGTGTGTAAGCTTGAGAAGTCCATTTATGGACTTAAGCAAGCGTCTCGCAGATGGAATCTTTGCTTTGATGAGAAAGTCAAAGAGTTTGGATGTGTACAAAGCAAAGATGAATCATGTGTATATGTCAAAGCCAGTGGGAGTATAGTTAGCTTCCTCGTTCTATATGTCGATGACATATTACTCATAGGAAACGACATCCCGACTCTGCAGGAAGTTAAGTCCTGGCTCGGGAAGTGCTTCGCTATGAAGGACCTCGGAGAGGCTTCTTACATTTTGGGAATAAGGTTAGTAAGAGAAAGAAGTAAGAGACTAATAGGACTTAGTCAGAACACCTACTTAGAGAAGGTACTAAAACGTTTTAGTATGGAATACTCGAAGAAGGGAGAATTACCGATACAAAGTAATGCCAAGTTGAGTAAGACTCAAAGTCCGAGTACCGAAGCTGAAATAGCAGAAATGAGTCGAGTACCATACGCTTCCGCAGTTGGCTCAATCATGTACGCTATGACTTATACTCGCCCTGATGTAGCCTTTGCTTTGAGCATGGTTAGCAGATATCAAGGGAATCCTGGCAGAGCGCATTGGATTGTGGTGAAGAATATCCTTAAGTACCTTCGGAGGACGAAGGAATGGTTCTTAGTCCTCGGAGGGAGTGATGACTTGAAGGTGCGAGGGTATAGTGACGCCAGTTTTCAGACCGACAGGGACAACTATCGTTCGCAGTCGGGCTGGGTCTTTACCCTGAATGGAGGAGCAGTGACATGGAAGAGTTCCAAGCAGGAAACCGTAGCTGATTCAACGTGCGAATCAGAGTAAATTGCAGCGAGCGAAGCATCGAAGGAGGCAATATGGCTGAAGAACTTCATCGGTGATCTTGGAGTTGTACCTGCCATAAAGGAGCCCATGGAGATTTTATGTGATAATGAAGGAGCGGTTGCCTTGACCAAGGAACCGAGGGATCATGGTAGATCTAGACATATCGATAGAAAATATCATTTTATTAGACATCGTGTAGAAGAAGGACAACTCGTAGTGAAGAGGATATCATCAGAAGATAACCCAGCAGATCCGCTTACGAAGGGACTAAGTAGGGTTAAGCACTTGCAGCATGCTAGGAGTATTGGGCTGAAGGATGATATTAGCATAGATTAGATAGTATTAGAAACGTGTAATAGATAAATGTAATTAACATTTGATGATTAAATAAATGAGTTTTGGTTATGAGTAATGTTACTGTATTATGTTAATTGTTTAACTATTGTTTCACTTTGCATATTTTGACTTCCAGAATAATTGAATTTTTTAAGAATAATTGAATTATTCAAATTGTCCACAATCGTTCATATGTTGGAAGTAGATATGAATGAAGGTTGTCATGAATTGGTGTGTAGATTGTTTAAATGGTGTTAGACATAGCAAAGGGTTGTTGCAACGTTCATGAGTGCTTATGAACTAGTTTTGAGCATTGGAACAAACCCGCGCTTGCTGGAATCACCTTATGGAATATGATATAAAAGGGTGATCGCAAGACGATAATATCATATAGTCTTAAAACCTAGATATATGGTTTGTTATTTGTTAATTGATTGTACATTGATAATGCAAAAATGCATCAGTAACTCGGTGTTATAAAACACATTGTTGTGTATAGTTGGTTAATGAATAAGTAAATGCATATAAGTCAAAGTTTATCTGTAACTTTTATTCCAAGAGGGTAAAAGCGATGTCTCAGCCGCTCGATGATTTGATTTGACTTATGTGTCGGGCCCGGTCAGAACTAAATTGATGTGCTCGATTAAGTTCTATGTCAAATAAATCAGAGATCGAGAAACCTAAATGCTTGACTAATCATTCCATAGAATTGTCAGCATGATATCTAACAGAGGACTGTACGATCCCTTATCTAAAGGACAAGATTGATTAGATCAGAGTTTGACAGCGTCTTTGAGAGCTACGATTGCAAATCGAATTGTACTTGTGCATATAGTTACTAGACTTATCCAAGTGGGAGACTGTTGGAATAGTGTCTAAGGCTGCAACTATATTAGGCAAGTATTTGACCCGGTTGTGCATGGTCATTTTGGGTTGCCTTCACCATAGCAACTTGATAGGATGATTTATTAAGAGAGAATAAATATTATTAATATATTATGAGAATAATATAAATAATAATAATATTGTTATTTGATTAATATAAGTCATAGAATTAATTAGAATTAATTTGGTGACTTAAAGAGATTAATTAAATAAGAGGATATAAACTGTCAATTTTTTGATAGTTAAACTTTAGACTGTAAATCCATATTGGATAGGGATTGGACGAATTCTAGAAGCTAGGGATAGCTTAAAATCGTCCAAGGCTATCTAAGGAATGGATTTGGATTGCTTTAAGAGAAGATTATCCAACTAGGGTTTAGGTTGTAACCCTTAAGGAGTCTACAAGTATAAATAGACCCTATGGCAAAGGGAAATCGGCACTTCATCTCAAGTAGAGAACCCCTGGCTGAATTTCCTTCCCTCTCATCTCTCTCAAATCATCCTCCTTGCTATTTGGTGTTTGTAAGCCATTAGAGGAGTGACAATTGTGACTCTAGAGCTCCAAGACAACAAGATCAAACAAGAGATTCAAAGGTATGATTCTAGATCTGATTTAGTATTGTTCTTATTCCTAATTAGTCATTAGAAGTCTTGGATTCAAAGCATGTTTAATTAGAAAGCCTAGATCCAAGCATTAGGGTTTTGCATGCGCACATAGGAAAGATCTTATGGCTAAAACCCATCAAGATTGGCTTAGGAGTACTTAGATTTGATACAGACCATAGAGTCAGTGAATTAGATCACCAAGATTTTTACTAAGAGGGCTCTTTTCTGCCATGAGTTTTCTGCTTTGGAGTAGGCTCAGATTACCCGGTACTTGAGCATGCTCAAGACCGATATTCCGCAGTTCACGTCCACCCAAAGTTATGCTACCCTCACCAAGCTTTAGGATGTCGCAAGGACGCGGGAGATTGAAATAGAGATTCAAAAGAAGGAGTTGAGGCATGCTCCTGTTTAGTCAAATCATGCGGTGAAGCGATTCAAGCCCGTTGATTTGAGACATGAGGGACAGAGGGGTTGCACTTTTGGAATGTGCAACAAAGTTCATGAGGGTGTTTTCTGATCATCATCATCTGGATGGCAGAAAATATGGCGCGGAGGGCCACATTGCGAGGGATTGTTGTCAGCAGGACCCGCCATTGAGCACCAAGATCTGTTACCATTGTGAGCAGGTTGGCCATATGAGGGCAAACTGTCCATTACTCGTGACTATACCGGCATAGGCTCCTGCCAGCTACACTGAGGATCATCGATGGATGCAAGGGAAGGGAGGAGCCCCCAGAGGACTCGAGGTCGTGCTTTCCAGCTCACTGCAAAGGAGGCTAGGGCGATACTAGATATCGTTACTAGTATGCTTCTATTTAACATTCTGTAAGATATTTTATAGTATGCGTGTGTTTTGGCTCTTTTAGGTACCTTCTTAACGAACTCTTTTCCTGCTATTGTGCTTTTTTCACTCGGGTGCGATTTGGTCCTTTGTGTCTTAGTCCTTCAGTAAGAGTTTTGATATGGCTCTCGAAGAGTTAGAGTGTCTGTTACGGGTTTCTATCGCCAGTGAACATGGGATTTTTTACGTCGATTGTTTATCAGGGTTGTGTCTTGGAGATTTTTGGGTGCCTTATCCGATTAATATGCTCCCTATTACCATGGGAGATGTGTGCCTAATTGTTGGGATGGACTGGTTGAGTAGATTCGGGGCTAAGATTGACTATGAGGGTCAGGGGTGGTAGTTCAAACCCCAAGTATGGGAGAACTAGTCATTTATGAAGAGAGTACCAGGATTGGGTCAGCCTTTTGTTCTGCTACCAGGGCTCGACAATATATTTAGCATGGTTATATGGGTTATCTTGCATACATGGTTGATACTCGAGTTGGGAAGCAGATTTCGGTTTCAGATGTGCATGTGGTGAGAGAGTCCGTAGATGTGTTCCTGGAGGAGTTACCCGGTGTGCCTCCTAAGAGAAGGTGGAGTTCAGGATCGATTTGGTTTTGGGTGTGACTCTGATTGCTAAGGTGTCGTATTGATTGGAACAACCTATCTGTTGAGAAAGCAATTCATTAGACATAGCAGTTCACTGTGGGGAGCACCGATTTTTTTGTCAAGAAAAAGGATGGTTCACACCAAATGTGCATTGAATACTAGGTGTTCAACAAGTTGACGGTGGATAACTGATACCCACTTCCGCGGATTGATGACCTATTTGATCGGTTGCAGGGTGCATCTTGCTTCTCCAAGATCGATTTGAGGTCAGGATATCATCAGATGAGGGCTAGAGAGGAGGTTGTGAAGAAGACCACACTTATTTCAAACTCGTTATCACCATTACGAGTTCATGGTGATGTCGTTTAGGCTTACCAACATGCCGAAAGCATGCAAGGATTTAATGAATTGAGTGTGTGGGCCAATGCTCGACCGTTCAATCATGTTTTCATTGATGATATATTGGTGTATTCCAAGACCAAGGAGCCGCATGAGGAGCATTTTCGAGAGCTTCTGGGAGTTTTGAGGCGGGAATAGCTATATACCAAGTTCTCAAAGTGTGAGTTTTGGTTACAAGGTCTAATTCTTAGGACACCTCATTAACCGGAATGGGATTTTGGTCAACCTGACTAAGATTGAGATTGTTATGCAGTGGGAGGTTCCAAAGTCCCCATTTGAGATCAGGAGTTTCTTGGGATTAGCAAGGTATTATCGGATATTCATTCAGGATTTCGCCAATATTACGGTACCCCTCACTTGTCTGTCGAGGAAGGGAATAGATTTCCACTGGGGGCCTAAGTAGCATGTTGAATTCGATACTTTGAGGAGGAAGTTATGTAACGCCCCAGTGTTGACCCTTCCTGAGGGTGATGAGGATTTCGTAGTATTTTGTGATGCATCCATCACCATCCTGGGGACAGTTCTTATGCAGAGAGGGAGGGTTATTACTTATGCTTATCGGTAGTTGAAGTTACACGAGGTTCGTTATCCGACTCATGATTTGGACTTGGGAGCAGTGGTGTTTGCTCTCAAGATTTGGCGGCATTATTTGTATAGAGTCTTATGTACTATCTATATGGATCACAAGAGTTTGATATATATCTCATGGATCAGCTATATTTGAATACGAGGCAACGTAGGTGGCTTGACGTGGTCAAGGATTATGACTGTAAGATTCTGTACCACCCAGGAAAAGTAAATGTGGTCGCGGATTCTTTGAGCCGCAAGATGGCTAGATCTGATGGCTGGAGCCTATGTATGAGGATTTCAATCGATTCACCATTTTTGGGTATGATTAGGGAGGGTCAAGCTGAGGGACTCAAGAAAGAGAATTGGAAACAAGAGCAACTCAGAGGCGAGATTGATAGGCTTTCTACCGACAGTCATGGATTATTGACCCTGTATGGTCGTGTATGGGTACCAGATTTTGGTGGGGTCAAACCAGATATGCTGGAGGAGGAATAAAATTCCATATTTTTGATACACCCACGAGCCACCAAGATGTATCAGGACTTGATGCTTAGTTATTGGTGGTCATGCATGAAGAGAGAGAGATAGCTTGGTATGTCGAGAGGTGCTTGATATGTTGGATGGTCAAAGTTGAGCACCAAAGGTCTTATGGCAAGTTGTAGCCATTGGAGGTTCCCATATAGACATAGGAACATATTACTATGGATTTCATTACCAAGTTACCTCGGAAGGCTAAGGGGTTCAATGCGATATGGATTATAGTAGACCGTTTGACCAAGTGTGCCCACTTTGTAGCCATTCGAGAGAGTTCTTCGGCCGAGAAATTGGCCGATTTATATGTGCGCAAAATTGTTGCTTAGTATGATATTCTAGTTTCCATTGTATCTGATCAAGATGTTCGGTTCACATCTCATTTTTGGCAAAAGTTCCACGAGGAACTGGGTACAAGGTTTCATCTCAGCACTGCTTATCATCCGCAGACTGACAATCAAAGTGAGTGGACCATTCATACATTGTAGAATATGTTGCGAGCCTATGTGATTGATTTTGGTGGGAGTTGGGGCTCCTACCTTCCCCTAGCTGAGCTTTCGTACAACAACAACTATCACTCCATCATTGGTGCACCACCATTTGAGCTTCTCTATGGTAGGAAGTATCGTACCTCAATATGTTGGGGAGAGGTGGGTCATAGGGTTATTAGAATGATTGAATTAGTCCTTTAGACGATAGAGTTTCTTCAGCATATCAGACAAAGGTTGTATACAACTCAGAGTCAATAGAAGAGTTACGCCGACAAGCATTGATTTGAGTTGGATTTCCATGTTGACAACATGGTTTTGTTGAAGGTATCACCCTGGAAGGTTGTAATACCCTTCATGAAGAAGGGTAAGTTAGGCCACCAATATATGGGGCCATTTCGAGTGATTGCTAGGGTTGGCAACGTTGCTTACAGGTTAGATTTGCATGAGGAGCTTAGTCAAATTCACAACACGTTCCATGTCTCACAGCTTCAAAAGTGTGTGGCTGATGATTCGTTGGTGGTTCCATTGGAGGATATTTAGCTTGATGATCGTCTGAATTATATGGAGAGACCAGTAGCAATTTTGGATCGGAAGACGAAGGCCTTGCGCAACAAGGTGGTATATTTGGTCAATGTACAGTGACAACATCAGAAGGGTTCCGAATGGACTTGGGAATCTGAGGCGGAGATGCGAGAGCAGTACCCATTAGCTGTTCACAGTAGCGGACTTCGAGGACGAAGTCAAATTCAAGTTGGGGAGAATTGTAACATCCGGTCTAGGTATAAATCAACTTTTATGTATAAATTTTAATTATGGTAGCCACTGCATGGTGGAGCATCACCATGATGTGGTAGAGCATTTCGAATCGTGGGATTTAAATGACCCGCCACAATGTGGTTTTGGGTACCACGACGTGGTAGGTGTTTTAGTGAAAACCCTAATTTTGGGCTTGCGACCCTATATAAAGGACATTAAGGCTAGGGTTTCAGCCTCCATCTTCCTCCCAACCTTAGAAACCCTAGCCCTAGCCTCCATTAAAGTTCTGAGCTCATTCTTCATGTTTTTGGTGATTTTTGAAGGTAAAGCTCTTGGTGTGGTGGTTACCTGGAAAGCATCATTTATCCAGCTTGCATATCCTTTGAACCTTGATGAGTGTCCAAGATTCAACCTTTTTCTTACCATGTTTCTAGATCTTTGGATTTTGTCCCCTTTTTCCACGATTTGATGGATTTAAGTAATCGGATCTCATAAAGTTTGCAACTTTATAAATACCCATATCAAGTAGAGCATTTAGTGTCTTGGATCTGAATTCTAATTGAGTGTTGATGTTATGCATGGGGTTTTGGTCATAAAACCCTATTTTTGACCAAAAGTGGAAAAGGCATGCATTAGACATGCAAGTCCACAAAGTCATGATCTTTATGGCCCTTTACAAGCATGAAATCCTTCTAGAAATTTTGGAGGTGCAACTCTAACGATTGGGTACTTAAAAAGAGACTTGATGCCTTAAGTTACCATAAGAGGTTAGGGTTGGGAATTTGGCTTATCGAGGGTTTTGAGGGATAAAGTTGGAAACTTTATCCATAAGGACCACAGGAAGGACCAGATCTGAGCTTTAGGAGCTTAGATGGTTGAAGGAAATGACTTAATGGTTTAAGTTATCTAGACTCATCACCACAACATGGTTAAGGTTACCACGGCGTAGTGACTTGGTCAAGACCTGCATGTTTTGTCGGTTTGTGGCCACGACGTGGCCAAAAAGGCCACGATGTGGTGACTAGCTATGTTGACTTTGACCAAGTTTGACCTAAGAATATTTTGGGTATTTGAGTTGTGGACTAAGATTTGGTCACAATTTGTTGTAAAGGTGATCGATAGAGTTCGTATTCAAAGCAGCGTGTTGATCAACTATCTTTTTAGACTGAGAGGTGAGTTTTCCTCACTGTACTCATGGTTGAAGGCATCAATGTCTATCCACTGAATCATGTATTCTGGTTAGAGGATCTTGATTTGTTCTATTGAAATGCTAAAATTGAGTCATGATATATATATATATATATATATATATATATATATATATATATATATATATATGATATTGCTTTGTGGTAGTGATATGTAGATCTACATCTTTGCTTGTTAACTGGTTATATGCTACTTGTTATGTATATGTCGACATGTTATGTTTTGGGGTTGAGGATTTACTGCTTTGTGTGTGAGCCAATAGAATGAGGGTATTCTAGTCCGATGAATGAGTGGACCCGAGGGTATTTTAGTCCGATGACTGAGCGGACCCGTGTATATAGGCATTCCAGTTTGATGATTGATTGGGTCGGAGGTATTCCAGTCTGATGATTGATTGGACCCAACATGCAATGTTGTATATGTTATGTTGTGTGGTGGTACTTTGAGGGAACTCACTAAGAATTGGCTTACAATTTCAGTTTATTGTTTTAGTTACTCCTGCTAATTGTGGCAAAGCGAAGGCGTGATCGTACACATCCTTCGAAGATATATTTTAGGAGACTTTATGATGTTCTGATCTTAGGGAAATATTTGTATTTATCACTTAACTTGATATGGTTTGGGATTGATAAAAATGGTTTCTTTTAATTTAAAAATGAAAATTTTTATCGTGTTTTTGGGATGTTACGGTTTGTTTCCAAAAAGTTAAAACCCTAAGGATGTTATAGTCAATACAGGTACATAAGTTACAACGTAAAGACCTGATGGTCCTAAATACTATTGTAGGTTGTCCCTTAATCACTCAGAATCCTAATCAAGTTATGATAGCTTATGTTTTGATACATGTGATGCATATAAACTGAGTGGGTTAGTTTGGGAAACCTGGTGAGATACATAGGGATTTCAATCCCACAATATTGACATGATAATATTCCTTATTTATCAGGCCTGCAGAACCAACCGTTTACCATTCTATATCCATATAGGCTTACATTCCTACATATCTTTTCCTACCGATCCTCACAGATCATAGGCCATGATTATCAGGGGAAAATTATCTCGTCTGATTGACTATTAAAAGATTGACTACACAGCTAGGGGTTTCTTTGGCCTGTGTAAGTCATAAAGAATATGCAGACATACCATTATAGTTGTCTGATCAGTACCTACCATTTCTGGTTATCCAAGAATATGAACGCATACCATTACATTTGTTTGATCGGGACCCACCATATATGGTCATCCTAAGGGGAATACTATATCGTATTCCCGTACGGAGCTACCGTACATCGATGCCTGAAAGTGTCACAGAATAGAACTTTACTCTCCGTTCCTAGGCTATTCATATTCTCCTAATGAGATTACCTTATATCAAACTTAATTGAATTAGGTACCTTCCACAAGTCTCAATTTATCCCTAGACTATATTACAATGCCTATAACCAGCTTTTAATACCAGCTTTATTCTTGGGTGACACTAACCTATCTATAATGTATTTATATTCCCTACAGAGCATTAGGTATTATTATTCTTTTATCCTCTCATCAATGTTTTTTTTAATATTATTATATGATATTATCTATCTAATCCTAACAAACAATAGAACCATATCTGGTTCACACATAGCCCAATATATACATATATTAACATATAATCCAACCAATAAACATATAACTCATATAATATTCCCAACACATATTTAATAGTTGTATTAAATCATATTCACGAAAGGTACTATGCACTCACTTGATAAAATGGATGTCTCAGAGTTTGGGCAAAACTTTGCCTTATCACTTATCTTTTTATTTTGACGTGACCTAGTACAATTATTATTAGGTCTTAGTCTTATATTCTTTATGACTAACGATAACCTAGATTCCTCAATAATCCACATGTCTACATCCAGATCTATCAAGTAAGGAATAACCAGGTAGGATCATATAGGAGGTAGGGTCCATTTGGTATATAGAGTATACTGTTTTGAAAACCTACTTTAAACACCTCACCAACTCTAGCCTAAACATCATCCCCGTAAGTCGATCAATCAGTAATATGACTTAGAATCACTAATAAATTCATAAAAACGACTATGAATCTAAATATAAATTACACTAAAATAATATAGAGTGTAATTTAACTTACAGAGAATTCCTAGACAAAAGTCTGGAAATTGCGATGGCAGAACTCCGGCCTGATAGCTACTAGTTGTCGGGTTTTGTCACACCCCCAAACCTAGATGGCGGAAACATTTGGGCGTGGAGGACGTCATGTACATTATCATAACAATGCAAAATCGTAAAACAAGCAACACCATCCATTTAATTAATAATATAGTTAATACATGTGTGTTCTTTGTATAGTTGTATGACACCGAAATGTATAGCAAAATAAAAGACGAGTCTTGAACATGCTCCGTCTTCTCAAAACCTATGCTAGTATACTTGTCTACTGGTTCCCTGAGAATAAAAATTATTTTGAAAGAGAGTATAAACATTTAAGTTGGTGAGTTCATAAGTATTTAGTGTCTAATGTTTGTATTTGTTTGATGAAAATGTTAGTATACTTCCCAGAAAATCCTATATTTTCTACTTAAAATGTAAAGTAGTCATTTACCCAAGACCCGACAGTTTGTATGTTTCGTTCTCTTAAAATAGTGTAAAATGTATGTTTGTACTTGAAATAGTATAAATGTATGTTTGTACTTGAAATAGTATAAATGTATGTTTTCCATATTTGCAAACTATCTTTATTAGAAAAATAGTATGCCTTGTTCATGTGTGAACATCACTGTATGTATGTAATGGAAGATAATATCTTTTAGTAGTTTTGTTTAAAATAAAACCATTGAAGAAATGTTTATCTTGTAAACCGAATTGTTTAGTTAATGCTTAATGTGAATGAGGTTATAACCATAATTAATTGACTAGTATAAAACACGAGGTTCTTCAGGCATCGAAAAAGATATGACATTTGTCACCCGTAGACCTGCCGGTCCCAACTATAGCTAACAGCCAAGGTGCGGGATTCAGTCCCATATAGATATATACACAAATTCACGCTCTCCCTCCAGGAGACTCTGGTTATAAAACATGACTTAGCAAGAATGTTGCTAAGTGCCATGAAGTAGTATTTCACATTATAGTTAACTTGATTATGTATAGTATGTATGTGCCTTCTTGTTCTTGTAAATGAATAGTGTACTTTGTAGTGAAAAGTAATAGTATGTATGTATTGATTCACGTAATGTTTCTCTGATCTAGAAAATAGTATGAATTGATTCTCTAAACTATACCTATTATAGATTACTAGCATGTTTGTTTGAACTGTAAATGATTTGGAGAAAATACCCATTTGCTTAGCATATAAAAATAAGTTAAGTATGTTTTTTAAATGAGTTTTTAATGCTCATGTATATATTTAGCATGTATAATTATGATTTAGCCGACATTCGGACTAGTGATTCTACCCTAAGCACACAAGCAAACAAGGAACAGCAGTTACGGTATTAGCAATAGTCCTAAGTCCATTAAAGCATAATCATACATAAATATACAAATGAATATGATTTTGATTTAAGCAAAAATCTAATATAGTTTAAAAAGAGTTTGAAAATGGTTTTAACAATATTTATAAGCCTAAGAATCCTTTTGTTTGTTTGCTTTCACATGTAAGTGTTAACACAATTATATTGTGTTTTACTTGTATTCTCCCCTAAAAACATTGAAAAGGTAAGTTGTAGGGGTATGAACTTACCTTATGTGAGTGATCCGATTGAAGGTTCGATATAGGATGGTTTTCCACAAGTTAGATCCCGTGAAAAAAACGAGTCCTAAAAGCATTTCATGTAATATATATGTATACTATTATTGAATATAATGATAATTATGTTAAGGAAATAGACTAATTTGTAAGTTTTACTTACAAATAGGAGTGTTAGAAGTGATTTCGTGAGTCTGCAATGCATTTTTGGTCAGACTTGGGTTTTCAGTCAGCCTTGGGTTTTCGGCCACATGAAGATTCAAGTGTGTGTTCTTGGTGTTCTTGGTGAAACCAAGATGATCCAAGCATTTTCGGTTGAAGATCACTGAAATGGAAGATGATAGCTTGATGAAATTATTCCCCCACTCCCATTAAAGATTTTGGGTTTGCAGTTGGTGAAGTCCTTGTATGAAGACTCCCTAGGGTGTCCGTGACTATCTCCTTGGGTAGAGTTAATACCCATTCCACCCCCACTAGTATCGCTATTGTTGATCTAAGTTAAGGCTTCCGTCACAGCCGCAGTCACTGCAGCTTGAAAAACTACATGATCGAATTGTGGTGGAGAAGGTGGTGGTTGAGTTGAAGTTATTGGTGGATTGCGTTTGTTTGATTTATGAGGAGGCATCTTTTAACTATAAGTTTATAAAAATGAACATAATGGTAAGATGCCAATAGTGATTATAATGTGAGTTATCCTTGAACTAATTTACCTTAGTTCAACATGTATTAGTTTAAGTGTTTGCAATAGAGGTCTATCATTAGAAAATGAAAGAATTTGAATAGAAACATTTCAAGAGAATTAGATGCCTGCCAATTCCATTGGTATTATAGATGTATAGAGTTCGGGAAAATTTGACCTTGTAGTAGGTCTACAACATACCAACATAGAGAAAACTTTGACAACATAAAGACCTAGCGAAACTGAAATTTTGAGGTCTAATCATAAACAGGGGAATAACACTAGAGTCTATAAGCAGACTTAATCTATATCCAAAAGAGTAAGTAGAGTATACTCTACTCGCGAGGAGTGTTGTTCTGCTTAGTACTAGATTATGCCCTGGATTCAGCCAACTGGAGTTCTGTTTCCCACACACGCCTTTCGAATGCCACTTGGCTCTGCCGAAGTTCTCTAACTTCGGATCGGCTGGCAGTCAGTTCCCTATGCAATGCATCAGTGTGAGTCTTTGTTAACTCCTGGTCTTCATTCAGATGGCGTAGGCGAACTGTATTGACTCCTGAGTTAGCACTAATCTCCATGACTTGGTCGATGGCGGCTCTTTCTTGTTCAACATTGGGAGCAACACGACGAACCAAGATAGGGAGGATTCTATCAGTTGGGCCTCCCTTGCTCAGGATGGAGAATCTTCAGTCCCCATTATAAGGAGGGGTTTGTCCCTGTTCGTGACTTCACATTCCCAAGTTTACTGCGACAGAGGCGTCGGGCCTTGAAAATCCTGTCGAGGGTTAGGATTTTAGGCAACTTGAGGTGGATTATAGACCTCTGGTTCTGATTTGGAGTCTTCTTGAACATCCTCTTCGTTCTCTTCCTCATAACTCTCCTCGGGGTCTTCTTCTATTAGGACCACAGGTTTATCTTCTTCTGGGTCAACTTCGAGCCATCCACCGTTCTATTGATTGGGAAAGTACGGGTCTACCGGCAGATGAAATCCAGCCATGTTATCTAAGCGAGAATAGGGGTGTAAGAGGCATATAATTAATGTATTTCTAAAGAGATTTATAAGGTGATCCTTACCAGTTATTGCTATACTTACATAGTGCATGCCAGCTATACATAACCAAGATTGAATAGACCTTCGAATGAGTGATCCAAATCTAAGACCACAACCAAACAAGGAACAAGAAGTAAAGCAAAGATCACAGATTCTAAGTCTATAGCATCTTATTCAAATATAAACTTAGCGTATCCACTCAGCAACTATAGACCTACTAGTATGGGTCTTTTTAGATTTCACATAAGTAAATTATAGTACCACAAAATACTCCTATAGTATTTTAAATTTATGTTAAGTTCTAGCATTTCTTTGTAGCAAGAGTTGGTAAGTTTTTAGACTTGTTGCAACACCACAACCATTCATAGGCATATGCTAATCACTTCCCAGATAGATATAGTTGATCATGCTATATCAATCGCAGACCTGATTATATATCCCCAAGCATGCTCATGTTGTTCAGCAATCACAATACTTTTGTTATGTTCTAGTATGTATGCATGTGTGTATTTTTTTAGTAAAATATTTGATATATTCAAAAATTATAGCTCTTGGTCAGAGTCTTTTAATCCCATTGTAATTATAGTTATATATCTTTTATAATTTGATATACTTATTTCACTATAAACAACGCTCTGATACCAATCTGTCACACCCCCAAAACCGATATGGAGGAAACATTCAGGGGTGGAGGACGTCATGTACAGTATCATAACAATGCACAATAGTAAAACAAGCAACACCATCCATTTAATTAATAATATAGTTAATACATGTGTGTTCTTTGTATAGTTGTATGACACCAAAATGTATAGCAAAATAAAAGACGAGTCTTGAACATGCTCCGTCTTCTCAAAACATGTACTAGTATACTTGTCTACTGGTTCCCTGAAAATAAAAATTATTTTGAAAGAGAGTACAAACATTTAAGTTGGTGAGTTCATAAGTATTTAGTGTCTAATGTTTGTATTTGTTTCATGAAAATGTTAGTATACTTCCCAGAAAATCCTATATTTTCTACTTAAAATGAAAAGTAGTCTTTTACCCAAGACCCGATAGTTTGTATGTTTTGTTCTCTTAAAATAGTGTAAAATGTATGTTTGTACTTGAAATAGTATAAATGTATGTTTGTACTTGAAATAGTATAAATGTATGTTTTCCGTATTTGCAAACTATCTTTATTAGAAAAATAGTATGCGTTGTTCATGTGTGAACATCACTATATGTATGTAATGGAAGATAATATCTTTTAGTAGTTTTGTTTAAAACAAAACCACTAAAGAAATGTTTATCTTGTAAACCGAATTGTTTAGTTAATGCTTAATGTGAATGAGGTTATAACCATAATTAATTGACTAGTATAAAACACGAGGTTCTTCAGGCATCGAAAAAGATATGACATTTGTCACTCGTAGACCTACCGGTCCCAACTATAGCTAACAGCCAAGGTGCGGGATTCAGTCCCGTATAGATCTATACACAAATTCATGCTCTCCCTCCAGGAGACTCTGGTTATAAAACATGACTTAGCAAGAATGTTGCTAAGTGCCATGAAGTAGTATTTCACATTATAGTTAACTTGTTTATGTATAGTATGTATGTGCCTTCTTGTTCTTGTAAATGAATAGTGTACTTTCTAGTGAAAAGTAATAGTATTATGTACTGATTCACGTAATGTATCTTTGATCTAGAAAATAGTATGAATTGATTCTCTAAACTATACCTATTATAGTTTACTAGCATGTTTGTTTGAACTGTAAATGATTTGGAGAAAAGACCCATTTGCTTAGCATATTAAAATGAGTTGAGTATGTTTTTGAAATGAGTTTTTAATACTCATGTATATATTTAGCATGTATAATTATGATTTAGCCGACATTCGTACTAGTGATTCTACCCTAAGCCCAAAACCAAACTGTAACGACCGAAATTTTACATCCAAAAATTTTTCTTTTTAAATCAATACTTAGAAAACGATTTTAATTAAAACACTGTCTGATCCAACCATTTCATAACATACATCGTGTCTGAAAACCGGAACATGAAAACAATCAACTATCAGAGTACAAAATCCCAGAATGACTCATGGTGCGGAAAACGAGATGCGTGTATGATGTGCCACTACCGCGCCAGCTCTTTCCCTCTTGAAGAAGAGGTACCTAAAAATAAAACTGAAAACCGTAAGCACGGAGCTTAGTGAGTTCCCCATAATACGTCATACCATACAAACATACAATGAAGAACTAGGAGATACGGGCCTCGCCCACACTCATGAAGATACGGGCCTCGCCCACACTCCGCTAGCTGGGAGATACGGGCCTCGCCCACACTCCGCTATCTAGGAGATACGGGCCTCGCCCACACTCCCTTATCTGAGAGATACGGGCGTCGCCAACACTCTGCTATCTGAGAGATACGAGTCTCGACCACACTCCACTATCAGATAAATACGGGCCTCGCCCACACTCAACTGCTAAACCATAACATACAAGTATCACACAGACAACAAGTATAAACAATTCTATCATACTGGCGTATATCATAATCAAACTCAACCATGAGATACGGGCTCTGCCCACACTCCGACACTAACATATCGTCTATACGGGCCGACCTTGGTGCCTTAGACCCGTTACTACTGGAAGGAAACTCACCTCGAAAAGTAGCTACCGAAAGTCTGACTGCTAGACGTCTGGCTGTTGCACCGGTAATCCTCCGGCTACAAATCCATAAACATAGATTAGCCACTCATAAATATCCTTAGGTCAATTGACTGACCCATCCCTAGTCCAAGGTCAACTCCTTGGTCAAAGACAACTTCTAGTTGATTGGACTCGCCAAGTCGTGGCACAGACTCGCCGAGTCGTGGCACAGACTCGTCGAGTCCTTCTCCTACTAACCCGGTCCTACTTGCCAAGTCCCTCTTCCCACTCACTGAGTCACCCTTAACTCACTACTCGGGACTATAGAACCGACTCGTGATCCGACTCGCCGAGTCCAAGAACAACTCGCCGAGTCCCACGAGCAGATCTCCTACTCGCTTCCAAATCCTCACCAGAGCATCCCTTAAGAGGATCTGGGGTTCTGGGACTATTGCTACACGTTAAATTGCTAATTCCGTGTGCAGATACGAAGGGTTGGACCTTCAACACTTAAACCCCTCTTACTCAGTGAAAGTTCATATGACTCGCCGAGTCTGAAGAACAACTCGTCGAGTTCGAGGAAATCTTCATAGGACTCGCCGAGTTATTGATATGTGCATAATTAGTTCATATTAAGTATACATTTTTATTCATTTATTAGTCTAATTATCGCATATTAAGGACAAAAGGTACTTAAAAGTGTTAAATTATGTTTTTCAGTCCAAAGATGAAGCTCGGAAGCGAAAGGAAGCAGGAGAAACAGTTAGAAGATCGAGAATGGAATAAAGAAGGAAAACACTTAAAAAGGCACCTACTCGACGAGTCATATCGTCTACTCGGCGAGTCCAATCGAAGGATCGAGAAGATAATGACTCGGGAACCCAGAGAGTTATCGCAATACGGGGAATGTGAGAGGGACTCGACGAGTCACCACGTGACTCGACGAGTCGATTCGTATATTTAAAGATAATTCCATAGATCGATAAGAGAGAGTTCTGGGACGATTCAGAAGTGCTTTGCTACGATTAAGAATCCTGAAAAACCCTAGAAGACGACGAAGGAAGCTAGAATTCAATTCCGGAGAGTAATTAAGGCAAAATTTCATCATTCCATTTATTATTTTGTTTATTCATCATGATTAAGCAACTTGACTTTGATTGTTTGCTATTATTTACTTTAATTATGAGCTAAAACCTTTAGACTTCTGTTTGGGGATACAAAGTTGACAATATGGTTTGATTGATTGGTAGGATTAATTCCAAGTTGGTGAATTTTTGTTATTTTAGCTTGCTAAAGAACCTTGTGTGTGAATAATAATTAAGTTTCTGTTAATAGGAAGATAATTGATTAGAATGAACATCTATTGATTATTGTCCTCATATGATATATTGTGACCACATAGTCATATGTCTAGGATTAATGAATATGAAACTAGAATTAATAAGAAAATTGAGTAAATTCATGTGCAAGTCTAACTTAACCCGAATAATTAATCTAGTAAATATAATTAAATTAGACAATTGGCCACTGTTTGAGTTAGTTTATTTGCTAAGGATTAGAGTAGTGAACACAAATCTAATCACTTAAATCGGTAACCAACAAAAGAAATAATCCATTGCACTTTTACCTTGAAAATCAACCATAGAGTTAACCAAGTTGAACTAAACAGAAGTTCCTTTCCAGTTATTGAATCTAGTTAAATCGTTATTTTCTAGTTTTAAATTAGTAATAATTAGTAAGTTTCTAGTCTTGTAAAACTAGAGAAAAACCCCTGCTTCTTAATTAATTTAGATTAAATTAGTTTTTAGTTTAATTTGCCGTTCCCTGTGTTCGATACCCTGCTTATTTAGCTATACCACAATTGATAGGTTCACTGCCTTTTGTGTGTTATTTGATAATTAAAAGTAGGTTTAAAACTAGTGGGTTTTACACACATCAGTTATTCATCCAACTCGCCGAGTCTAAGACCATCTTCATAGAACTCGCCGAGTTCCACTTTGGGACTCGCCGAGTCCCTTCGACCCTCTTCCTATACAGACCAAATCTGAGACATGCAACGCTTCTAAACCATAGATCTATGCTCCTACGACATGCTTATCACGTAAAGTTGTAAACTTTACGTGCATGCATGGCCCTATAAGCTCAAGAAGGCAAATCCAAGCTCTTTAAGAGGTCATCACTCAATAGGTACCTCAATAACTCCAACCATAGAGACTTTATACTTCTAAGATGTCCATAAGATCCCAATCTGAAGTCCTTTCAGAACTTAGAGCATAAATACATGGAGTTTAAAGTTTTAGGGCTTGAAAACCACTTATTTGGGACAAAAAGGGGATCTAATGAACTAGTGATCAAGGTAAGAACTTTTCTACCCGAATGGAAGCTTCTCACAGTGTAGATTCCAGATCTACCTCCCCTCCTTGCACACTTCAACCTCCTCTTCCTTCCTCTAAGCTCCAAACCTTCTCCACAAAGCCAAAATCACTCTCAAGAACAATATGGGGCTAGGGTTTCTTTCTACAGCTCTCTGGAAGTGTTAGGGACAAAGGAGGCCAAGTTAGAGCATTTAAATAGGGTGCAAACACCCGGATTAGGGTTTTTGTCCAAACAGGGTCTACTCGCCGAGTCTGGGGACCGACTCGCCGAGTCCAAAGTTCAAACCCCGCGCCTTATCATGCTCCTACTCGGCGAGTTGGTCCTTTAACTCGTTGAGTCCAAGGCAAAAATGCACTAAATTAAAATATTAATCACAAGGATTACGTACCAGGAACCAGGTGCTACAAATCTCCCCCACTTATTTTAGACTTCGTCCTCGAAGTCTGCTGCTCGATCCTGAAATAGCTCGGGGTAGTGTTCCATCGTCTCTTCCACCGGCTCCCAAGTCCACTCCGATCCCTTCCGGTGTTGCCATTGCACCTTCACGAGTTCCACCCTCTTGTTCCTTAGATCCTTTGACTTCCTGTCGAGGATTGCCATAGGCCGCTCGATGTAATTCAGGCTATCATCAACCTTAATATCCTCCAAAGGCACCACTGCCGAGTCGTTTACCAAACACTTACGCAATTGAGAAACGTGGAAAGTGCTGTGGATCTGGCTGAGTTCGGCTGGCAGATCCAACCTATACGCCACCTTGCCCACCCGGGCTACAACCCTGAATGCCCGATGAACCTTGGGCCCAACTTGCCTTGCTTCCTGAATCGGATGACGCCTTTCCACGGAGACACCTTCAGGAGAACCATATCCCCGACTTGGAATTCCAAGTCTGAACGGCGCTTGTCGGCATAACTTTTCTGCCGACTCTGGGCAGTCTGAAGCCTACTCCGGACCTGTTGGATCTTCTCTGTCGTCTGGAGCACCACTTCGGTACTTCCCATGACCCTCTGGCCAACCTCTCCCCAACATATCGGGGTCCTGCACCTCTTTCCATACAACATCTCGAAGGGAGGACGGTCGATGCTCGCATGATAGCTATTATTATATGAGAACTCCGCCAACGGGATGTAGGTATCCTAACTACCTCCGAAATCCAGAACACATGCCCGCAATATATCCTCTAACGTTTGGATGGTCCGCTCGCTATGACCATCTGTCTGCGGGGGAAAAGCGGTGCTGAAATGCAGACGAGTACCCAACTCGTCATTGAACTTCTTCCAAAACCTGGAAGTAAAACGCACATCTCTGTCTGAAATCACTGATACTGGCACCCCGTGTCGCGCCACTATCTCCCTGATATAGATGTCGGCCAACTTCTCGGCCAAGATGCTCTCCTGAATTAGGATAAAATGGGCGCTCTTGGTCAATCGGTCCATGATGACCCATATAGAATCCACTCCCCGCGCGGTCTTGGGTAGCTTCGTGATAAAATCCATCGTAATATCTTCCCATTTCCACAACGGGATATCCAACGGCTGCATCTTGTCGTGCGGTCTCTGATGCTCGGCCTTGACTTTCCTGCAGGTCAAGCACCGCTCGACGTACCAAACCACATCCCGCTTCATGCAGGGCTACCAATAGTCCGGACGAAGATCCCTATACATCTTCGTCACCCCGGGAAGAATGGAGAATCGAGATTTGTGTGCCTCCTCCATCAAGACCTGGCGCACGCCTCCGAGGTACGGCACCCACACCCTGCGGTGTAATGTCAATAATCCCCTGCTATCATAGTCGAAGGAGGAAACCTGACCCACTATGCGCTCACTCTTCTGACGGTCCTCCTTCATGGCCTCCTGCTGGGCCTCCCGAATCTGCTCCAAAAGCAGAGTCACCACTGTCATCCGCATGCAAATATCCCTGATCGGCGCCGCCTTAAGGCTAAGCGCATCGGCCACTACATTGGCCTTCCCCGAGTGGTAAAGGATCTCACAATCATAATCCTTCACCACATCGAGCCACCAACGCTGCCTCATGTTCAGATTCGGCTGATCCATGAGGTACCTCAAACTCTTGTGGTCCATGTAAATGGTACACCGAACCCCATAGAGGCAATGTCGCCAAATCTTGAGGGTGAAGACCACCGCCCCCAACTCTAAATCGTGTGTCGGGTAGTTCGCCTCGTGAGGCTTCAGCTGCCTCGAAGCGTAGGCAATGACATGACCTCTTTGCATCAGTACCGCACCCAACCCTGAAATGGACGCGTCACAATATACTACAAAATCCTCTACGCCCTCTAGCAGGGCTAAGATTGGCGCCTCGCACAATCTCTGTCTTAAAACCTCAAATGTTGCCTGCTGCTCAGGCCCCCATCGAAAGACCACAGCTTTCTTAGTCGGTCGTGTCAGGGGTACGGCTATCTTGGAGAAGTCCTGAATGAATCTCCGATAGTAGCCCGCTAATCCCAGGAAACTCCGAATCTTAGATGGAGACTTCGGAACCTCCCACCTCATCACGGCCTCCACCCTGGCTGGATCCACCGAAATCCCGTCCTGGTTGACAAGGTGCCCAAGAACTGCACCTCGCGCAACCAGAACTCACACTTGGAGAACTTAGCATATAAGCTCTCCCTCCTTAAGGTCTCTAACACCTCTCGTAGATGCCCCTCGTGTTCCTCTTGCATCTTGGAATAAACCAAGATGTCATCAATGAAAACTATTACAGACCGGTCCAGCATCAGTCTGCACACACGGTTCATGAGGTCCATGAACGCGGCATGGGCATTGGTGAGCCCAAACGGCATCACCACAAACTCATAATGGCCATAGCGCGTCCGAAACGCGGTCTTCTGCACATCCTCCTCTCTCACCCTCATCTAATGATAGCCCGAACACAAATCGATCTTGGAGAACCAAGATGCTCCCTGTAACTGGTCAAAGAGGTCATCAATCCTCGGGAGTGGGTAACGGTTCTTCACCGTTACCTTATTCAGTTCCCGATAGTCTATACACATCCGATGCGACCTGTCCTTCTTCTTCACAAACAGAATCGGGGCTCCCCAAGGTGAACTGCTCGGTCTAATGAATCCTTTGTCTAACAGCTCTTGCAGCTGTGTAGACAACTCCTGCATCTCGGGAGGAGCTAACCGGTACGGTGCCTTAGCTATCGGAGCCGCACCGGGGACTAGGTCGATCCTGAACTCTACTAGTCGCTTCGGAGGTATTCCCGGAAGCTCCTTGGGGAATACATCAGCGTAGTCTCGTACCACTGGAACCTCGCTCACCATTTCCTTACCCTCCTCCCAGGTGTCCATAACATACACGACATATCCCGCACAACCCTGCTGAAGGTAGCGCCTAGCTCTCGTTGCCGAGCACACTGCGGGTCCACGTTGTGGCCTCTCACCGTGGATCACCAACTCTCCCCCACTTGGGGTCCTGATCTGCACCAGCTGCTGCGCGCAATCTATCACCGCCCCATTAGGGCTCAACCAATCCATGCCTATAATCACGTTGCTCCCACGCAACGGAATGGGAACCAAATCCACCAAGTAACGCTCCTCAAACAACCTTAGAACACAATCCCTGAACACTGTTGATGCTCGCACTGATCGATCATCGGCAATATCCACCTCTAAAGGTGTAACGCTCATGTTTCTAGGCTAGGCATTAATACTGACATAATGGTCTAGGTTAACCTTTGTAACTCATTTAGAAGAAATGAAAAAGAATTATGTGAATTTTATGTGAATTATGTGTTTTATGCTTAATTATTAGGATTTAATTAATTAAGAATAAAAATAAGCGTCAAAATTAAAGTCTGAGATAAGCCCGATATCTTTACATAAAGTTTTATTGGTCGAAACAAGGATTTCGGGGATATAAAGAATGCCGAAATCCGAGTTATAACGAAGAAGTTATGACCTGTCGAAGTTTCGCGACAAAACCGGCACGGTACTGAATGTCATAAAAAGTAAGTTTTTTATAAACTACTTTTTAGCCTTAGTAATCTAAACGAAAGTCGTAGTATTCATTAAACCGAGAAGTTCGATAAAAAGAACGCCCAAATCTGACTTCGTATGAGGAAGTTATGATTTTTCGAAGTTTCAGCTTAGCAGTAGACAACTAAAAACTCGAATTTTTGATCGAGTGATTTTTAGCCGACACAACCTAAACGAGAATTGAAGATCTTGTCATTAGTAGCACAACGGTAAAAAGTCTGACGAAAAAGGACGTCGGATGAAGAAGTTATGAATTTTTAACAGATTTCATGTCCCGGTCTATTAAAAATAATAATATAAAAATTAAAGTCAAAATTAGCCGACGAAGTCTTAACGGAAGTTGTAGAGCGTAATTTTAGCTACGCGTGCATATAAAGAACGTAAAAAACGAAGCTTGTATGTGAAAGTTATGGCTTTTAGAATTTTTTGCACAAAAATCGAGAAAATTCGCATAGTCACGCTTTTGCCACGTGTCCTCACCTCGCATATGCCACGTGGCGAAATTTGCTGAGTCACCCTCGCATGAACAGTGGCCATGTGATCCTCGCATGCAACCCGCGTGTCGCTTGCTAATTGGACCGAGGGTGCGGTCCAATGATCTTCCGACGCCTCGCTTCTGACTCATCATCCGAGCCTCGCTGGCCCAATCCGAAGGCGCCGCGTGCCCTTCGCGTGTCCGAACCCTCGCATATGTGTCTGAAGCTCCTGCTGCCGCGTGTCTCGCCTGATGACTCCTCTTCTAAGCCGACTTCGGATCTCACCCTATAAATAGAGGGCTTGCGAGATCTTCCGGCTACTTTTGGAAAATGGCCATTTTCACCGTTTTTTCAATATTTTAGCCATTTTCGCTTCCCCCAATGCCCCGAGATCATTTCCAACGCCCGGAACACGTCCCGGAGTGCCCGAAGGCCCGGAAAATTTATCTTTTCGGTTTTGAAGCCCGACCTTTCGCAGAGCCCTGTTTCTCAATAAAACTCCCGGTTTTATTAGAAACGATCGTTTTAGGAAACGAATTGTTGTCCGATTATCATCAAATCAAGTGAGTGTATATTCACTTTCAATTTACACATAGATATGAAGTATTTACCTTAAAATATGTGTTACGTGTAAATATATTAATTGTTTATTTGAAGTGACTGTTGTGTTGATATTCTATACACGTTTTAAACTGTATATATATATATATTTTTATCTACAAATATGTTGGGTAGAACATGGGTAGATAGTTGGTGTGTGATAAAATAAAGTGATGAGAGGTATCGATGTTTAAGATGATCTAGTCATCTAACAGAGTATAGATAACGGCCACAGACTATTTTAGATAGTCCAGTGGAATGTTAGTAGACTCGTAATCGGTATGTATGTTTGAACTATATGTTCATAAAGTGTTCTTGAACTATATGTTCCTTAGGTGTTTTTGAACTATGTGTTCATCCGTTAATTCTTCTTTTTGACACTATTACGTGTAGGGGTACAGGAGCGTACGGGAGTACTTTATTAGTATTTTCCCTATGCTTTTATTTTGAAGAGATTTGGAGTCTTCGTTTCTTTTGTGAAGTGATCGGACGAGCTTCATGAGTCAGTGTTTTCCTTTTCGATGTCGGATAGGGGTGATTCTGGGGGTTCAGACCACAGCCTAGGCATTAGTCAGTGTTTTCCTTTCCGATGCCGGATAGGGGTGAGTCTGGGGGTTATATACCTCACGATATTCAGACCACAACCTAGGCATTAGTTAGTGTTTCCATTTCCGAATAGGGTGCGTCTGGGGGTTATATACCTCACGATATTCAGACCACAGCCTAGGCAAAGTTCGATGCTGGATAGGGTGCGTCTGGGGGTTATATACCTCACGATATTCAGACCACAGCCTAGGCATTGATAACTACCCCTGACTTAATTGTCTTGTGGTTCTTTCTTTTACGAACAAAGGTTCGTAGTTAAACTTAGTCCATTCATTCAATATCTTTATCGATCCTTGTTTGCTGCTAGAGGATTTCTGAAGCAGTTTCGTAGTTAGTTGTTCATATCGATCCTTTAGGCTAGATCTAGTAAGATCACTGTATAAATTTAGTATGTGGGGATCAATGTTGTTAGTTCTTGTTAAGTAAACCTTGGTGATGATGTGACTTCGTGCCTATTAGGTAAACCCTGGCGACTATGAGACGTAGTGCCTATTAGATAAATCTTGGCGACGATGTGACTTCGTGCCTATTTGACCTAAATTGTTGTAGGAAAACGATGTTTTCACCCCTAATGAAAATCCTTAGGCTAGGTCCCTTGTGATAGTTGTTTTAGGGACGTAAGGTGAGGATAATGGGAATGGGTAATTGGGGATAACGGGAATGTTGTCACCCCTAATGAAAATCCTTAGGCTAGGTCCCTTGTGATAGTTGTTTTAGGGACGTAAGGTGCGGATAACGGGAATGGGTAATTGGGGTAATTTGGTTGACTGATTGATGTTTAAACATAATAAATTTATGTATTGTGGGTTGAAAACCCTATATGCTCACCAGGCTTCCAAGCCTAACCCACTCAGCTTTTTATGATTACAGGTAGTGGACCCCGAGCTTAGTCGGATGATGATGGTGAGTGATTTTGGATTATAGGCCATTAGTTATAAATAACTGTTGTAAGGCGTATAATTTCTTGTTTATACTTTTGATCTGTATCGGAACATGACATCCCGAGGTTTTGTTATGAAATAAAAGTATATATTTCTTAAAGCAAGGTTTTGATAAATTTTTTATCATGTTTGGCTTTGGGAACAAATTCCACAACACTTTTAATGAAATGATTACTCTGATTTTATTTTAAAAAGCACAAACGAAATCGGTCTTTTCTGGCCGTGAAATTGGGGATGTCACAAAAGGGCAATCCAACGTGCCCGAAGACTCAGGAAACTTCTTGCTAAGCGCAAGAGAAACAAATGATCGGGTAGCCCCCGAATCAAACAACACCTAAACTGGAATACCGTTCACATGGAACGATTCTAAACAGAGCACATACATATAGCATATCAAAATTACAGCAGCATAACATAAAGCATAAATAAAAAACTTATACCCGTCACCACATCGGGCGTGGCGCGTGCCTCATGTGTAGTCAGCTGAAAGGCCCGGCTCCTCACCACTGGAGTCTCTGAGTTGCCCTGCCAGCCATCTGTGATCCTCATAGTCGTTGGAGCTGGCGCCTTCACTGGCGCTGATGTTGCTGTCAACTGGGGGTAGTTGGCCCTCTTGTGGCCCCTCTGGTTGCAGTGGAAACACAACAAATCAGATGTCTGAACAACCGAGACAGGGGCAGTACAATCCCTGCTAAAGTGCCCCACCTTGCCGCACTTGTAGCAGCCTGATGATCCCAATCTACATGCTCCCTCATGCGACCTGCCGCATTTCCCGCAGCGGCCCGGCCCTCCTTGGCCTTTCGGCCTACCATCTGATCCCTTGGGCTTCTTCCCCGAAGCCCCAACCACCTGCCCCGTCTCTGCCTTTCTCTTTCGAATGTGCTCCAAATCAATCTCCCTTTCCCTCGCCCTGGCAATCATGGACTCCAGGGTAGGGCAAGCTGAAAAGCTAACATGCTCCCGGATGTCAGCCCATAGCATATCATGATAGTGGGTCCTCTTCATATCCTCATCTCCTGCATACTAGGGCACCAGCAATGCCCTCTCCCGGAACTTGGCGGTGATCTCCGCCACAGTCTCCGTAGTCTGCCTCATGTCTAAAAACTCTCTGGCCAGCTGCTGAAGCTCGACAGCTGGCGCAAATGCTGCCTTGAATCTGGTCACAAAGTCCGACCAGGTCATAGCCTCAACAGCCGAGGCTCTCAATGAATCACCGACGGACTCCCACCAATCTCTAGCACGGTCTCATAAACATCCTACTACATATCTCACCTTCGACCCCTTGGGGCAGAAGCTGGTCAGCTATGCGGACTCAATGTCCGCAATCCATCGTCTGGCAACAATGGGGTCCTTCGCCCCATGGAAATCTGGCACACCACTGCCCCTGAAGTCCTTAAAGGACAGTGTGCGAGATCCTGACTGGCCAGATGCCATGTCACTCCTGAACGCCCTGAGGCGGTCCTCCATCAGCTCAACTATCCCTTCCTTGATCGACCCGAAAATGATGGGGGTCGACTCAAGGATGCCTCTGGTGATCTCTGACGTGATGAACTCGCGTAGCCTCTCATCTATTGGCTCAGAACCTTATCCTGAACTCGATCCCTCTCCAGAACTACCACCAGCTGGCCTCTGGCGTAGTACCACCATTCTGCAATACACACAGACAACCATTAGTGATACTGATACCTCTAAAGGGATCACATCTATTTCAAGTTCCCTGGTCTTGTCTCAACATTCCTTAGTTCGGGTATGGATCCTCTGCTTTCAGTAGTACGGGCCCATACTACCTTCCACATCTATCCGTACCTTCTTCAAGGACTGCCTCAACTCCACTAGATCCCTTTCTCTACTGCTAATCACTCATATACTCGTCCTAGGTTTGCCCTAGGGAATCTTTGACTCCACCCTGCCCGGTCCTCAGCTGCTGAAGGCCTCCTTGTAATGTCATTTAGCCATTACCTGAATACCATCACGTGCGATGAGGCTCAGATAATCCTTCGAGAAGCAGGCTCGTCCCTACAATGGTTAGACTCAAACGAGAGCTGCGCAATAGGGCCAATTCCAGCACTCTAAGTTTATCCAACCTTGATCACGTGTAATGTGACGTATTCACCTAATGACTAACTCTCCTCACTCAGAGTCCCACAGAGCACATAGCAAGCAGCATTCGGACGCAGGAGAACTACTCAAGCAAGTATGTCCTCATAATGAGAAGCTGAACTAGCATACAATGCTAAGCTCATACTACCAGGCATAACCTAAACAGACTATCCTACTACTGTCTACTCAATACTAGCATGCAACTCTCATAAGCTGAAGCACATAAAGTAGGAACTTAAGGCATCACTCCTAGATCCTTAGTCCTATTCTAGCATGCCGTTCTACTGAAACTGATAAACGAAACATAAACTTGTATGGGTACTTTGGGGAATACTTACTTGAGCTCGGCCGGTCGCGCACATCACATACTTCGTTCTTTCAAAAAAAACTCTTTCTTAACTTTTAGAAAACATTTCGTTTTTCAAAATCTTCTAATCCCTCGATTTGAGTTCAGACACCCCCGAGGGTGTGTCCGAATCCCTCAAACCAGGGCTCTGATACCAACTTGTAACGACCCAAATTTTACGTCCAAAATTTTTTCTTTTTAAATCAATACTTAGAAAACGATTTTAATTAAAACACTGTCTGATCCAACCATTTCACAACATACATCATGTCTGAAAACCGAAACATGAAAACAATCAACTATCAGAGTACAAAATCCCAAAATGACTCATGGTGCGGAAAACGAGATGCGTGTATGATGTGCCGCTACCGCGCCAGCTCATTCCCCCTTGAAGAAGAGGTACCTGAAAATAAAACCGCAAACCGTAAGCACGAAGCTTAGTGAGTTCCCCCATAATACCTCATACCATACAAACATACAATGAACAGCTAGGAGATACGGGCCTCGCCCACACTCATGAAGATATGGGCCTCGCCCACACTCCGCTAGCTGGGAGACATGGGCCTCGCCCACACTCCGTTATCTGGGAGATACGGGCCTCGCCCACACTCCCTTATCTGAGAGATACGGGCCTCGCCCACGCTCTGCTATTTGAGAGATACGGGCCTTGCCCACACTCCACTATCAGAGAGATACGGGCCTCGCCCACACTTAGCTGCTAAACCATAACATACAAGTATCACACATACAACGAGTATAAACAATTCTATCATACTGGCGTATATCATAATCAAACTCAACCATGAGATACGGGCTCTGCCCACACTCCGACACTAACATATCGTCTATACGGGCCAACCTTGGTGCCTTAGACCCGTTACTACTGGAAGGAAACTCACCTTGAAAAGTAGCTACCGAAAGTCTGATTGCTAGACGTCTGGCTACTGCACCGGTAATCCTCAGGCTACAAATCCATAAACATAGATTAGCCACTCATAAATACCCTTAGGTCAATTGACTGACCCATCCCTAGTCCAAGGTCAACTCCTTGGTCAAAGTCAACTTCCAGTTGACTGGACTCGCCGAGTCGTGGCACAGACTCGCCGAGTCTTTCTCCTACTAACCCGGTCCTACTCGCCAAGTCCCTCTTCCCACTCACTGAGTCACCCTTAACTCACTACTCGGGACTATAGAACCGACTCGTGATCCGACTCGCCGAGTCCAAGAACAACTCGCCGAGTCCCACAAGCAGATCTCCTACTCGCTTCCAAATCCTCACCAGAGCATCCCTTAAGAGGATTTGGGGTTCTGGGACTATTGCTACACGTTAAATTGCTAATTCCGTGTGCAGATACGAAGGGTTGGACCTTCAACACTTAAACCCCTCTTACTCAGTGAAAGTTCATATGACTCGCCGAGTTTGAAGAACAACTCGTCGAGTTCAAGGAACTCTTCATAGGACTCGCCGAGTTATTCATCCAACTCGCCGAGTCTAAGACCATCTTCATAGAACTCGCCGAGTTCCACTTTGGGACTCGACGAGTCCCTTCGACCCTCTTCCCATACAGACCAAATCTGAGACATGCAACGCTTCTAAACCATAGATCTATGCTCCTACGACATGCTTATCACGTAAAGGTCTAAACTTTACGTGCATGCATGGCCCTATAAGCTCAAGAAGGCAAATCCAAGCTCTTTAAGAGGTCATACACTCAATAGGGACCTCAATAACTCCAACCACAGAGACTTTATACTTCTAAGATGTCCATAAGATCCCAATATGAAGTCCTTTCAGAACTTAGAGCATAAATACATGGAGTTTAAGGTTTTAGGGCTTGAAAACCACTAATTTGGGACAAAAAGGGGATCTAGTGAACTAGTGATCAAGGTAAGAACTTTTCTACCCGAATGGAAGCTTCTCACAGTGTAGATTCCGGATCTACCTCCCCTCCTTGCACACTTCAACCTCCTCTTCCTTCCTCTAAGCTCCAAACCTTCTCCACAAAGCCAAAATCACTCTCAAGAACAATATGGGGGCTAGGGTTTATTTCTACAGCTCTCTGGAAGTGTTACGGACAAAGGAGGCCAAGTTAGAGCGTTTAAATAGGGTGCAAACACCCGAATTAGGGTTTTTGTCCAAACAGGATCTACTCGCCGAGTCCAAAGTTCAAACCCTGTGCCTTATCATGCTCCTACTCGGCGAGTTGGTCCTTCAACTCGCTGAGTCCAAGGCAAAAATGCACTAAATTAAAATATTAATCACAATGAGTACGTACCAGGAACCAGGTGCTACACAAACAAGGAACATGAGTTACGGTATTAGCAATAGTCCTAAGTCCATTAAAGTATAATTATACATAAATATACAAATGAATATGATTTTGATTTAAGCGGAAATCTAATATAGTTTAAAAAGAGTTTGAAAATGGTTTTAACAATATTTATAAGCATAAGAATCCTTTTGTTTGTTTGCTTTCACATGTAAGTGTTAACACAATTATATTGTGTTTTACTTGTATTCTCCCCTAAAAACATTGAAAAGGTAAGTTATAGGGGTATGAACTTACCTTATGTGAGTGATCCGATTGAAGGTTCGATATAGGATGGTTTTCCACAAGTTAGATCCCGTGAAAAAAACGAGTCCTAAAAGCATTTCACGTAATATATATGTATACTATTATTGAGATAATTATGTTAAGGAAATAGACTAATTTGTAAGTTTTACTTACAAATAGGAGTGTTAGAAGTGATTTCATGAGTCTGCAATGCATTTTTGGTCAGACTTGGGTTTTCGGTCAGCCTTGGGTTTTCGGCCACATGAAGATTCAAGTGTGTGTTCTTGGTATTCTTGGTGAAACCAAGATTATCCAAGCGTTTTCGGTTGAAGATCACCGAAATGGAAGATGATAGCTTGATGAAATGAAGAACACTTGATGTCTTGGCAAGATCCTAAGGAGATTCAAAGGATTTTCGAATGATAGTTGAGAGAGAAAAAAAAGGGTTTTCGGTTGATGATCTTGAGAGAAAAGCTTGAGTATTCGGTTGGAGAGTGAAGAAGTGAGGATGTATTTTCGGTTCTAGCTATTTATAGCATGCTAAACACGTGAAGTGACACATGAATGGGATTGCGAACCGAGAGGATAAGACCGAGGGTTTTTGGTTGGAAACCATTTGCGGTCCAAGCTTATTTGCGGTCCGAGGGTTCTCGGCCGAAAATGATTTGCGGTCTCGCACGTTTTCGGCCCTAGGCGAGTTTTTGGTTCGAAGACTTTGAAGCCATGCGAGGGTTTGCGGTCCTAGCAAGAGTTCTCGGATTTATGCAATTCACTTCCAATTTTTGTATAATAAAAGGGTTTAAACACATAGAGTTTTTATATCTAAACTTAATAAGATAGTTCAAAACAATAAGTTTGACCTTAGATGACCAAAGTTTGACTTTGGTTGACTTTTACAATATCGAAAATAACGGGTTGTCACAGGCTCTTAGGGACCTCAAGGCTTCGCCATAAACTTAAAAACTAAGGGAAATTTAGACGAAAAATTCAGAGGATCTCGAAAGAGAAAATTGATAGGTGTGGAGGAATAAATGAGCCATTGGAGGCTATTTATAGGCATGTTTTAGGGTGCACGGCCAACAAACGGGGCGCACATCGTGCGTTTTAGGGCAACATCTCTTCAGCCGTTTTATGCCACATGTCAACTTCTTTGTGGTCCACGTTTTCACCTTCTAGAAGCGCACGTCGCGCACCTAACCTGCACCGAGCAAAACACAGCCTTTGTAAATTCTATAACTTCTTCATACAAGCTCCGTTTTTATGTTCTTTATATCTACAAAAATCTCTCGACGAGATCTACAACTTTCCTTTATACTCCATCGACTAATTCTGAATTTATTTTCCGTCCCTATTTTTATATGATTAAATGATTTTGCTAAAACCATAACTCTCTTGTACGGACTCTGTTTTTTGCATTCTTTTTTCTCAAAATTCATATCTTAAAGAATACTACGATTTTCCTTTTTGTTACTTTCGCTAAAGCTCAACCATACTATTCATAACTTTTTACATCACACATTCCTTGTACGCGGCTAAAACTTATTTATACACATTATGTATTTAAAAAGGTACAAAATTTACGAAGATATAAAAATCATATTTATAATATGTTTTTATACAAAAAATACATATTTAAAAAGGTACAAAATTTACGAAGATGTAAAAATCATATTTATAATATGTTTTTATACAAAAAAAAATGCATGTTTATGCTTATAGAATACATATAAAGACAATTTCTTAATACATAAAAACATACATATTATCTGAAAACGTATTTTATACATAAAAGACATAATTATATGTATACTTCCAATAATAATAATAATAATAATAATAATAATAAATTGTATTTAAAAACTTTATTGTGTTATACAATTTATATTGATGTTAAGGAGTAAAAACATAAATATTTTTACAACTTATTGGCATGACATATGCGTCACTTTGTCGGTGCCGGGTTCCAAATCTAAAAACGTATAAATTCACACAAATTTACAAGTAACCTAATAAACAAGTAAAAACACATAAATTCACACTAACTTATGGCTTTATTGAACCCAAAAAACCCAAAAAGGTAAAACCGAATATTTTATGAAAACTTAAGGACTTTTATAACGTTGCTCCTTTCGTTTTTGAACCAAAAAACACAAATATCGACCATGTCTATTTATCCTAGTTCACTTGATTTAATAAGGCCTTTAAGGCGAGTCGCGTTCTTACTTACTCTTGGTTGTTATTATTTTTCTACAACATTAAAAATAATATGTTGCTTACCATAACAAAGATTGAATCCTACTCGTTAATCTTCCACATGCATGAACCCTCGAAGTACACATTATGTGCTTTTCTTGATGAAATAGCAATCTCGAGAGAATATATCGTATTCGCTTATAAATAGGGAAAATACGTTATATATTTGTTGAATTACGAAATAAAAAATTTTACATGAAATTTTGAAACACATTGGGAATACAAAATTTGTGCTCTTTGTCTATCCATCGAAGGATAGCAATCTAACACTATATTCTTCTTGTTGGTTTGTCTTTGTAATATGACATAATCCTTATTGACCATTTCTTAATTCATCCTAAGTTATTATTTAAATCAAAATAACTAAAAAAATTATAGTTTAATATTCCGAACAAATATGTAACCGAAAATATGAGTTTTAACAGATAATTATTATTTGTAATATTAGTATTCTTATATAGATAACCACATTCTTTTAGCCCATTATATTCGGTTTATTTTCTAGGTAATTAAGGAATACATAAAGATTACATAGGAAAATGGTCTGAGTACAATGGACTAAATGAATTTGGGTTATCTATATAAAATACTAAGACTGAAGGGAGTGGTAGCATACTTAACATGTTGACACATCAGATTTTTTCATGCCACATAAGCTAGAATAAGTGCTGGCATCAAAATTGTAAAAAGGTAGAGAGTAGTGGTATGTTAATTTAATAGATTTTATTTTAGTAAAAAGTAAAAAAAAAGAAAAGAAACAAGAACCAACAAATCAGAACTCACAATTCCATTTCTCTCTCCTCTCTCCTCTCGTTATGCACGTAACGAGTTTTTCTTTAACACCCCCTTAGCACATGGTAGGGGGTGGTGTAGCAAGTGCTAAGAATGCCTTGGCGACCTCTTAGCGAGCCCACTCCTTATGGCCTAATAATAATGATTTACTTTGAATTATATATTTTTTATTTAAAATGAAAGAAAAAATTCCCAAAAAAAATCCGTTTAAGTCATTACAAGTATTCAATGTTTTAATTAGAATATTATTTTTGGTTATCGATTTTTCTGTATAATCCTCCTTAATAAATGAAGGTTATTTTTGTCACATGTCCTCTTCTCTTTCATTTTGACACATGTCATTTTCTAAAATTTTTAAATTTTCTATTTTTCACTTGTCATTTCATTGTATTTTTCATTTTGTTAAATTAAAATTCCACATTTAATATTTAAGGTAATATATATATATATATATATATATATATATATATATATATATATATATATATATATATATATATATATATATATATATATACTAGTTTATAACAATTCATAAATTATTTATCAGTTACTTTAAATAAATATTAATTATGAGATATACCAAATTTTTAAAGTTATTATAACTTCAAATTTAACATATAATTAGAAAAAATAAATTTGAATTTTGAAGTGTTACCTAATATATCTTTTTGACATGTGGCATGATATTAATGAAGAGTTTATATTAGAGCGACACATGTCAAATGGAGATTAAAACTATTCATTTATTAGAATAGAAATATATATATATATATATATATATATATATATATATATATATATATATATATATATATATATATATATATATATATATTAGAAAGGGTTTATATATGTAATGTATTTAATACATTAAAACCTCATTAATTTTAATAATTCAAAATTTTTTTTATTTTTCTTATAAATTCAAAAATTTCAAATTGTTAAAATTTTATATTTAGTTTTTTTTTTAAATAAACTCATGTAATACATAGGTCTCACACCTAATCAGTAATAATAACACTTTATGAAGTGAGGGTATGAATTAACCGTTACTCCTTTTTTTCATGGGATTATACTTGTATTGTTTGGCTTTCACACGAATAGTTTTTAAAATAAATGTAAGTTTTTGACTATTTTTATTTGTATAGTCAATAAATCATAAAAACTAAAAATTCTAAAATATCTCAAAAACTATTTAAATTAGCTTTGAATCATGTATTGTTTTTTTAACAAAAGCTTAAAAATCGATCGCATTATCCGTTGATCAAACTAGAATATTGTTTTTGAATTTGAGAAATTGAATTATTAAGGTAATTAATTTTACGGTTTGTTCACATGTGGGTAATTTTTTTTTTCTACATATCTAGGTCACAAACTTTTTGAAAATATTAAAATATGACCATTATGATCGGCTGTAGACGCTAACGTTGTTCACTATTTGGATAAAACCGAATTGTCCAATTGGACAATTTGGATTGGACTATTTGGTTCGGATATTCGGATTATTAGATTGATTTTCAAGAAAACTGAATTATTACTTTGGTTTTCGGATTGGTTTTAATTTATAAAATAAGAACCGAATAAACATTTATTATTTATTTATTTATAATATATATTTATAGTTATCTATTAATTTTGTAATTTATTTTTTCAAATAGGTTTAAAACATTTCACCTGATAAAAAAAACATCAAATATGTATTATCTCTCAAAAGTTTTCTATCTATAAAATATTTAACTATAATATATCTGCTTAGTACATGTTTATAATTTTCAAATCACAACTAAATAATTTTTTTTCACTTCTTGTGTAAAATTGGGTAATATTATAATTATATGTTGTTTTAAAATGTTTCGGTTTTTGAAAACCGAATTATAAAAACCGATCTAACCGAATTGTAATTGAATCGGATTGGATCGGATTTAAGTTTAGTTTGGACTATTCGGATGCATGTTTTGAAAACTGAAATCCATTTGGATTCACTTGATTGGATCGGATCAAACCGATCCATCCAAACGAACACCCCTAGCTGTAGCAGGTTACATCCGATAATAATTGTCATATGTGAACACTTCCAAAAAGTTTGTTACCTAGATGTGTACAAAAAAAATAGTTACCCAAATGTGAACAAACCGAAAAGATAAGAGTAAATTACACGAATGGTCCCTATGGTTTAGGATAATTTACGCGTTCGATCCTTAACTTATTTTTTTAACTCGGATGTTCCCTACTGTTTATTTTTGTTGCGCGTTTGGTCCTGTTATACCTAAAAATACTATTGTGCCCTTATTAATTAATTTTCTTATTTATGTATTTTTTATATGGGAAAATGACAAAAATGCCCTACGAAGTTTTTAGGGTTAGTCGATTCAATCCCTAAAGTTTTTGTTGGGTTTTATGGGATCCTAAACTAGGATACGACATGCTCTGTTAGTCCATGTCAACCTGTAATAACCGATACGGTGACCATTTAGAACAAAAAAAACTCACATTGTGCCCTTATAAAGCCAAAAAAATAAGTTTCGGGATTTCATTGTCAATTAATGCAGAATATGTCACACCCCAAAACCACGAACGGCGGAAACGTTCAGGGGTGGAGGACGTCATGTACAGTATCACAATAGTGTAATATAATAAACAAGCAACAACATCATCCATTGCATTATAAGTAAAGTTTAATACATGTGTGTTCTTTCATTGTAATAAGACACCAAAAATATACAATCAAAATAAAAGACGAGACTTGTCTGCTCCGTCTTCTCAAAACCTGGACTTTGTACCTGTCTACTGATGACCTAAGAATACAAGTTATTTTGAAAGCGAGTATCAGCTTTAAAGCTGGTGAATTCATAAGTATAAGAGTGTCATTGCCTTGTTTGTGAAAATCTGTTATGAAGGCCATGTAAACCCTTTAAATGAAAATGTTGAGGTAAGTATGAAATCCCTAGAAAAACCCTTATTTTCTATAAGTATGAAATGTAGTCTTCTACCAAGACCCGAATGTTCTGTACGTATGAAGTGTAGTCTTCTACCAAGACCCGAATGTTTTGTAAGTATGAAGTGTAGTCTTCTACCAAGACCCGAATGTTCTGTTTGTAAAATGATAGTTTTTCCTTTGTATTGACTAGTACTAAAAGTGCTTAGTCTAACTCATCGTTTATGTGAATGTATCACAAAATAAAGTAAACAGGAAAATGTACTACTGTAAGTGTTGTCACTGGGTACTAGGACCAACACAGCATCGCATTAAGCGAAATGTATAACCTAATGAACATCCGAAGATTGTCCAATTGTCCTCTGTAGCAGCAGCAGGTGGGTGGAAGGGTTAGTCCCAATCGATCTACCTAATATAAATAGTAACCTGAGACCTCCGTAGATGGTCATCGACCACTGGTGCTAATCAGTGGGGTTCGGAATGGTAAGTCCCGCCTAGATATCCCATTGAACCGGGATAGGAAAGATAATTTACACAGAAAGTACTAATAAATTATCCTCTTAGTTCTAAGTACAAGTATCCAGGTAAGTGAATACAGGATAATGCACCTATGTAAAAGTGTTCCTGTATGGCATTCATGTATGTGTGTCCATGTAACAGGTAAGTATATGTGAACATATTCATGTATCAGGTAAGCATCTGTAAGTACTCATGTATCAGGAAATGTACTAGTATAGACTCATGAATGAACTGAATCTTGTGTGATTCCTTGTAATAGAAATAATGTTTGATATCTTCAAATTATCCCTATGATAATTTACTGTAATATAACTGGTTGATCATGTAGGTTTATACACTCTTACTACTCAAGGGTGTGGGAAACTAAATGAAAGATGTAAACTATAACATCAATACATATATAAAAATATAAGTGTATATGCATAGTTTAGTTCAAGAATGTAAAATGGTTTTGTAAGACATCTTATGGGTTTTGAACAATAATTAACAATGACTTGATGTCATTTTAATTAACATTTCAAAGGTAAAACATTTGGTAACAATGTGTTTTTAAGATGTAAAATCATTTCATGCATCACATTTTGTAGCATGTGAAATCTGTTAAATGACAAACACAGTTATAAAATACATATCAATGATTCAATAACATGTTTGTTTCTACTTGTATCCCCCCCCCCATTAAAGCATTTAAAATCATTTAAAATATTGATTAGGGGTATGAACTCACTTGGAAGTTTGAAGATAGCGAGATGGAAAACCGGGCAGAGTTTCGTCTCGGGAAACGGATTTTTCTCGGGATTCTCGGGAGTAAAATCGACCCTCGGAACTTGAGCAAAATGACCAGGGCTTCGGGTCTGAACGGGCACGAAAAACGAGGCAAAACGCAAGAAAATAGAGAGAGAATGAGCAAAATTTCCGGAAAGCCTCGCATCCCTTTTATAGGGGCTGAGAGACCTCGTGTACGCGGGGCGTACGCTCGTACGCAGGGCGTACGAGACGTCACTGCTTACCGCATCCTCAGAAGAAACATCGGAGCGACGTGGACAGTTCGGAGCCCTTGATTCGAGTACGCAGGGCGTACGAGGGTCCTATATGCTGACTCCCTTTCGGATATTATCAAGAGTTTTTATTTGTTTTTATATTTATTTTAAATAAACTTCTAAAATTCATATCTCCTTCATACGAACTCCGTTTTCGACGTTCTTTATATCCACGCGTAGGTGATACTAAGATCTACAACTTTCGTTTAGATTCCGTTGGCAAATTATGAAATTATTTTTATTATTTATTTATTAAAATGACGTGATTAAGGAATTTCTTTAAAAATTCATAACTTCTTTATCTGACGTCGGTTTTTGCCAGACTTTTTACCGCTGAAATACCATTGACGAGACCTTCGATTCTCGTTTAGGTCATTCCGGCCAAAAGTCGCTCGATCTCCGATTCGAGTTTTTAGTTGTCTGTTGCTAAGCCGAATTTGGAAAACTCATAACTTCAATATACGAAGTCGGATTTGGGCGCTCTTTTTACGTACGATCATGGTTTGATGACATTTAAACATAGAAGAAATTTAAATAGGAACTTTTTGGACTTTTTATTATCGAAGTTAATTTTATTAACTCAAAAGTGGTTACAATACTTGACTTTTTAGGTCACTACAAAGAGTTGAAATATCGGGTTGTCACATCATCCCCCCGTTAGAGGGAATTTCGTCCCGAAATTTAAAGTAAGAAAACACTTGTGGATTAGGGAAATAGATGTGGGTACTTGCGTTTCATCTGATCTTCACGTTCCCAGGTGAATTCAGGTCCTCGCTTTGCATTCCAGCGGACCTTCACGATAGGGATGCGACTTTGCTTGATTTGCTTGACCTCTTGGTCCATGATTTCTACTGGTTCCTCCACGAAGTTGAGGCTCTCGTTGATCTCGATCTCGTCGAGTGGAATAACAAGAGTCTCGTCGGATAGACACTTTTTCAAGTTTGACACATGGAAGGTAGGATGTACGTTACTGAGTTCTTGCGGTAGATTGAGTTTGTAAGCTACAGGTTCGATTCTCGCAAGAATCTCGAAAAGCCCTATGTATCTTGGATTTAGCTTCCCACGCTTTCCAAAGCGTATCAAGCTCTTCCAGGGTGAGACCTTCAGTAGGACTCGGTCGCCTACCTGGAACTCCAATGGTTTCCTAAGCTTGTCAGCGTAGCTTTTATGTCGGTCTCTAGAGGCTTTCAATCGTTCACGAATTTGAACGATCTTCTCAGTCGTTTCCCGAATGATCTCCGGACCTGTGAGAGTGCTTTCGGGAGCTCGTCCCTTAGCTAACTGGGTATCACCCACCTCAGCCCAGCACAGAGGGGATCTGCACTTTCGGCCATAGAGGGCCTCGAATGGAGCTGTCTTTATGCTCGTGTGATAACTGTTGTTGTAGGAAAACTCGACAAGAGGTAAATGGGTATCCCAAGCTTTTCCAAAGTCAATCACACATGCACGCAACATATCTTCTAAGGTTTGGATAGTTCTCTCACTTTGCCCGTCGGTCTGTGGATGGTAGGTTGTACTCATGTCCAGCCTAGTTCCTAGGGAATTTTGTAATGACTGCCAGAACCTCGAAGTGAATCTACTATCTCGGTCTGAGATGATAGATAAAGGAACACCGTGCAGCCTTACAATCTCCCTAATGTAAGTTCTGGTAAGTTTCTCCATCTTGTCTATTTCTTTGATCGGTAGGAAGTGTGCAGACTTGGTCAGTGTATCGACGATGACCCATATGGAATCAAGTCCACCCGTCGTCTTGGGCAACTTGGTTATGAAGTCCATAGTGATCCGCTCCCACTTCCATTCTGGTATCTCCGGTTGTTGTAGAAGACCGGAGGGTTTCTGGTATTCAACCTTGACCTTTGCGCAAGTAAGGCATTTACTCACGAAGGTAGCAATATCTGCCTTCATGTTAGGCCACCGGTATAACCTTTTAAGATCCAGATACATCTTATCTGAACCCGGGTGGACGGAATAACGAGTGTTGTGAGCTTCTGTCATGACCAAGTCTCTGAAGCCACTGTGTTTCGGTGTCCAGATCCGATCCATGAGGTATAAGGCTCCGCCACCCTTGGCTTCTAGGTTCTTATCCATCCCTCTAAGGGATTCACCAGCCACGTTTTCAGGTTTCAAAGCGTCGAGCTGAGCCTCCTTTATTTGCGTGGACAAGTGTGAATGGATAGTTAGAGTCAAAGATTTGACCCTACGACCAGAATATTCTTTCCGACTTAGGGCGTCGGCTACTACATTGGCTTTACCCGGATGATAACGAATTTCGCATTCGTAATCGCTGAGTAGCTCGACCCACCGTCGTTGTCTCATGTTGAGCTCCTTCTGGTCGAAAATGTGTTGCAGACTCTTATGGTCTGTAAAGATCGTGCTTTTTGTATCGTACAGGTAATGTCGCCAGATCTTCAGAGCGAACACAACTGCTCCTAGTTCAAGATCGTGGGTTGTGTAGTTAACCTCATGTGTCTTTAGCTGTCTCGAGGCATAGGCGATGACTTTATCTCGCTGCATCAGAACACATCCGAGTCCTTGATTGGATGCATCGCAATAGACAATGAAGTCTTCTATTCCTTCGGGAAGGGATAGTATCGGGGCGGTGCACAAGGCTCGTTTGAGCGTTTGGAACGCTCTTTCCTGTTTCTCCTCCCAGTCAAAGGCCACGCCTTTCTGGGTCAGGGTTGTAAGAGGTTTCGCTATGCTGGAGAAGTTCTGAATGAACCTGCGATAGTAGCCAGCGAGATCTAAAAATTGACGAATTTTGGTAGGTGTCTTTGGTGCTGTCCAGTTCTCAATGGCTTTGATCTTGGAGGGGTCCACATGTATACCTTCTTCACTAACCACATGGCCCAAAAATTCGACTCGCCGAATCCAAAATTCGCACTTTGAGAACTTCGCGTAGAGCTTCTCTGATCGCAATGTCTCTAAGATTTTACGGAGATGTAGACTATGTTCCTCCTTACTTCGAGAGTAGATGAGTATGTCATCAATGAAGACGATGACGAATTAATCCAAGTAAGGACGACACACCCTATTCATCAAATCCATGAATACTGCGGGCGCGTTAGTTAATCCGAATGGCATCACTACAAACTCGTAGTGTCCATAACGAGTTCGGAAGGCTGTCTTGGGAACATCCTCCTCTAACACTCGTAGTTGGTGATATCCGGATCGCAGATCTATCTTCGAGAAGTAGTTGGCTCCTTGAAGTTGATCAAACAAATCGTCAATGTGGGGCAAAGGATATCGATTTTTAATGGTAAGTTTGTTGAGTTCCCTATAGTCGATGCACATGCGAAACGATCCATCTTTCTTCTTGACGAACAAGACCGGTGCTCCCCATGGTGAGAAGCTTGGTCGAATGAATCCCTTCTTGAGAAGTTCGTTAAGTTGACTGGAAAGTTCCTGCATTTCAGCCGGTGCCAGACAATACGGGGATTTGGCTACGGGGGTAGCCCTTGGCACTAAGTCGATTCTGAACTCGACTTGGCGTTGTGGTGGTAAACCGGGAAGTTCTTTTGGGAATATGTCGGGAAAGTCGCGTACTTCTGGGATTTTCTGGATGTCTTTCAGTTCTTGACTGGTATCGACGACGTGTGTGAGAAATGCATGGTACTCCTTCCGCAAGCACTTTTGGGCTTGAATGCATGAAATGATGCGAAGGCTCGTACTGGGTTTGTCGCCGTAGATAATTAAAGTTTCGTTGTTAGGAAGGTTAAGACGAACTGCTTTTTCGAAGCACATAATGTCGGCACAAAGAAGACTCAACCAATCCATACCGATGATAACGTCAAAACATTTAATTGTGACTGGCATGAGATTTATCTTGAAAGTATGGCCATCTAAAGTTAAAGTACAACCTACGAATATGCAGTTTGTACTCTCTGTTTTCCCGTTAGCCATTTCTACCGTGAATGAATTATCTAGTGCACATGGTTTTTGTTTAAACAGGTGTGCAAATTTGTGACTTACAAAACTTTTCTCGGCTCCACTATCGAAAAGTACGCAAGCATATGAGTTATCGAGGAGGAACGTACCAGTAACTATCGTAGGATCAGCTACTGCTTCCTCGTGGCCTAGGGCCATAACTCTTCCTACCCCTCCAGCCATTCCTGCTTTAGGACAGTTCCTCTTGTAGTGGCCCACTTCACCACATCCGTAGCAAGCTTGGCCCATACCGGCGTTAGGAACCTGGGCAGCTTGAGCTGTTGGAGTTCGGCAGAAACGGGCGGTGTGCCCCTTCCTGTTGCAGTTGGTGCATTGCATCTCCCTGCAAGGCCCGCGGTGGTGGAAGTTGCACTTGGTGCACTTCGGGAGAGACCCAGCATAAGTTTTTGCTGGTAAGGGGTTCGCGGGGACAGCGGGTGTCACCGTGGCAGCATTAATTGCCACAAGTTGTTGTCTTTTGGAGGATCCTTGTGAAGCCCCCTTTTTCCTCTTAGACCACACTTTATGGTTGTTCCCAGGGCTGGACTCTTGGGGTACGGGTGTAGGGATTGTTGTGTTCTGAGGTTTCCGGTGATCGATAAGAGATTGTGCCAGTTCCTTGGCACTATCAAAGGTAATAGGCCTGGAAGCGATCACATTTGACTGGATCTGGGGCGACAGTCCCCAGATATATCTCTCGATCTTTTTGCTCTGGAGAGCAACCATATCCGGGCATAAGTTTGCCAAATCACAGAACCTATTTGTGTAGGTAGTGATGTCGGATCCAACCATTTGTAGACCCCAGAATTCTTGCTCGAGTTTTTGTATTTCACCTCGAGGACAGTATTCTTTCATCAGCATGTCTTTCAACTTTTCCCAGCCGATGGAATACGCCACCACCAAAGTTAGATAGTTAACATGGCTGTTCCACCATGTTAGTGCTCGGTCAAAGAAGGTACAAGCTGCGAACTTGACCTTGTTGCCTTCTTGGCATCCGCAGATCTCGAAGACAGATTCCATCTTCTCAATCCATTGTCTCAACACCATAACACCCCCAGTTCCATTGAAGCTGCGGGGTTTGGCGTTAGTGAAGTCCTTGTAGGTGCACTCCCGAGGGTGTCCATGGCTTTCGTCGTGGTTCGAGGGTGGTGCACCTGTTCCTGATCCACTAGGGGCAGGAGCGTTGATTGCTGACACAGCCGCTGCAACTGCTGCTGTGAAAGCTGCCTGGAACATAGTGGCATCGAAAGGATTTGGTGGTTGAAGGGGTACAGGTGGTGGTGGAGGTGGTGGTATCGGTGCTTTGTTGTTTGGGTTACGTCTTGTACTTCTGCGTGGCGGCATCTCTAACTATACGTTTAAAAGATGACGACATGGATAAGAATAAATGATTAATAAATGTGTCTCATGGACTAATCCCCATAGTCCAACAACAGAAGGAATAATTAAATTATACGACTGACTAAGGTACTTATAGTAAGCCCAAATACCCATATGATGTTTCTTTATGGTTGTGTTGGTAAGTTTTTAGACTTGTTGCCATATCACAACCATTCTTGGGCATATTCTAATCACTCCTCGGACCAGCATAGTTGATCAGGCTATGTCATTCCTAAGACTGACCACATATCCCCAGGCTTACTTGTGATATTCAACAATCGTAATACTTTTGTTCTTGTCGTTGTGACACTGATTTTAGTATGAATGCAGGCACGTATGCTTTGTTAAATATTTTATTATTTAAAATCATATCTCCGAGACAGAGTGTTTTAATCCCGTTGTATTTATAGTTAGTATATCTTTTATGGGTTGATATACTATATTCACTATAAACAATGCTCTGATACCAATCTGTCACACCCCAAAACCACGAACGACGGAAACGTTCAGGGGTGGAGGACGTCATGTACAGTATCACAATAGTGTAATATAATAAACAAGCAACAACATCATCCATTGCATTATAAGTAAAGTTTAATACATGTGTGTTCTTTCATTGTAATAAGACACCAAAAATATACAATCAAAATAAAAGACGAGACTTGTCTGCTCCGTCTTCTCAAAACCTGGACTTTGTACCTGTCTACTGATGACCTAAGAATACAAGTTATTTTGAAAGCGAGTATCAGCTTTAAAGCTGGTGAATTCATAAGTATAAGAGTGTCATTGCCTTGTTTGTGAAAATCTGTTATGAAGGCCATGTAAACCCTTTAAATGAAAATGTTGAGGTAAGTATGAAATCCCTAGAAAAACCCTTATTTTCTATAAGTATGAAATGTAGTCTTCTACCAAGACCCGAATGTTCTGTACGTATGAAGTGTAGTCTTCTACCAAGACCCGAATGTTTTGTAAGTATGAAGTGTAGTCTTCTACCAAGACCCGAATGTTCTGTTTGTAAAATGATAGTTTTTCCTTTGTATTGACTAGTACTAAAAGTGCTTAGTCTAACTCATCGTTTATGTGAATGTATCACAAAATAAAGTAAACAGGAAAATGTACTACTGTAAGTGTTGTCACTGGGTACTAGGACCAACACAGCATCGCATTAAGCGAAATGTATAACCTAATGAACATCCGAAGATTGTCCAATTGTCCTCTGTAGCAGCAGCAGGTGGGTGGAAGGGTTAGTCCCAATCGATCTACCTAATATAAATAGTAACCTGAGACCTCCGTAGATGGTCATCGACCACTGGTGCTAATCAGTGGGGTTCGGAATGGTAAGTCCCGCCTAGATATCCCATTGAACCGGGATAGGAAAGATAATTTACACAGAAAGTACTAATAAATTATCCTCTTAGTTCTAAGTACAAGTATCCAGGTAAGTGAATACAGGATAATGCACCTATGTAAAAGTGTTCCTGTATGGCATTCATGTATGTGTGTCCATGTAACAGGTAAGTATATGTGAACATATTCATGTATCAGGTAAGCATCTGTAAGTACTCATGTATCAGGAAATGTACTAGTATAGACTCATGAATGAACTGAATCTTGTGTGATTCCTTGTAATAGAAATAATGTTTGATATCTTCAAATTATCCCTATGATAATTTACTGTAATATAACTGGTTGATCATGTAGGTTTATACACTCTTACTACTCAAGGGTGTGGGAAACTAAATGAAAGATGTAAACTATAACATCAATACATATATAAAAATATAAGTGTATATGCATAGTTTAGTTCAAGAATGTAAAATGGTTTTGTAAGACATCTTATGGGTTTTGAACAATAATTAACAATGACTTGATGTCATTTTAATTAACATTTCAAAGGTAAAACATTTGGTAACAATGTGTTTTTAAGATGTAAAATCATTTCATGCATCACATTTTGTAGCATGTGAAATCTGTTAAATGACAAACACAGTTATAAAATACATATCAATGATTCAATAACATGTTTGTTTCTACTTGTATCCCCCCCCCCCCCCCATTAAAGCATTTAAAATCATTTAAAATATTGATTAGGGGTATGAACTCACTTGGAAGTTTGAAGATAGCGAGATGGAAAACCGGGCAGAGTTTCGTCTCGGGAAACGGATTTTTCTCGGGATTCTCGGGAGTAAAATCGACCCTCGGAACTTGAGCAAAATGACCAGGGCTTCGGGTCTGAACGGGCACGAAAAACGAGGCAAAACGCAAGAAAATAGAGAGAGAATGAGCAAAATTTCCGGAAAGCCTCGCATCCCTTTTATAGGGGCTGAGAGACCTCGTGTACGCGGGGCGTACGCTCGTACGCAGGGCGTACGAGACGTCACTGCTTACCGCATCCTCAGAAGAAACATCGGAGCGACGTGGACAGTTCGGAGCCCTTGATTCGAGTACGCAGGGCGTACGAGGGTCCTATATGCTGACTCCCTTTCGGATATTATCAAGAGTTTTTATTTGTTTTTATATTTATTTTAAATAAACTTCTAAAATTCATATCTCCTTCATACGAACTCCGTTTTCGACGTTCTTTATATCCACGCGTAGGTGATACTAAGATCTACAACTTTCGTTTAGATTCCGTTGGCAAATTATGAAATTATTTTTATTATTTATTTATTAAAATGACGTGATTAAGGAATTTCTTTAAAAATTCATAACTTCTTTATCTGACGTCGGTTTTTGCCAGACTTTTTACCGCTGAAATACCATTGACGAGACCTTCGATTCTCGTTTAGGTCATTCCGGCCAAAAGTCGCTCGATCTCCGATTCGAGTTTTTAGTTGTCTGTTGCTAAGCCGAATTTGGAAAACTCATAACTTCAATATACGAAGTCGGATTTGGGCGCTCTTTTTACGTACGATCATGGTTTGATGACATTTAAACATAGAAGAAATTTAAATAGGAACTTTTTGGACTTTTTATTATCGAAGTTAATTTTATTAACTCAAAAGTGGTTACAATACTTGACTTTTTAGGTCACTACAAAGAGTTGAAATATCGGGTTGTCACAGAATAACCCACAAGCCAAGTGTACACAAAGCTTTCACACGATTGCAGAAGTCGCCATGGTTGGAACGCAATTCCAAGCAACACATTTAACAATGTACCTCGTCGGAAAGTGAACAACAATGGACTCAGGTTCACGTGGGGGTTCGCAGGAGCTACAACGTTAGTTGCATTGTTGGTTGTAATGGTGGCCAGCGTGATTCCGATGATGGAGAGAGTCATGGTTGAAATCCCACCAATTTCTCCCAATAATTGAATCGGGTTCGAGATTACACGATCGAAGATGACTTGCGTCGATGTCGTCACTACTAAACCGACGAACGTGAATGAACCCATGAGAATCGGTAATTCAGCTTGACCAATGATTTGATCCTTTTTCTCTTGGCATAACGAGTGAAATTGGAGATGTTAAGTGTTGATATCGCCCAAAAGCTTCTGTTTGCAGTCAACGACGAGAAAAAAACGACCAGAACTCCGATAACGAGAGACGTGAAGACATCGAGAGAACTTGATCGAATCTGTCGGCGTTGACATAAGCCCAAATGAGTAAAGTCGAAGTGAGAATAATCAAAATTGGGGCAGAATATTTTTCAAGTTCCCTGATTCCATCCATTCCTTTGATTACAACCACTAATTGGCAAGATAATCTCCGAACTTATTTTTTGACTTTATAGGGGCACAACGTGATTTTTTTTTTGGTTTAAATAGTCACTGCATCGGCTATTACAGGTTTAAGGGGACTAAAAGAGCAAGTCGTATCTTAGTTAAGGGACCCATAAAGTCCAACCTTTTGGGACTGAATCGACTAACTCTAAAAACTTTGTAGGGCATTTTTGTCATTTTCCCTTTTTATATATAGTTAAAAAAATTAATAGGTCCCACATATCTATATCTTCTCACCTTAAACTTGAAACCATATTGGAAAAAGTTAATATCGGTCCCACCAATTATCAACCCATCTCTCATCCTCATCAAGTTTTATTTTATTTTCATCTTTAGTGACATCGACGTCTTCACCATCCATTTTTTTTCATTCCTTCAATTCCGACGAACCAACACCACAATCCACTGATTCTTCATCGAATTTTCCATCACCACAACCCAATACATCACAAACCTTGCAGGAAAAGAAAATTGATACCATAAAGAAAAATTAGAGAATCAGATGTATTCAAGACTATAACTTGAAATGCAAATCAAAACCTAAAACTCTATTAACAACATTCTAAGCTTTATAATTCATCAAACGATGTGTTTTTTTCTTATATTATTGATCTCCATTTCTGATACTTTTAGTCTCTTGTAAATTTAAATTTTTATATTTAATATCTTAAACAATAAAATTCTATAAACCCTCGATATGTTTTTTTCCATGACAAATCTATAGTTTTTTTTTTTTTGGGGGGGGGGGGGGGGGGGGGGGGGTTAACAAAGTAGTGTATTTTAAAAAGATATTTATCAAAATGGTGTGGTTTTAAAAATATCTATCATTTAAGTTAAATTTTATATCGAATCAAAATTAAAGGGTAAAATAAAAGAAATTGAGTTATCAAGGTAATTAACTTTTCGGTTTATTCATATTTAGGTAACTATTTTTTTTTACATATTTAGATAACGAATTTTTTGGAAATGTTCACATATGATCATTATGACCGGTTGTTACAGTCGGTCATAATGGTCATATGTGAACACTTCCATTACCTAGATGTGTAAAAAAAAATAGTTATCCAAATATAAATAAATCAAAAAATTAATTACCTTAATAAGTCTATTTTCCTTTTAGACTGTGATTTTGATTTTCATTTTTTTTCCTTTATAAATGATAATAGTAATAGCTTACGAAGTGGGCTTTTGAATTGGACGTTACGCTTGATTTCTTGGGCTTGTACTTGTATTACTGGGCTTTTATCAGTTGGCCCATACATAGTCTAGTGTTGGAATTTCAAATCTTTTGCTATTATTCATGATTTGCATTAAAATTAATACTAAAATCCAAAAATAAAAAAAGGTAACAAGGTGTTATATAGCCCTTAGATTGAAGGGTGCAAGGAACTGTTTGTGGGTTATAATATCATTTCTATCATTTTTCTTTCTTTCACTTAAAACCAATGAATAATTTATTATTTTATTTTTTTAAATAAAATCAATTCATTGTTATGATTTATAATTTTTAAATTAATAATAAACAAAAATTTTAATTAAAAAGAAAATGCATTTCATTATTTTAATAAAAACTACAATAAACCTAAGATTTAAAAAAATAGAATATTAAAAAAAACACAAACAAAAAATCAAACAAACCAACAACAACCTATGGAAAATATTTTTTTCATAATTTTTTTCCTCTTCTTCATTACGAGCTCGAGAACCGGTCACGAGAGATGATCGGTGTTTTCCATCAAGAACTTCATATCCTCCATTTATTGCTCTCCGCGCGCTCCTTCTTCCTTGCTTCTTATTTTTCTTTGTCAAACACCAAACGTTCAGCGAAATTAAGATTATATCGATCAAACGTCGTTTTTATTTTTCACATTTCATCAACGTCCATGCTGAAATCCGATGCACCCGAAGAAGTCCCTTTTTCCATTCCTCTTTGGTTTGTCCCTACCCATCGGTCGGACAATTTCTTCTAGCTCGAGTTCGTCCTCCTGATTTAAATCTAGACCGACCCGAGCATCGGAGGAAGTTCTGTAACCACTAGAGCCCATTTTCGTTCGCTTTGATTGTTGTACTCCAAAAATAAAATCTTGTTTATTTTTTCCACTTAGGACATCTAACCAATAATTTCCAACAATCGTGTCACTTGAATGGTTTTCCGACTTCCTCAAGGTAAAATTGCAAAGCTTCTTGAAGTATTTCTTCGTCGTCATTGCCACTTTTTCGTTGAGTTTTTAGGTTGTTGTACAACTTGTTTAATTTTGAAAACCCCTTTGCTATTTCTCGAAACTTCAAATTCATTTGGTGTTTTGTACGGTAGTCGCCATCTTTTCTTAGCTCCTCCCGAAACCGTTGTAAAATACGAAACCAAAAATGATCTCCCGGTTGTGCATTTCCCGTCTTCGAATCCTCAGAAATGTTAACCCAAGCTTTTACCAAAACTAGTTCTTCTTGTGGAAGCCATGGTATCGGCTTTTGTCTCCCTAGTTGTGTGGCACCCTCATGCACTTGTTGTTTTTCCTTTGCGTCATTGTGGGGGTGGTGTGGGTTGAGTTTCAGAAACTATCTCTTCTTCTTCCGAGTCATCCAACTCATCGACAAGTTGGAATTGTTGTTGGATTTGGGTTTGGGTTTGAGGTTGATTTGGCGGACGTTGATTCTGAAAAATAACAAAGTTTGAAAACATTTGCGGAGTAACATTTGGAACTTGGACCGGGTAATATTGTCTAACATTTTGGTATTGAAATTGTAGTGGAGATTGAATGAGAGCATCGAGTTGGGGACGATAAACTCCTTCTGATAACGAATCAATAGCAAAAATGTTTTAAGTAGGGGTGCTTAAACTCGAAACATGAGTTTTTTTTCCTTTCTATTGAAGGTTGGGGTTCGATTGTCGGGATTCATTTTTTTTTTAAGAAAATAAAGGTTATAGAGGGTTTGATTGAAGGTAAATGAGTGTGAGTATTTATAGAGGTTGTAGCGGGTAAAAAAAATTACATTTTAAACCATCTAGCCATTGCAAATAAAAAAAAATCACATTTTACCGTTTTTAACGGTTATTCTAAAAAAAAGACATTTAGATCCAATCCCCATCAAAGAGAGAACGCGACAACCTCACCCTCACCTCCTCCCCGTGCAACCCTTCCCACACCACCGGTGCGGTGTTCCTCGGAGCGGGAAGCTTATCGCGGCTCATCCCGCACCCGGCTCCATCCAGCATTAGAGGATGTTTGAGATTTTATCTAAAAATAACTTATTTACTTTGATTATTTGCATTAAAAAAAAAGTAACAAGGTGTTATATAGTCTTAGAGGATGTTTGCGATTTCATCTAAAAATAAATTATCGATTTATTGACTTTTTAAAAAGTTAATAAGTGAAAAAGAAATGTTTGACAATATGAAAATGATTATAGAACAATTTATCATTAATCCTTCAAAATTAAGATTCATTAAGTTAGGATTTATAACTATTTAAAACTCTTTATAATTTTGTAGGTTGTAAAATACAAATATCCTTAAAACATATATAAGCTAATACAAACATTTTTTTTAAACTTTTTGATTTTTTTTTCACCATAAAGTTAATCTAAAAACATTTAAAAGACTTATTTCCTCATCACCATAAGTCAAATGATATGTATGAGACAATTTGGTTCGGTTATTGGTTAAAATAATAATAATAATAATAATAATAATAATAACACTTTTAGAAAAATTTATTTTCTCATTATCATAAATTATTAAATAAAAATGTTAATAATAATAATAATCTACCCTAATAAATGAAAATTACTTTGCCACATATCATTCTCTCATAAAATTAGCCACATGTCATTTTGTTATAATTTGAGATATATTTATTTTCTACTTGTCATTACTTTAATTTTCATTTTCAATATATCATTAATTTAGTTTCCATAAATTAAACCTACCATAATAACTATTAACTTCAAATTTCAAATTTTAAATTTTAAATTTCAAATTTAATTTCAAATAAATTTACAGTTTAAACCTTTATGTTTAACATTTTGTTATAATTAACCTGTTTAGTACACACTAAACACATAATTTTAATTTATTTATTTTTTGCATGTTTTTTTCTCATAATTTTCATTTATTTTATTTATTTCAATTTCAAATTCAAATAAAATTTCTATTTAATCGTTCGTACTTAACATTTGTTTTAATCAATCCGTATAATATACGGGTCTCACAACTAGTAATGATAATAAGAAAAAATGTAACCTGTGATTAGAGAGTAATTAAGGATTTTGGAAGGTACAATTAGGATACGCAGACAACACTTTTAAAATATTACTATAAACTTCAAAGTATAATATTAATAACTCAATTCAAACCAATTATGACCCATTACAAAGACACCGGATCCACTAAATTTATTACGTTTGATCCATTTTAATTTTGTTATATAACAAAATTCACGATTTATATGGGGGCGACACGCATGCAGTATGTGATGGCAGCTCTCTTGTTTGACATGGAATTCACCATATCCAAAACATGATGTTTCGTCTTCTGCCGCCCACTAACAGTGACACGTGTCGTTGCCTCTGAATTTGCTCTCACGTTAGTTAATGTTAGGGTAAATTACACCATTCGTCCCTCGTGCATGTGTCAAAAAGCACATTTAATCCCTATTTTCAAAAATCAACTCGGACCGTCCCTAAGTTTGTTTTTTCTTGCACGCTTAGCCCTATTGACATAAAATGACTATTTTGCCCTTAATAATTTGTTTTTTTAATTTAATTGAATTTATTTATCATTTTATATTAATAACAAAAAAGAAAAATAAAAAATATTATGTCCAAATCCACCCACCCCTCCTTTCCCTTTCCCAGATTCTATCCCTCTTTTTCACCCATTCATCTTCCTTTCAAACTCATCTTCCTCTTTAATGATCGACACCCCTGAAGCTATTCTGACGAGATCATGAAACCATACACCTTCAATGCACAGTGTAGAAAAAAAAAGCAACAACAGAGAGAGAAAGAAGCTAGTGGCGATTCAAATCTGTGTTTCAGATGGGAGTTTCGTATCCGACGGAGCTGGTGGTGTTTAGCGTGGTTTCCGGTAAAAAATATCCTCCCTCTTTCTCCTCTAAACCCACTGATCAGAGAGAGAAATAAGTTGAGGGAAACAAAATCGATGAGAGGAAGAGGAATAGGAGATCAAGGAGATAGGTTTTCTGGAACTGAAATAAATCCTCCATGTGTCGCCTCCAATCCACCACCGTCCTCCCCTGCAAGCCACTGACGTTGTAAGTAATCGATTTGCACTTCGTGGATCTGCACTCCATCGATATGCACTCCAGAGATCGTCTCTTCGAACTCTTTTAGGTGTTGGCGCAGGAGACGTTTAATTTAGAGATGAAGAAGGAGATAGAAGGGGTTAACGAAGTCTGGTCGAAGGTGGAGGGGGACGACGACGTCTGGTCGGAGAAGAACGTTGTCTTCCCCATTTTGATTTTGCCCTAATGTTGGCTTGTTTGCATAATAATTGGTTTGTTAATATTTTTTGGGTTTTCTGGTAGTGATGATTGAGCGATGACAGGTGGTGTTCGAAGGGGGTGGGGTGAGCTGAGAGCAGATTTATGGTGGTGGTTGTCTATGTTTCCGGTGGTGGTTGTGCAGGTTTTCGATGGTGTTGCAGATGTCTGATGAGCGTAGTGGTTTAGTGTTCTTCAAAATAGGTGGACCCACAACTTTAATTAAAATATTTTTTAATAATTAAAAATAATCAAAAATATTAAAAACAAATGAAAAAGAAATTACAAAGGGCATTTTGGTCATTTCAAGTTTCACAGGGGATGAAACATGCATATTTAAACTAACGAGGGATGAAGCATGCACCTTTCTACGATATAAGGGACGGCCCGAGTTAATTTTTAAAAATAGAGACTAAACGTGCTTTTCGGCACATGCAAGAGGGACGAATGGTGTAATTTACCCTTAATGTTATAAAAACAGTTGAAATTGTTAGAAAAAATTGCAAGAATGGTCTTTGTGTTTAGGTCGAAATTGTCACTTTGAGCCAAATAGGTTTGGACTAGCATTTATGGTCCAAAAGTTTTCATTTTCTTGCCACTTTGATCCACTTTACTTTAAACTTTTTTGTAATAACAATTTTGCCCTTAGATTTTATTTTTTCAGTTTTTTTTATTTAAATACATTTATAATTAAAATAAAAATAAAAAATACACATCTTTCTCTCTCTCTCTCTCTCTCTCTCGTAAACATCATTCTCCTGCACCATCACCCACTGATGAACACTAAATTGTGAAGATTAACTCCAAATTCTTCCCCACCGACTATCGGTTTATAGATAAGTTGAAAGGGTTAACGGAGAGCAAACTAAACCAAAATCAATAACATAACTCAAACCAGTTTCCAAAAAATCAAAGTGGTGGCTCCGATGAAATCTAAGGAATGAAGAAGTAGAATCAATTTTTATGTTTGACACTCGAACCCTAAAACCATTTTTTGGATCTGATGAACTGACCTTCACCACAATCTAAATTGACTTTTGTATGTGAAAATCGAACCGAAACAAACAACAAGATCTAGATTCCAAACAGAAGGGGAGGGGGGATGCTGAGAGGAGATGAAATCGACTTTGATGATATTTTTCCCCAATCCAGAACTAAGTGTGTGTGTGTCAATTTCCAGATCTTCCTCTGTCATCATCAACTTACAGAAGATCTGAATCCGATTGCTCCGATCACCTCCATTGATGTCGTTCGCATCTCCTTCTTTCCTTCTTCAAATTCAACTGCAAGTCACACTTAAGAGGATGAATAAAGTGACCCTTTATTTTTTTTTTCCTTTTTTTGTTCGATCGCAGGCGACAATTCTTTGTTCAACCACAACCCCTCATTCTTTAACCTTCTTCTTTCTTAATATTTTTTGAGTTGCAGTTTGATTAGAAGAGAAATGGAAGAACAAGGAAGATGGGGATGATGGGTTCTCGATGGTGATGATTTTTCGTGGGGGTTGAAGATGAATATGATGGTGATTGTGTGAAGGCTCGATTTTTCACAATTGGTATTTTTGGTGGTTTGGCGGGGGTGACCGAAGGATCTGCTTTGATAGAGATAGGAGGGGAGTTGTAACGACCATAAAATTCCAACCAATTTAAACTTTTCAAAAACAAACCGATTTCATAAAATTATTACAAAAAGGTTTTCAATACAATTATTTCAGAGTCTTCCCAAAACCACATCATAAAACATAAACATGAGGAGCGGTACGATCACGCCTTTGCCTTGCCACGGTCTCCTGAAGAACCTGAAAAACATTAAACCAAAACTGTAAGCCCGAAAGCTTAGTGAGATATCCCCAAAATACCAACCACATATACCATACACGCATAACATGCCATATCATAACAGAACACAGAACAGCCATGCATTTCGAGTCTACTGTGTGACTGGTCCACCGCACCGGCCTTCAGTCCACCTGGTCCACCCTCCGAGTCTAACCACATACATCGAGTCTGTAGTGTGATTGGTCCGCCCGCACCGGGCCTTCAATCCACCTAGTCCACTCTCTGAGTCTACAGTATGACTGGTCCGCCCGTACTGGGCCTTCAGTCGGCCTGGTCCACTCTCCGAGCTTCGGCACGTCTGGTCCGCCCTCTTGGGACCTACAGCCTATCCGGACCGCTCGTTGGGCCTTCGGGATAACCAATTCGCCCTGGGTATGTTGGCCTACAGCACAAAGCAGGTCCCGCCTCAACCCAACCCCAGTCCAATAACCATGTGCACATAAACATTCAATCATATAACATATCACATCCAATCAAAACGATCTAACATATCACATAGCATAACATCATCCTAACCAGGATACCGACCTAACCGGTCACTAGCATAGCATCATCCTATATACCAAGATTCCGACCTAACCAGGTCCCTAACATATATCATCCTAACTACCAGGATGCAACATAGCAAAGCAATAACATAACAACGATACCCGGATCACAGTCCGATAAAGGGCTGGCCTTGGTGCCGTAGACCCTGTTGATATAGTGAGGATAACTCACCTCGCAACTGCCGACTGAACAGATAAACCCAAGCTACTCCGACCACTGATACGATCTCCACCACTGGCCAACCACCAAAACACTGAATTTAAAACAAATGCCAACAATTACCAAAATGCCCCTGGAAGTCAACTGGTCAACCCTTGGTCAAAGTCAAAGTCAACCCCTGACTGACTCTACTCACCGAGTCAACCCGATGATTCGCCGAGTCTCCATGCACAGAACTTCCCCAATCCGCGACTCAACTCGCCGAGTCACCCTGAGACTCGCCGAGTCCAACAACTCTGAGTCCTTTCACACTCGACTCACCGAGTCATCCCTTGACTCACCTATTTACAGCTCAACCAGAAGAAAGGTTAGGACCTCACGACCAGACTCGCCGAGTCCAAGAACAGACTCGCCAAGTCCAAGGCTATCTGCAACCAACTTGTCGAGTTCCTGACCATATTCATCCAACTCACCGAGTCGTTCTTCCAACTCGTCGAGTCTCAGCCTATCTTCAAGCAACTCGCCGAGTACCCCTAGATCTGAAACCATACAGAGGCTTTCCAACCCATGCAGAAGCTCTAAACCATAGATCTACTCTTCTACAAGCCATCCATCACGTAAAGTGGCAAACTTTACGTGGATCCAAAGAGATCTAGGAATTTTACACTCTAGGGCTAGGGTTTGGGACCAAAGGGCTTCACCAATCACTCAAAAATCGGGACTCTATGACATATAGGACCATCACAAGCTTAGATCTGAAGTAGCATCCTCAGATCCAAGTTTCTATCTCAATTTAGATGCCATATCAACCACCACACATGAACCCCATGAAGAAAAAGCTTAAGGAAATGGTTCCTTATCCCTGGAATGAGCCCAACCAACTGTAGATTCCTGATCTCCCTAAGCTCTCTGATACAAGCCTCCAAATCTTCAAGCTTAAAGCACCAAAGATCCTTCTCCAAACCCTAATTCACTCAATAATAGGGTCTCCTCACGAATTTAGGGTTTCTGGAACTCAAGGAATGGTAAAGAGGTTGGGGAAGAAATGTTATGTTCTTTATATAGGGCTCATACCCCGAAATTAGGGTTTTCTCCTCTCAGCACCAACTCGCCGAGTCCATCCATGATACTCGCCGAGTTGGTCACTTAACACGCGACTAGAGTCGCGACCCTACTCGCCGAGTCCACTCGTGGACTCGTCGAGTTGCCCTCTCACACTTACACTTTTAGCCCTTCAACTCTACTCTTGGTATTCCGGGATGTTATAGGAGTATCGGACGTTCTTTGTGTTCTTAAATGTGGATTTGTGTGCTTGTGTGTGAAAGGAGAGAGAGGGAGAGAGAGAGATGTATTTTTATATTTTTATTTTAATTATAAAAGTATTTAAATAAATAAATAACTGAAAAAACAAAATCCAAGGGCAAAATCGTCATTACAAAAAAGTTTAAAGTAAAGTGGATCAAAGTGGCAAGAAAATGAAAACCTTTGGACCATAAGTCCTAGTCCAAACTTGTTTGGCCCAAAGTGGCAATTTCAACCTAACCACAGGGACTATTCTTGCAATTTTGTCAAATTATTAATTAGGGTTAGTTATTGTGTTATTAGGCGGAGTCTAGTTCCAATAGTCCGGGTGTGAGATTTATATGTCATCAGTATCAGGTGAGTCTCCTCACTTATTCTTACTTGTATGGTAGAATAGTTGTATATGTGATGACCAGATGGGTCTGGCTGTTATTATGGTGTTATGTTGTTTATGTGTGACTGAGACTTCGGGTAGTCTCTAGGGTTGCTAATATCCCACAGGGTGTGTTGTTTGCCCACCGTGACTGCTAATAGTCCCCATAGTTGCTGATAACCCATAATTATTTATTTATGTTGTATTGTATGTGGTATCTTGGGGAAATCACTAAGCTTCGTGTTTACAGCTGTTGATTATATGTATTTCAGGTACTTCTAAGGATCGCATGAAGGCGAAGGTCTGATTATACACACTCGCTGGGAGATTGGTTATTGAGCATTTTGTGGCACTCTAATATTTTGTGATGATGATTTGTATTTAACACTTTTTTTCCAGTGACTTGGTTTATGAACAATATTTTGGGTAATTTAAAAATGAAAATTTTTGTTTGAAATTTGAGGCGTTATACCTGACATGGTTCCCCGTCTGTTTCTCAACTATCATCTTCCACTCCTTGAACTGCCCAAATACTTCATCTTGGCTCTTTGTCTCCAGAAAATACACCTAGGTCTTCCTTGAGTAATCATCGACAAAAGTCACAAAGTATTGACATCCACCACGAGACTTCACATGAGAGGGACCCCATAGATCTGAGTGAACACACTCGAGAATCTCCTTGCTTGAGTGTTAAACTGTAACGCCCGCTTTTCCAGGCTAGGCATTTTCGTTGATGTAATAGTCTAGGTTAACCTTTGTAACCCGTTTTGAAATAATAGAAGTAAATTATTTGAGTATTATGTGTTTTTGTGCTTAATTGCTTAATTATGTGGTTTGATTAATTAAGAATGAAAATAAGCGTCAAAATTTGAGTGTAAAATAAACTTAATATCTTTGATTAATGTTGTAGTAGTTGAAACGAGGTTTCCGAATATATATAGAACGCCCAAATCTGACTTCGTATGAGGAAGTTATGATTTTCTGAAGTTTCGACATAGCGGTATGCAGCCCGAAATACTCGCTTTGAGATCGAGCGGTTTTTAGTCGAATCAATCTAAACGAGAATCGAAGATCTCGTTGTTGGTACAGAAGCGATGAAAAGTTAGGCAAGAACGGACGTCAAACGAAGAAGTTATGAATTTATAACGAAGTTTTTCTGTCCCGGCCTACTAAAAATAATTAATAAAAATAAAGTCAAAATTAGCGGACGGAGTCTAAACGAAAGTTGTAGAGCGTAGTCTCACCTACGTGTGGATATAAAGAACGTCGAAAACAGAGTTCGTATGACGGAGATATGAATTTTCAAAGTTTATTAAATAATTAATATTTAAAATTAATTATAAAATCCGGTATTATCCGAAGGCGAGTCATCGGACTCATCCGAAGTACGCCCAGCGTACTGCTGTACGTCCAGCGTACAGCGAAGCGTGACGTCCCACACACTCGAGTTCTTCGGATGACGCATGCCATGACGATTCGGACGCGTACGCCCCGCGTACTGCTATACGCCCTACGTACTCCGAGGCTCCAGCCTCCTATAAATAGGATGCGAGGGCAGCCGGCTCATTTGCTCTTTTTCTCTCTTCTCTCTCCCATTGTGCATCGTTTTGCGTGCCAGAAGTACCCCGAAACCCCGGTATCATTACCGAGCCCTGAAGCAAGTCCCGAGGTCCTGAAGATCCCGAGAATTAAGATTCCCGAGGCGAAGCTCTGCCCACGAGAAGTTCGATTTTTGTGGAGATCTTCTAGATCGACCGAAGAATACTACTTCTATAAGTCGTAGTGCTGTCCGATCATCTTCTGATCAGGTGAGTGTGTGGTTACTTTCTTCTAACGCATAATTATGAAGTATTTTATACGAAATACGTGTTATGTGTATAATTTTGTGGTTATGTGTGTGAATGTGTATTCACTTTCTTCTATCTCATAGATATGATTTATTCTCTATGAAATACGTGTTATGTGTGTGTGCCTCATCTGTTACGTGGAATGTGTATTGATTAAAGCATGCTATACAGGTTTTTAAACTATGTATAAAAATGTATATTTTTATCTAATAATATGTTGGGTAGAACATGGGTAGATAGTTGGTGTGTAATAAACAGATGAGAGGCCTCGTTGTTGTTTTGATTCAGTCATCTAGCGGAGTTTAGATGACGACCACAGACTTTTCTAGATAGTCTTGTGGAAACATTAGCAGGTTCGCCACCTGTAGGTGTTAATGAACTTGGGTGTTCATTCGCTGTACTCCATCCCTCTCATGGTTGCCTTATTTGACTTATATTGCTGAGGTACCCCCGAAGCATGTGTTGTCGCCCCGATGAAATATTCTTAGACTAGGTCCCTTATGTCAGTTGTCTTAGGGACATAAAGTGAGAATAACGGGAATGGGTAATTGGGTTATTGTTGGTTGGTGGAATTAAATATAATTATTTATTGTGGGTTGAAAACCCTATAAGCTCACCAGGCTCCCAAGCCTGACCCACTCAGTTTTATTTGTATTACAGGAAGTGGCGCAAGGCCATAAGATGGATGAACGACCAAGTTGTTTTGTTTACAAGTCTATATATGTATATATTTGTTGAATGACTTGTAATGTATTCGTTTATGCTTTATGGTCTGTATCGGAACATGACATCCTGAGTTTTGGTTATATAAAGAAAATACATTTCTTTTATGAAATGCTTTGGTAAACATTTTTTTATCACGTGTTGTTTTTAGGAACAAATTCTGCAACTCTTTCAAATCAAAAGGATTTACTCTGAAATTATTTTAAAAGCATAAATGAAAATCGGTCTTTTCTGGCCGAGATTTTGGGGATGTCACAGTTGGTATCAGAGCATTAGTTTAAGCGAATTAGGAATTTGTAGGATTTCTAGACTTAAACTTAGAATGTTAAGTGTAATTGTGAGATGTGTGTCTGTTATATTTTAGACACGAGCACTAGTTTATTTTAGGAAACTTGCCTAAAATGCTTTATGTGCTAAATGTTATATGTTGCCATATATGATATTATTTGTTCGGATCTATGGTCTGTTGCCGATTGGGTCTAGAAACTTTATGTGTGTAGGATTCTAAGCGTACGTCTACGATATTAGAACTAGCATGTAAACGTTTCAGAGTGATAAGGAAGATTTGAATATCTATCGTGAATGAGGATCTAATTTCACCTTATTCGGTGTGTAGATCAAAAATGGTGAGAACAAGAAGTGGAGTTGGAAATACTGATGAAAACAGGAATCAACCACCTGTGATTGAACAAATACCTATCGTAGCAGCAGCACCTGAGCCGATAACCACGGTTGGTGTGCAAATGATGATTCAAACAATGTTGGATCGTCAGATGGATGAAACTAGGCGGTTGCTTCAACAGAATCGTGAAGAACTGTCAATTCGTGTGGAAGAGCCCGAATTAAATGAAGGGCACTCGGAAGGTGGAAACTTCAGTGGGTCTATTGGTCAAGCCAACCCACCGATAGTTAGGCAAAACAACCATGATGGAAGGAATGATGGAATGGGATGCAAGTACAAGGACTTTCTAACTTTCAAACCATCGACCTTCAATGGAAAAGAGGATCTGATTAGAGTTATGCATTGGATCTCCAAAATGGAGTTAGCCTTCATGACTTGTGGCTGCAGAGGCAAGTTGTAGTCTATCTATGCAGTGCATTAGTTACGAGGTGGAGCCGTTCGTTGGTGGAACACTCTAGGGAAGACTTTAAGCCCTAATGAGCCACTGCAACTTTCGTGGGCAGAATTCTTGGTGCAGTTCAAGCGCAAGTTCTGCTCGGCTCAAAATCTGTTGGAGTTGGAGAATAAGTTTTTGGCATTGACGAAAGGCAGCATGTCTGTTGATGAATACACCAATAACTTCACCGATAAGATGGAGTTTGCCTTGCGTATGGTCCCAGACGAGTTGACAAAGGTGGACCGGTATGCGAAGGGACTCCCATGGGAGTACGAGGTGCCAATACGTCAGACACATACTCTAGAGGCAGCTATCTGGGTTGCCAAGTCTGTTGAGAACATGATTAAGGGAAGAACCACCGACAAGGTTGAGGTTGGTGAGAAGAGAAAGTTTGAGGGAACATCTGGTTCCGGTAAGAAAAGCAAATTTTCGAAATCTGATTCGAAACAGTTTGGTGGAGGAAAAGGAGGCGAAGCGAAGTGGTGTGATAAGTGTAAGAAAAAGCACTTTGGAAAATGTAGTGAGGATGTAACCTGCTACAAGTGTGGAAAAATTGGGCATTTTGCCAATGAGTGTCCGAACAACAAAAGGATGTGTTTTGGTTGTAATGAAGAGGGGCATATTTTGAAAGATTGTCCGAAGAAGAAGAAGGCAGCTAAGCCCAACATTCCACCAAAGCCGAAGGCGAGAGCCTTCCAGATGACACTCGAAGCTGCGAAAGATAAAGTTGATGTTGCTTCAGGTACCTTTCTCGTAAACGAATTATCTGCTCAAATTTTGTTTGATTCTGGAGCCAACTACTCCTTTATTTCGCATGAGTTTGGTAGAAAACTAGCCTTGCCTGTGGATAGACTAGATAATGCTTTATTAGTCGAAGTAGCTAGTGGCAAGTTTGTACCTGTTAGCCATCGTATGAAAAACATCTTAATCGACCTTAATGGGAATAAGTTTCACGAGGAATTATTGCTTATCGAACTTAATGGTTTCGACATCGTGTTGGGAATGGATTGGCTTAGCGCCAATGATGCCGAAATTTTATGCAAGAAGAAGATAGTTAGAGTAAACTCGCCTGGGAAGGATTCATTTATGGTGTACAGGGACAAATGACGAGTAAGTTCTGGAATCATTTCCCTAATGAAAGCCAGAAAGTGTGCGATTATCCGGAAGTATTTCCCGAAGATCTTCCTGGATTACCACCTGATAGACAAGTGGAGTTCAGAATTGACTTGTTACCAGGGACCACGCCAATAGCAAAAGCACCTTACCGATTAGCACCAACGGAGATGAAGGAGCTGATGATGCAACTTCAGGAGTTATTGGACAAAGGTTTCATTAGACCTAGTTCATCGCCCTGGGGAGCTCCGGTGTTATTTGTGAAGAAGAAAGATGGAAGTATGAGAATGTGCATTGATTACAGAGATCTGAACAAGTCAACAATAAAGAATAGATATCCGTTGCCGAGGATTGATGACCTATTTGATCAATTGCAAGGTTCGATCTATTTCTCAAAGATCGATCTTAGGTCAGGATATCATCAGCTAAAAGTAAGAGAGAAAGATATCGAGAAAACTGCATTCAGAACTAGATATGGACACTACGAGTTCTTGGTTATGTCGGCTGGACTAACCAATGCTCCAGCAGCGTTCATGGATTTGATGAATAGGGTTTGTAATCCGTTCCTTGATAAATCTGTGATAGTGTTCATAGACGACATTCTGATTTACTCGAAAAGCCAAGAGGAGCATGGCAGACACTTACGAGAAGTGTTAGAAGTCTTGAAGAAGGGGAAGTTGTATGCAAAGTTCTCTAAGTGTGATTTTTGGATTCGAGAAGTCCAATTCTTGGGTCACGTGGTCAACCAAGAAGGGATAATGGTTGATCCAGCGAAGATTGAAGCTGTAATGAAGTGGGAACAACCGAAAAGTCCCACGGAGATCCGAAGCTTTTTAGGATTAGCCGGATATTACCGAAGGTTTATCCAAGGCTTTTCTTCGATTGCTACTCCATTAACAGCTTTGACCCACAAAGGAGCTACTTATGCTTGGAGTGATAAGCATAAAGAAGCATTCGAGAAGCTAAAGAAGAAGCTATGCGAGGCACCGATACTTTCTTTACCCGATGGAATTGAAGACTTCGCTGTTTATAGCGATGCGTCTGGGGTTGGATTGGGTTGTGTTTTGACCCAAAGAGAAAAGGTGATAGCATATGCGTCCCGACAGCTGAAGGAGCATGAAAAGAATTACCCGACTCATGATTTGGAGTTGGCAGCGGTAGTTTTCGCTCTGAAAATATGGAGGCATTACCTCTATGGCACGGAGTGCAAACTTTTCACTGATCATAAGAGTCTCCAATATCTCTTTAATCAGAAAGAATTGACTATGAGGCAACGACGCTGGCTAGAGTTACACAAGGACTACGACTGTGAGATACTTTACCATCCCGGTAAAGCTAATGTTGTTGCTGATGCTCTCAGTCGGAAAGTCAATCTTGAAAGGAAAAGGCCAAGAGCATTGAGAATTGAAGTTGTCTCGACTATTTTGGAAAGTATAAAGAAAGCTCAAAGCGAAGTTTCTGAGAAGAATGACCGAAAGGAGGAATGTTTGGGCAAAACGTTGGTGTTCGGTGTAAACAGTCATGGACTGAAGGTGTTCCAAGATCAGATTTGGATACCTAAGACAGGAGGAGTCAGAGATCTTCTGATGGAAGAAGCTCACAAAACCATGTACTCGATTCATCCCGGTAGCACTAAAATGTATAGGGACCTAAAACCCTACTACTGGTGGCCGACGATGAAGCTTGACGTTGCAAAGTATGTGGCTGAGTGTGTGACTTGTGCGAGAGTAAAGACACAACATCAGAAACCGTACGGGAGTTTAGAACCATTGCCTGTGTCTATGGGTAAGTGGGAAGACATTGCTATGGATTTTGTCACTAAACTGCCCCGAACAAAGAATGGTCACGACATGATTTGGGTGGTCGTTGATCGATTCACTAAGAGTGCGCATTTCATAGCAGCCAAGGAGAAATGGTCTATGGAGAAGCTTGCAAATTCTTACGTGAAGGAAATTGTGAGGCTTCACGGTGTTCCGTTAACGATTGCGTCGGATCTGATAGCCGTTTCACCTCAAGGTTTTGGAAAAGTCTACAAGAGGAAATGGGTACCAAGTTATGTTTATATACAGCTAACCATCCGCAGACTGATGGTCAGAGTGAAAGAACAATACAAACACTTGAAGATATGTTGAGAGCATGTACCCTGGAATGCCTAGGTAACTGGGATGAACGTTTACCTTTGGTATAATTTTCCTACAATAATAGTTTCCACTCGAGCATAAAGATGGCACATTATCAAGCTTTGTACGGACAGAAGTGTCATACGCCGTCTTGTTGGCTTGTGTAACGCCTGTGTTTCCGGGCTTGCCATTCCTACAATAATAAGGTTTTATTATTTGAGTATTATGTGTTTTTGTACTTAATTGCTTAATTATGTGGTTTGATTAATTAAGAATGAAAATAAGCATCAAAATTTGAGTGTAAAATAAACTTAATATCTTTGATTAATGTTGTAGTAGTTGAAACGAGGTTTCCGAATATATATAGAACGCCCAAATCTGACTTCGTATGAGGAAGTTATGATTCATCGAAGTTTCGGCTTAGCGGTATGCAACCTGTTTTACTCGATTTGAGATCGAGCGGTTTTTAGCCGAAGTAATCTAAATGAGAATCGAAGATCTCATTGTTGGTATCGAAGCGATAAAAAGTTAGGCGAGAACGTACGTCAAACGAAGAAGTTATGAATTTATAACGAAGTTTTTCTGTCGCGGCCTATTAAAAATAAATAATAAAAATCAATTCGAAATTAGCCGACGGAGTCTAAACGAAAGTTGTAGAGCGTGGTCTCACCTTCGCGTGGATATAAAGAACGTCGAAAACGGAGTTTGTATGAAGAAGTTATGAATTTCCGAAGTTTATTAAATAAATTGTATTTATTTTTTAAACTTTAAATCCGACATTATCCGAAGGCGAGTCACCGGTCCGATCCGACGTACGCCCCGCATACTCCGAAGAGTGTCGACACTTCGGATGACGCATGCAGTGACGATTTCGGAAGCAGTACGCGCTGCGTACTGCAGTACGCCCCGCGTACTCCGAGGCTCCAGCCTCTTATAAATAGGATCCGAAGGCAGCCGAGTCTTTTGCCAATTTCCTCTCTTCTCTCTCCTATTTTGCATCGTTTTGCGTGCCAGAAATATCCCGAAGCCCCGGTATTGTTCCCGAGCCCCGAGGTAAGTCCCGAGATCCCGGAGATCCCGATAAGTGCGGTTCCCGAGCTGAAGCTCTGCCCGCAAGAAGTTCGATTTTTGTGAAGATCTTCCAGATCTGCTGTGGATTACTACTTCTGCAAGTCGTAGTGCTGTCCGATCATCTTCTGATCAAGTGAGTGTATACTACCTTTCATAAACACGATAATAATACAAGTATGGTTCGAGTGTATTAAGTATATTGTTGTTTATATGTGTGAATGTGTATTCACTTTCTTCTAACTCATAGATATGATTTATTCTCTATGAGATATGTGTTATGTGTGTGTGTGTGCCTCATCTGTTATGTGAAATATGTGTTGATTAAAGCATGCTATACAGGTTTTTAAACTATGTATACAAATTGTATAATTTTTATCTACTAATATGTTGGGTAGAACATGGGTAGATAGTTGGTGTGTAATAAACAGATGAGAGGCCTCGTTGTTGTTTGATTTAGTCATCTAGCGGAGTTTAGATGACGACCACATACTTTTCTAGATAGTCTTGTGGAAACATTAGCAGGTTCGCCACATGTAGGTGTTAATGAACTTGGGTGTTCATTCGCTGTACTCCATCCCTCTCATGGTTGCCTTATTTGACTTATATTGCTGAGGTACCCCCGAAGCATGTGTTGTCGCCCCGATGAAATATTCTTAGACTAGGTCCCTTATGTTAGTTGTTTTAGGGACATAAAGTGAGAATAACGGGAATGGGTAATTGGGTTATTGTTGGTTGGTGAAAATTAAATATGATTATTTATTGTGGGTTGAAAACCCTATATGCTCACTAGGCTCCCAAGCCTGACCCACTCAGTTTTAATTGTATTACAGGAAGTGGCGCAAGGGCATGAGATGGATGAACCATCGGTTGTTTTGTTTACAAGTCTGCATATGTTTATATTTGTTGAATGACTTATAATGTATTCGTTTATGCTTATTGGTCTGTATCGGAATATGACACCCCGAGTTTTGATATTAATGAAAATACATTTCTTTTATGAAATGCTTTGGTAAACATTGTTTTATCATGTTTTGATTGTGGGAACAAATTCCGCAACTCTTTCAAATCAAAAGGATTTACTCTGAAAATGTTTTAAAAGCATAAATGAAAATCGGTCTTTTCTGGCCGAGATTTTGGGGATGTCACAGTTGATATCAGAGCATTAGTTTAAGCGAACTAGGAATTTGTAGGATTTCTAGACTTAAACTTAGAATGCTAAGTGAAGTTTTGAGATGTGTGTCTGTTGTGTTTTAGACACGAGCACTAGTTTATTTTAGGGAAGTTGCCTAAAATGCTTTATATGCTAAATGTTATATGTTGCCATATATGATATTATTTGTTCGAATCTATGGTCTGTTGCCGACCGGATCTAGAAACCTTATGTGTGTAGGATTCTAAGCGTGCGTCTACGATATTAGAACTAGCATGTAAACATTTCGGAGTGATAAGGATGATTTAAATATCTATCGTGATTGAGGATCTAATTTCACCTTATTCGGTGTGTAGATCAAAATGGTGAGAACAAGAAGTGGAGTTGGAAATGCTGACGAAAACAGGAATCAACCACCAGTGATTGAACAAGTACCTGTCGTAGCAGCAGCACCCGAGCCAATAACCATGGCTGGTGTGCAATTGATGATTCAGACGATGTTGGATCGTCAGATGGATGAAACTAGACGGTTGCTTCAACAGAATCGTGAAGAACTGTCAATTCGTGTGGAAGAGCCTGAATTAAATGAAGGGCACTCGGAAGGTGGAAACTTCAGTGGGTCTGTTGGTCCAGCCAACCCACCGATAGTTGGGCAAGATAACCGTGATGGGAGGAATGATGGAATGGGATGCAAGTACAAGGACTTTTTAACTTGCAAACCATCGACCTTTAGTGGAAAGGAGGATCCAATTGGGGTTATGGATTGGATCTCCGAAATGGAGCTAGCCTTCATGACTTGTGGCTGCAGAGGCAAATTGCAGACTATCTATGCCGTGCGACAATTCCGAGGTGGAGCCGTTCGTTGGTGGAACACTCTGGGGAAGACGCTAAGCCTTAATGAGCCACTACAATTGTCATGGGCAGAGTTCTTGGTGCAGTTCAAGCACAAGTTCTGCTCGGCTCAAAATCTGTTGGAATTGGAGAACAAGTTTCTGACATTGACGAAAGGCAGTATGTCATTTGATGAATACACCAATAACTTCACAGATAAGATGGACTTTGCTTTGCGCATCGTTCCAGATGAGTTGACTAAGGTGGATCGGTATGCGAAGGGACTTCCATGGGAGTACGAAGTGCCAGTACGTCAGGCACTTACTCTAGAGGCAGCTATCTGGGCTGCCAAGTCTGTTGAGAACATGATCAAGGGGAGAACCACCGTCAAGGTTGATGTTGGTGAGAAAAGAAAGTTTGAGGGAACATCTGGTTCCGGTAAGAAAGGAAAATCTTCGAAATCTGATTCGAAATTTTTTGGAGGAAAAGGAGGCGAAGCGAAGTGGTGTGATAAGTGTAAGAAAAAGCACTTTGGGAAATATAGCGAGGATGTAACCTGCTACAAGTGTGGGAAGGTTAGACATTTTGCCAATGAATGTCCGAACAACAAAAGGATGTGTTTTGGGTGCAATGAAGAGGGGCATATTTTGAAAGACTGTCTGAAGAAGAAGGAGGCAGCAAAGCCCAACATTCCACCAAAGCCGAAGGCGAGAGCCTTCCAGATGACACTTGAGGCTGCTAAAGATGAAGCTGATGTCGCTTCAGGTACCTTTCTCGTAAACGAATTACCTGCTCAAATATTGTTTGATTCGGGAGCCAACTACTCCTTTATTTCGCATGAGTTTGGTAGAAAGCTAGCTTTGCCTGTTGATAGACTAGATAATGCTTTATTAGTCGAAGTAGCTAGTGGCAAGTTTGTACCTGTTAGCCATCGTATGAAAGACATCTTAATCGACCTTAATGGGAATAAGTTTCACGAGGAATTATTGCCCATCGATCTTAATGGTTTCGACATCGTGTTGGGAATGGATTGGCTTAGCGCCAATGATGCCGAAATTTTATGCAAGAAGAAAATAGTTAAAGTAAACCCGCCTGGGAAAGATTCGTTTATGGTGTATGGGGACAAACGGCGAGTGAATTCTGGAATCATTTCTCAAATGAAAGCCAGAAAGTGTTTGACCAAGGGATGTACATCATATTTAGCATTCGTGATTGATGCTAAGAAAGAAAAGAAGGTGATGCAGAGTATTCCAGTGGTGTGTGAGTATCCGGAAGTATTTCCCGAGGATCTTCCTGGATTACCACCTGATAGACAAGTGGAGTTCAGAATAGACTTGTTACCAGGAACCACGCCAATAGCAAAAGCACCTTATCGATTAGCACCGACAGAGATGAAGGAGCTAATGATGCAACTTTAGGAGTTATTGGACAAAGGTTTCATTAGACCTAGTTCATCGCCCTGGGGAGCTCCGGTGTTATTTGTCAAGAAGAAAGATGGAAGTATGAGAATGTGCATCGATTACAGAGAGCTAAACAAGGCAACAATAAAGAATAGATATCCGTTGCCGAGGATTGATGACCTGTTTGATCAATTGCAAGGTTCGAGCTATTTCTCGAAGATCGATCTTAGGTCAGGATATCATCAGCTGAAAGTAAGAGAGCAAGATATCGAGAAGACTGCATTCAGAACTAGATATGGACACTATGAGTTCTTGGTTATGTCGTTTGGACTAACCAATGCTCCGGCAGCGTTCATGGATTTGATGAATAGGGCTTGTAATCCTTTCCTTGATAAATCCGTGATAGTGTTCATAGACGACATTCTGATTTACTCGAAAAGCCAGGAGGAGCATGGCAGACACTTGCGGGAAGTGTTAGAAGTTTTGAAGAAGGAGAAGCTATATGCGGAGTTCTCCAAATGTGATTTTTGGATTCATGAAGTCCAATTCTTGGGTCACGTGGTCAACCAAGAAGGGATAATGGTTGATACAGCGAAGATCGAAGCTGTGATGAAGTGGGAACAACCGAAAAGTCCCACGGAGATCCGAAGCTTTTTAGGATTAGCCGGATATTACCGAAGGTTTATCCAAGGCTTTTCTTCGATTGCTACTCCATTAACAGTTTTGACCCACAAAGGAGCTACTTATGCTTGGAGTGATAAGCATAAAGAAGCATTCGAGAAGTTAAAGAAGAAGCTATGCGAGGCACCGATACTTTCTCTACCCGATAGAGTTGAAGACTTTGCTGTTTATAGCGATGCTTCTGGTGTTGGATTGGGTTGTGTTTTGACCCAAAGAGAAAAGGTGATAGCATATGCGTCTCGACAGCTGAAAGAGCATGAAAAGAATTACCCGACTCATGATTTGGAGTTGGCAGCGGTAGTTTTCGCTCTGAAAATATGGAGGCATTACCTCTATGGCACGAAGTGCAAACTTTTTACTGATCATAAGAGTCTCCAATATCTCTTTAATCAGAAGGAATTGAATATGAGGCAACGATGCTGGCTAGAATTACTTAAAGACTACGACTGTGAGATACTTTACCACCCCGGTAAAGCTAATGTTGTTGCTGATGCTCTCAGTCGGAAAGTTAATCTTGAAAGGAAAAGGCCAAGTGCGTTGAGAATTGAAGTTGTCTCGACCATTGTGGAAAGTATAAAGAAAGCTCAAGAGGAAGCTTCTGAAAAAAGAATGACCGAAAGGAGGAACGTTTGGGTAAAACGTTGGTGTTTGGTACTAATAGTCATGGACTGAAGGTATTCCAAGATCGTATTTGGGTACCTAAGTCAGGAGGAATTAGGGATCTTCTGATGGAAGAAGCTCACAAAACCATGTACTCAATTCATCCGGGTAGCACTAAAATGTATAGGGACCTGAAACCCTACTACTGGTGGCCGACGATGAAGCTTGATGTTGCAAAATATGTGGCCGAGTGTGTGACTTGTGCAAGAGTCAAGACACAACACCAGAAACCGTACGGGAGTTTAGAACCATTGACTGTGCCTATGGGTAAGTGGGAAGACATTGCTATGGATTTTGTCACTAAACTGCCCAGAACAAAGAATGGTCACGACATCATTTGGGTGGTCGTTGATCGATTCACTAAGAGTGCGCATTTCATAGCAGCCAAGGAGAAATGGTCTATGGAAAAGCTTGCGAATTCTTACGTGAAGGAAATTGTGAGGCTTCACAGTGTTCTGTTAACGATTGTATTGGATCGTGATAGCCGTTTCACCTCAAGGTTTTGGAAAAGTCTACAAGAGGAAATGGGTACCAAGTTATGTTTATATACAGCTTACCATCCGCAGACTGATGGTCAGAGTGAAAGAACAATACAAACACTTGAAGATATGCTGAGAGCATGTACCTTGGAATTCCTAGGTAATTGGGATGAACATTTACCTTTGGTAGAATTTTCCTATAATAATAGTTTTCACTCGAGCATTAAGATGGCACCTTATCAAGCTTTGTATAGACAGAAGTGTCGTACGCCGTCTTGTTGGCTTGAGGCTGGGGAAAAGCAGTTTATGGGACCAGAGATGGTTCATCAAACTGCTGAAAAGTTGAAAATAATTAGGGAAAGAATGTTAGCGGCTCAAGATCGTCAAAAGAGCTATGCTGACAAGAAGCGAAGACCGATGACTTTTGAGGTTGGAGATTCGGTTTTGCTTAAAGTCTCGCCGTGGAAGGGACTTATAAGATTTGGAAAAAGGGGAAAGTTGAGTCCAAGGTTTATTGGACCGTTTAAAGTTCTTCAGAGGATTGGGAACCAAGCTTACAAGCTCGAATTACCCGAAGAACTGAATGGAATTCACAACACTTTTCATGTGTGTTATTTGAGGAAGTTCACGGGAGAAGTTCCCGATATAATTCCAATTTCTGAGTTGAGAATTTACGAGAACAAAAGGTTGATTGAAGAACCAGAGGCAATTGTTAACCGAAAGACTAAGAAGTTGCGACGCAAAATGTTTGGGTTAGTGCTTGTCCGATGGAAACACACGAATGGGCCGAATCTCACCTGGGAAACGGAGAGTGACATGTTGAGTCGCTATCCGCATTTGTTTGTTGATGTGTGATTCTGGGGACGGAATCATTCTAAGGTGGAGAGAATTGTAACGCCTGTGTTTCCGGGCTTGCCATTTGTAGCAATGTAATAGTCTAGGTTAACCTTTGTAACCCGTTTTGAAATAATAAGATTTTATTATTTGAGTATTATGTGTTTTGTGCTTAATTGTTTAATTATGTGGTTTGATTAATTAAGAATAAAAATAAGCGTCAAAATTTAAGTGTAAAATAAACTTAATATCTTTGATTAATGTTGTAGTAGTTGAAACGAGGTTTCCGAATATATAAAGAACGCCCAAATCTGACTTCGTATGAGGAAGTTATGATTCATCGAAGTTTCGGCTTAGCGGTATGCAACCTGTTTTACTCGATTTAAGATCGAGCGGTTTTTAGCCGAAGCAATCTAAATGAGAATCGAAGATCTCATTGTTGGTATCGAAGCGATAAAAAGTTAGGCGAGAACGGACGTCAAACGAAGAAGTTATGAATTTATAACGAAGTTTTTCTGTCGCGGCCTATTAAAAATAAATAATAAAAATCAAGTCGAAATTAGCCGACGGAGTCTAAACGAAAGTTGTAGAGCGTGGTCTCACCTTCTCGTGGATATAAAGAATGTCGAAAACGGAGTTTGTATTAAGAAGTTATGAATTTCCGAAGTTTATTAAATAAATTGTATTTATTTTTAAACTTTAAATCCGGCATTATCCGAAGGCGAGTCACCGGTCCGATCCGACGTACGCCCTGTGTACTCCGAAGAGTGTCGACACTTCGGATGACGCATGCAGCGACGATTTCGGAAGCAGTACGCGCTGCGTATTGCAGTACGCCCCGCGTACTCCGAGGCTCCAGCCTCCTATAAATAGGATCCGAAGGCAGCCGAGTCTTTTGCCAATTTCCTCTCTTCTCTCTCCCGTTTTGCATCATTTTGCGTGCCAGAAATATCCCGAAGCCCCGGTATTGTTCCCGAGCCTCGAGGCAAGTCCCGAGATCCCGAAGATCCCGAGAAGTTCGGTTCCTGAGCTAAAGCTCTGCCCGCGAGAAGTTCGATTTTTGTGAAGATCTTCCAGATCTGCTGTGGATTACTACTTCTGCAAGTCGTAGTGCTGTCCGATCATCTTCTGATCAAGTGAGTGTATACTACCTTTCATAAACACGATAATAATACAAGTATGGTTCGAGTGTATTAAGTATATTGTTGTTTATATGTGTGAATGTGTATTCACTTTCTTCTAACTCATAGATATGATTTATTCTCTATGAGATATGTGTTATGTGTGTGTATGCCTCATCTGTTATGTGAAATATGTGTTGATTAAAGCATGCTATACAGGTTTTTAAACTATGTATACAAATTGTATAATTTTTATCTACTAATATGTTGGGTAGAACATGGGTAGATAGTTGGTGTGTAATAAACAGATGAGAGGCCTCGTTGTTGTTTGATTTAGTCATCTAGCGGAGTTTAGATGACGACCACATGGTTCGCCACCTGTAGGTGTTAATGAACTTGGGTGTTCATTCGCTGTACTCCATCCCTCTCATGGTTGCCTTATTTGACTTATATTGCTGAGGTACCCCCGAAGCATGTGTTGTCGCCCCGATGAAATATTCTTAGACTAGGTCCCTTATGTTAGTTGTTTTAGGGACATAAAGTGAGAATAACGGGAATGGGTAATTGGGTTATTGTTGGTTGGTGAAAATTAAATATGATTATTTATTGTGGGTTGAAAACCCTATATGCTCACTAGGCTCCCAAGCCTGACCCACTCAGTTTTAATTGTATTACAGGAAGTGACGCAAGGGCATGAGATGGATGAACCATCGGTTGTTTTGTTTACAAGTCTACATATGTTTATATTTGTTGAATGACTTGTAATGTATTCGTTTATGCTTATTGGTCTGTATCGGAATATGACACCCCGAGTTTTGATATTAATGAAAATACATTTCTTTTATGAAATGCTTTGGTAAACATTGTTTTATCATGTTTTGTTTTTGGGAACAAATTTTGCAACTCTTTCAAATCAAAAGGATTTACTCTGAAAATGTTTTAAAAGCATAATGAAAATCGGTCTTTTCTGGCCGAGATTTTGGGGATGTCACAGCTTGAGGCTTGAGAAAAGCAGTTTATGGGTCTCGAGATGGTCCATCAAACCGCTGAAAAGTAGAAAATAATTAGAGAAAGAATGTTAGCGGCTCAAGATCGTCAAAAGAGCTATGCTGACAAGAAGCGAAGACCGATGACTTTTGAGGTTGGAGATTCGGTTTTGCTTAAAGTCTCGTCGTGGAAGGGACTTATAAGATTTGGAAAAAGGGGAAAGTTGAGTCCAAGGTTTATTGGACCGTTTAAAGTTCTTCAGAGGATTGGGAACCAAGCTTACAAGCTTGAACTACCAGAGGAACTGAATGGAATTCACAACACTTTTCATGTGTGTTATTTGAGGAAGTTCACGGAAGAAGTTCCCGATATAATTCCAATTTCTGAATTGAGAATTGATGAAAACAAGAGGTTAATTGAAGAACCACATGCAATTGTTGACCAAAAGACTAAGAAGCTTCGACGCAAGATGGTCGAATTAGTGCTTGTTCGTTGGAAACATTCGAATGGTCCAAATCTCACCTGGGAAACGGAGAGTGACATGTTGAGTCGCTATCCGCATTTGTTTGTTGATGTGTGATTCTGGGGACGGAATCATCCTAAGGGGGAGAGAATTGTAACGCCCGCGTTTCTAGGCAAGGCATTTTCGTTGATGTAATAGTCTAGGTTAACCTTTGTAACCCGTTTTGAAAATATAGAAGTATATTATTTGAGTATTATGTGTTTTGTGCTTAATTGCTTAATTATGTGATTTGATTAATTAAGAATAAAATGAGCGTCAAAATTTAAGTGTAAAATAAACTTGATATCTTTGGATAATGTTGTAGTAGTTGAAACGAGGTTTCCGAATATATAGAAAACGCCCAAATCTGACTTCGTATGAGGAAGTTACGATTTTCTGAAGTTTCGACATAGCGGTATGCAGCCCGAAATACTCGCTTTGAGATTGAGCGGTTTTTAGTCAAATCAATTTAAACGAGAATCGAAGATCTCGTTGTTGGTATCGCAGCGATGACAAGTTAGGTGAGAACGGACGTCAAACGAAGAAGTTATGAATTTATAACGAAGTTTTTCTGTCCCGGCCTACTAAAACTAATTAATAAAAATGAAATCAAAATTAGCCGACGGAGTCTAAACAAAAGTTGTAGAGCGTAGTCTCACCTACGCGTGGATATAAAGAACGTCGAAAACAAAGTTCGTATGAAGGATATATGAATTTTCAAAATTTATTAAATAATTAATATTTAAAATTAATTATAAAATCCGGTATTATCCGAAGGGGAGTCATCGGACTCATCCGAAGTACACCCAGCGTACAGCGAAGCGTGACGTCCCACGCACTCGAGTTCTTCAGATGACGCATGCCATGACGATTCGGACGCGTACGCCCCGCGTACTGCTATACGCCCAACGTACTCCGAGCTCCAGCCTCCTATAAATAGGATGCGAGGGCAGCCGGCTCATTTGCTCTTTTTCTCTCTTCTCTCTCCCGTTGTGCATCGTTTTGCGTGCCAGAAGTACCCTGAAGCCCCGGTATCATTCCCGAGCCCCGAAGCAAGTCCCGAGGTACTGAAGATCCTGAGAAGTAAGATTCCCGAGCCAAAACTCTGCCCACGAGAAGTTCGATTTTTGTGGAGATCTTCCAGATCTACCAAAGAATACTACTTCTATAAGCCGTAGTGCTGTCCGATCATCTTCTGATTAGGTAAGTGTGTGGTTACTTTCTTCTAACGCATAATTATGAAGTATTTTATACGAAATACGTGTTATGTGTATAATTTTGTGGTTATGTGTGTGAATGTGTATTCACTTTCTTCTATCTCATAGATATGATTTTTTCTCTATGAAATACGTGTTATGTGTGTGTGCCTCATCTGTTATGTGGAATATGTATTGATTAAAGCATGCTATACATGTTTTTAAACTATGTATAAAAATGTATATTTTTATCTACTAATATGTTGAGTAGAACATGGGTAGATAGTTGGTGTGTAATAAACAGATGAGAGGCCTCGTTGTTGTTTTGATTCAGTCATCTAGCGGAGTTTAGATGACGACCACAGACTTTTCTAGACAGTCCTGTGGAACGCTAGCAGGTTCGCCACCTGTAGGTGTTAATGAACTTGGGTGTTCATTCGTTGTACTCCATCCCCCTCATGGTTGCCTTATTTGACTTATATTGCTGAGGAACCCCCGAAGCATGTGTTGTCGCCCCGATGAAATATTCTTAGACTAGGTCCCTTATGTTAGTTGTGTTAGGGATGTAAAGTGAGAATAACGAGAATGAGTAATTGGGTTATTGTTGGTTGGTGAAAATTAAATATAATTATTTATTATGGGTTGAAAACCCTATATGCTCACCAGGCTCCCAAGCCTGACCCACTCAGTTTTATTTGTATTACAGGAAGTGGCGCAAGGGCATAAGATGGGTGAACCATCAAGTTGTTTTGTTTACAAGTCTGTATATGTATATATTTGTTGAATGACTTGTAATGTTATCGTTTCTGCTTTATGGTCTGTATCGGAACATGACATCCCGAGTTTTGGTTATATAACGAAAATACATTTCTTTTATGAAATGCTTTGGTAAACATTGTTTTATCACGTTTTGTTTTTGGGAACAAATTCCGCAACTCTTTCAAATCAAAAGGATTTACTTTGAAATTATTTTAAAAGCATAAATGAAAATCGGTCTTTTTTGGCCGAGATTTTGGGGATGTCACATAAAGTGACATAAACTTCACCCTGCTTTGTATTTATTGAACATAAGCTTCACCGGGTTCATCTTTTCCAGTTGCATCTTCACCAAACAATCTCTTCTTGCTCACATGTCCCAAATTATGATGCCATAACTTTATTTCACCATCATCCTGATCCAAGGATTGGGATACAGTCACCGTTCCCCCAATCGCACAGGCATCCAAAATATAAATATCATGACGATTCATCCTTCCTTTCATAACTACAAAAGCACCCTTGGAGACTCTTAACCAATCACCCTCTCCATAAGAAATCAATCATCCTTCGCCAAAGTGCCAAAAGAAATCAAATTCTTTTGAAGTTCCAGGACGAACCAGCAATCCAGTTTCCTGACCACACCATTATACATCTTGATGTGCACCGTGCCACTGTCCTTGATACTGCTCACCCAGTCATCACCCATCTTGAATGTGCTATTCCACTCTTTGAAGGAGTCGAACCGGTCATGATTGCATGCCATATGATAGGATGCTCCATAGTCCAAGACCCAAGCATCAACAAAACTAGATGTACAAATTGTCAAAATTTCACCATCATCCCTTTCATCAGAATTTCGTTGAACCACACCAACATTGTTGTTGCTTAGTCCAAGACCATTATTCCCTTTCTTCAGCAATGGACATCTCTTTTGAAGTGCTCCTTTTCCTTGTAGTTATAACATTTTATTATAGCTTTAGATTCAGAACTTGACTTCCCTATGTTACCTCTACCTCTATTTGGTGTTCTTCCTTTGCCTGCGAACAAACCGAAACTGGAAACTTCTTCTCCAACTGAAACTTTTCTTTTCAGTTCCTTGGACATTAAAGAATCCTTCACATTATTCACAGTGATCATTTTCCTACCACACAACATGGTATCAACAAAATTCTCATAAGAATTCAGCAGTGAATATAAGAGGATAAGTGCTTGATCTTCATCTTTAATCTTTACATTCACACCTTGTAAATCCAAGATGGTCCTATTGAAGTTATCCTGATGATCCTTCACTTGGGTGCTCTCCGATATCCTAAGAGCGAACAATTGTTGCTTCTGGTATAACATGTTCATCAGAGAATTGTCCTGATACTTGTCACACAGCTTCTCCCGAAGCCCATCAACACTTGTTTGATCTACGACCTCTCTCAGTACTTCGTTTTTCAAACTCAACATAATAGCGCTATGCGCTCTTTCCCGAATATCCACCTTCCTTTTATCCGCAATGTCCTTTAGCAATTTTGCTTCTCCTTCCAGTGTTGTTGCACATCCTTGTGGAACCAGAAGATCCTTCATCTTCACCATCCATAGAGTGAAATCATTTGAACCATTAAACATATCCAAATTGAACTTGTGAGATTTCATCTTCAATCAACAAATCACCAACCGCAGCTCTGATACCACTTGTTAGGAAAACAAGTGATACTTGTCAAACCTCAGAACAAGCCTGATGCCACTTTCCATGTTCTGATGACCCTTGTTAGGAAGTAATGCGGATAACAAGAAAAACTATAAGCACACAAGACATAGTATTTATGTGGTTCGGTCAAAGTGACGAACATCCACGAGCAGGAGGGGAGTATTCTTTATTGTAGAGCTTTCAAATAGAGGTTATAAGTACAATTTTCACACAGATTGTCCTAACACCTAGAATTCAAGATACAAGACACACAAAATGACTTTGCATGCATCCTTATTTATACTTGAGGGATCAGACCTAAAAACCTAATGGGCCAAGCCCATTGGCCCATGAATGTGTCAACCAATCACAATCCGTCATGCAACATCTTCTGGAACATTCATCATTGCATGAGCATCAACAACACACATGATGGAGCATCATGATCCATAGTGGCATATCATGATGCAAGAGTGGCATATCAGGATCACCATGGCATATCAACCATCATGGTGACACATCAAGCAATAAGCCTTTAGCATCTTCAACTTCTAAGCTTACATGAACAATCTTAAGCATTATAAGGGATTTCATAGCATACGGGTCATCAAGGGATACCTTGGCATATTAAGGAACCAAGTGACGCATCCTTGCATCAAGATGATGCATCAGACATGAGGATGACACATCTTGATCAAAGGATGGCACATCTTCTCCAAGGTTAGCATATCTAGACATCCACTCCACAATGGCACATCCACCTCATGAATGGCATATCATGTCACTTGGTGGCATATCCAGTCACTTGATGGCATATCAAATCACTTCGCAGCAAATCAAGTCACTTCGTGGCATATCAAGTTCCAATAGTGTCACAACTAGCATTTTTAGCTAGGAAATTCTATCCTCATATAAACATCATCCATTGTAAAAGCATGTACTCTAAGTGAATACAATACTCTATCCTCGTTCAAAATACACCTCATATGTTCAACTAAGGGTTGGAAACCTTAGCAATCCCCGTCCAAGTTCCTTATGAACTAAAATTATCCTATTAGCCCTAGAAGCCCTAAGTGGGCTCTAAATAGACCACATTCATAAAACTTTAGTATTTGGGCCATGTGGACCTAAAATAATCCATCTTATCTCTAATGAGCCTTATTGGGCCATAAAAGATTTCATTTTCCCCAATGGGCCGAAAATTTACTTTTGGACTTCATAAATTCGAGTATGGACCCCAAGATGATTCCTTTCCTTTCTCCTTAGCCCAATTCTCGGCCCATTATATATATAAAAAAAAAAGAGAAATTAGCTAATTAGCTTAATGCATGACACATCATTTTTATTTGGAGGATAACCAAGTCATTTACCCACCATGTAACAATGCATTCACATATATCCATGCAAAACCTTATCTCTTCCTTCTCTCTCCCCCTAATTCACGGCCATAAGGCCCTTCCCACCCTCATCTCTCATTTCAAACACAATAATCTCTTATCTTTACCTCTTATACTCAAGAAAATCCTCTCTTCCTTCCTCATCAAAAATCGTGGATGTGAGTGTTTGTTTCAAGAGTGTCCTTCAAGGTTTCAACCTCTTGGTAAGTGGTTATCATGTACAAACACCTACTTTTCATCTTAATGATAAGAATTCGCTCTTACATAGCCTTATTTCATGATCTAACTCCTTAGAACCATCTAAGTTCAAAAATCTCCACAAGGAGTTGCTAGGGCCGAAATCTTCTCTCAAATCTTCATCAAAATCAAATCCAAATCTCAAGGTGAGCTTCATACCCCCTATTTTCTGTTTTTATGAGTTTTGTGGGGGGGGGGGGGAATACAAGTGAAAGTGTAGATCTATATGTGTTTATATGCCTTGTATGATTTCCATGCTTATATGTATGCTTTTATGTGTTTTAATGTTGGATCTAGCCATAAAACTCCTCAAAACCGAGATATAACTTATGTTATATGATTTTAGCATGAAATGTATTTCTACATACAAAGTGTTTCAAGAAAAATAGCTAAATGGTTTAGTAACAATTTTCTTTAAGCTAAAAACCCAAATTTTGGGCCAAAAATGTGAAAAATACAAAATTAAGGGCCCAAATTGACATTTCACAGATTCTGATGGATGAAGTGTGCCAAAACAGTTTCCATAAAATTATTTCTGGAATTATACTCAATTAGAGGATTAAAAACATAAATTTCAAGCTTAATGGGCTAAAAATGAAAATTTCGGCCCAATGAGGCCCATTATGCGAATTTTTCTGTTTTGGAGGGCCAAAACTGTAATTTTCTGTAAAACAGTGGACTATAAGTGTTCCAAATCCTTTTCAAAGGTTTAAAATGCTTTTTAAATTTAAAAAGGATCAAAGTTACAAAAATTTTCCAATTTGGGCCAAAATTGTCAAAGTTGCGAAAAGAAGGGATTAAAACCGAGAAAACTGCATTTTCAGGGACTTAAGCTGTTTTCTATGAAAAATATGCTGGAAAATGTTTATTTCAATAATTTTTGGTGTTAAAATGTCAAGAAAATTGATTTAAGGACCAAACCGGAAAATATTTTAAATAAAGGGTTGAAAAAGTAAATTTTATAAACGAGGAGGGGCTGAAAACAGAAAATTTTCATGACTAATTCAATACATACAATTTGACCAAGTAATGGTACTACAACTATCGACAAAATACAATACACTACAACACCAAAAGTCGTTGTTAAACGAATTGGTTCGGTCTCGAACCAATAGAAATCCGAAACCACTAACACAACGATACTATGATACTATAATACTATGATTCATACAAATAACGATTCGGAATTCATTATACATGTGCACAGACGTCTACGCACTATCTTTGGGCCCCACAAGTGTAAAATCTTGTTTGTTGAGCCTAGCTACCCCGATGACCTGATCTTAAGGCCCAAAGACTTCATCTTACGAAGTGTTGGGTTTTACCAATCCGACACGACGTAACCGGACTTTCAATGGCTGTAGACTACTGGTCCCCAAGGGTCCTTTAGTGTCGCTAGTAGAGTCTTCCTTTTTGCGAGGCGGGTCTGGGACCCCTCGTACCTTTTTATCCCCAACCGGCTAATGGAGTCGTCGAGGCCTTCGTGTCCTCCTTCTCTTCGGATGTGGGACTACAGGGCGGTTGGATAACGTGATTAGTACGGACGACGCCTTCGGGATCGTTAGTATTGCTATAGACTAGTCGTTTGTGTAACGCGTGTTTGTAGCGGATAATCATGCTCAAAAATAATCCAATGTCGTCTGGAATGATAACTACATGCGTTGCAATGGTTTCAAAGTAATTTCATGGAATTCAAAGAATTAGGAAAACATCGGGTTTTCCTAGGGTTTTCAATACATACAATTTCAGAATACATACGATTTCAATAAACAATATTTTACAAGTATAGAAAACAAACAAGCATACTTATGGATCTTCACACCTTTTTGACTATACTATTCTCAGAAAATATCGGATTTTCTGGTGGTTTTCAAACGATACGAAACATTGTTTTCAAATACAACTTATGAACTCACCAACATTTCATATGTTGACGTTTTTCAAAATACTTGTATTCTCAGGGAACCAGTGAATCAAAGGAAATCTTATTCAGTGATGGCTTGCAGTTTATTTATGTACGAATCGAACAATTTATTGTGGAATGTAATGCTTAAACAATGTATTTCATGTAAACTCTACTGGTTGTACAATATTAATGCATGGTGACGAATGTTGTTATGTTTCATATATATTCAATGTTATGGTATTCAATTGAGTCACGACAGCCCCCGGACGTTTCCGCCGTCTGGTTCGGGGGTGTGACAGGTTGGTATCAGAGCTTTGTTTATAGTGAACTAGCATGTCTAGCCACACATTGATATGCAACTATAAACCAAAAAGAGGGACTAACATAACTCTGAACAAAACAAAGTAAATAAAACACCCTTGCTTGCATTAGGAATAGGAACCTAACACCGAACCAAACAAGATAATGCTAGTATCTCGGTTAATTCAGGACTGTTCTTAGTTGTATCAAGGAGCGGATGTAGCCTGATCAACTACATTCCCTCCAAGGTACAACCATCACATGTCGTGAAGAGATCGTGATAACTAGGAACCTAAAATCATACCCTTTAATCTCCAAGAAGTGAACCTCAACTGAATCTATGCAATAGCCGTAGAGCTATAGGAGTAATTGGTATGCTATTTATTTCTAGTATTCATAGCCCATCGTGCAATACGCTATAGACGAGTATCATTAGCCAGGAAACCCTATCACCTTAGTCAAGGAATAGTCGGGTGGCTCGACCTAGAGGAAGAACCCCAGGAGGGACACGAAGTAGAACTCGCAGGTGACGACACGGATGTAGAATCCAATGACATCAATCCTCCATGCAAATTCAGGGCACCGACTTATAGTGTGGGCCCCGGTGACCCCATGCCCCCTCGGGCACCCGATATTTGGGGATAAAGTCACCAGTAAGGAATACGACCACACCACGGTAAGAGCTGAGGTCTCTTTAATTTTAGCCACAGATGACCAGCTGACCAGGCCCTCCCAGTCGTGGTGCGACGCACTCGAGGTATCGATAACCAAGCTCAGGACACCCCAAATCGAACGAAACAAATGTGGTTTGTTATTAAGAGGGATGAAAGGAAAACACAGGAAGTGAATGGAGACTCTCGAGCGAGACAGTTAGTTTGGGATGCACGCCTACGATATACCGAGCAACAAGTAGCTCGTCTCCGAGGTGCATCCACTTCATCAGCATCACCACCAGACACTTCTCGCCACGACTAGGACCAGCCTTTTCTAATTTCCCCTACTATCCGACATGACTCTCTTTCGTGTACTAAGATGATACATACCCCTGAAACGATTATGTGTTATATTTATTTCATATTGCTGCAACGACTCAATTATATGCACAAGCGAACCCTCGGAACCACTAGATACTTAAGGATCTCGAAACTAAAACAACCCATATAATCTAAGGATAGACGTAACAATCGTTCCAGATCTGTGATCACCTATTACCACAAAATACATCATAGGGATGTAGATGGAGGCAGTAAGAATTTTACAACAAGATGCGAAAATTTATAGAGTACAACCAGGAATGCCGATCATCACTTACGATCTGGGTTATCAATGTGCATCAGGAAAATGCCATCCTGCAAGAATAACAAGCGCACCCGCGAGACACCACTCCTGCAGATGGACTCTGCTACATTCCAAGCTGCTGTAATGGCAGCAGTAACCGCTGCCATGGAACAGATCAATGCCAACAACCCTAATGGAGGCAGGAATAGCATTGACAACTCCAGCCAAAGGAACAAACATGGAAACCAACAAGTGACAACCTGTCAAGGAACTCCAAACCCCAAGCTTAAGAGTAGGAAGCTAAGGTCTGGAGGTAAGAGAAAGGGGCAACACACTCAAGGGTTCTCAAGGGAGCAACGTGTTGTTGCTGTTCATGCGACCACGACCCCTATTACACCAGCAGCCAGGAGACCATATGCTGGAAACCTTCCAAAATGCAACCAGTGCAAATTCCATCATAATGGAGCCTGCAGGGAGATGCATTGCAACAAATGCAACCGAAAGAATCACATCGCCAAATTCTGTAGAACTTATCCATGCCAGAATCGTCAGCCAAATGAAAATGACAACAATCGCAACAACCCTAACAACAACACCAATGATGAAACCAGTCGCACTTGCTATAGGTGTGGAGGAACTGGTCACATCAGGCGTAATTGCCCCAGGGATAACAATCGAGGAGCAGAAGGATCAGAAATGGTCCTGACCTTGGGTTAAGGCAAAGCAGATCAAGACCCGACAGTTGTTACTGGTATGTTCCCATTTAACAACTCTTTTTCTTACCTCTTATTCAATGGTAAATCCGAGTGAAGTTTTGGTTAGTAACAACTTCAAACACTTACTAAAACAACATCCCCAAAGCTAAGCTAAGCCTTTTCAATGGACATGGCCAAAGGGGAAAAATGATTTAATCTAGGGTACTCATGTGGAGTACGCCTTAACACTAAACGACCATTCATTACAAATAGATTTCATGCCAGTAAATATTAGGAGTTTAATGTGATAATCGTCATGGCTGGGTAAGCCCCCACTGTGCTGATGCTATGTGCCGCAAGAAGGCCGTTTGCCTTCACCTTCCTAATCACGAAAACTCTAATAATCCATGGTGATAAACCTGGCGCTAATCCTCTTCCTATCTCGTGCATCGAGGCACATAAGTGCCTGCACCAGAAGAACTACGTTTTCCTCACTCATGTTGCGGACCAGATCAAAGAAGAGGTAGGCATACAGAGTATTGCAGGAGCTTGTGATTTTCCCAAATGTGTTTCCTAAGGAACTTTCGGGAATACCCCAGAGAGACGGGTTGAATTTCGAATCAACCTCATATCGGTAACCACATCAATTGCCAATTCACCCTATAGGTTGACTCCCGCCAAAAAAAAAAAATTCACAAGTTATCCTGTCAACTGAGTAGAATTGTTGCGCAAGGGATTCATTAGACCAAGCTTCTCATCCTAGAGAGCTCCGGTCTTGTTTTTCAAGAAGACAGATCCTTCCGAAGGTACATTGATTTTAGGAAATTGAACAATCTCCCTATTAAAAGTCGATACCTACTTCCACGGACTGACGATCTATTTGGCCAGCTCCAAGAAGCTCGTTACTTCTTTAGAATAGATCTAAGAATCGGTTATCATCAACTCTGAGTCCGAGAAGGCGACATTCCAAATCTGCATTCCGAACTCGTCACGACCATTTCAAATTCATTTTGATACCCTTCAGTCTAACGAATCCTCCCAAGGTATTCATGAACCTTACGAACCAAGTTTCCCAACCATTCCTAGTTAGCCCTTTCACTATTTTCATCGATAACATACTCATCTGCTCACAAAGCGAGAACGAAACACCATCATCATCTACGACCAGCCTAGAAAGCATCAAAGCTGGGAGTGTCGCGCTGAAAGCACTACATGGATGGATAAAACTCTCGCAGTCGAAAGACGAAGCTTTTTGTTATAAGAGTAGAGTTGGGCGTTATCTGGGTGATTGTCGATAGGTTAACCCAATCTGCCCATTTCCTGCCAATACAGGAATCAAACAAGATGGAAGGATTAGCTTGGGTCTATATCCAGGAGATCATAAGACTCCATGAAATATCGGTACCTACTATCTCGAATAGAGATAACAGACTTTCTTCAAGACTATGGCAGTCACTTCAGAGGGCTATGGGAACGTAACTAGACATAAGCGTTGCTTACCACCTTCAAACCAATAGCCAAAGTGAACGAACCATTCGACCACTCAAATTCATGCTACAAGTCTAGGTGTGTGAGTTCAACAAGTCAGGGGATACCCGGTTTCCTTTGACAAAATTCTCATACAATAACAACTACCGCACGAGCATCAAGGATGCTCCTTTCGAAAACTCATTATAGTCATAAATGTATATCACCCGGTGGTACTCTCATGAGACCGGAAACCACTAACGAAACAACAGAAGAAGATAATCCAAATCAAAGCTGGACCTCAAGCATCGCGAGACCGATAAAGGAGCTCTGCTGACAAGCGGCGTAATCCATTAGGATGGCAAGTCGGGGATCACGCATTATTAAAGGAATCACCTGGGAATTGAATGACTCGCTTTAGGAACCAAGAAAACTAAACCCACGATACATCGGACTGTTCGAGATTCTTGCTCGGATTGGTCCAAAGACATACAGGCTGTAGCTGCCGGTAGAGCTCAGCAACGTGAACCCTGTGTTCTGTGTCTTGAATCTGAAAAGGATGTATATCAGATGACACTCATATCATTCCTTTACGAGAAATCGGAGTAAGCGAGAATCTCATGTTCGTCAAAGAACCAGTCAAGGTATTGGGTAGGGAAGTAGAACATACAAAACAAAGCCTCATTATGATTGTGAAGGTTCCATGGAACGCTAAGCGTGGACCGAAATTCACATGGGAGACGTGCAGATCAGATGAAGTGCCTATTCTCTCATTCGCAAACCTATCCTTAGAAAGAATTTCGGGACGAAATTCCCTCTAACGGGGGGATGATGTCACAACTAGCATTTTTAGCTAGGAAATTCTATCCTCATATAAACATCATCCATTGTAAAAGCATGTACTCTAAGTGAATACAATACTCTATCCTCGTTCAAAATACACCTCATATGTTCAACTAAGGGTTGGAAACCTTAGCAATCCCGGTCCAAGTTCCTTATGAACTAAAATTATCCTATTAGGCCTAGAAGCCCTAAGTGGGCTCTAAATAGACCACATTCATAAAACTTTAGTATTTGGGCCATGTGGACCTAAAATAATCCATCTTATCTCTAATGAGCCTTATTGGGCCATAAAATATTTCATTTTCCCCAATGGGCCGAAAATTTACTTTTGGACTTCATAAATTCGAGTATGGGCCCCAAGATGATTCCTTTCCTTTCTCCTTAGCCCAATTCTCGGCCCATTATCTATATAAAAAAAAAGAGAAATTAGCTAATTAGCTTAATGCATGACACATCATTTTTATTTGGAGGATAACCAAGTCATTTACCCACCATGTAACAATGCATTCACATATATCCATGCAAAACCTTATCTCTTCCTTCTCTCTCCCCCTAATTCACGGCCATAAGGCCCTTCCCACCCTCATCTCTCATTTCAAACACAATAATCTCTTATCTTTACCTCTTATACTCAAGAAAATCCTCTCTTCCTTCCTCATCAAAAATCGTGGATGTGAGTGTTTGTTTCAAGAGTGTCCTTCAAGGTTTCAACCTCTTAGTAAGTGGTTATCATGTACAAACACCTACTTTTCATCTTAATGATAAGAATTCGCTCTTACATAGCCTTATTTCATGATCTAACTCCTTAGAACCATCTAAGTTCAAAAATCTCCACAAGGAGTTGCTAGGGCCGAAATCTTCCCTCAAATCTTCATCAAAATCAAATCCAAATCTCAAGGTGAGCTTCATACCCCCTATTTTCTGTTTTTATGAGTTTTGTGGGGGGGGGGGGGAATACAAGTGAAAGTGTAGATCTATATGTGTTTATATGCCTTGTATGATTTCCATGCTTATATGTATGCTTTTATGTGTTTTAATGTTGGATCTAGCCATAAAACTCCTCAAAACCGAGATATAACTTATGTTATATGATTTTAGCATGAAATGTATTTCTACATACAAAGTGTTTCAAGAAAAATAGCTAAATGGTTTAGTAACAATTTTCTTTAAGCTAAAAACCCAAATTTTGGGCCAAAAATGTGAAAAATACAAAATTAAGGGCCCAAATTGACATTTCACAGATTCTGATGGATGAAGTGTCCCAAAACAGTTTCCATAAAATTATTTCTGGAATTATACTCAATTAGAGGATTAAAAACATAAATTTCAAGCTTAATGGGCTAAAAATGAAAATTTCGGCCCAATGAGGCCCATTATGCGAATTTTTCTGTTTTGGAGGGCCAAAACTGTAATTTTCTGTAAAACAGTGGACTATAAGTGTTCCAAATCCTTTTCAAAGGTTTAAAATGCTTTTTAAATTTAAAAAGGATCAAAGTTGCAAAAATTTTCCAATTTGGGCCAAAATTGTCAAAGTTGCGAAAAGAAGGGATTAAAACCGAGAAAACTGCATTTTCAGGGACTTAAGCTGTTTTCTATGAAAAATATGCTGGAAAATGTTTATTTCAATAATTTTTGGTGTTAAAATGTCAAGAAAATTGATTTAAGGACCAAACTGGAAAATATTTTAAATAAAGGGTTGAAAAAGTAAATTTTATAAACGAGGAGGGGCTGAAAACAGAAAATTTTCATGACTAATTCAATACATACAATTTGACCAAGTAATGGTACTACAACTATCGACAAAATACAATACACTACAACACCAAAAGTCGTTGTTAAACGAATTGGTTCGGTCTCGAACCAATAGAAATCCGAAACCACTAACACAACGATACTATGATACTATAATACTATGATTCATACAAATAACGATTCAGAATTCATTATACATGTGCACAGACGTCTACGCACTATCTTTGGGCCCCACAAGTGTAAAATCTTGTTTGTTGAGCCTAGCTAGCCCGACGACCTGATCTTAAGGCCCAAAGACTTCATCTTACGAAGTGTTGGGTTTTACCAATCCGACACGACGTAACCGGACTTTCAATGGCTGTAGACTACTGGTCCCCAAGGGTCCTTTAGTGTCGCTAGTAGAGTCTGCCTTTTTGCGAGGCGGGTATGGGACCCCTCGTACCTTTTTATCCCCAACCGGCTAATGGAGTCGTCGAGGCCTTCGTGTCCTCCTTCTCTTCGGATGTGGGACTACAGGGCGGTTGGATAACGTGATTAGTACGGACGACGCCTTCGGGATCGTTAGTATTGCTATAGACTAGTCGTTTGTGTAACGCGTGTTTGTAGCGGATAATCATGCTAAAAAATAATCCAATGTCGTCTGGAATGATAACTACATGCGTTGCAATGGTTTCAAAGTAATTTCATGGAATTCAAAGAATTAGGAAAACATCGGGTTTTCCTAGGGTTTTCAATACATACAATTTCAGAATACATACGATTTCAATAAACAATATTTTACAAGTATAGAAAACAAACAAGCATACTTATGGATCTTCACACCTTTTTGACTATACTATTCTCAGAAAATATCGGATTTTCTGGTGGTTTTCAAACGATACGAAACATTGTTTTCAAATACAACTTATGAACTCACCAACATTTCATATGTTGACGTTTTTCAAAATACTTGTATTCTCAGGGAACCAGTGAATCAAAGGAAATCTTATTCAGTGATGGCTTGCAGTTTATTTATGTACGAATCGAACAATTTATTGTGGAATGTAATGCTTAAACAATGTATTTCATGTAAACTCTACTGGTTGTACAATATTAATGCATGGTGACGAATGTTGTTATGTTTCATATATATTCAATGTTATGGTATTCAATTGAGTCACGACAGCCCCCGGACGTTTCCGCCGTCTGGTTCGGGGGTGTGACAAATAGTAACGCACATTGACTTCTAAGTGGCTCATCCAAGCATACAATACTCCATTCCACTTCCAGGTGCTCCATACACCATTTTAGAAGATATGTTCCTCTGTTACTTGATTCGTTCTATTGTCATGAGATTTGTTCTTTTCTCAGATGATCCGTTCCTTTGTTACATGTTCCATAAACCCCAAGCGTTCCATTGAGTTTCAAGTGCTCCATTGAACTCAAATGCTCCATACGAATGCTCCAAATGCTCGAGTCACATTTAATACAAACAATTACAATTTAATCGACAACAATCCCATATCGAAATTTTTCCAACGCTTGTAAACATATATTTCAACAAAATGTCAAATTTTAGTGTTAAATTCAAGCATTAAAAGTAGAACATTTTTAGAAAGTAGAATTCAATATTGGAAAACATCCACATACATTGTAACCAACACTTTTCTTTCTTATCGATCAAATCATTATTAATACAACTTTTCGAATAATAGTTAAAACATCAAATCAAAATATGACCAAATATCTTGGATGTCTTGTAGAATTTCGAAATAATATATATATATATATATATATATATATATATATATATATATATATATATATATATATATATATATATATATATATATATATATATATATATATATATATATTGTGTGTGTGTGTGATAGCTTGAAGAAATTAAGAATATATATATTTTTGAAACCTTAAGTAATCACCAAAGTGATTATACGCAAAAGCCATATATAATAAATGGTAGTAGTATTTTTATTAATCTCATAATTATATTTTATGTTTTTTCTGTTTAAACGTCAAATTTATTTTTGTGTGAACAAACCTTATAATTTTTCCTTTTTTCCCATTTGGCCATCTTAGTCATTTTTTTTCCATTTTTTAATGTGTGGTTTTGCTTTCGATAAAAACTAAAAATATGGAAGGTTTATTTGGAAGCGGTTAAAAGATCGATTGTGTTTTTAAAAAAAAGACAAAGTTAAGGGTTTTTTTTTTGTTTTTTTATTGGAAAAAATGAAAAAAAATACGAAGTCGACAATAAATAAAGTTGAGGTTTAATGCAGAAAAAAAAAACATAAAATATTAAATCTTTTATGAGATACACCATATTTTTTATCATATTTTTTAGAAGACATGTCATCCCAAAGTTTAAAACATTATTTTGAAAATTCTCCAATTTAAAAACAATGAAATCTCATATGATATCCACTAATTTTAACTATAAATGTTTGTTTACAAAAATTATGATGATGGTAATGCTCAATTTAAGAATGAAATATTATGCTAATTTGATTAAATTAAAATTTACAGTATTAGTTATAGTTTTACACACTAAATATTTTCTAGATATGGTTTGGTCGATTGTAAATGATCATAATTCATGTTTTGATTTTGAAACTCAATATAATTTTTGAATATTGTAACCTCACTTGTCACAATTGATGAGACTCTACACGTATTGTATTTTCTTCTGGAGTAATACGAAGGTTATTGGGCTCAAATTCACACAAAATTATTGGCAAGATGAAGTATTATGCAATCCATTTGCAGTAATTTTGTCTTCGTCAAACAAGTGATAATGTAACATGTGAGATGAAGATGAAGGATTTTTTTGCCCATGAGATCAGATTAAATGGTCGATTACACCCAATACGAACAAAGAACAAAAAAGATAACTTCCAACAAACTCTTAATTAATCAATGAGAAACTGTCACAAGAACACGATACGAAATACTTATGGGGAGAAGAACATAAACTTCCTTCTTTAGGAATTGTACAAAATGTAAGTTAAGTTTTGGAGTAAATTACAATATTGGTCTCTATGGTTTGGGGTAATTTGCACGTTTGGTCCCTAACTTATTTTTTTAACTTAGAAAGTCCCTACAGTTTGTGTTTGTTGTACGTTTGGTCTTTGTCTTACCTAAAAATACTATTTTGCCTTTAATTTTTTAATTTATTTAAATAAGATTGAGTATGTAAGGCAAGGTAATGTGAGGTGAACGTGGAGTTGAGATGTGTTTATTTAAATAAATTAAAAAATCAAGAGTAAAATAGTCTTTTTATGTAAGACGGGGACCAAGCGTGCAACAAAAACAAACAGTAGAAACCTTTCGAATTAAAAAATAACTTAGATACCAAACATGTAAATCACCCTAAACCATACGGACTATTCGTATAATTTACCCTAAGTTTTGTCTCTACAAACAAACGCTAATAGAACTATTCATAAAGCACATTGTACAACTATTATGCACTTCTATTTATTTCTTTTTGTTATTGATTGATCATTTATAATAACTGAAATGCCCCATAAGGTTTAATATTTATGACAAAACTGGTCCGTAAACTATTTCCCCTTATTGACAAACCATCTTCAAATCGAGATTGTTTCCTTTAAACTTTAGATATTTATAAGTTTAACCCCAAGTCCTTTATTGTTTATGTGTTATTTAATTTTATTTACTGTATATTAATTATTAAGAACTAATGTCAATTATTTTTTATATACGTGTCGGTATAAATTCAAGTTTATTTATGTTTCGATATAAATTTGTGTATGTTTATGTGTTTTTTTTTTATCTAAGTTGAAGTGACAGTACACTTCTTTTTGTCAAACTTTAGTCCATATATTTTGGTTGTTATCATTTTTGGTCTTTGTGTTTATATCATTGTATTTTGGTCAATGTAATTGTCCATATATTCTTATGAATTATTCAAAATCCATTCAACAAACAAAAATAGTTCATAAACTCTTCTCAATTTTTGATAAATCACCAAAGGTTTTTTTTTCTTTTAAATTTTTAGTGTTTTTGAAAGATATGATATGCTATACTATTTTAATCAATTTTTATGCCTAATACGTATTAAAAACACTTAACAATCCGCAGCAAAACGCATGTTCAAATACTAGTTCTCTACATCAAACATTAAAAAATAAAGTTTTCGAAAATTAAAAACAGAAAAACATCATTTTAAGTCCTATTTAATCCCGAATGATCGAAAAAATTCATACATCATGGCAAAGCATGGTTAATGGCCCGTTGCACATAACATGTGCGAATTTCTTTTGACGGTGAGAGTGTCGGATCACTACAACAGATTTTTTGATGATTTCATCACAATTCTCTTTATGTTAGTGTTGATATCATCATGTCATGTATTAGCACTCGTAACCCCTAAACATTTTGTGTATTTATATTTTACTTAGTATTGTTATTATGATAAATATTTTTCGAATATATCAAACTATATTCGGATGGCAAGCAATTTTATTAGTTATGATAAATCTATCGAATATACATAAATATTTATTGATTTATTTACCTATTCAACTTTGTTTGTTGTATTGTATTGGTTTCAATATAATTATTAATAATGTAATTTCTACAAAGTAGTTGAATGAACTGTTACATAAATATTTTTTTTATTAAAATTAAACTATAAGCACGTATTAGAAAACAAAAATAAATTTTTTATAAAATTAATTCATAAAACACATATTAGGAAACATATAGCCACGTCAACAAATCAAACAAATCAACTCCTCCTTTATTCACTATGACTAAGTTATAACCTGTGAAAACCACGGTGTATATATTTAAAATTATTATATAGACAAAACGGTGTATATATTTAAAATTATTATACAGACAAAAATTTATGTAAATCTGATTGCTGAAATGTGCACATATTTTAAAAATACGCTACTAACTTCAAATATAAAGGATATAAAATAGGTAAATGCAAAGACCAACCCATCACCAAAAAAATCGGACATACTTGTAAATATACATAACGTATTAAATGCATCACCAAAACCAACACCAAGTGTAATAAATTTAACAAAAAGGAACTTGTAAAAAAGGAAAGCAAATTGCTATTTCTAACTCTAGTATATAAACATTTCAGAAAATTGTCAAAAAAGAACATAAAGGATAATTGAGTTGCAATGCCAAGCAATATTAGGATTATATAATATCACCAAAATAAAAGATGTTAAAATGAGTAGTAGCAACATCAAAGTGGATAATAGAGGATCTAGTTTGATAGGGATTATCCGTATATGGGAAAAAGTTATAATATTGTTCAATCCAAAACCTCATAACAACACCTGAAACAAAACTGAAGTAAACAGATCGAACAAGTGAAAATAGGTAAATTATCTGGTACAAACAATAATAACCAAAACAGCAACAAAGTACCATTAGAGTGATTGGAATTGGGTATATTCTTCAAAATAATATGGCTTAATATGAAAAAATAGATTCAAGAAGCAGTAATATATACAAATGAAATTAAAATGCTAAAATAGACAACTAAATGGAAGTGTGTTGTTATATGTTGCACTTAATCCTTTGTTTTTAGTTATTTTTTAATGGTCAGGGTAGGGACAAAGGCTTTAAAATATACATCACTTGAATTTAAACCATCTTTATGCAATAAATAACAACATACTATACATATTACATAATAGGCTAAATGAAAGACATAAAACATCTTTGAAATTCATGATTCCAAAGTGAATCAAGAACCATATATAAAATCATTAAAGCCACAATCTTTGAAATTTGTATATATAATTTGTTTAAAACATATGAGTGTTAGACTTTGAACAAAAAGTCCTCATATATAAAATCATTGAAGTCGCAATCTTTGAAATTTGTATCCTCCTTATCAACAAAAAAGTTAAAAGGTAAATAATAATAAAATTTATTTGGTTTGAAAAGAAAAAATATTAAAAAATGCACCTGAAATATAGTTCTTGTAACCGAATTAGTGAATAAAATAAAGGGTAATCAACTAAACAACATGCATTACCTCTTAGATCTAAAATCTAGAGATTATAAGCAGCTTCAAACCCGGAAGGAGAATGTGATTACATATAAAAAATGTCCAATATACCTTCAATGAAGGTATCATCTTGAATTAAAAAAAAAGGTCCAGCTTACCAGGCTAAGTAGATAACTTTCAAGCTTCAAACACATTAATTTGTGAAGCAACTTCAAGATTCCACCAACACATTGAACTTTCAAGCATAAATGCTTGATCTTGTACCAGATGCAAAATGTATATCAGTTTCAAGGGAATGAGAAGCTCCATGTCCCCATATTTCCCATTACCCCATTCCTACATATATTCATTGATTCATCTAATTAAACAATCACTAACTTTTATTATATCATAAATATAAAAGCGATATAAAGACGTTACTAAAGATAAATAATTTAATTTTAAATACAACTATTTTTGGATTAAAGTATAGAGAAGGTGACACGTCTTAATAAAATGTCTTACATCAAAATACATCTCATGTCGAAACGAATGTGAGTAATTTCCCAATATGTTAAACCAACCATTTAATCAAACGGTTGGTATGCATTGTGATATCCCAGTTTCATACAACTTTAAACACATTGTTGCAACAAAACCCATAAAAAATCAGAAAAACAGTTAAAAAAAATCAAAAAAACAGTTAATTTCCCAATATGTCAACCAACCCTGTATGACTGACATAAATCAAAAAGGTTTCCAACCTCTTCCTATCCATTGTAAACACGTAAACCTAGATAAAGTAATAATATAGGCAACAAAAATGAAAAACAATCAATTAACTGAAAATAAAAGTAAATAAGCAAGATTTGGTTGGAGTGTTGATAGATAATTGAAATTTATGTCTAAAAATCTTATGCAAAAGTTTACTTGGTTCTCGTTTGATGAACGCTCAGGTGGGGGATTAGGTCGTTGGTTAAGGTAGATAAAAAGGACAGGGTTAGAGAGTTAGAGAGATAGAAGTAAACGGTGGTCAGATTTCATATATATATATATATATATATATATATATATATATATATATATATATATATATAGAGAGAGAGAGAGAGAGAGAGTAAAAGGATATACTATTAACACCATGAGTTTAATAGTATAAAATCAATTGATTTCACCAATTAGTTTCCTCCTCTCCTTTATGTTGACATTATGGAAATCGAAAAGGAAGATAATTGAGTACCAATTATAAAGTAATAAAGTTGTTCATAAACTTGTCTAAAAGCCAATCAAACTCTCTAGCAAGCAAAAACCTCCCAATTCCATCCCAAAACTTCAACAATGCCAACCCTGCAAAACCACAAATCCTGAAAAGTTAATCGTTGTGTAGAAAACAAAATACGATATCAACACCTTGCTATTAATGAGTAGTTAAACAATTGACAAACCCAAGGGTGGAGCACCAGTGAACGGTGGAAGAGATTCAAATATTGTCATAAGGGTGTGTGACTGAACTATGAAGATGCAATAGTGGTGGTCGGATGGTTTTGTGCAGCAGAGTAGGTGATGGTGGAGACCTAGTGGCAGAAGAAATCGTCAAAGTTGGGAGGAAGGAGTGAGGGTAGGTGTAAAATTGAAGAAGAAGAAGAAGAGTTGATTTTATTTTAGGATTGAAAAGAGATAAATCAATTGCTGATTTTATGGGATTTGAATCAAAAAATCAAGAAACAAACAAATAATAATCCGATGGAAAAGCAAAGTTTGACAATTTTTTTTTACATATATAAAACTAATTAGCTTAATTTTAGGATATGATTATCGACAATTGAAGAATTGCAAGAGCGGGAAAATCAGTGGAATAGAGTAGATGTAGAAGGGTGCCATGTGGCGGTATAGAGAATCTTTTATTAGGAATAAAATTTGAAAATACAAGTCTTTAATATATATAAGAGAGTTGATATTTCCACTTAATTTTTTTATCCATCCACTTAATAAAATTATGTTTTTCCATTTATACCTTTTAAAACCACTGGCCATCAAAACCCTTTTATAGATTATGATCCTTAACTAATTAACTTGATTTCCTCCCATAGTTTTGATTTTTATACACTTAAATTTGGAAATCCGCAATCACGATTTTGGTTTTTCAACATGGTTCTTATTTGCTTTTCTTTTTATTTTTCTTTTTATATTTTCGTTTTATTTTAATTCTGATTTTATATATATATATATATATATATATATATATATATATATATATATATATATATAATAAAAATATTTAAAATGTTGAAGCAAAAATTACATAAAAGTTATATAAATGTGATATCAACGCCATAGGGAATTGTTATTATCAGTCAAATAATTATTAAGTGTCATGGAATGCATTAATAAAAAATTAAATTTTGTTATTGGTGTAATCTATGCTTGTATATCAGTAAAAAATAAAATAACGACCATAGATGATATTAAATACCAGTTTTCGTGATACAATAACAATAGTAACAAATATTCACCCTATTCGGATAAGATCTTCCCAACAAAAATATTCAAACTAATATATATCACAAACTTGTTCAAAGTACTACATTCTGAGAGCCACGTGTTCGGTGATCAATATTTTATTTGTAACCGTGATGTCTACTTAGATTACACTACTAATAAAATACATAATTTTTTTTTATTAGTGTACGATATGGCATATTGCGATGCATAAGAACACAATCTAATAGATCGTTGTATCGAATAGTTGGATTTAATAAATCAAACAAAGATGTTTAGTTGATTCTAATTATATTATGTTTGTGTTGTGTTGGTATTACATCTACATGATTTTTTAATTAATTTTAATTTCAATTTTCAATTATATATATATATATATATATATATATATATATATATATATATATATATATATATATATATATATATATATATATATATATATATATATATAGGGAAGGGTTATTTGGAAAACAAAAAAAAACCCTACAAATCATAAAAATGCATAAAAAAATACTTAGAGATCACAAAACTTTTTTTTTGAATTTTTTTTTGAAAAAATCGCAGCTTTTTATACAAAATCAGTGAAAAAACTTTTGAAATTTTTTATTTGTTTACAAAAAAAAAATATATATTTTTTATTTTTTTTTCAGCGAATTTTAACAAAAACCTGTGATTTTTTATAAAAAGAATTTGTGATCTCTAAGTATTTTTTATGCATTTTTATGATTTTTAGGGTTTTTTTTTTTGTTTTCCATAGAACCTAAACCTATATATATATATATATATATATATATATATATATATATATATATATATATATATATATATATCCTTTATTATAATAATATATAAATCAAATCAAAATTAAAATAAAACAAAAATAGAAGTAAAAAAAGAAAATAAAATCAATCAAGAGTTAGCCTAGGAAACCAAACACATCAAATGTATAAGGGTAATGATTTTGCCACGGTATCTTTTTATCCATCCACTGAAGAAAATAGTGAATGCCAAATATACCCTCAGTCCTATTTTTAGTTTACAGAGGATGCAAGACTCGCATATGATGCATAAACAAACAAACCCTTCTTCCTCCTTCAACAACGTTATTCAGCCGTCGTTGCATTGTGTCGGAACATGAGATACCGATGTTTTCATGGAAGTATTCGATTTGTGGGGGTTGGGTGTGTTTGTTAATCTCTGAAATACTGATTGTGCACTGAAGGAAGTAGAGGGTGGAGCAGAGGTGAGTTTGACATCAGAGGCGAGGAGCCTTGGGCGGCGGTAGATGCCTCGTCGAAGGTGGAAGCTCTGGACGTGGGCTTTTTGATGGAGGAAGGTTATGGTGGAGATGATGGATGAGAGTGGGATTATGACGATTTCAGGGAAGAGGGAGATGAGGCGGAGGAGGGCAGGTAGGGAGAAGGAGATGGTGGTGTAGAGAGGAAGGATATGGTGGATTTTATGTGGGAATCCTTTGTTCCGAAACTCTTTGGATTTAAAATAATCCACCAATTTCATTGCAAACAAGTAAACTCACTGTTCCTCAATTCTTCCACCTTTCTATATGCTAAAAGTCATTGTTCATATTTCCAGGAATTACATATCTATATATAATTGTAGACATCTTGAGGGAAAAACAACAATCTATGTTCTAAATGAAAGTGATTCTGTCCATCATCTATTGTTTATTGGTTGAAATCATATGCATCTTAATGTTTGATTCTCCTTGGATTTGAAACCATAAACTCTATTGTGTTTTATGATAAACTTCAATAAGTGTTGTAACAAGCAAACTTTGAGCTAATATATAAATTATCGATTATATAGATTTGATCTAATCCCAAAGTGAGAAATTTCTTATTTGAAATTGGAAGTAATGCAGTTCTCCAAAACTGAAAACAGGCGGAGGCGGAGGCAGGGAAGGAATAACAAGAAGAGCGGAGGAAAGAAACATAAATAATGAATTAATGAGGGTATATTTGTCTATTAATTTTTTTTTCAGTGGATGTATAAAAAAACTCCAGTGGAAATATCACGCCCCAATGTATAAAATCAAAATTAAAATATAAAACAAAATCAAATTAAAATTAAAATCTAGAACAAAATCTGAATAATTAGTGAAATCTATTTAAGGGATGAATATCAAGAAGAGATTTTTGAGGAGGGTACTTTTCAAAGGGTGTAACGCCCCATCACTGGTATGTTGTTTCCGTGGCATTTATTTAGAAGTTTTCTTGAGGGACTCGGCGAGTCTATGGCCTGACTCGTCGAGTAGGGTCGAGTTTTCGAGCACGTGTTAGTCGGCGACTCGACGAGTCCATATTCGGGACTCGACGAGTCTGCCTGCCAGGTAGAAACCCTAAATCCCCGGGTTTGCACCCTATTTAAACCACCTTATGAGCCCCCAAACTCGTCCCCTTCACCCTCAGAGCATCATTTAGCAAACCCTAATCATTTCCTTGAGTAATTGTGCATTTCTTGTGTGAATCTTGAAGTTTTGAAGAGAAGAAGGAGGCTAGATCCAAAGGAGAAGAAGAAGATCCAAGGTCTTGCACCCATTTCAGAGTTTATTGAGGTATTAACCAAATTCCTGTTGTTTCTATAATTGATTTCTCTTTAGCAAGCATATTTAGCCTCTTTTAGCCATTTCTTAGCTTGTTCTTAGTAGAGAGATCACATTAGATTGATTAGCCTTCGGATCTAGCCATGTTTCAGTTCCAAAATCGTAGATCTATCACCTTTATGGAGCCATTTTTCATGATAACCCTAGATCTACTCTTCTAAGTGCCTTTTTAGCCTTTATCCCCTTTTTCATGTGTATGTACACGTAAAGTTGGAAACTTTACGTGGTAAATCAGCCTTAGGAACTCAAATCTATAATTTATATGCGGTGGTTTTGATCAGAATCGAGTTTTTTTAGGATCTGCATGCATGTGACTCGGCGAGTCGTTCTTCGGACTCGGCGAGTCAGGTCGCGAGTCCCCGATCTTTACCCTTTGAGTGATTCTGAGTGGAGGCCAGTGAGCAGTAGGATGGACTCAGTGAGTCGGAGGTTAGACTTAGTAATGGAGGGACTCGACGAGTTGTTCATACAACTCGGAGAGTCCAAGACAATCTTCTTAGATCGAAGAACAACTCGTCGAGTTGTTCATATGACTCGACGAGTCGGATGCAGATTGCCTGAGCTTTTGAATCAAGAGGGTACTCGTCGAGTCGATGCCGTGCTCGACGAGTAGCCACGAGTAGGGTTGAGAAGAGAGACTAGGGACTCAGCGAGTTGGCGGCCCAACTCGGCGAGTCAGGTCAACTGTAGGTTGACTTTGACTGGGAGAGTTGACTTTGACCAGGGGTAAAAGAGTCATTTTACCCAATGCAGTAATTAGCATCTGATTGAGCGTGTTTATGGATTTGTAGCCGGGGAAATACCGGAGCTGCAGTAGTTAGCTTCCAGAGCCATACACACAGCAGCCAGTTCACGAGGTGAGTTTCCTTCCAGTAGGAACGGGTCTAAGGCCACAATGCCAGCCCGTTCAGTTAGCAGTAGTTTCTGGACTTCGGTCCAATGCAGTAGTTAGTATGTTTGACACCTCCGTGGCTCAGACAGGATTTATGTGTTTATGCTAGTTGATATGATATGCTATGTTGTGTTCAGTTAGTCCGGACTTCGGTCCGATGCAAGGGACGGGGTCCCAGTCAGTTTCGGACTTCAGTCCGATGTAGGGGACGGGGTCCTAGTCAGTTTCAGACTTTGGTCCGATGTAGGGGACGGGGTCCCAGTCAGTTTTTGGACTTCGGTCTGATGCAGGGGACGGGGTCCCAGATAGTTAGTCCGGACTTCGGTCCGATGCAGGGGACGGGGTCCCAGTCAGTGGGCAAGGCCCAGTATGTGCTTTATATGTATTGTATGGTATGTGGTAGTTTGGGGGAGCTCACTAAGCTTCGTGCTTACAGTTTCAGTTTTGGTTTCAGGTACTTCCGCAAGCAAAGGGAAGAGCTCGGGATGATGGCATCGCACACACCACAGCTTCAGTTTTGTCCTGGGAGTTGATTCAGTTTCTTGATATGTTTGGATACAGTTGTGATACAGTTTTTCTCACAGTATTTTATTATGGTTTTTGAAACACGCAACGTATGGTTTTATTATGTGATACTCAGTTTCGTGGTTTTTGTTATAATAAAAATCGAAATTTTTGGGTGGTATTTTTGGGTCGTTTCAAAGGGCATAAAAGGAAAATTATATTTTTTTTAAGTGGATGAAGAGAAAAACCAAGTGGAAATATAGTTCTCTTGTATATAAGCTTGATAGAGAACAAAATGTTATATCTAAAACGCGTGCTTTAAAATTTTCTTTTGTAAAAGTTCTTTTTGAGTTTAACTTTTGAGGAAGGAGACAAAAGCCAAAAGTTGTTTTTAAAAAGTGTTGGGTTATATTTCTTGACTTTTGAGTGTAATTTAGCTTTAAAAGACTAAAAGTCACAAAAAATCATACTTTTCTGACTTTTGAAAACCCACATTTTTCTTCTTTACAAATGTTATTTTAAAAAGAACTTTTGTTTCTTCCAAACTTTTTTATGACTTTTTAGAAAAGTTAAAAGCCAAAAGTGATTTCAAAAGTAATCTCAAACATCCTTTAAGACTGCTTAAAACGTTCTTTTGACTTTCATGTCTCAACGTGATGGTGCCAATTATGTATATGATTATATTGTCAGGATGAAAACCATGATCAAGGAAGATCATGTGTAATTACTGTTATGAACATTCTATAGTCATGTAAGGCGATGCTCTATTCTATTTTATTTTCCTTAATAGTCATTTTAAGCTACTTGTTGATAATTTCTTGCTTACGAAATTAAAAAAAAAATGCCAAAAGTGATGAATTCAATTCAATCTATAGAAAATAATCTATCAGTTAACATGTTATCATGTGTTCCTGACGTCCTGTTCATACCGGTCTAGAGAAATTTTGGTGAAAAGAAGCATTGATATTTATTCTAAGTTATGTCATGTGTGCTCTCTTCAAAGTGAAGATTGTAGTCATGTGTTTATGAAGTGTGAAATAGCTAATCAGATTTGGGATAAGGTTTTTAAATGGCTGGATCTTTCAATCCCGTTGTTTAATGATCTGTTGGAGTTGTTTATTTGGATTGATTCCTTAAGAATAAAAAGAAAAAGAAGAATATGGTAGAGGTTATTTGTACCACGGTTATTTGTGTGTTGTGACAATATTCGAACAATGTTGTGTTTCAAACGTTCAAAATGCATAAGAGTCATATTTTGAAAGTATTATTATTCATGCTTTTAATTGGTTCTCTAATAGGAGTAGTAGATGTAAAATTTATGGGATTCAATGAATGAAAAACCCTCTTATATAAGACATTTTGTTATTGTTTTTTCTCGCTAATTTCTTGCTAGTGTTGTTTTTTTTATATAAAATTTAGTTGTTCAAAAAAAAAATACCGGTCTGGCTGGCTCATTGCTAGATTTATGTTTTAATTAATCTCAATATCTTCTATATTCTACACAGTACATCAGTTAACAACATCTGGTTAATTCGTCAAATATGATGTTCTTCATCTGTCAAGTGCTTTATCTTCTTTCAATCTTATATTGGATTTTGTATTGTAGACCTCTTATTGCTATTTGGCTCAAGAACCATAAATTTGTAATTATCAAAGCAACCACTTTTGTTTTATCGATTATCGTGCCACATAGAATCTTATATGGGTTTGTCACAACCATGCCATCAAGGGTTTTGAATTTGTGGATCCCATTTGGCGCTTGAAACCTATTAAACAATTTTTTTTTCTTAAAATGGAAAATATATTAAAAGAGGGTACCCACACCTAGCAAGGAGCCAGATGAGGGACCAAAAATCAAGGTACATAAAATTTTAGAAATTACAAACCAAAAAATGGAGAGACCAACCACTCATCCCAGTTACGAATTACATTCTTACCCCTGTGCTTTAACCAGTAAAAAACCATGGACTTAATGCATTCGGTCCCTTGAAGTGCTGAAGTACCCTCCATTTGAAATAATCGTTTGTTTCTAAACCTCCATAAATTCCATAGCAAGCCGTAACAAATGACAACAAACCTTTCTCTTTTCGATTGACTGTTCCCCCAAGTGGCAATGAAATGAAGAAGATCACCAATATCTTTTATTGAGATCTGATCAAGTATTACTCCACACCAGCTCAAGATGTTGTTCCTTATCAGGGTAGCGAATGGGCAATCAACCAGAACGTGATCAACACATTCAGGCCTCCTAATGCACGAACTACACAACGATGAGTTGACCAGAATACCCCTCTTCTCCAAGGCCAAAGTTGACAGAATTCGATCTTGTGCAACTCTCCAAATAAAGCATAACACCTTGATTGAAACCGCCTTACTCCATGCAATTATAGAAGTACCAGGGATGCTAACATGCAACTTATCAATAATCTGTCTAAGAGATCTAACTGAGAATATGTCGTCGGCCGATAGCTTACAACTCCAATGATTCGCTCACAACCCTAAGCGAATGCCTGATACATCACTAGTAAGGGCACGAACATCATATTCTAGCCCCAGAACAGTAGGTCTAGACTTCCAATTACAATCATGATTCAAGCCGACAATTTTGTCAGATACAGTGCATCTTTTCCTAGCTTCCAATTCAAATAAGTAGGGATATTTTGCTTTTAGGCTCCCTAAACCTAACTAAGTATCACACCATAATAGAGTTTTGTTCCCTGATTCAATTATTACCTTGAAAATGTCTTGAACATCTGGACCATGCTCTAACAATGCCTTTTTAATTCATGCAATAGTGTTCCAAACTCCACTATACTTCTGTTCGAATAGATATTCGAAGGGCTTATTCGATAAGTTATGGATCCCATATATCACCCGAGCCCATAGAGAATGATTCTCGTTCTTCAGTCTCCACCACCATTTCACAAGTAATCCAATGTTTAAGGCTTTTATGGAGCCCACTCCCAGTCCCCCATCACCTTTGGCTGCTAGCACTTTCTCCCAACTAACCCAGTGAATTTTCTTCCTTTCATCACACCCACCCCATAAGAATGTTCGCCTGATCTTCTCCAATTCGTCTAATACACCCATTGGAGCTTTGAATAAAGATAAATAATAGGTAGGTAGATTACCAAGAACTGACTTTATTAAGGTTAACATACCCCCAAACAATAAAGTTTTAGTCTTCCATAAGGAGATTTTGGAGTGAAATTTCTTGATTATAGGCTTCCAATTTTTAATTAGATTATTGACACCAACTGGAACTCCAAGATAGTCGAATGGAAGAGCACCCGCTGCACACCCCAATAGGTTAGCCCAATTCGTTGTTTCTGTCGGGGTAACACCAATACCGAATACCTTTGACTTATGAAAATTTACTCTAAGTCCCGAAGAGATATAAAAGTACCTCAGTATACGTGAAGGTTCTTGAGGTTAGGCCGCGACCATTCACCAATGAACAGCGCGTCATCAACATAGAATAGGTGGGATATTGTAGGTCCATTACCTGAGATTTGAACGCTATTAAAGAGCCCTTTATCGCAAGCCGATTTGAGAGCCACACTCAAACCCTCCATAACGATAATGAAGAGATATGCAGAGAGGGGATCTCCTTGACGAACTCCCCTCTAAATTTTCAACCTCTAAATTTTTGGTATTGGAGTTTATGTCTAACTTTAATCGTAAAGTTGAAGTCAGCCGATGACACATAACTCTTTTGTTCTCATATTCAACATGACTATCCTTGTAATAGAAGCTCACAAAAAATGGACAATGTAAAAACTTAGTGACAAGCTATAAAGGTCAAAGGTCGGAGTACAAATGTCGACAAATGTTCGATTGTATACAAAGTCGTGCTGATTGAATGAATTGGAATTACCAAGATAGTAACGTTGTGATAATTTGGTTAATCGTAAAATTCAATTTATAGATTTTAGTTCGTGAAAATTTATAATTTTATGAACAGTTTACCAAATTCAAATGATTCCATATTTAAGAATAGAATTTCATACGTGAAGTGAAATCAATTTATCAAAAAAATTCAATTCTCATATTTTACCAAATCTAATCATCAATATAGTTAAATTCAGTTAAATATAATTGATCTATTTTTACTATCGAAAGGGGAAGTAAATTCAAGTAAGATCAGTAGAGACGGCTGTATGATTAAGATGACAGGTAGGTTAACAAAGGCTGTACGAAAGGAAACTCCAAATATGAATTGTCATGTCGGGAAAGGCGGTTGCCGACGTTGCAGAAGGAAATGGGGGCTGTCATTTTAGCTTTATTCGGCAAACAGTCGCCAGCCACTATATGACCAGAAGACCTTTTGTTTTGTTGTATATTCCAGCTTGGATTCCTTCCAACTGTCTAGTCTGCCTGCCCATATTTTTGTAATGGATAACTATATTATTTTATTAATTTCAATATATATATATATATATATATATATATATATATATATATATATATATATATATATATATATATATATATATATATATATATATATATATATATATAAACAATTTCATAAACACAATTGTCAAACTGGATATTAGTTTTAGGGTAAATAACATGAGTCGTCCTTGTGGTTTAAATAATTTACGGGTTTGGTTTCTAATTATTTATTAAACTCGAATTATCGAATCTGTTTTGTTCAAGTTTAATCCATATAAGACTTCAAATGACTGTTATATACTTTAATATTTTTAGCTTTTTTTTAATTATTATTATTATCGTTAGTGTTAATATTTTAGTAATATTAATTTAAATGGAAGCACTCCATACTTTAACCCCACCCTTTTCTTCCTCTCAATGTTAAATAGCAACTGCAACCCAACCCCCACCCCTTTCACTTCCAACAACCAAAATCACATCTGAAATCAAAATCAAAACCAAACAACATAAAGCTTAAAACCGATGAAATCAAAAGAATTCTAGAATATTTATTGCTCCAATTCTTTTTTTTTTCCAATATCATGATGCATTACATCATTTGAATTCATCCACACCCACAACACAATCAAAACCCCAAATAATGACAATAACGACAACCAAACATGTGAAACATCCCCATTTTATCTTATTAGATAGATTTTTTAAAAGATCATTTACAATTTTTAAGATCATCTTTTGGGAAAATAAGCGGTCCCTAAGTATTAGTTTTCTAATAGAATACGATTAAAAGCTTTAAAGTTCGATGGTGTTTAACATAATATATATCATAACATTAGATTCAAGAGAATCCCCTGCATTTAAATGTGACATTCTAAAGCTTTCTTCTAGCATCATCGATAACAACTTTCTTGCAAGTACATGTCAAAATATATTGTTTAGGCATTAAGAATACCTAGTGAGTATATCCAGAATCATCACCAATAAAGTTTAAGGAACCGGAGCATTCTTTAAACCAATGAGAATCCCCAAAATCTTTTAATGTCATTTAGAAATGTTTCTAAAATTATTACAAAAATCTTAAGTCATTTGTCAGTAATAATCATAAGGCTGGAGGATGTGATGTCATTGAAACCGTACTTCCTTTCTTGCCACATAAACGTCATGTCATTTTTTACCACTCAAGTGTGGTTTGTTGCCACACCAAGGGAGTGGTCAGTGGTGCCACACATTCTTTTTTTTTTTTTATAACTATTTTAATTTAATAAAACTTCTATTTAATAAAAAAACATAATTTTTCATTATTTGAAAATTAAAAAAAAAAACATTACATTGCATTACCAAAAAAGAAATAATAAAAAAAGACGAAAACCACACACATGACATTTAAATAATCTTAGAAACTTAAAAAACAAAAATAAAATTAACTAAAGCAAACTACATTTTTGAGAGAGTGGTGATTTTAAAAAAAAAAAAATTGAGAGAGAGAAAAGATTGTGTTGTGAAAAATGAAATGAAGTTGATATGCATATATAGGAAAGAAAAAGCAAAAAAAAATTAATTACTTACCCAACAACCTAACTCATTCAACAGTCAAAGCATCATCCACCAATCACCATACACGGTACTAGAGGACCGCACTGCGGCCAAGACCGCACCAGACCGCGGCCTGGAGGCGGTGTTCGCGGTTGACGTGGCACAAACCGCGGTCCTAGACCACGCCCACACCCTTCAGCCTAATACATGCCTTACTCTTTTAGTCTTTAGTCTTCTTAGTTTTTAGTCATTAGACTAGAGGGAGTGGGTGCAGCCTGAACCGTACTCCTCTTGCCACATAAGCACAAACACCGCTCCTTGGGTCCGTTAGAGAGTGTAGTGTGACCTTCCAAGGGAGCACTCCTTCAAACAACGTGATTGGTTTCTTTTTTTACCTTCATCTTATTGGTCCATTTTATTTATTAAAAAAAATACTCAACGGATGAGGTGGCGTCTACGTGTCATTGGATGTGGTATGAAACTACATTTAGTCTTTTTAATCAATCATCATACGTCTTTAGTCATCTCCCTCCATCATCTAGCATACACCCTTACTCTTTAGTCTTTAATCATCATCATACGTCTTTAGTCATCATCGTAAGTCTTTATTCTTTCCTTATGATTTAATCATATATAGATTTTAAAAGTAACATCATTTAAGTCATGGTATAAAAAGATGCAATAGAATATACTTATATCTTATCCCTAGAGACCCATCTCATACTTGGTCCGCATCATGTCATAAGCTCAAGTGTAGAACTCACTTCCAAAAGCCAACTTGTAGGAGGAGATGACACCTAGACTTATAAGTCATCAACTTATAGTGCTTTCGGTCGATGTAGGATCGTAACATTATGCCTAATTCTTACTTGTCCTTGTGAAAAATATCTCCCATAGTATTTATGAGAATTGTCCAAGTAAAAAAGGCACATTTGCCAAACCTTTCTCGTATTGAAGGCCCTTAAGCCAAACATCATACAAGCGGACAACCATAGCTACGATTATATGTCCATTACAAAAAATTCACATATAAGGTAATTATCCATATAATGTAAGTGGGGTATGTTTACAATACCATCACTAGTCTTTAGTCTTTCACTTTTAGTATTTTCATTTACAATGGATTTTATTGGACAACTCGAGTCTTTTCCCATCTTAAGTGAATGTACAAATTCATGAGGAAAAATGTTTACAAAACATCTTAGTCATTTAGTCGTAATCAAATATTTTGAAAAATATCATTTTCATGAATGCACATATATTTACAAATATTATTTCACAAAGCAAGCAAGATATTAGATATGTAATCACTATAATCATAACTTGAAACACAAATGGAAGTTTAAAATACCATTTAAAATCATATGATTTTAAATAAAACACGATTATACTTTTATTTGTGGAAAAACATACACTCCCATAGTCGAAACAAGTTTTAATTTTTAAAATGACAAGGTTTTAATCAATATATTATCATAACAACTTGAAGTTAACCACATAAAATAGTCGCCTTCGTAAATTTGCTGATAACTTCAACTCAAGCTCTAAAGTCTTCAATCTAAGTGGGTAACATTCCAAATTTCAAACCAAAATTTTCATTTAAAAATAAAAGTATTTATTCAAATAACAACTTCAAAGATCTAGATAAAATCATTTGATTCAAAAATATTTATCAGAGTATCTTCAAAAGTTATTATGTGCGGAACTCTCCAATGGATGTGATGTAATCGAGCCATGCTCCTCTTTTAATATAAGAAAAACCGGAAAATATTTAAACCACAAACCCTAAGCACAAATCTTAGTGAGTTCCCCAAAATACCACATACCATACAAATCAGTGGGCCCAACCCTAAGGTATGTTTAAACCTAATACACATCAGTGGGCCCATCCGTAGGGTATATTTCAACCCAATACACATCAGGTGGACCCAACCCTTGAGTATATTCTTGTAACACCCTATTCCGAATCATTTCCTATTCGAGGTTGTGATCCGAAGATCGGTTATCATAAGGCTTAGTACCTTTAGGAAAGACGAATTTAGACCCATTGGGTGTGGGTAAGGTAAGTTAGATGATCTAAGAGTTCGATTGTGTTTTGGAGCCAATGGGTATCTCGGTAAAGTGTCAGTCTGGGCTTTTGCTGAATTTTGGATTTTAGTTCGGGAAGTTTTAAGGAAAGGATGAATTGATAGAAATGTAGAGCTTCTTGTCAAATTTCTGTGGATATAAGGATCGTCGAAATCGGACTTAGAATGAAGAAGATATGGCATTCGGAAGTTTGAAGGATTAGGGGCTAACCTAGTACGCGGGGCGTACTTGGGAAGTACAAAGGGCGTAATAGGCAAGGGAGTCGCGGGTGCTCCTTGGAGTACGTTGGGAAAACCAGAGTTACGCATAGCGTACTCCAGTCAGACTCAAACCCTAATTTACGGTTTTGGACCCTATTTAAGCTACTTAACTCAACACTAAACCCTATTATCTTCAGCCTCCATCCCTTTAAACCTTAGAATCAAAACCCTAGCCTCCGTTGGTGTGGTTCTTGAGCTTTTGGAGTGTTTCATGCTTTTTGGTGATCATTCAAGCAGAAGGAGTTTCTTGGAGAAGTGTGGGATTGCATGGAGCATTTGGATCCAGCCTTTGTGCACCTTGATCTATCTTCTAGAGGTTTAAAGTTTCTATCTTGATGACTCTAGGTATTAGATCTATTTTAATGAGTATTTTAGGTTCATTTTGGTCCTTAAAATCATCCTTCTGAGTATGAGCTACTCCAAGAGCTCAGAATGTTGGATCTTGGCATTCATGAGGCCCATTGTTCATAAAAATGTCAACTTCATGAGTTATTTTGGACCATGCGAGAGTTTGAGTGTTTATTATGGATTTTATTGAGGTTTCGGTTCCATTAAGCCATATAAAAGAGTAAAATTGCCAACTTTACGTGTTAATACATCATTTAGGGTCAAGATAAGTGTTTGGATGCTTTTGTCTCAACCATTAAGAGCTTATTTAAGATTTTTGGGCCTCTCATGAGTATGTTAGGCGTACGTGGGAAGTACACTTAGCGTAATGCATAGACAACTTGTACTTTGTGCTTCGAGAGTGTGTACGCGAGGCATACTGATATGTGCATATTTAGCTATATATTTCGTATAGAATTTTAATAATTTTGTGCTATTTTATTGCAAATTATGAACAAAAGGTACTTAAATATGTTTAAAATGTATTTGTAGCAATAAAGACATGCTCGGAAGGAAATGGAAGCAGAATTGGCGATTGGAAGCTTGGATCTTGGATTTTGAAGAAAGAAGGATGTTGTTGGACAACTTGACCCCTCATCAGTGTTTTGGCCATATCTCATGAGTCGTAACTCCGATTTACGGGATTCAAAATGTTCTGAAAACTAGACACAATTTCGGACGACTTTCGTGTTTTGAGAAATGTTGATTCCAAACAGACTTGATGAGTTGGGCCTCAACTAGACGAGTTGATCAGAAAGTTCATGATTCTCAATGCTAACTTGTCAAACACGGGATTTTAAGTGATGGACTCGTCGATTCGGTCACTGGACTCGCCAAGTCGGCCCTATTTTCAAAATTTATATAGATAAATGCTTCTCATTCGAACCCTAACTAATGGGGGGAACCCTTGGTGGATTAATTTGCGACTGGAGAATAAATCATATCTATGAGATAGAAGAAAGTGAATATACATTCACACATATAACAACAAAATATACACATAACACGTATTTCGTATAAAATACTTCATAATTATGCGTTAGAAGAAACTAACTACACACTCACTTGATCAGAAGATGATCAGACAGCATTACGACTTGTAGAAGTAGTATCCTTCGGTAGATCTGGAAGATCTTCACAAAAATTGGCTTCTCGCGGGCAGAGCTTCGGCACGGGAATTGCACTTCTCGGGATCTTCGAGGCTTCGGGACTTGCTTCGGGGCTCGGGATTAATACCGGGGCTTCAGGATATTTCTTGCACGTAAAACGGGGTAAAAACGAGTGAGAGAGAAGAGTTTAAACAAAAGAAATCGGCAGCCATCGACATCTATTTATAGGGTGTTGAAACCTCGATTATGCTGGGCGTAAATCCAGGTACGCTGGGCGTACTAAGCCTTACGTTGGGCGTACGCGATGTCACTGCATGCGTATGGCACTCGAGTTCGGTCAGGTGACGTAGCTGAGGCGATTTCAGGTACGCTGGGTGTACTCAACTATGCTAGGCATAGTTCGGATCAGATCGATGCCTCCCCCCTCCTTCGAATAATATCCGAATTAATATTAAAATTTTATAATTTAATTATTTTTAAAACTTTATAAATTCATATCTTCCCCATACGAATTCCATTTTCGACGTTCTGTATATCTACGCGTAGGTAAGACTACGCTCTACAACTTTTGTTTAGACTCCGTCGGCTAATTTTGAATTTATTTTTATTGTATTATTTTTAGTAGCTGAGACAAGAAAACTCGGTTATAAATTCATAACTTCTTCATCTGACATCTCTTTTCGTCTGTCTTTTCACCATTGCACTACTATCAACGAGATCTTCGATTCTCGTTTATATTGTTTCGACCAACAATCACTCGATCTCGAATTCGAGTTTCGGGTTGCATACTGCTAAGCTGAAACATAGAAAAATCATAACTTCCTCATACGAAGTCAGATTTGTGCATTCTTTTTATACACGCTCTCGGTGTAACGAACTTTACGACTTTTGTTTAGATCACTAGGGCTAAATATTGGTCTATCTTAATTTCGTATTTTACGTCATTCAGCGTCGTGTCGGTTCCGTCGCGAAACTTCAACAGATCATAACTTCTTCGTTATAACTCGGATTTCGGCATTCTACATATATTCGGAAACCTCGTTTCAACTACTAGAACATTATCCATAGATATCGGCTTTATCTAACATTTCATTTTGACGCTTATTTTCATACTTAATTCAATTAAGACACACAATTAAACACAAAACACATAATACTCAAATAATACACTTATATTATTTCGAAACGGGTTACAAAGGTTAACCTAGACTATTACATCAATATTAATGACAAGTCCAGAAACACAGGCGTTACAATTCTCTCTACCTTAGAATGATTCCATCCCCGGAATCACACATCACCAAATAAATGTGGATAGCGACTCATCATGTCACTCTCCGTCTCCCAGGTGAGATTTGGCCCATTGGTGTGTTTCCATCGGACAAGCACTAACTCGACCATATTGCGTCACAAATTCTTAGTCTTTTGGTCAACGATTGCCTCTGGGTTTTCAATCAACCTTTTGTTCTCATTAATTCTCAACTCCGAAAGTGGAATCATGTCGGGAACTTCTCCCGTGAACTTCCTCAAATAACACACATGGAAAGTGTTATGAATTCCATTCATTTATTCAGGTAATTTGAGCTTGTAAGCTTGGTTCCCAATCCTTTGAAGAACTTTAAACGGTTCAATAAACCTTGTACTTAATTTTCCCCTTTTACCAAATCTTATAAGTCCCTTCCACGGCGAGACCTTAAGCAAAACCGAATCTCCAACTTCAAATGTCATCGGTCTTCGCTTGTTGTCAGCATAGCTCTTTTGACGATCCTGAGCTGCTAACATTCTCTCCCTGATTATTTTCAACTTTTCAGCAGTTTGATGGACTATCTTCGGTCCCATAAACTGTTTTTCCCCACCCTCAAGCCAACAAGATGGCGTATGACATTTTTGTCTGTACATAGCTTGATAAGGTGCCATCTTTATGCTCGAGTGGAAACTATTATTGTAGGAAAATTCTACCAAAGGTAAATGTTCATCCCTGTACCTTAGAATTCTAGGGTACATGCTCTCAGCATATCTTCAAGCGTTTGTATCATTCGTTCGCTCTGACCATCAGTCTGTGGATGGTAGGTTGTATTCAAACACAAGTTGTGTAACGACCCGTTTCCGGTATGTTAATTAATTTGATTTGGGCTAAGTTTTCAAGAGGGACTCGGCGAGTTCTAGCCTGACTCGCCGAGTCAGGACGCGCATCTTGTGCACGCGGGAGCCGGCGACTCGGCGAGTCCATATCCTGGACTCGGCGAGTCCGTCCGTCTGGGTGAAACCCTATCTCCCCGGGTTTGCTCACTATTTAAACTCCATTATAGCCTCCATCTCGTCACTTTCCCCCTGAGAGCTCTGTGAGAAACCCTAAACCTTCCTCTTGTGAGCTTATAAGTGATCTTGTTCCATTTTGTGAAGGGGTGAAGAAGGAGAAGAAGAAGGAAGCAAGGAAACGAGTTCTAGTGCCAAGATCCAAGACCAAGTGTGAACTTATTGAGGTATTTTTGGAGTTCTCTTCTGGTTTCATGCTTAAACTTCCATTAGAGCTCTTTTAAGGGCTATTTGATGCTTGTTCCAAGCTTTATGCTTGCTTGATTGTGTTATTGAGCCGTCATACCTTTGGATCTGAGTGTTGGGGTGTTGAAGAGTCCAGATCCACTGTCTTTTTGGAGTTACATTGCTTATTAGCCATGGATCTACCCTTATTGTGCATATTTTAGTCTTATTTCCCTCATTCATGTGGTTGTGCACGTAAAGTTGGAAACTTTACGTGGTAAAACAGCTTAATGGACCTAGATCTATCTTTTGCATGTGTTGGATTCAAGAGAAATCGAGTAAAAATATGTTGCATGGCGGCGACTCGGCGAGTCGGAGGAACGACTCGACGAGTCAGGTCGCGAGTCCCGAATTCTTCAGTTTCTTCAGTGTCGAGTGTCCGAGGTGAGTTAGGGAGTGGACTCAGCGAGTTAAGAGTAGACTCAGTAATGGAGGGACTCGGCGAGTTGTTCATACAACTCGGCGAGTCCAAGGCAATCTCCTTGAGGATTAAGAACAACTCGTCGAGTCTGTTCATCTGACTCGGCGAGTCGGATGAAGATCATCTGAGTTTTTGGATCCAGAGGATACTCGTCGAGTCGATGCCACACTCGACGAGTGACAGCTGGTAAGAGTTGAGCGGAGAGTCTAGGACTCGGCGAGTCGGGCATCCCGACTCGGCGAGTCAGCCCTGAGTAAGTCAACTTTGACCTAGGGTAAAAGAGTCATTTTACCCTGAGTGTAGTGCTAGTGATTGATTGAGTGTGTTTATGGATTTGTAGCCGAGGAGATTCAGGAGCAGCAGCCGTTAGCTTTCCGAGCCGCACTCTCATCCGCTAGCTTACGAGGTGAGTTTCCTTCCCGTAGGGGCGGGTCTAAGGCCACAATGCCGGCCCGTCCAGTTAATAGTAGTTTCCGGACTTCGGTCCGATGTAGTAGTTAGTATGTTTGATGCCTTCGTGGTTCAGACATGTTTTATGTGCTATGTGTATGTGTTATGTTCCGGGCCACGGCCCGATTCAGTATGCAGTATAAATTGTTATGATATGCTATGCTATGAGCAGTCAGTTCCGGACTTCGGTCCGATGCAGTTAGTTCCGGATTTCGGTCCGATGCAGTCAGTTCCGGACTTCGGTCCGATGCAGTCAGTTCCGGACTTCGGTCCGATGCAGTCAGTTCCGGACTTCGGTCCGATGCAGGGGACAAGGTCCCAGTCAGTTCCGGACTTCGGTCCGATGCAGTTTTCCGGGTCCCGATGTGACATCCCCAAAATCTCGGCCAGAAAAGACCGATTTTCATTTATGCTTTTAAATATTTTCAGAGTAAATCCTTTTGATTTGAAAGAGTTGCGGAATTTGTTCCCAAAAACAAAACATGATAAAACATTGTTTACCGAAGCATTTTATAAAAGAAATGTATTTTCATTATAATCAAAACTCGGGGTGTCATGTTCCGATTCAGACCAATAAGCATAAACGAATACATTACAAGTCATATAACAAATATAAACATATGCAGACTTGTAAACAAAACAACTTGATGGTTCATCCATCTCATGCCCTTCCGCCACTACCTGTAATACAATTTAAAACTGAGTGGGTCAGGCTTGGGAGCCTGGTGAGCATATAGGGTTTTCAACCCACAATAAATAATCATATTTAATTTTCACCAACCAACAATAACCCAATTACCCATTCCCGTTATTCTCACTTTAATGTCCCTAAAACAACTAACATAAGGGACCTAGTCTAAGAATATTTCATCGGGGCGACAACACATGCTTCGGGGGTACCTCAGCAATATAAGTCAAATAAGGCAACCATGAGGGGGATGGAGTACAGCGAATGAACACCCAAGTTCATTAACACCTACAGGTGGCGAACCTGCTAATGTTTCCACAAGACTGTCTAGAATAGCCAGTGGTCGTCATCTAAACTCCGCTAGATGACTCAATCAAACAACATCGAGGCCTCTCATCTGTTTATTACACACCAACTGTCTACCCATGTTCTACCCAACATATTAGTAGATAAAAATATACATTTGTATACATAGTTTAAAGAAAACCTGTATAGCATGCTTTAATCAACACATATATCACATAACAGATGAGGCACACACACACATAACACATATCTCATAAAGAAATAAGCAGATCTATAAGATAGAAGAGAGTGAATACTCATTCACACATAACACAACCAAATATATACACATAGCACGTATTTTTATATAAAATACTTCGTATTATTGTATTAGAAGAAATAACTACACACTCACTTGATCAGAAGATGATCGGACAGCACTACGGCTTATAGAAGTAGTATTCCTCAGCAGATCTGGAAGATCTCCTCGAAAATCGAACTTCTCGCGGGCAGAGCTTCGACTCGGGAACCGCACTTTTCGGGATCTTCGGGATCTCGGGACTTGCCTCGGGGCTAGAGTATGATACCGGGACTTCGGGGTAGCTTCGGGGGTTTTTGCACAGAGCTTCGACACGAAAACGAGAGGGAATTGGCAAAAATACCCGGAACCCTCGCATCCTATTTATAGGAGGCTGGAGCCTCGGAGTACGCGGGGCGTACTGCGTTACGCGGGGCGTACTGCCCAAAACGTCATTGCTTACGTATCCGAAGTGCTCGAGTGCGAGTGTCGACATCCCTCGGAGTACGCGGGGCGTACCTCGGATCAGATCGGTGACTCCTTCGGATAATGCTTCCGAATTTTGAATTAAAAATAAATACAAAATGATTAATAAACTTCGGAAATTCATAACTTCATCATACGAACTCCGTTTTCGACGTTCTTTATATCCACGCGAAGGTGAGACCATGCTCTACGACTTTCGTTTAGACTCCGTCAGCTAATTTTGACTTTATTTTTATTAATTATTTTTAATAGGCCGGGACAGAAACTTTCGTTATAAATTCATAACTTCTTCGTTTGACGTCCGTTCTCGCCTAACTTTTTATCGTTTCAATACCAACAATGAGATCTTCGATTCTCATTTAGATTGCTTCGGCTAACAACCGCTCGATCTCAAATCGAGTAAAACAGGCTGTATATCGCTAAGCTGGAACTTCGATAAATCATAACTTCCTCATACGAAGTCAGATTTGGGCGTTCTATATATATTCGGAAACCTCGTTTCAACTACTACAACATTAACCAAATATATTAAGTTTATTTTACACTTAAATTTTGACGCTTATTTTTATTCTTAATTAATCAAACCACATAATTAAGCAATTAAGCACAAAACACACAATACTCAAATAATACAATCTTATTATTTCAAAACGGGTTACAGAGGTTAACCTAGACTATTACATTGCTACAAATGGCAAGCCCGAAACACAGGCGTTACAATTCTCTCCACCTTAGAATGATTCCGTCCCCGGAATCACACATCAACAAACAAATGCGGATAGCGACTCAACATGTCACTCTCCGTCTCCCAGGTGAGATTCGGCCCATTCGTGTGTTTCCATCGGACAAGCACTAACCCAACCATTTTGCGTCGCAACTTCTTAGTCTTTCGGTCAACAATTTCCTCTGGTTCTTCAATCAACCTTTTGTTCTCATCAATTCTCAATTCAGAAATTGGAATTATATCGGGAACTTCTCCCGTGAACTTCCTCAAATAACACACATGAAAGGTGTTGTGAATTCCATTCAGTTCTTCGGGTAATTCGAGCTTGTAAGCTTGATTCCCAATCCTCTGAAGGACTCTAAACGGTCCAATAAACCTTGGACTCAACTTTCCCCTTTTACCAAATCTTATAAGTCCCTTCCACGGCGAGACTTTAAGCAAAACCGAATCTCCAACCTCAAAAGTCATCGGTCTTCGCTTCTTGTCAGCATAGCTCTTTTGACGATCTTGAGCTGCTAACATTCTTTCCCTAATTATTTTCAACTTTTCAGCAGTTTGATGAACCAACTCCGGTCCCATAAACTGCTTTTCCCCAGCCTCAAGCCAACAAGACGGCGTACGACACTTCTGTCCATACAAAGCTTGGTACGGTGCCATCTTAATGCTCGAGTGAAAACTATTATTATAGGAAAATTCTACCAACGGTAAATGTTCATCCCAATTACCTAGGAATTCCAAGGTACATGCTCTCAGCATATCTTCAAGTGTTTGTATTGTTCTTTCACTCTGACCATCAGTCTGCGGATGGTAAGCTGTGCTTAAACATAACTTGGTACCCATTTCCTCTTGTAGACTTTTCCAAAACCTTGAGGTGAAACGGCTATCACGATCTGACACAATCGTTAACGGAACACCGTGAAGCCTCACAATTTCCCTTACGTAAGAATTCGCAAGCTTCTCCATAGACCATTTCTCCCTGGCCGCTATGAAATGTGCACTCTTAGTGAATCGATCAACGACCACCCAAATCATGTCGTGACCATTCTTTGTTCTGGGCAGTTTAGTGACAAAATCCATAGCAATGTCTTCCCACTTACCCATAGGCACAGGCAAAGGTTCTAAACTCCCGTAAGGTTTCTGATGTTGTGTCTTGACTCTCGCACAAGTCACACACTCGGCCACATACTTTGCAACATCAAGCTTCATCGTCGGCCACCAGTAGTAGGGTTTCAGGTCCCTATACATTTTAGTGCTACCCGGATGAATCGAGTACATGGTCTTGTGAGCTTCTTCCATCAGAAGATCCCTAATTCCTCCTGACTTAGGTACCCAAATACGATCTTGGAATACCTTCAGTCCATGACCGTTAGTACCAAACACCAACGTTTTACCCGAACGTTCCTCCTTTCGGTCATTTTTCTCAGAAGCTTCCTCTTGAGCTTTCTTTATACTTTCCACAATGGTCGAGACAACTTCAATTTTCAACGCTCTTGGCCTCTTCCTTTCAAGATTGACTTTCCGACTGAGAGCATCAGCAACAACATTAGCTTTACCGGGGTGGTAAAGTATCTCGCAGTCGTAGTCTTTAAGTAATTCTAGCCAGCGTCGTTGCCTCATATTCAATTCTTTCTGATTAAAGAGGTATTGGAGACTCTTATGATCAGTGAAAAGTTTGCACTTCGTGCCATAGAGGTAATGCCTCCATATTTTCAGAGCGAAAACTACCGCTGCCAACTCCAAATCATGAGTCGGGTAATTCTTTTCATGCTCTTTCAACTGTCGAGACGCATATGCTATCACCTTTTCTCTTTGGGTCAAAACACAACCCAATCCAACACCAGACGCATCGCTATAAACAGCGAAGTCTTCGACTCCATCGGGTAGAGAAAGTATCGGTGCCTCGCATAGCTTCTTCTTTAACTTCTCGAATGCTTCTTTATGCTTCTCACTCCAAGCATAAGTAGCTCCTTTGTGGGTCAAAGCTGTTAATGGAGTAGCAATCGAAGAAAAGCCTTGGATAAACCTTCGGTAATATCCGGCTAATCCTAAAAAGCTTCGAATCTCCGTGGGACTTTTCGGTTGTTCCCACTTCGTCACAGCTTCAATCTTCGCTGGATCAACCATTATCCCTTCTTGGTTGACCACGTGACCCAAGAATTGGACCTCACGAATCCAAAAATCACATTTGGAGAACTTCGCATAAAGCTTCTCCTTCTTCAAAACTTCTAACACTTCTCGCAAGTGCCTGCCATGCTCCTCCTGGCTTTTCGAGTAGATCAGAATGTCGTCTATGAACACTATCACGGATTTATCAAGGAAAGGATTACAAACCCTATTCATCAAATCCATGAACGCTGCTGGAGCATTGGTTAGTCCAAACGACATAACCAAGAACTCGTAGTGTCCATATCTAGTTCTGAATGCAGTCTTCTCGATATCTTGCTCTCTTACTTTCAGCTGATGATATCCTGACCTAAGATCGATCTTCGAGAAATAGCTCGAACCTTGCAATTGATCAAACAGGTCATCAATCCTCGGCAACGGATATCTATTCTTTATTGTTGCCTTGTTCAGCTCTCTGTAATCGATGCACATTCTCATACTTCCATCTTTCTTCTTTACAAATAACACCGGAGCTCCCCAGGGCGATGAACTAGGTCTAATGAAACCTTTGTCCAATAACTCCTGAAGTTGCATCATCAGCTCCTTCATCTCCGTCGGTGCTAATCGATAAGGTGCTTTTGCTATTGGCGTGGTTCCTGGTAACAAGTCTATTCTGAACTCCACTTGTCTATCAGGTGGTAATCCAGGAAGATCCTCGGGAAATACTTCCGGATAATCACACACCACTGGAATGCTCTGCATCACCTTCTTTTCCTTCTTAGCATCAATCACGAATGCTAAATATGATGTACATCCCTTGGTCAAACACTTTCTGGCTTTCATTAGAGAAATGATTCCAGAATTCACTCTGCGTTTGTCCCCATACACCATAAACGAATCTTTTCCAGGCGGGTTTACTTTAACTATCTTCTTCTTGCACAAAATTTCGGCATCATTGGCACTAAGCCAATCCATTCCCAAGACGATGTCGAAACCATTTAGTTCGATAGGCAATAATTCCTCGAGAAACTTATTCCTATTAAGGTCGATCAAGACGTTTTTCATACGATGGCTAACAGGTACAAACTTGCCACTAGCTACTTCGACTAATAAAGCATTATTCAGTCTATCAACAGGCAAAGCTAGCTTTTTACCAAACTCATGCGAAATAAAGGAGTAGTTGGCTCCAGAATCAAACAATATATGAGCAGGTAATTCGTTTACGAGAAAGGTACCTGAAGCGACATCAGCTTCATCTTTAGCAGCCTCAAGTGTCATCTGGAAGGCTCTCGCCTTCGGCTTTGGTGGAATGTTGGGCCTAGCTGCCTCCTTCTTCTTCGGACAGTCTTTCAAAATATGCCCCTCTTCATTACACCCAAAACACATCCTTTTGTTGTTCGGACATTCATTGGCAAAATGTCCAACCTTTCCACACTTGTAGCAGGTTACATCCTCGCTACATTTCCCAAAGTGCTTTTTCCTATACTTATCACACCACTTCGCTTCGCCTCCTTTTCCTCCAAACTTTTTCGAATCAAATTTCGAAAATTTACTCTTCTTACTGGAACCAGATGTTCCTTCAAACTTCCTTTTCTCACCAACCTCAACCTTGTCGGTGGTTCTTCCCTTTATCATGTTCTCCACAGACTTGGCAGCCCAGATAGCTGCCTCTAGAGTAAGTGCCTGACGTACTGGCACCTCATACTCCCATGGAAGTCCCTTCGCATACCGATCCACCTTTGTCAGCTCGTCTGGAACGATACGCAAGGCAAACTCCATCTTATCGGTGAAGTTATTGGTGTATTCATCTACTGACATGCTACCCTTCGTCAATGTCAGAAACTTGTTCTCCAACTCCAACAGATTTTGAGCCGAGCAGAACTTGCGCTTAAACTGCACCAAGAACTCTGCCCATGACAATTGCAGTGGCTCGCTAGGGCTTAAGGTCTTCCCTAGAGTGTTCCACCAACGAACGGCTCCACCTCGGAATTGTCGCACGGCATAGATAGTCTGCAACTTGCCTCTACAGCCACATGTCATAAAGGCTAACTCCATTTCGGAGATCCAATCCATAACCCCAATCGGATCCTCCTTTCCATTGAAGGTCGATGGTTTACAAGTCAAAAAGTCCTTGTACTTGCATCCCATTCCATCATTCCTTCCATCATGGTTATCTTGCCTAACTATCGGTGGGTTGGCTGGACCAACAGACCCACTGAAGTTTCCACCTTCCGAGTGCCCTTCATTCAGTTCAGGCTCTTCCACACGAATCGACAGTTCTTCACGATTTTGCTGAAGCAACCGTCTAGTTTCATCCATCTGACGATCCAACATCGTCTGAATCATCAATTGCACACCAGCCATGGTTATTGGCTCAGGTGCTGCTGCTACGACAGGTATTGGCTCAATCACTGGTGGTTGATTCCTGTTTTCGTCAGCATTTCCAACTCCACTTCTTGTTCTCACCATTTTGATCTACACCGAATAAGGTGAAATTAGATCCTCAATCATGATAGATATTCAAATCATCCTTATCACTCCGAAACGTTTACATGCTAGTTCTAATATCGTAGATGTACGCTTAGAATCCTACACACATAAGGTTTCTAGATCCGGTCGGCAACAGACCATAGATCCGAACAAATAATATCATATATGGCAACATATAACATTTAGCACATAAAGCATTTTAGGCAACTTTCCTAAAATAAACTAGTGCTCGTGTCCAAATCACAACAGACACACATCTCAAAACTTCACTTAGCATTCTAAGTTTAAGTCTAGAAATCCTACAAATTCCTAGTTCGCTTAAACTAATGCTCTGATACCAACTGTGACATCCCCAAAATCTCGGCCAGAAAAGACCGATTTTCATTTATGCTTTTAAATATTTTCAGAGTAAATCCTTTTGATTTGAAAGAGTTGCGGAATTTGTTCCCAAAAACAAAACATGATAAAACATTGTTTACCGAAGCATTTCATAAAAGAAATGTATTTTCATTATAATCAAAACTCGGGGTGTCATGTTCCGATTCAGACCAATAAGCATAAACGAATACATTACAAGTCATATAACAAATATAAACATATGCAGACTTGTAAACAAAACAACTTGATGGTTCATCCATCTCATGCCCTTCCGCCACTACCTGTAATACAATTTAAAACTGAGTGGGTCAGGCTTGGGAGCCTGGTGAGCATATAGGGTTTTCAACCCACAATAAATAATCATATTTAATTTTCACCAACCAACAATAACCCAATTACCCATTCCCGTTATTCTCACTTTAATGTCCCTAAAACAACTAACATAAGGGACCTAGTCTAAGAATATTTCATCGGGGCGACAACACATGCTTTGGGGGTACCTCAGCAATATAAGTCAAATAAGGCAACCATGAGGGGGATGGAGTACAGCGAATGAACACCCAAGTTCATTAACACCTACAGGTGGCGAACCTGCTAATGTTTCCACAAGACTGTCTAGAATAGCCAGTGGTCGTCATCTAAACTCCGCTAGATGACTCAATCAAACAACATCGAGGCCTCTCATCTGTTTATTACACACCAACTGTCTACCCATGTTCTACCCAACATATTAGTAGATAAAAATATACATTTGTATACATAGTTTAAAGAAAACCTGTATAGCATGCTTTAATCAACACATATATCACATAACAGATGAGGCACACACACACATAACACATATCTCATAAAGAAATAAGCAGATCTATAAGATAGAAGAGAGTGAATACTCATTCACACATAACACAACCAAATATATACACATAGCACGTATTTTTATATAAAATACTTCGTATTATTGTATTAGAAGAAATAACTACACACTCACTTGATCAGAAGATGATCGGACAGCACTACGGCTTATAGAAGTAGTATTCCTCAGCAGATCTGGAAGATCTCCTCGAAAATCGAACTTCTCGCGGGCAGAGCTTCGACTCGGGAACCGCACTTTTCGGGATCTTCGGGATCTCGGGACTTGCCTCGGGGCTAGAGTATGATACCGGGACTTCGGGGTAGCTTCGGGGGTTTTTGCACAGAGCTTCGACACGAAAACGAGAGGGAATTGGCAAAAATACCCGGAACCCTCGCATCCTATTTATAGGAGGCTGGAGCCTCGGAGTACGCGGGGCGTACTGCGTTACGCGGGGCGTACTGCCCAAAACGTCATTGCTTACGTATCCGAAGTGCTCGAGTGCGAGTGTCGACATCCCTCGGAGTACGCGGGGCGTACCTCGGATCAGATCGGTGACTCCTTCGGATAATGCTTCCGAATTTTGAATTAAAAATAAATACAAAATGATTAATAAACTTCGGAAATTCATAACTTCATCATACGAACTCCGTTTTCGACGTTCTTTATATCCACGCGAAGGTGAGACCATGCTCTACGACTTTCGTTTAGACTCCGTCAGCTAATTTTGACTTTATTTTTATTAATTATTTTTAATAGGCCGGGACAGAAACTTTCGTTATAAATTCATAACTTCTTCGTTTGACGTCCGTTCTCGCCTAACTTTTTATCGTTTCAATACCAACAATGAGATCTTCGATTCTCATTTAGATTGCTTCGGCTAACAACCGCTCGATCTCAAATCGAGTAAAACAGGCTGTATATCGCTAAGCTGGAACTTCGATAAATCATAACTTCCTCATACGAAGTCAGATTTGGGCGTTCTATATATATTCGGAAACCTCGTTTCAACTACTACAACATTAACCAAATATATTAAGTTTATTTTACACTTAAATTTTGACGCTTATTTTTATTCTTAATTAATCAAACCACATAATTAAGCAATTAAGCACAAAACACACAATACTCAAATAATACAATCTTATTATTTCAAAACGGGTTACAGAGGTTAACCTAGACTATTACATTGCTACAAATGGCAAGCCCGAAACACAGGCGTTACAATTCTCTCCACCTTAGAATGATTCCGTCCCCGGAATCACACATCAACAAACAAATGCGGATAGCGACTCAACATGTCACTCTCCGTCTCCCAGGTGAGATTCGGCCCATTCGTGTGTTTCCATCGGACAAGCACTAACCCAACCATTTTGCGTCGCAACTTCTTAGTCTTTCGGTCAACAATTTCCTCTGGTTCTTCAATCAACCTTTTGTTCTCATCAATTCTCAATTCAGAAATTGGAATTATATCGGGAACTTCTCCCGTGAACTTCCTCAAATAACACACATGAAAGGTGTTGTGAATTCCATTCAGTTCTTCGGGTAATTCGAGCTTGTAAGCTTGATTCCCAATCCTCTGAAGGACTCTAAACGGTCCAATAAACCTTGGACTCAACTTTCCCCTTTTACCAAATCTTATAAGTCCCTTCCACGGCGAGACTTTAAGCAAAACCGAATCTCCAACCTCAAAAGTCATCGGTCTTCGCTTCTTGTCAGCATAGCTCTTTTGACGATCTTGAGCTGCTAACATTCTTTCCCTAATTATTTTCAACTTTTCAGCAGTTTGATGAACCAACTCCGGTCCCATAAACTGCTTTTCCCCAGCCTCAAGCCAACAAGACGGCGTACGACACTTCTGTCCATACAAAGCTTGGTACGGTGCCATCTTAATGCTCGAGTGAAAACTATTATTATAGGAAAATTCTACCAACGGTAAATGTTCATCCCAATTACCTAGGAATTCCAAGGTACATGCTCTCAGCATATCTTCAAGTGTTTGTATTGTTCTTTCACTCTGACCATCAGTCTGCGGATGGTAAGCTGTGCTTAAACATAACTTGGTACCCATTTCCTCTTGTATACTTTTCCAAAACCTTGAGGTGAAACGGCTATCACGATCTGACACAATCGTTAACGGAACACCGTGAAGCCTCACAATTTCCCTTACGTAAGAATTCGCAAGCTTCTCCATAGACCATTTCTCCCTGGCCGCTATGAAATGTGCACTCTTAGTGAATCGATCAACGACCACCCAAATCATGTCGTGACCATTCTTTGTTCTGGGCAGTTTAGTGACAAAATCCATAGCAATGTCTTCCCACTTACCCATAGGCACAGGCAAAGGTTCTAAACTCCCGTAAGGTTTCTGATGTTGTGTCTTGACTCTCGCACAAGTCACACACTCGGCCACATACTTTGCAACATCAAGCTTCATCGTCGGCCACCAGTAGTAGGGTTTCAGGTCCCTATACATTTTAGTGCTACCCGGATGAATCGAGTACATGGTCTTGTGAGCTTCTTCCATCAGAAGATCCCTAATTCCTCCTGACTTAGGTACCCAAATACGATCTTGGAATACCTTCAGTCCATGACCGTTAGTACCAAACACCAACGTTTTACCCGAACGTTCCTCCTTTCGGTCATTTTTCTCAGAAGCTTCCTCTTGAGCTTTCTTTATACTTTCCACAATGGTCGAGACAACTTCAATTTTCAACGCTCTTGGCCTCTTCCTTTCAAGATTGACTTTCCGACTGAGAGCATCAGCAACAACATTAGCTTTACCGGGGTGGTAAAGTATCTCGCAGTCGTAGTCTTTAAGTAATTCTAGCCAGCGTCGTTGCCTCATATTCAATTCTTTCTGATTAAAGAGGTATTGGAGACTCTTATGATCAGTGAAAAGTTTGCACTTCGTGCCATAGAGGTAATGCCTCCATATTTTCAGAGCGAAAACTACCGCTGCCAACTCCAAATCATGAGTCGGGTAATTCTTTTCATGCTCTTTCAACTGTCGAGACGCATATGCTATCACCTTTTCTCTTTGGGTCAAAACACAACCCAATCCAACACCAGACGCATCGCTATAAACAGCGAAGTCTTCGACTCCATCGGGTAGAGAAAGTATCGGTGCCTCGCATAGCTTCTTCTTTAACTTCTCGAATGCTTCTTTATGCTTCTCACTCCAAGCATAAGTAGCTCCTTTGTGGGTCAAAGCTGTTAATGGAGTAGCAATCGAAGAAAAGCCTTGGATAAACCTTCGGTAATATCCGGCTAATCCTAAAAAGCTTCGAATCTCCGTGGGACTTTTCGGTTGTTCCCACTTCGTCACAGCTTCAATCTTCGCTGGATCAACCATTATCCCTTCTTGGTTGACCACGTGACCCAAGAATTGGACCTCACGAATCCAAAAATCACATTTGGAGAACTTCGCATAAAGCTTCTCCTTCTTCAAAACTTCTAACACTTCTCGCAAGTGCCTGCCATGCTCCTCCTGGCTTTTCGAGTAGATCAGAATGTCGTCTATGAACACTATCACGGATTTATCAAGGAAAGGATTACAAACCCTATTCATCAAATCCATGAACGCTGCTGGAGCATTGGTTAGTCCAAACGACATAACCAAGAACTCGTAGTGTCCATATCTAGTTCTGAATGCAGTCTTCTCGATATCTTGCTCTCTTACTTTCAGCTGATGATATCCTGACCTAAGATCGATCTTCGAGAAATAGCTCGAACCTTGCAATTGATCAAACAGGTCATCAATCCTCGGCAACGGATATCTATTCTTTATTGTTGCCTTGTTCAGCTCTCTGTAATCGATGCACATTCTCATACTTCCATCTTTCTTCTTTACAAATAACACCGGAGCTCCCCAGGGCGATGAACTAGGTCTAATGAAACCTTTGTCCAATAACTCCTGAAGTTGCATCATCAGCTCCTTCATCTCCGTCGGTGCTAATCGATAAGGTGCTTTTGCTATTGGCGTGGTTCCTGGTAACAAGTCTATTCTGAACTCCACTTGTCTATCAGGTGGTAATCCAGGAAGATCCTCGGGAAATACTTCCGGATAATCACACACCACTGGAATGCTCTGCATCACCTTCTTTTCCTTCTTAGCATCAATCACGAATGCTAAATATGATGTACATCCCTTGGTCAAACACTTTCTGGCTTTCATTAGAGAAATGATTCCAGAATTCACTCTGCGTTTGTCCCCATACACCATAAACGAATCTTTTCCAGGCGGGTTTACTTTAACTATCTTCTTCTTGCACAAAATTTCGGCATCATTGGCACTAAGCCAATCCATTCCCAAGACGATGTCGAAACCATTTAGTTCGATAGGCAATAATTCCTCGAGAAACTTATTCCTATTAAGGTCGATCAAGACGTTTTTCATACGATGGCTAACAGGTACAAACTTGCCACTAGCTACTTCGACTAATAAAGCATTATTCAGTCTATCAACAGGCAAAGCTAGCTTTTTACCAAACTCATGCGAAATAAAGGAGTAGTTGGCTCCAGAATCAAACAATATATGAGCAGGTAATTCGTTTACGAGAAAGGTACCTGAAGCGACATCAGCTTCATCTTTAGCAGCCTCAAGTGTCATCTGGAAGGCTCTCGCCTTCGGCTTTGGTGGAATGTTGGGCCTAGCTGCCTCCTTCTTCTTCGGACAGTCTTTCAAAATATGCCCCTCTTCATTACACCCAAAACACATCCTTTAGTTTGGATTGATTTAGTTGTTGTTTTGGATATAGCATGTTACCTTTTCCGCACAGTACTTTATTATCTTTTGGGACATATCACGCATGGTTTATCTATACGATACTCTGATTATAGTTTTGATGGTATTAAAAACGAAATTTTTGGGTCGTATTTTTGGGTCGTTTCAAGTTGGTACCCAATTCCTCTTGTAGACTTTTCCAAAACCTTGGGGTGAAACGGTTGTCACGATCCGATACAATCATTAACGAAACACCATGAAGCCTCACAATTTCCTTCACATAATAATTCACAAGCTTATCCATAGACCATTTCTCATTGGCTGCTATGAAGTGCGCACTCTTAGTGAAGCGATCAACGACCACCTAAATCATGTCGTGACCATTCTTTGTTCTGGGTAGTTTAGTGACAAAATCCATAGCAATGTCTTTTCATTTATCCATAGGCACAGGTAAAGGTTCTAAACTCCCGTATGGTTTCTAATGTTGTGCCTTGACTCTTACACAGGTCACGCACTGCGCCACATACTTTGCAATAACAAGCTTCATCGTCAGCCACCAGTAGTAGGGTTTCAGGTCCCTATACATTTTAGTGCTAGAGAGTTGACGGCCAGAGAGAGAGAAAGGAACGTTTGTGTGGGTGAATCTTGTGTAAGGAACTTAATTCATATTATCAATACATTCAAGATTCATATTATTCCTCTTCTTCTTCTCTTTTATTTTATCTGACCTCGTCCGTTTGATTGGGATTCCGCACCATCAAACGGATCTGATTGATACACAGACAGATTAGGTACTTACAATTGGTATTAGAGCCAAGTTGTATCAGTCAATTTTGTCAGATTTTGGGCATTATTAGATCTTATTTTTGAAATATTTTTACGTTTTTGGATAGATCTCGCAAAAATAAAGGGGGTTTGTTCTTCGTGTTTTTCATAAAAAAGTGTTTTTGATAGAGTTTTGGAGCAAAAAAGTCAAAAAAATCGGTGTTTTTTGCGAGGCCGGCGGCTAGGGTTCCGAAGGTTCACGGTCCGAGCTTGCGGCCCGAGGTTCACGGCGTCGGAGTCGGCCTCGGTGGTTTACGGCCTCGCACCTCGGTTTGCGGTCAGCGTCCTCGCATCAGCTTACTCGGCCTCGCAAGCGCAGCCTTGCTTCGCTCATATATAAAAACAGAAGCGCATTTGGAGGTGCCGAGTTTCGAACCCGCGACCTCCTGATCATCAATTCAGCGCCTTTTCCATCTGATCCAAGCTGCTGGACGTTCTTTTACTCCCGCTTTTAATTCTTAAACACTCGTTATTCTCGATTTAAACTTTCAAGATTTGACACTTTTAACCCAAAATTCAATTTCTCTTAGTTTTTTTTTTTAATTCCTTTTCGTCCAAAATAAAAAATATATATATAAATAAAAATTAATAATCATTATAATAAAATTAAAAAATTAATAAATAAATTATATTTTGATTTTTGTCTTTTATTTTTTAACTTTTGACCTTAAATTTTGATTTTGACTTTCATGTTTGACCTTTGATTTTAAACTTTGACTTTTTCGTTTAACTTTTAAAATTTCAATTTTAACTTTTTGGTTTGACTTTTCATGTTTGACTTTTGAGTTTAATTTTTTAAATTTTTTAAATTTGACTTTTAAGGTTGACTTTAAAAAAAAAGGCATTTTAAATTTGACGTTTAATTTTTATCTTAGCTTCTAGTTGTGTTTTTTTAAATTGATTTTAAGGTCTACGAGAGACTTGAAAACATGAAAGAGAGTCGTCAGGATATGTTAAGACAAAATTTCAACATTTTTGATTATATCCCTGGAGAAACCCTCGAAACTCAGTTGCAGCGATTTACTACACTTATTACCGAGATGAATATAGTTGGGATCTTCTTGTCTAAATCTGAGATAAACAAAAAGCTATTGAATTCACTTCCAAAATCGTGGGATATGGACGTGGCTGACATCAAGAAGACAAAAGATCTTAATCGTCTTAGTCTGGCTGATATAATTGAAGAACTTAACGCTTTGAATTGTCGAAAAACAATGAGTTCAGCAAACCTTCCGGATAATGAAGTGTCGTGTTCTCATTCATGTGAAGTTTCATGTTCTCAATCATGTGAAGATACGATTAAATTTCTTCGGGAACAAATTGATTTATTTAAAAGAGAAGTTGAGGACCTGAGATATGAAGGATATCAACTCAGGAAATGACAGAAACCCTTGAAGGCTGAATTAGAAGCAAAAACCAAGGACTTTAGGAAAATTCAGGAAGAGTATAGCAACAAGTGTGAAAATTATGATTATATTAAGAGACAACTTGCTGCTGTAATTGAAGAACTTGACGCTTTAAAAATTAAGTGTGGAAAAACAGACGTTAGTTTTAAAAATTATATTGCGTCAAGTCAGACAGTCGAGTCCTTATATGAAACCCAATTAAAATTCAAAGAAAATCAAAACAAGGGTCTAGGGTATGATATTGTTCCTCCTCTTTGTAATCATAACTACACATCCATCCCTATGACACATGACGAAATTGGCAAGGAGGCACATCTTCAATATGGCAAACGAGCTGGATTTGTGTCAGGAGGAGTTATTAATATTGAAAATACTAATGTTGCTACTTCATGTGCAGGTAAAGTAGCAGAAGATGAGAACAAGGAGAAAATGTAACGCCTGTGTTTCCGGGCTTGCCATTTGTAGCAATATAATAGTCTAGGTTAACCTTTGTAACCCGTTTTGAAATAATAAGATTGTATTATTTGAGTATTATGTGTTTTGTGCTTAATTGCTTAATTATGTGGTTTGATTAATTAAGAATAAAAATAAGCGTCAAAATTTAAGTGTAAAATAAACTTAATATCTTTGATTAATGTTGTAGTAATTGAAACAAGGTTTCCGAATATATATAGAACGCCCAAATCCGACTTCGTATGAGGAAGTTATGATTTATCGAAGTTCTGGCTTAGCGGCATGCAGCCTGAAATACTCGATTTGAGATCGAGCAGTTTTTAGCCGAAGCAATCTAAATGAGAATCGAAGATCTCATTGTTGGTATCGAAGCGATAAAAAGTTAGGCGAGAACGGACGTCAAACGAAGAAGTTATGAATTTATAACGAAAGTTTCTGTTGCGGCCTATTAAAAATAATTAATAAAAATAAAGTCAAAATTAGCCAACGGAGTCTAAACGAAAGTCGTAGAGCGTGGTCTCACCTTTCCGTGGATATAAAGAACGTCGAAAACGGAGTTCGTATGAAGAAGTTATGAATTTCCGAAGTTTATTAATCATTTTGTAATTAAATTTAAATCAAAATCGGAAGCCTTATCCGAAGACGAGTCACCGGTGTGATCCGGAGTACGCCCCGCGTACGAGGGTACGCTACCGCGTACTCAGCATAGTGTCGACACTTCGGATGACGCATGCAGTGACGATTTCGGAAGCAGTACGCGCTGCGTACTGCAGTACGCCCCGCGTACTCCGAGGCTCCAGCCTCTATAAAAGGGGATCCGAAGGCAGCCAAAATTCTTGTTCATTTCTTCTCTTCTCTCTAGTCTTTTGCATCGTTTTGCGTGCCGATTTCACCCCGAAGCCCCGATATCATACTCTAGCCCCGAGGCAAGTCCCGAGACCCCGAAGATCCCAAGAAGTGCGGTTCCCGAGTCGAAGCTCTGCCCGCGAGAAGTTCGATTTTCGAGGAGATCTTCCAGATCTGCTGAGGATTACTACTTCTATAAGCCGTAGTGCTGTCGGATCATCTTCTGATCAAGTGAGTGTATACTACCTTTCATAAACACAATAATAATACGAGTTTGGTTCGAGTGTATTAAGTGTATTGTTGTTTATAAGTGTGAGTGTGTAGTTATTTTCTTTCTAATACAATAATACGAAGTTTTTTTATATAAAAATACGTGCTATGTGTATATATTTGGTTGTGTTATGTGTGAATGTGTATTCACCCTCTTCTATCTTATAGATCTGATTATTTCTCTATGAGATATGTGTTATGTGTGTGTGTGCCTCATCTGTTATGTGATATATGTGTTGATTAAAGCATGCTATACAGGTTTTTAAAACTATGTATGCAAATGTATATTTTTATCTACTAATATGTTGGGTAGAACATGGGTAGACAGTTGGTGTGTAATAAACAGATGAGAGGCCTCGTTGTTGTTTGATTGAGTCATCTAGCGGAGTTTAGATGACGACCACTGGCTATTCTAGACAGTCTTGTGGAAACATTAGCAGGTTCGCCACCTGTAGGTGTTAATGAACTTGGGTGTTCATTCGCTGTACTCCATCCCCCTCATGGTTGCCTTATTTGACTTATATTGCTGAGGTACCCCCGAAGCATGTGTTGTCGCCCCGATGAAATATTCTTAGACTAGGTCCCTTATGTTAGTTGTTTTAGGGACATTAAAGTGAGAATAACGGGAATGTGTAATTGGGTTATTGTTGGTTGGTGAAAATTAAATATGATATTTATTGTGGGTTGAAAACCCTATATGCTCACCAGGCTCCCAAGCCTGACCCACTCAGTTTTAAATTGTATTACAGGAAGTGGTGGAAGGGCATGAGGTGGATGAACCATCAAGTTGTTTTGTTTACAAGTCTGCATATGTTTATATTTGTTATATGACTTGTAATGTATTCGTTTATGCTTATTGGTCTGTATCGGAACATGACACCCCGAGTTTTGATTATAATGAAAATACATTTCTTTTATGAAATGCTTCGGTAAACATTGTTTATTCATGTTTTGTTTTTGGGAACAAATTCCGTAACTCTTTCAAATCAAAAGGATTTACTCTGAAAATATTTAAAAGCATAAATGAAAATCGGTTTTTCTGGCCGAGATTTTGGGGATGTCACAGAAAACCATTGAACAAACCAACATCTCATTGAACTCTGAATCTGTTGCTTCAAACTCAACTGCTTCTGATCAACCTGCCGTTGAGAAATACAGGCCACCAATTCCAACGCAACAGAGTTCTTGTGGCAAGTGTGCATGTGGGAACAACAAGAGACAAGGCAAGGATACGCCACCAGGGACAGGAAGAAACAACTTCACAGTGAAGAAAAAGACATGTTTTCACTGTGGAACACCTGGACACATTGCCAGAAATTGTCCTAATCGTGCATACGTTCCCTACTATGCACAAGGATGGCAAAACGTGCCAAGTGGGAGATACTCCAAAAGAAACCCCTCAAGGTCACGTTCAGACATTGACGACTGGAATGCCAAGAAGGCCAAGAATGTAACTCGCAAGGCCAAGAAGCAAACTCCAAAGGACAAGCATCCGAATCCCAAGGGCAAGAAGGAAATGTCAGCCAACAAGCCCAGTTCAAGAGATGCTCCTGTGAAGCCAAGACCGGTTAGGTCAAAGTCATCTCGGCAGTCGACTTCAAGTTCCAAATCAAGTACTGAGCCACCCATAGGATCAAAAAAGAAATGGGTTAAACCTAACTACAAATGGGTTCCAAAGGCTCACTCTCCCAAATCTCCTAATGCTTCTAACGTTTCTACATCTTCTGTTTGTGATAAACATGATATGTCATGGGAGAGAGTATCGTGCGTTGATGACAAAGGTCGACCCAGTTTCAAAATGGATTGGGTTCCAAAGACCAACTGATCCCGCTCTGTGTCGGAGCAGCTATGGAGCCATATCATCAGACTTCGGTTTGTTGGTAGTGGTTGCTCCTGGCATATGATTGGGGACATCCCTCAACTATACAACATTCAGACTTTTGCTTGAGAGTATGTGTCCTTTTGTGGGAGGGGAAGAAAGGAAGGGATCACTCATGGGGTTAGTGCTTAACGACATGAAGAATTTTCGGATCTGTTCTGAGATTACGTGTGCTGTTCATCTACCTTCTGGATGCAAATTCAATCAGTGACTTACGGTTTGCATTTTCTTCTCTATACTCCTGAGTTTGTATTAAGTTGATTCGCTTTAAAGACTAATTTTTGTTTTAGGATAGTTTAAATTTGCGCATTTACTTTTGTTTCTCTCCTATGCACAAATTTAGGGGGAGAAATAAAAACAAAAGAAAAATTAGAAAATTAAAAAAAAAATCCAAAAACATTAGAAAATCTGAAAATACAAAAAAAATTTGTTGGTTATGAAACGTGCTTGAGGGAGATGTTTTGGGAAGTGATATTATCTAGTGATAACAGGCAACCTGAGTCTGCATAACGTACCCGAAGTTGAAGGGTCTATGCTCTGGTTTGATGCGTCGGTAGGCATGAAAATTTCTAAATGGACTTGACTATGGAGATTTGAACTTAGGAAATTTATAGACTTGACAAATCTTGACCTAGTTAGATCCATTCAACCTGATAATACGACGCTCGGATAGGTTGAGCAGGGAGATATATATGAGAATCTACTCGTCACATTAAATGAACCCGTACTTGGAACCGTGGTTTAACTTTTCCTCGACGTGCGGATTCTATCCTTAATTCCGATTGGATGGGGCGACTGGTAAATTCCAATAAATTAGGTCTGTAGAATATCATTTTCTTTCTTTCTGTCTGTTAGCCATATGTTGTCTCCTTTGCGCGACTTCCAATCCGACCAGGTACACAACATATGCAACTCTATTTCTCTGCAGGCTATATATATATATATATATATATATATATATATATATATATATATATATATGTGTGTGTGTGTGTGTGTGTGTGTGTGTGTGTGTGAAATACTTCTTATATGTTAGCCATATGTTGTCTCCTTTGCGCGGCTTCTAATCCGACCTGGTACACAGCATATGCAACCTTCTTCTTCTCAACCCCTCTGAAGTAGTTAGCAATAGAATTCTGAATCTCTTCTCTCTCTAAATGGTTGTCTGCTCACCCGGTGTAAGGAGTACTCTAGAAGTTCTTGATGGCTGGGGCATATCAGGAAGCGGGAAACACGTTCCAGTACACTTAAAATTGAACTCATATATATTGTCTATAGATCTCGCTGCTTGATTTAGGTGGACAACAATATCCCTGGTCGTCGTCAGATGAATGGTCCTTAAGATATAGTATCTAAGGAATTAGGATCAGATATAATATCTAGGAACTTAAGTTCACCCTGTCTTGTAACAAATAGTATGTCCTAAATTTGTCACAATTTTTCGTGTTTAAGTGGACCACAATACCGACGATCGACCAGACAAAGATGTGAATATGAAAGGTACCGACAAGTGGATAAAGGTTGTCTAAAAACTTTGATCCCAAATCACTATTAAAGTTAGATATCAATTTTAATTTTGTTAAATTTTTCATAGTTTCTTCTAATTTAAAATATTAGGGGAGAATTAAAAATTAAAAATCAAAGAAAAATCAGAAAAATTAAAAAATACAAAAATAGTGTTATTTCTGTTTTATTTCTTGTTCAGAAAAATCAAAAATCCAAAAATATTTTTGTTTCTGTTTTAATTTCTGTGCTAAGTTTTCTTTTAGTTTTGTTTTGTCTTGAAAAGTGATTTCAGGTATAGATAAGACTCATGGAGTTTGTGTTGAAGATTTCTGAGCCAAAGCCTCGTCCGTGAGCATCGAAGAATTCACATTCGAAGGAGCAAGAAATGAAGATTATTCTTTCAACATTCAATCCTTCAACCCCAGAAGCAAGGTGAAGCTGCAATTGAAGATTATGTGATGGATTGCATTGAAGCCTCCTCAATCAGTCTGTTGTTATCTTTGTACCTGCTGAAGTGATCCAGAAGATTTGTTCTCTTTGATGTTCTCTCTGAAGATTCTCAAGCTGAAAGCGTTATCTTTCAAGAATCAGTACAAGAAGCCTCCTCACCCAATGTGCGTTCAATGCTAAATTCTGAAGAAAAAACCTCAAGTGCTCAAGATGAAGTCATTCATTGAAGATTCATATGTCCATCCTGATGTTGTGAAGAAATCGAAGGTTAAAGCTGAAGCCAAAGCTCCCATTTAAGATTAACAAGAAAAGCCAGCTACTTTTTAGGGGGAGCTTGTTCGGTCTTTAAGAAAAGAAAGCTATAAACCAAGGGGGAGATTGTTGGGTCAAAATATGGTTTATACTTTACTTTTCTAGGCAATTGTTTTTCTGTAATATTTATGAATTTTTATGGCCTAGTTTACGGCTGAGTTTACGGCCGTAAACTCATTTACGGCCCATGTGTTATCCGGCCCATATTCAAGTATAAATAGAGGTGTTAGGGTGAGGAGTAGTGATTGATGAACCCTAGAGAGTTGACGGCCAGGGAGAGAGAAAGGAACGTTTGTGTGGGTGAATCTTGTGTAAGGAACTTAATTCATATTATCAATACATTCAAGATTCATATTATTCCTCTTCTTCTTCTCTTCTATTTTATCTGAACTCATTCGTTTGATTGGGATTCCGCACCATCAAACGGATCTGATTGATACACAGGCAGATTAGGGACTTACACAGACCTTCTTGGTAAGGGTGCATTCGTTGGCATAGTTGTAATACCCAGTTTCCCAGGTATATTGATTGATGTTGTATTTCTTTAACTATGTGAGGTGACTCGAGGAGTTGGTGTTTAGACTCGTCGAGTCTGGTCGCGACTAGATGACGTGGTTAATGAGGGGACTCACCGAGTCAGAGCTGACGAAAGAAACCCTAATTTATCGGGTTTGGGGCCTATTTAAAGGCCCTTATGGCCTTCATTTGTGGCTACCAGTCCATAGAGAGAAGCCATAGAGTGCTTGAGCGTTTTGAGAGAGAGAAAGGAAGCCATTCTTGACCTTTGTGGTGTTATTTAGCAAGAAGAATGAGGTCCTAGCCAAGAGGAAGCAAAGGAGGTTGCTATTCTGAGGATTTGAAGCTAAGATCATCGCATTTGAGGTATTAATTCGGCTCTTCTTCTGTTTTATGAAGAATATATGGATTTAGGGTTTCTTGTGCCCCTTTGCTAGGTTGATTTGATGTCCAAATAGTCCCTTTTTGGTGATGAGGCTTTGGATCTGGATCCATAAAGGTCCAGAGAGCCTTACTCATCAAGCTTTATGAAGAACAATGGAGGTTATGACCTTGGGTTAAGGTATTTGGGGCTAAATCATCATATATGGTCATATAGATGTTGCATGTGCATCAAGATAGAGACTTTACGTGATTATTGAACGTGGGAAGGTTAGATCTAAGGATTAGAAGAATAGATCTGGCCTCAGAAGGTTGTTTGAGGTTGTGCATGAAATGATCTCGCCGAGTCCATGAGCAGACTCGACGAGTCGGAGCGGGTTGTCCCGTGACTCAGATCATTGGATGACTCGCCGAATTAGGTGAGTGACTCGGTGATTCAGAAAGGATTCAAATGACTCGAGTTCACGTATGGACTCGACGAGTCTATGCAAGGCTCGACGAGTCGGGTCAAAGGTTGACCGTTGACCAGCATTGACTAGTGTTGACTTAACAGTGTTATTCAAACTAAGCCAAGAGAGTATTAATTAGAGACGTACGTATTTATGATATAGGAGGACGATAGGTCGGGGAATCGAGCACGAGTGATTATCCGACATCAAGCGAGGTGAGTCTTCTCTCTATACATTACCTAGAGTGGTATTTATGTGTTGACCGGAGGGTCTTATGTGCTATGTATGAGATTATGTACTATGAATGAGTTTATGTGCTATGTGATATATGTATGTTATATGATTGTATAGACCAGACCGGAGGGTCCAACGATATAGACCGGACCGGAGGGTCCAATGATACAGACCGGACTGGAGGGTCCAACGATTCAGACTGGGCTAGAGGGCCTAACGAGTTATGACCGGACCAGAGGGTCCAACGAGCTACGGGACTGGAGGGTCCCGTTAAGACGCATCGACCGGAGGGTCGTACTGTGGCCTCGAGTGGCGTATATGTTGTATGCGGTATTTTGGGAACTCACTAAGCATTTATACTTACAGTTGTTGTGTTATGTGTTTCAGGTACTAGCGAGGACCATGGAAAGGCGTCGGCGTGACCCGTACATACAGAGAGAAGATTTGATTTGTGATCCAGGGATATGTTTTGAATTGATAGCTATTGTGGAATACTTTTGAGAATGTTTTATATATGAGAAATTTGGTTGTTGAAAAATGAAAAATTTGTTTTGAAAATTACATCGTTACAAGTTGGTATCAGAGCCTTGGTTTGAGGGACTCGGATGCACCTTCGGGCGTATCTGAACTCAAACTGAGGATTTGAGAAAAAATTTCAAACAATAAAACTAATTTTTCTAAAAGAGCAAGAGGTTTTGAGACAACCAGAGCGGAGCAGTGTGTACGGTCAGCTAGCGCCCGAACAGTGAATCCCCAAAATACCCTTATGTTATGTGTTATGAGATATGATATGTTATGTTATGCATGCTAGAGTTGGCTAGGTATTCATACTAGGACTAGAGTGGCCTGATTTGTGATGCCTTAGCCTAGGAGATTACTGCTGCTATGAGATGCCTTGAGTGTGAGTAGGTAGCAGTGAGGAGCTTATGAGAGGTCTACCGGAGGGTAGCCAATGTAGAGCGAGAGTAGAGTACTTGTGATCCGGAATCCAAGGAGGAGGACTTGGGGTGAATGCTGATGCGGTGTGGTCGGTAGTATAGGGCCCGTACTATTGAAGACACCGGATCAGAGAGCAGTCCAAGTAAGAATCCTTAGGATACTGGGGAACGAGTAGGGTTGTGTTATCGAGTGCGAGTATGCTCGATCGAGTCTCTGATATTTTTATGTTGCATTTCAGAGACATCATGGTTGGGACACGACACACGCCTGAGAGCAGCGGTGTCAGCGACGAGGAGATTTGTCGGTTGATTCATGAGGAGGTGGTTGCGGCCATACGAGCTGAGATACTGGAGATATTTGGGTCTATTAAGACCACGTTGATTGAGACTTTTGATGAGCGGTATGCCGCTCTTACTGATGTTGCTGTTGCTGCAGCCACCGTAGCCGTCGCGGCTGCCAGGCCGCAGGGGGGAGATTCGGTGCTGTATCGAAGTTCGGCAACACGAAGCCACCAGAGTTCGATGGGACACAGGATCCGATTGCTGCCATGAGATGGATAGCAAATGTTGAGGGATGTTTTTACACTTGTTCGTGTCCGGATCATTTGAGAGTGCGGTTCGCGCTGAACCAGCTTCGCCTGGGGGCGAAGGACTGGTGGAGTTTGTGTCAGTAGATTTCACCCCAGCTGAGCTTACTGAGGTGACCTGGGAAAGGTTCACCACCATGTTTCGTGATGAGTACGTTCCCCCTGTGGAAAGGGAACGATTGGCTCATGAGTTTTTGACCCTCAAGCAGGGTACTGATTCAGTTACTGTGATTACGCGGAAGTTTCATGAGAGGGCGATGTTTTTCCCTGAGCAGGTGTCTACTGAGCAGGCTCGCATGAGCCGGTATCTGAGTGTTCTGAGGAAAGATATTCGGGAGTTCGTGGCGAACTCAACTTACTGGACATTTGCCGAGCTCCAGGAAAATGCCCAGAAGAGGGAGATAGAGCTGGAGACTCAGGCCATGGAGGAGGCGAAGTCTCAGGGGAAGGATCGGTGGCCGGCACAGTCTCAGCCGGCAGCTAAGCGGGCCAGGCTCGCTGATTCGAGATCTGGGAGCGCGAAGGGCCGCACTTGTGGGAAGTGCGGCAAGAGTCACGAGGGGTTGTGCAGAGCGGGAGTATGCTACAAGTGTGGGAAGGAGGGGCATATCGTGAGGGATTACCCCAAGGGATTTTCGGTTTGCTTCCATTGTAACCAGACTGGCCATCGGAAGGCCGAGTGCCCTCAGTTGCATCAGGGGTCAGCACAGGGATTTGCGCCTGTTGCTAGGATTACCGAGGTTCGGCCAGTGAAGGCCGAGGCATCGAAGGGTCGTGGGAGAGCTTTCCAGTTGACAACGGAGGACGTCCGCGCAGTGCCCGATGTTGTGGCTGGTATGTATTCTTTATTTATTTTTTTTAGTTGAGATATTGTGGTTATATGATGATATGCGTAGGTACTTTTCTTGTGAATTTTGTACCTGCTTTGGTATTATTTGACTCGGGTGTGAGTCGGTCATTTGTTTCCTTGGCATTTAGTCAGCATATTAGTATCCGACGAGAGGCGTTGAGTCGACCTCTACGAGTTTCTATAGCTGACGAGCGAGCGGTGTATGCCACGGATGTGATTCGAGGATGTAGACTTGAGATCTTCGGTGTGGGGTTCCCGATCGATCTAGTCCCGATTGCGATGGGGGATGTATGTGTCATAGTGGGCATGGATTGGTTGAGCCAATATGGAGCTATTATAGATTGCGAGCGTCAGTTGGTGACGATTGCGAGCGTCAGTTGGTGACGATTCGAGACCCTAGTGGGGGAGTACTTACGGTGTACGGTGAGGGTACCCGTCCCGAGTCAGCATTTTGTTCGGCTACTTGGGCGATGCAAAGTATACAACAAGGTTGTAAGGGGTTTGTGGCCTATGTGGTGGACACGCGAGCGGTCACTGGGAGGCCAAGTTCGAGTGATGAGTTCCCGATTGTGTGGGAGTTCCCTGATGTTTTCCCCGAGGAGTTGTCGGGTATGCCTCCTGAGAGGCAGGTGGAATTTCGTATCAACTTGGTACCGGGGGCGACACCTATTGCCAAGGCACCCTATCGCCTTGCGCCGCCCGAGATGCAGGAGTTATCCTCGCAGCTTCAGGAGCTACTGGGAAAGGGGTTTATTAGACCGAGTAGCTCACCTTGGGGAGCGCCGATCCTTTTTGTCAAGAAAAAGGATGGTTCACACCGGATGTGCATTGATTACCGGGAGTTGAACAAGTTGACGGTCAAGAACCGTTATCCGTTACCGAGGATCGACGATTTGTTGGATCACTTATAGGGAGTGTCTTGGTTCTCCAAGATAGACTTAAGGTCGGGATATCACCAGATGAGGGTTCGGGATGAAGATATCCAGAAGATAGAGTTCAGGACTCGTTACGGGCATTACGAGTTTGTGGTGATGCCGTTCGGGCTCACCAATGCACCAGCAGTGTTTATGGATCTCATGAATAGGGTGTGCAGGCCGATGTTGGACCGTTCGGTGATTGTTTTCATCGATGATATCTTGGTGTATTCGAGATCTTGAGAACATCATGAGGAGCATTTGAGGGAGATCCTTGGAGTTCTGAGATCGGAGACGCTTTATGCCAAATTCTCCAAGTGTGAGTTCTGGTTACGAGAGGTCCAGTTCTTGGGGCATCTCATCAACCAGAATGGGATTTTGGTCAATCCAGCCAAGATTGAGGCGGTCATAAGGTAGGAGGTTTTGAGATCGCCCACCGAGATCAAGAGCTATCTAGGATTGGTCGGTTATTATCCGAGATTTATCAGGGATTTCTCCAAGATCGTCGTGCCCCTCACCAGGTTGACCTGGAAGGGTGTTGCTTTTTCATGGGGCCCAGAGCAGCAGGCTTCTTTCGATACACTTCGCCAAAGACTGTGCGAAGCCCCGGTGCTCGCTCTCCCGGAAGGGATGGAGGATTTCATGGTGTACTGTGATGCATCGATATCAGGGTTGGGAGCGGTGCTTATGCAGAGGGGGCAAGTGATAGCATATGCATCGAGGCACCTGAAGCCTCATTAGACGAGGTATCCCACCCATGATTTGGATTTGGGGGCGGTGGTGTTCGATCTCAAGATCTGGCGTCACTATCTGTATGGGGTTCGGTGTACCATATACACGGACCACAAGAGCTTGAAGTACTTGATGGATCAGCCTAACCTGAATATGCGCCAGAGGAGATGGTTGAATGTGGTAAAGGATTACGACTGTGAGATCCTGTACCGCCCGGGCAAGGCTAATGTTGTAGCCGATGCCCTGATTCGTAGGGCGGAGAGCGCCCCGCTACGAGATGTTTGCATGAGATTGACAGTGATGACTCCGGTGTTGGACACCATTCGAGGGGCCCAGGCGGAGGTCGTGAGACCGGAGAACCGCAAAAGGGAGCAGGTGATCGGGCAGGTATCGGAGTTCGTTACCGATAGTCGAGGACTTATGACCTTTCAGGGTCGGGTTTGGGTACCGTTTGTGGGCGGAACGTGTACCATCTTGATGGAGGAGGCGCATAGATTGAGGTTCTCGATCCATACTAGGGCCACTAAGATGTATTTGGACCTGAAAAGAGAGTATTGGTGGCCCTGTATGAAGAGGGGTGTCGCATGGTTCGTAAAGAGGTGCTTGACCTGTCACAAGGTTAAGGCCGAGCACCAGCGTCCGCATGGTAAGTTGCAGCCATTGGAGATTCCCGAGTGGAAGTGGGAATAGATTACCATGGATTTTATCGCCAAATTGCCGAGGACTATTAGGGGTGTCGATGCAATTTGGGTGAATGTGGACAGGTTGACGAAGAGCGCTCACTTTCTTGCTATCAGTGAGAGCTCTTATGTTGAGAGGTTGGCAGAGTTGTATGTGAGGGAGGTGGTATCGCGGCATGGAGTACCGATCTCGATCGTCTCAGATCGAGATGTGTGTTTCACTTCCAGATTCTGGAAGAAATTTCATGAGGAATTGGGTACGAGACTACATTTTAGTACCGCATACCACCTACAGACTGACGGGCAAAGCGAGCGGACAATCCAGATGCTCAAGGACATGCTTCGGGCATGTATATTGGACTTCGAAGGGAGTTGGGACACGTATCTACCCCTGGCTGAGTTTTCCTATAACAACAGCCGTCATTCGAGCATTGGTATGCCACCCTTTGAGCTGTTGTATGGGAGGAGGTGTCGGACTCCCATTTGCTGGGGTGAGGTAAGACAACGTGTGATGGGTAGTACAGAGATAGTGCTTCAGACGACATATCAGATACATCAGGTCAGACAGAGGTTGTTGACCGCTCAGAGCCGCCAGAAGAGTTATGTGGATAGGCGACGATCCGAGATCGAGTTCCAGGTCGGAGATTTTGTGCTCCTGAAGGTATCTCCTTGGAAAGGAGTGATCCAATTCAGGAAGAGGGGCAAGTTGGGTCCCTGGTATATTGGTCCGTTCAGGGTAGTCGCAAGGGTAGGCAGGGTAGCATATCAGTTGGAGCTGCCCGCGGTGTCGGGGCAGATTCATGATACCATCCACGTGTCGCAGTTGAGGAAGTGTATAGCCGACGAGTCGGCAGTGGTACCGCTAGAGGATATTCAGGTGGATGCGAGCCTGAACTACGTGGAGAGGCCCGTTGCGATTATAGATCAAAAGACCAAGGTTCTGAGGAACAAGGAAGTGCCCCTGGTGCAGGTCCAGTGGCAACATCGGAGAGGTTCCGAGCTGACCAGGGAGCCGGAGTCAGAGATGCGGGAGCAGCATCCGGGGTTGTTTGCAGCATGAGACTTCGAGCGCGAAGTCTGGTTCTAGTGGAGGAGAATTGTAACACCTAGTTTCCCAGGTATATTGATTTATGTTGTATTTCTTAAATTATGTGAGGTGACTCGATGAGTTGGTGTTTAGACTCGTCGAGTCTGGTCGCGACTGGATGACGTGGTTAATGAGGGGACTCGACGAGTCAGGGGAGTGAATCGCCGAGTCAGAGATGACGAAAGAAACCCTAATTTCTCGGGTTTGGGACCTATTTAAAGGCCTTTATGGCCTTCATTTGCGGCTACCAGTCCATAGAGAGAAACCCTAGAGGGCTTGAGCGTTTTGAGAGAGAAAGGAAGCCATTCTTGACCTTTGTGGTGTTATTTAGCAAGAAGAAGGAGGTCCTAGCCAAGAGGAAGCAAAGGAGGTTGCTATTCTGAGGATTTGAAGCTAAGATCATCGCATTTGAGGTATTAATTCGGCTCTTCTTCTGTTTTATGAAGAATATATGGATTTAGGGTTTCTTGTGCCCTTTTCTAGGTTGATTTGATGTCCAAATAGTCCCTTTCTGGTGATGAGGCTTTGGATCTGGATCCATAAAGGTCCAGAGAGCCTTACTCATCAAGCTTTATGAAGAACAATGGAGGTTATGACCTTGGGTTAAGGTATTTGGAGCTAAATCATCATATATGGTCATATAGATGTTGCATGTGCATCAAGATAGAGACTTTACGTGATTATTGAACTTGGGAAGGTTAGATCTAAGGATTAGAGGAATAGATCTGGCCTCAGAAGGTTGTTTGAGCTTGTGCATGAAATGAACTCGCCGAGTCCATGAGCAGACTCGACGAGTCGGAGAGGGTTGTCCTGTGACTCAGATCAGTGGATGACTCGCCGAGTTGGGTGAGTGACTCGGTGAGTCATAAAGGATTCAAATGACTCGATAAGTCTATGCAAGGCTCGACGAGTCGGGTCAAAGGTTGACCGTTGACCAGCGTTGACTAGTGTTGACTTAATAGTGTTAGTCAAACTAAGCCAGGAGAGTATTGCTGTATTGAAAATGCATCAGAAATCCAAATTTAAAATATTTGACCCGTTTTTGACTTGGTATTAATTCTTATAGAAAACCCGGATTTATGACAGTTTGTTGACTGTTGCCAAACTGTTTTATGACAGTTTTGACAGTTTTCAGACAAAGAAGGTATTTAACTGATTTTGGTCAGTTTTTTCTGGTACTTACGAAAATTTATATACTCATTCTCTGTTCTTTTCTCTTCTGAGTCTTATCGAATCAAAGATTAGGGAGTACCACCCAATACTTTGATTTGATAGTGAAATCACAATTCTTAGAATTTCCAAGACTATTTTATCCCGATAATCTTACATGAGAGAGGTGAGAGATGCTAGAAATTGGCCTAGGGTTCTCTTAGAATCAAGTGGTAGCCGATTTCAATGCCCTAGGGGTCTTATTTATACTTACAGGTTACTAGGGTTTCAATCTAAACCCTAATGGACAACTTAGCCACCAAGTAGCCTAAGGAACCTTCTGGAATAAGGCCTTGGACGAAAATATGATGGATACCCATCATAATTTCGTTCCCCCTCAAGTCCATTAGGTTTCCTTAACCTAAAACTCAACTATCATACATTTGACAGTTTATACCGCTTTATTCAATTAATCTCTTTTGGTCACCAAATTAATTCCTAATAATTTATGACCAATACTAATTAAATAAATATGATTTCTCCTTTAATATATTATTCTTATAATATATTAATAAGCCATAATATTCTCTTTATCTCCTTAAATTACCTTGTCAAGTTGCTCTGGTGAAGGCAACCCAAAAGGACCATGCACAACCGGGTCAAGTACATACCAAATATAGTTACGGGCTTAGACACTATTCCAACAGTCTCCCATTTGGATAAGTCTAGTAACTGTATCTCACATATGACTTCAGAATCCGATTAGCAATCGTAACTCTTATACTTCGTTGTCAACTCTGATCAACTTGTCCTTCATATAAGGGATCGTATAATCCTCTGTTCTGGATATCATGCTGACAATGCTTATTGTCCAGCATTTGTTCCTTGATTTCCGATTTGTTTGACGTAGAATTTAGTTGAACACATCAACTTCATTCTGACCGGGCCCGGCACATAAGTTAAACCAAATCATCAAGTGGCCAAGATATCACTTTTATTTTCATAGAATAAATGGAACAGATCAACTTCGACTCATATGCATCCATTATTCACTAATTGAATCACACACAATAATGCATTTTATAACATCAAGTTACCGATGCGTTTACACATTATCAATGCATAACCAACCAGCAAACAACAACCATATCTCTAAGTTTTAAGACTATATGATATTATCGCTTTGCGATCACTTATGGTAAAACACCACAAAGTGATACCAGCAAATAAGGGTTTATTCCAATGCTCAAATCATATTCATAAGCACTCATGAGCTTTGCGGCAAACTTTTTCTATGCCCGAAACCTCTTAGACAATCTACAAACAATTCATGACAATCTTCATTCATATCTACTTCCAAAATATGACAGACTGTGGGCTGTTTAAATAATCCTATCATTCAGGAAGTCAAAACATGCAAAATTGAAACAATAGATAAATAACCAACACAAGATAGTAGCTTTACTCATAAATAACACAATTTTATTTATTCATCAAATGTCAAGTACAAACTATCTATTACATGTTTCCTATCTAATCCAAACTTATATCATCCTTCAGCCCAATGCTCCTAGCGTGCTGCAAGTGTTTGACCCTACTCAATCCCTTCGTAAGGGGATCAGTCGGGTTTTCTTCTGATGATACCCTCTTCACAACGAGGAGTCCCTCTTCTACCCGATGTCTGATAAAATGGTATTTTCTGTCGATATGTCGAGATCTACCATGATCTCTCGGTTCCTTGGTCAAGGCAACCGCTCCTTCATTATCACAGAAAATTTCCATCGGCTCCTTTATGGATGGCACAACTCCAAGGTCTCCAATGAAGTTCTTCAACCATATAGCCTCCTTCGACGCTTCGCTCGCCGCAATGTACTCTAATTCGCACGTTGAATCAGCTACGGTCTCTTGCCTGGAACTTTTCCAAGTCACTGCTCCTCCATTTAGGGTAAAGACCCAGCCCAAATGCGATCGGGAATTATCCCAATCCGTCTGAAAACTAGCGTCACTGTACCCTCGTATCCTTAAGTCATCACTCCCACCAAGGACTAGAAACCATTCCTTGGTCCTTCGTAGGTACTTAAGAATATTCTTAACTACAATCCAATGGGCTCTACCAGGGTTCTCCTGATATCTGCTGACCATGCTCAAAGCGAAGGCCACATCAGGGCGAGTACAAGTCATAGCATACATGATAGAGCCAACTGTGGAAGCGTAAGGTACTTGGCTCATATCAGCTATCTTTGCCTTTGTACTCGGGCTTTGAGTCTTACTCAACTTGGTATTGCTTTGGATTGGCAACTCCCTTTTCTTGGAATTTTCCATACTAAAATGCTTTAGTACCTTATCCAAGTATGTATCCTGACTGAGTCCTATCTATCTCTTTTCTCTGTTTCTTACTATCCTTATTCCCAGGATATAAGCAGCCTCTCCGAGGTCCTTCATAGCGAAACATTTCCCAAGCCAGGACTTGACCTCCTGCAAGGTTGGGACATCGTTTCCAATGAGCAGTATGTCATCGACATACAATACGAGGAAGCTCACTATACTCCTACTGGCTTTGACATACACACAAGATTCATCTTTGCTTCACAAAAAGCCAAACTCTTTAACCTTCTCGTCAAAACAAAGATTCCATCTGCGAGACGCTTGTTTCAATCCATAAATGGATTTCTCAACCTTGCATTATCTATTTGGATGCTTCACATTGACAAAACCCTCTGGCTGATTCATGTAAACATCTTCAGCCAACTTTCCATTAAGGAAAGTGGTTTTCACATCCATCTGCCATATTTCATAATCATGAAACGCAACTATTGCAAGCATTACCCTAATAGACTTTATCTTTGCAACTGGTGAGAAGGTCTCATCATAGTCAACTCCGAGAGTTTGAGTAAAGCCCTTCGCAACCAATCATGCTTTATAAGGATGCACTTTCCCATCCATGTCCGTCTTCTTCTTGAAGATCCACTTGCACCCGACTGTCTTACGACCCGATACATTATCAACCAAATTCCAAACTTGGTTGCCGTACATGGACTGAATCTCGTTGTCCATCGCCTCTTTCCATTTCGCAGACTCCGGGCATGCCATGGCTTCCTTGTAGCTGCTAGGTTTGTCCAAATTTACTAGTGTACTATCACTAATAAATGTATCCCCTTCAGTAGTAATATGAAAACCATAAAAATGGGGTGGAACACTAGCCCTAGTGGAACGTCAAAGAGGTAAGGATTCGTCAACAGGTTCAACAGGAGTTTCCTCCTCAAGTTGAGTGCCAGTGTTAGAGGTTCCTTCATCGCTTTCATCTTGAATCTCTTCAAGCTCAATTTACCTCCCACTGTCTTCTTGGCTTATCAATTCCCTTTCTTGGAAAACTCCTCTTCTAGCAACGAAGACAACATTATCACTCGGTCTATAGAAAAGATAGCCAAAAGACTTCTACGGATAGCCGATGAAATAACACTTCTCACTACGAGGTTCGAGCTTATCGTGAGTCTCTCGTCTCACAAAAGCCTCGCAACCCCAAACCTTAATATGTGCCAACGAGGGAGCCTTCCCTGTCCACATCTCATGAGGAGTCTTGGAAACCTTCTTGGTGGGAACTAAGTTAAGTATATGGGCGGTAGTCTCTAAGGCATACCCCCAGAAAGCTATTGGTAACGAAGTCCGACTCATCATAGAACGAACCATGTCCAACAAGGTCCGATTACGTATCTCAGCCACACCATTCAATTGTGGCGTCCCCAGAGGTGTCAATTGCGAAACAATTCCGCATTCTTTTAGATAGTCGTGAAACTCAAGACTTAGGTACTCTCTTCCTCGGTCTGACCGAAGCATCTTGATTCTCCTGCCCAGCTGATTCTCCACTTCATTCTTAAACTCTTTGAACTTTTCAAAGGTTTCCTACTTTTGCTTGATTAGGTAGATATATCCATATCTGCTATAATCGTCTGTAAAAGTCACGTAGAAGCGGCAATCATCCCTAGTGGTGGATCTAAAGGGCCCACACACAACGGTCTGTATGAGATCCAATAAACCCTCATCCTTTTCACAAGTGCCAGTAAAGGGTGACTTGGTCATCTTCCCAAGTAAACAAGATTCACACGTGTCATCGTCCCTAAGGTCGAATGACTCCAAAACTCCATCCTTTTGGAGTTAGGCTATGCGTTTCTTGTTGACATGGCCAAGGCGACAATGCCACAAGCATGCTTTGTCTAGACTAGTAGATGAATCAATATTTAAAACATTATTTCCTAAATTATCAACAACCATCACAGATTCATAAATCCCATTACAAGGTAATGCATTGAAATAAAAGACACCATTCAAATAAACGTTAATAGAACCATTACTATTATCAAAATAATATCTGAAACCTTGTCTAAACAATCCATAAAATGAAATAATGTTTCTTGCCATATATGGCGAATAACAACAACTGTTTAAATCTATCCCTAACCCATTGCTCAACACTAAAGAATAAACATCGACTTTGGTCACAGGCGATGATCTTCTGTTTCCCATAATCAGGTTCATCTTTCCATGTTCCACCTCCCTACTTCTTTTTAGGCCCTGCATATCAAAACAAATGTGGTAACCACACCCTGTATCAAGAACCCATGAAGTAGCAAATGACGAGTTATTAAATTTAATAGAATACATACCTGTAAATGTGGGCTTAATCTTCACATCTCTTATGTCTTGCATATATTGAGGGCAGCTTCGCTTCCAGTGGCCCTTTGGTGGCAATAGAAGCACTCTGCTTCTTTGGGATCAGAAGAGGGTTTAGCAGGGCCTGCTTTGGTCCCACTTGAGGACGAACCATCACGGGGTTTCCCCTTATGGTGTCTCTTACATGGAGCCTTCCTCTTTTTACCCTTTCCTTGACCTATTGCCATCACAGGAGCGGCCACAGCAGGGGACGGTGCAACGAATTTGTCTTTGAGGTTGCTCTCAGCAGTCCTCAAGAGTCCTTGGAGCTTGCTCAAGGAGACCTCCTCCTTGTTCATGTGGTAGGTCATCCTAAACTGGTTGTAGCAGGAGGGAAAGGAATGGAGGATTATGTCGATAGCCAAATCCTCATCAAACTTAACATTAAGTTTGAGAAGACGATCAACATACCTCTACATTTTCTGCAAATGAGAGGTTAGGGATTCTCCACTCCCTATCTTAGCGGTGATCATGTTAGTAATGATCTCATAGCGCTCTTGCCTCGCTCTCTGGTGATACCTGTCCAGCAAATCCTGATGCATTTCATACGGATACATGTCCTCATAGGACTTTTGGAGTTCGAGGTTCATAGTGGCCAGCATGATGCAGTGAACTTTCGTAGCATCACACTCGTGGGCCTCAAAGGCGGCCAACTCTTCAGGAGTAGCAACATTTGGGATGATCTTCTCAAGCTTTTCATCGAGGACATATTATTTGTCCTTGTAGCGTGTGATCATGCGAATATACCTCATCCACTCGTTGAAGTTGACCCATCAAATGTCACTTTCTGTCACAGGTTCATCAACGAGAATGACCCATAAGCGTTGTTGTTGTTGTTGTTTCCAGACATCTAAAAAAAGGAGCAAAGTTTGATTAGAAATGAATCCCTAATTAAACACCCAAATGAGAAATTAGGGCTAGGATCCAACAACATTATTTACAACTTAGAAAGGGATGTCGTACTCTAAAAGTAAATAATTTGAAGGTAAGTGAACGACGATTCACTAATTCTCACCATGAAAAACGAAAAGGCAATTTAGGTTTTAAATGTATAGAAAACTCCTAGATCTTTGAGATTCATTGAACTTTTCAATGGCATGTTTAAATCTCGATATGCATTTCAAATTTGCGATTGGGATGCCGAGGATCGCAAACAAATTGTGAATAACCATGCGAATCAACATGGTGCACTCAATGTCTCTATCACCTAATCAATGTGCCGGTAAACCACACACACTCCATTGATCTATTACAAACATCGAGTCACCCTTCGCTACCAATGTCATCCCCAAATTGATGTGCCGGTTAACCACACGTGCTCCATCTACATTTGACAAGGGTACGAAGTGTAATTCCATGGATTAGCATCATTTTCACATTTTACCCTACAATAACTAAGATTGGAAATTTGAAAAACATGTAGTTACTTTGTATCTTACATTATACTTTTAATGAGGAGAGGGTTGCCCTATCCTACCCGTTCGGCTAACGACCCTCCACCAGTCAAGCAAGTGGTAGATGTGAGTGTACACCCATTAAGCGTCATTGTATAGGCAACAACCTTATACCCACCTTATAGACTGGCTTCGTGAATGAGGCCTACTAACGGTAAGACTAGCATTTTAAGTTATATATATATATATATATATATATATATTAATTAAGCTTGTAATAATATATAATAGCATAGGGTTGAATTTTAAACTTGTAAAATTCTAAGGGTTTGAAATTTAAATTATTCAAAATTAAACTTTTAATCACAAAATTCAAATTTCAAAACTTGAGGGCAAGTTTTGAACTTTTCAAAACACAAGGCATCAAATAACAAATAATTCAAATTAAACAATTAATTTCATAATTATCTATATTTGACCTAATCTTATTTTAGTCATTAGATAATTACCAAATTATTTTAAATAATCCATATTTATCATATAAACAACCAATATTAAAAAGATTTGAAATTATCTATTGTTTTGGAAAGGATAATCATTTAATTAAGATAAAATTCGGATTTTAACTTCAAAAAACGATTTAGGCATCAAATCCAAGTCAAAATAGCAGCTAAATCCGGAAACACCCTCTGTCTGACGCACAAACTCGCCGAGTCAGACCTGGTTCAATAAAGTGGAATCTAACTATATTGGTCCAATAAAGTGGTTCAAGAAATTTGTTACTGATTCTATCATAATTGTTCACCTAGTTTTTGGGGAGACCATCTGATTCGATCTAGTCTAGAAACTGGCATAAATTCGTTGTTGTTGAATCGATTTTGTCTTTGGTTCTCAGTCTGAACGACCTATTCGAACCGATTTTTAAAACATCGTTCCTGATTATTTTAGTCAATGTTTTAAAAACTAGTTTTTTAGTTGAACCAATCTAGTGACTAGTACCCTGTTTGACCGCCGATTCAACCCGGTTTCCATAATTTTTATGTATTTTTTATTTTTTGACATATATATAATAATGAATTTGACATCCAAAAGTATAAATTCTTATCATAGTGAATTATATTATAAAGTCATATACATAACTATTAAGAATTATCAATCTTCAAGTTTTAAAGATCGTCGAACCGGTGTCTATTATTCATTGAAGTCATGTTCGATAGTGGTGTGTATCGCAAGCCTCCGAGTTGTGTACACTCCGGATAACTTGATCGATTGAGTTGTTCAATTTTATTTGGAGATGCAGATTCTTAATGGGATGAGTGAAATCTAGCCATCTAAATGCAATAAATTGATTCAAATGTTTTTTTTTTACCAATTCAACCTGGTTTTTGAAGAAACCTTCTCGTTCGATCCGATCTAGATATTGACATAAAATTGTCGTTGAACTGCTTTTGTTTTTTTTTTTTTTTTTCAGTTCGAACCAATTTTTAAGACTCCAATCTCAACTTGTACACTTGTTTTAGCTTCATTATTAGATCCAGTTCAAGGTATCTATGTAATTGTTATGGGAACTAGTTTATATGATTGGTCTTTGTTGTGTTTCCATCGTTTCAATGCAGTTTATGATGGGAACTAGTGATTCCAATGGTATCTCACCAATAGAATGGAATAAAGAGGTTTTTAATCTAGTTAAACTTTATAAATTATTGAACAAAATTGGAAATGAGTTATTCAAACCAAACCTATAACTATTTTGAGGATTTACAAAGGTCTACATTAATTTACAACTCTCACAAAGGATTTAAACATCACAACTTCATTATTGTTGTTTGGAATCCCATTGAAAAGTTGCAATCATACTCTTGAATTGGAATAGAAACCTTGAATAATGATTATGCCATGGTTTGGTAAAGCTTAACAATCATAAAGTGTTATTTATGTGGTTCATTAACACCTTGAGGATATTTATGACTTGAGACGTGGAGTGCATGATTTATATATTCACTGAAGCCTTGAATCCATTAGGTATTAAGAAGTTTGTGTATTAAGTAATGAATTGTAGGATCCTTGATATTCTCTAAGAATGAAATCATAATGCAAAGACGTAATTTAATGAACTCCTCAAAGTAAATAAGATATGATTTGCATTAAGAGAGTAAAATATTTTCAAGTACAATGACGTAATGAACAATCTCTTAAATGATACCCTCTACCACTAACTAACTAACCTTATATATTGAGTACAAGGATGTCGGTTAGACACTGGCCAATAAGGTCAGGATGCCTAAACTAACATAACTGCCAAAACAAGCTAACACAAACTGTAAAGCCTAAGTAAAAAAAATACGAACACAAATAAAGTTGTTCTCATATACAAGTGAAGACTAAACATATACCTATAAAATCCCTTTCACATAATAACTCAAACACAACATAACAAATATATGAATCCCAACAATCTCCCCCTTTATGTTCAGTTATGAAAGTAGTCTTCATCTTGCCTCTTCAAACACTTCAAGTATCAATTCGAGAACAATGATACAAACTGTCTGTAACATCCCAAAAATCATAGAAATTTAAAATTTTCAAAAGCAACCCATTTCATCCATAAAGTGTTTAAAAATCCATTGTTTCAAAAGTATTATCCAAAATCAGCGTTTTCCCAAGACCCAATATCATAAAAACAGGAAGATGTGCACGGTCATGCGTTTGCCTTGACACAGTTATCAGAAGTACCTGAAACAATAAACTGAAACTGTAAGCCAAATCTTAGTGAGTTTCCCCTAAGGTACCAATACACAAACATATAACAACAAATAATGGGTCAATAGATAATAGAATGTATTACCCATGAGCATACAGTATGAGTCTGGCTTGCCCCTTCATGCCCATAGCTTATTTCTGGTTTGCTCCTGAGCCCACATTATAAGTCTGGTTTGCCCTACAAGCCCACAACTTATGTCTTGCTTGCTCTCGGGTCTGTTGGCTACCGTACAAATCAATACTACCTCAACCCAACCATACTATGTCGACATATACATAACATATACATATATCCAACAACAGATAAACATATAACTAGATAGCATATAATCAGTTGGATCTACGAATCACTACCACATACTACGTCCTATATACTAGGACACATGTCTAATAGATAACTAGATCATAACAACATCCTCCGAACCAGGATACATAACTAATACGGAAACATTGGTGCCTTCGACCCATAGGTACATTGAGGCAAAACTCACCTCTCATTCTAAACTGATCGTTGAACAAAATGCAACTCCGAATGTTAGCTCAACTGGTCACTTGTACCCCAAATAATGACAAATATCAAACCCTACTCAAAATACCCTTAGGTCAACTTGGTTAAAGTCAAAAAGTAAAACGAGTTAACTCAACTGAGTATGATGGACGTACTCAGCTGGTACGCGGGGCATACTCAGATGTTGACCAGATGTGATGGTTTGACTGCGTATGTGCAACATACCACTTGGTATGCCCAACGTACAAGTCTGGAACCTTTCCCAGCTCATTAAGTGCTTAATACTTAACCCCTTACGAGGTGAGTCTTCCTTCCAATAGGAACGGGTCTACGACCACAATGCCGACCCGTTTAGTTAGCAGTAGTTCCAGACTTCGATCCGATGCAGTAGTTCAGTGTGCTTGATGTCTTTGTGATTCAAGAAAGTCCTTGTGTTATGTGTCCCGAACTTCGGTCTGATGCAGTATGCAGTATATGTATTTATGCTAGTAGTTATGATTATGCTATGCTATGTTCAGTTAGTTTCCGGACTTCGGTCCGATGCAGAGGGAAAAATCCTGGTTAGTTCCGGACTTCGATCCAATGCAGTTTCCGGACCTCGGTCCGATGCAGAGGGCAAGGCCCTGGTTAGTTCTGGACTTCGGTCCGATGCAGAGGGAAAGGCCCTAGTTAGTTCCGGACATCAGTCCGATGCAGTTTTTGGACTTCAGTCTGATGCAGTGGGCAAGGCCTAGTAGTTGCTTTATATGTTATTGTATGTATGTGGTAGTTTAGAGGAGCTCACTATGCTTCGTGCTTACAGTTTCAGTTGTGGTTTCAGGTACTACCGCTAGCAAGAGCAAGAGATCGGGATGATGGCATGGCACACACCACAGTTTTATCCTGGGAGTTTGTTCAGATGTTTGATATGACAGTGACACTAGTTTGATTTGATACTTTTACTATGGCGTTTTGAGACATACGATTCATGGTTTTATTGTATGACATTTGATATTGTGGGTTTTAGTAATATTAAAACAAAATTTTTGGTTTGCATTTTTGGGATGTTACACAGTTTCCACAAAAGCCCGAACTGACACTTTACCGAAATTTCAGTAGGCTTTAAAACACGAACCGAACACCAGATCACTTCAAATACATCACTCGCACCCAAATGGGCCTAGTTCTCACTTTTTTAAAGGCTTTAATCCTTTTAATGACTGATCTTCGGGCCACAGCCTCGAATTAGGAATCGATTCAAAATAGGACGTTACATTGGGTTTGACCTTAGGAGTTAGGATGTACGAAGTCGCTTGGGAAGAAGACGTAGATGAGGGAGGTATTGTTGGTCCTTCATGAACACCATCCCATGGTGTGTAATACCATATGAATACCAAACGTGAGTCACCCTATTGTATTTTTATTAAAACCATTCTACTTAGATTTTTATTTATTATAATTGTTTTATTTTCTGATCTTGCCTAAATTAATGATTCATGATCATTTTATATTCTAAACTTTTAAAGAAATTTTAGGTGTGATCTGAGGAGTTAGGATGCACGAAGTCGTTCGGGAAGAATATATAGATGAGGGAGGTATCGTCGGTCCTTCATGAACACCATCCCATGGTGTGTAATATCATATGAATACCACATTTTGGCGGGTTATTGAACATGTTTCATCCCTAAAAGCCTAAGCAAGTGTTAGTTGAAAGTTGTGTAATTGTATGAGTTAAAAGATATGTATTTTTAAGTGTTTAATATTAGTGGGTTGTAATTGAAAGAAGAAAAAAGTAGGTATGTGAAATCTATATGACATGTGGGATGAAAAAAATAGGAAGAATGAAGTTATTCATCTTTATAATGTTGTTGTATAAATTTTAATAGATTTTATATAGAATTAAATCTCATCAATGTATATATATATTAAAGATATGAAAGTTAGGAATAGTAACTTCCTAAGTGTTTGGCAAGATTGGTCCCTAAGGTTATGTATGTTTGCTCCTCTTTTTTTGTCAATTTTTTTTTCTCACTTTTGGTCCTCTAACTTATGTTGGTTTTAAAAAACTACTTACAACATTGACCTTTCACCTTTATGCTTTTGTTCACAAACAACCCTTTCACTTTCATTTGAATTTTTCATAACCCTCGTCTTTTATTACATATTATTAGTATTTAGTCTTTTGGCAGAAATGGTCCCTCATTATTATTATTATTATTATTATTATTATTATTATTATTATTATTATTATTATTATTATTATTATTATTATTATTATTATTAGACAAAATTACACGATTGGTCCCTGTGGTTTACCAGATTTAACACACTGAGGACAACGATGGAAACCGAAATCACTCTTTTACTCCTAATGCGATTTTTTTATTAATTTATATTTCTCTTTTTGGTTTTAAATTAATGTTTTATTTATTAGAAAATACCCAGCCAATACCATAAAGCCACCCACCAGCTACCATTACCACCACCTCCGCCGCCAAAATTACATAAATGGTCATATGGTTTACCCGTCGTCAAAAATTCAGTCCCTACTACCTTAAAAGACCAAATTACTCTCACATTAACGGACAAAAAACAACGGTCTATATTTTTCGGATTGGTTTTCCGGCCGCTGCCATACATGGCAATAAAGTTCAATTTGTGAGACCATTTCTTTATTTTCCTCATTTATTGCAAGAAATAATGATTTAGATTTCTTTTCTTATGTAATTAGATAACATTGTTTATCTTCCTTTACTAGATTATCTCGATGCAATTCAACATTGTAGCACCTGGTTTCTGGTACGTAAAACCTATCTAAGTATTTTTCATTTTTAGCCTTGGACTCGGCGAGTTGTAGGCCCGACTCGCCGAGTAGAGACGGGTCTGGGGGCACATTTAAGTTGGCGACTTGGCGAGTCCACATTCTGGACTCGGCGAGTCCCCGCTGTCTAATGAAACCCTAAATTTCAAGGGTTTGCACCCTATTTAAACCTTCTTATCCGCCCCCAAGCTCGCCCCCTTCACCCTCAGAGCTCTCTACTTCGTCCAAGCCTTGTTCCTTGTGGGATTGAAGCATTTTGGTGTGTTTTCTTGAAGATTTGGAGAGGGAAGGAGAGTAGATCAAGAAGAGAAGAAGGAGGACAGACATCCTTGTGTTATCTCAACGATTTCCTTGAGGTATAACTCAGTTTCCCTCTGTTTTCATGCTTATTGTCCCTTGTAGCTCCATGAAAGTCCTTCTTGAGCCTTTCCCCAAGCTTGTTTGTGTATTAGGGTTTGTAATAAGTTGTTTAGCCTATAGATCTAGGCATTATTGAGCTCCAGGAGCTTGGATTTACTACCTTTATGGAACCATATTGCATGAAAGCCCTAGATCTACTCTTTTAGTGCATTTGAGCCCTAAAACCTTCATTGGTGTTTATTTACACGTAAAGTTGGAAACTTTACGTGTTAATCAGGCCCTAGAAACCCAGATCTATGAATGGCATGAGCTGGATTCAAGCAAAATCGAGTATATAGTATTTGCATGTGGCAGACTCGGCGAGTCGAGTCGCGAGTCCCCGAGTTTTCCCCCTTTTCGTGTTACGGGTTGGAGTAGTGAGTCATGGGGTGTGACTCAGTGGGTCGGAAGCCAGACTCACTTATGAAGTAACTCGGCGAGTCAATGCCACGACTTGGCGAGTTCAAGGCAATCTTCTTGCCTCAAGAACAGACTCGGCGAGTTGTTCATACAGCTCGGCGAGTCTCAGCATAGAGTGTTCTTCGGATGAAGATGAACTCGACGAGTTGTTCATACAACTCGGCGAGTAGGATGAAGGACTATTGGCCTTTGGTTTAGAAGGAAAACTCGTCGAGTCAATGCTTAACTTGACGAGTAGAGACGGGTTTATGGTCGGACAAAGGGATAGGGACTCGGTGAGTTGGCAAGTCAACTCGGCGAGTCGGGTCAACTGGCAGTTGACTTTGACTTTGACTCTTGGTTTGGTTAGGGGTAAATGGTCATTTTACCCTGAGTTCGGTTAGCAGTATTTGACTAAGGGTTTTGTGGGAATTATAGTCGGAGGATTTCCGGAGCAGCAGCAGCAGAAGACAGTCAGTTCCTACGCAGACCAGCAACTACTTTGAGGTGAGTTACCTTCCAGTAGCGGTGGGTCTACGGCCACAATGCCGACCCACCAGTAGGAATGTATGATAGATGTTTGTCTCTGTGATATTCATCTAGGGTTGCTACTACCTGTGAAATGTTATTGTGCTAGTATGATATGATGCTATGTGCTAGTGACAGTAGGGGGAGATAGTCCCCGGTATACCGGTCGATAGGGCCGAAGGGGCGGTCATGCCCAGCCATGCTAGATAGATTATGAGATATATGTGTTATGTGGTAGTAGTAGGGGGTGAAATAGTCCCCAGTATCCGGTCGAGAGGACCGAAGGGGAGACCAGCACCTAGATATGCTAGTCAGTATCCGGTCGAGAGGACCGAAGGGGAGGCAAGCTCCTAGATATACTGGTCAGTATCCGGTCGAGAGGACTGAAGGGGAGGCCAGCTCCTAGATATACTAGACAGTATCCGGTCGAGAGGACCGAAGGGGTAGGTCGGGCACCCAGATATGCCTGACAATATATGTATGTTATGTGATTGTATGGTATGTGGTATGTTGGGGGAACTCACTAAACTTCGTGCTTACAGTTTTCAGTTTTGGTTTCAGGTACCTCTTCTTCGAGGGGGAAGGAGCTGGCGTGGTAGCGGCCCATCACACACATGCCTTGTATTCCGCGCTATGAGATCCTCTTGGGAAATTGTACTCTGACGATATTATGTTTTTATAAAATGTTTTTTCAAGACATGCGATAACTTTTATGAAATGCTATGATCGGTGAACGTTTTATTTCTAATGTTTGCTAAGTATATGTTCTAAAAATGAAATTTTTGGCTCGTATTTTTGGGATGTTACAAACATGCTACTTTACTTTACAAAGCAATACCTTCCGACCCCGGCAACGTTGGGGAATCTTTTCTAGTTGATCTTATGGAATAGTAACCTTTAGTGGGTTACACTTTTGGCCCTATATTTCCTATATTTTTGGAAACTTTCGTCTGTCTTCTAAGATTTTGACATGTGACTGACCGTATCTTGTATATAATTAATTTACATAACAGGTTATGAATAATATATTTTTATTGATCAAAGTTTTGCCACGAAATTTTATGACTTTGCCAATTTTGGTTTCTCATCAACTTTTTATAATATTAATTTATGGAGTTGACACCTTTGGTCAACCGACTTCGATTTTCTCTATTATTAACCAAAAATATTTCAAAATTTTGTCATTTTTGGTCCCTGACATTTACTAAATGTGATACACCAAGTTTGTTTCCATATTAATTTGTGGAGTTGATGTTTTTGGTCCCTCATCTTTGATACTCTACTATACAACCATATTTTCTTCAAAACATTATATACACACAAAATAGAAACAACAAACAAGAAGAAAAAACCGAAAAACATCGAAATATATAAACATAAAAAAATTAGACCGCCTCGAAGCGCGAATCACTCATAGTTTAAATGAAATCATGTTATTATACATTTATTTTAATATAATAAATTAGGATAAAATACAAAATACTATTTTTGCACAATAAAATATATCAAAAATCTACAAAATTAAACATAATCTAAAAATATTTATTTTGATTTAATAGACATAGTAGAAATATTTTACGGCTACAATTGCACATATAAATACGCGCACGGATTCACCAACCCATCAACGAATTCATTAATTGTAAGCAAGAAAAAGTGTTCTTAGAAAAACCAAACTACACAACCCTCAAATCCCTCACCCCAAATCCATTCACAAACTCAATCGCCAAAATCTAGAGATTACAAACTTTCAAGTCGAAGATTTAGAGGTAGAAACCCCCAAAATCCCTATCTTTTAGTTGCCAGACCGATTCAATTTTGATGTATCATCAAGACACCGACTGGGCAATCGACGCCGCGGCGGCGGTAGCGGCGGAGTCTACATGGACACGATACGAAGATAAGTTGTTTGAGGACGCGTTGGTGATGTTCCCAGACGATGTAATCGGACGGTGGCAGAAGATCGCCGATGCGGTGCCGGGTAAGACGGCGGAACAGGTCAGAGCTCATTACGAGGTGTTGGTACATGATTTGCTTCAGATTGATTCCGGTCAAGTGGAGTTACCAAGTTACGCCGATGATGATGGCGACGAGTCGTTTCTGAGTTGGGACCCCGAGTTGCGAGCGAGTCAGATCTCGTTTGGAATGACAAAAGGATCTAAACATGGAGATGGTGAAAGAAAGAAAGGGACACCATGGACGGAAGAAGAACACAGGTACTTTCTGCTTAATAACTTAATACATTTTGATCAATTCAATTCAATTCCCCCATTTCATATCCCAATATCGTGATTTTGATTCGACTTTTCCATTCTCAACAGATTATTTCTGATCGGACTGCAACGGTACGGAAAGGGAGACTGGCGGAGCATTTCAAGAAACGTTGTCGTTTCACGGACGCCAACACAAGTCGCGAGTCACGCTCAGAAGTATTTTCTCCGGCAGAATTCGATGAAGAAAGAAAGGAAAAGATCAAGCATCCATGACATCACCACCACCACAGACACCATCGCTGTGCCGCCACCGCCACCACCATCGACGAACTTCCAAGGAGGAGCAACACCGCAATTGGGGTATGAACGTCAACAAAACTTTGGCTACCCTATGTGAAAGTAAAACTTAAACATCCGTACAAATTACAAAACTAGTCATACATAAAATAGGACAAATTTACCCTCCCATTTTAACATTCCAATATAAATTTGTAAAGTTTTAGTTTTTTTTTGAGAGTTTGAGACACAAGAGATTTAGATATTAGAGTATTTAGGGTGTTTGGATGTGAATTCTAGTGTGATTAATGTAGTTTTAAAACTCGGAATCAAACAATTATTTTATTAATTGTTATGATTAGTTTGATAAGTTTATATTTATAGTACGGAGTTGAATGGAATATATTTATGGGGATTGAGTTTTTAATCTTTTAATTTGAGTTTTCAAGTTTTATAAAAATTGTGAATACCAAGACAATAGGGACATAGGAGATAGAATGATGTTGATGGCAAAATTGGAGATTTTGACTATTGGATAAGTCTTTGACTTTTGAAAATGAAATGTTTTTTGGCTCATTCTATCATATTCGGCTATTCGCAATCAAAACCTATTTTTCTTCCCTTGCAAGTACTTCAAGATTTGGTAGTTGTTCATTTTCATGTGTTTGGTTGTTGGATTAATAACATTTTTTTTACTTGGAGTGTATTTTGTTTAATGTCGTTTTCAATATTTATTGTCATTCTTTGTATATTACGACAGATGTGTAACCTCTTTGAATGTGTGGTTGTTGTCATTGATTGATCAAGATATATCTTGTCCAAGTTTCTATCAATCCTTAAAGAATGTTTATTAGTTTGTACTTGATTATTTCAAATAAAAAACGACATTTTCTAGGGTTGGAAATCAGCCATGAGTCCTTGACTTTTTGGGATATTCAAAATTAGATTAATTATAGCCTCAAAGATTTCTTGAAGATTCTTAACTTGTCATTGATGTGAAAGAATAAGGAGATTCTTGATCTTAATTTGAAGTATATTGAAGGAGTATGTGCAATGTTGCCTAAGTGCAGGTGGAGGATTCTGTTGGTAATTATAGTTTGGTATTTAGAAAGAAAAAAAGAAAAATCCAAGGACCTAAAGAAAAAGATTTAAAAGAAACTCAAAGAAATCAATGCCATCTAAAGAGGTATTGTGACTTGGGATGAGTTGGAATTGAATATTAATTATGTTAAAGAATTAGGGGATATCGAATGAATGTAAAAAGCCAGATTTAGCTTCTGAAACTAAAACTTGGTGGGAGATCCAAAGTGATAAAACATTTTTGTATTATAAAACAATAAGGGAGACAAGTTTTTTTTATTCATGGTATTATGGTAGATGAGTTCTCAAAACCATCACGTAGAGTCGCAAATCGATATAACTTGTGAATTCAATATGAATCCAATTCAAAAGTAATTGAGATTGAGATTTTCAAACTATTTAAATCAAATGGGTCAATCCATCTCTCCTAATAAATTAAATATGTTGGATTAAATAAAAATTAACATGCCAACTCATTCAACAGAAATATATAATTTAATAAATATTTAAATATTATTATTTATATTTAAAAATAATACAATCTTAATCCTCATCCGACAACATTAGTTTTTTCATATTTAAGTGGTAAAATTTTTAGTTAATTTATTTATTTTTTAATTTTAAATGAGTTAACTCAAGTCTAAATCATTTATCCGAAAATTTGAATTCTATTAGAATTTTCAACCCAGTTAATAAATGAATTGAATCCAAACCCAACTCAAATCCACTCATTGTCAACTCTACCTTCATGTGTCAAAGATGAATTCCACTCATATTTTCTAAAAACTTTAGGTTGATCCAGAGGCTCACGCTCAACCTTCACATGAAACCGAATTATATACCCATATTTGTAGCAACCAACTTTCTAACATTGATGCCTCTTTTAGATGCGAGGAGATTAAAACACCTGTGTGGGATTTTGGTAACGTAAAATGGATATACATGCGAGTTCTTTAATATTCTTGAGGTGGATGCCACAATATTGTTCCAATATCTTAGTTTCATTTTGAAGGAGTGTAATCCGTCCCTTTTATTTCACATTAAAAGTTCTAAACCCCAAGTTTATAAAAGATTATCGTCACATAATCCTTTATTTGATATGGATTGTTATGGAATTTATGGAGATTCAAAAACAAACGGATATTTCAACTGGAGAGGACATCACCACTTAATGGGACTAATGCATTAACTCCATGGTATACTAGGTTAAAACACAAGGGTAAAAATGTAATCTGTAATTGGGATGATTGGTTAGTCTTTCATTTTGTTGGTTTGTAACTATTTGAACTCTTTTGTATCTTGTTAACTGGTCCCTCATCTAGTTACTTGCTAGGTGGGGTGCGTCTTTTATAATATATTTGCCGTTTCAAAGAAAAAATATAATCCTTATAGGTTTATAGTAAAAAAATTATTGGTAAACTTTTGACTAATCTTCTTGTGTGGTGATTGGGACGTGGTTAATAACTTAACATGAAGCAATCCATCTTCATTAAATGAGCTCACATTTTAGACCTTTAGATATTGAATGAAGTCATGAGTTTATATAAACAAGAAATGAAAGAAGTTAACGATGTTCGAAGTTGATTTCTAAAAATAATATGATTCATTGTCTTGGGGATTATCTATATGAAGTGCTCTAAAAGATTGGGTCCGGTATGAAATGGATGGGTTGGATAATGGATTTGTGCTTGTGTAAACTTTTGTATGCCTTTCATTTTGGTTAATGGGTCTCTGCATAATGAATTTAAGACTAAATGGGGTTTATGACAAGGTGATTTGTTATTTTGTTATCCTATTATGGCTACGAAAGGTCTTCATGTTGCTTTACCACAAATCTATTTCTCATGAGTTATTTTTCTTGGAGCTAGAATGGGTAGTAGCACATGTTTGGTTATATCCATTTTTATATTTCTAGGTGATTGGTCGCAAAGATAATTCTAGAGGCATTTTAAGGATTCCCAAATATTTCTATCTAGCTTCCGTTTTAAAATCAACTTTGATGTTGGAGTTACTTTTCAGGAGGTTGAAAATCTTGGATGATCCTTAATATGATTTTGGTATCTCAGATTTCCCGTAGGAACTAACATGTCTAATTGGAAGTTGAAGGGTGGAAGGTGGTGATAAAAAAGTTCACTACTAAACTTTCTAATTGGAAGTTCAAGACTTTATCAGCGGGTAGTGGACTTAATATACTTTAATCCATTTTGGGAAGTATTAAGATCTAATGTATGTCCATGTTTAATCCACCATAGGTAGTCATTTATAGCGTTGGAATCATGATGAAGCAGTTTTTTTGTGAGGAGATTTGGTTTTTGTTTTTATCTTGAGGTAGTTGGAAAAAGTGTTAGCTTGCAAAGAAGAATGTGGTCTTGGAATTCGAAGCTTGCTTGCATTTAATATGGTCTTTCTTTTCAAATGGAGATGACATTTTCTTGAAGATGACGATACTTTGTGGGTTGGAGTTATCATAGCTATTAATGGAAAATATGGTCGTTTAGGACAAATTTTGTAACTTATGCTAACAATAAACCGGAAAGAGAAGTTTTTGTAATGGAACCGCAATTACCGATTTGCCATCTTTAAACAAATTTTGACTAATGGTGTTTTAGTGTTAGAGATTTAAACCATCAAATTGGCAAAGGTCATTACAATGCTTGTACATTACTCTCAACAAGTTATTAATAAAAATGCTTAGGAGAGAAAATGGTATATACAAACACGAGTCTTATTTTGCGAAAAAGACCCAAAATAAGCAATATAGCATTTCCAAAATATCGATTTATGCCTTGAGCCCATCTTCAATCTTTCTTATGGTTGCTCTCGTGGTATGAAAAGACGCATCCAAAATACCCTCAAAGATACTAGTGTTAAAAACACTTGTAGGAATCAACTGAGTGCCAGCATTGGCACTTCCAAAAGCTGAAATTGCCAATGCGGGTTCAGTAGTGTCATTATTATACTGAAAATGAACAAGTCCTTTAGGGAAAACAAAAATATCACCTATTCTGAGGCTTTGTTTAAAAAGATTATCACTAGTATCGACAAACCCTACTTGGAGAGTTCCTGAAACAAGAAACATAAGCTCAGATGCCCGAGGATGGATGTGGACTGGATTGATTGCGCCTACAGGAAACTCGAGAACTGCATACGAAACACTTTGTCCATTAAGTGTCGGAAGCTCGTTCATACTCACTTTCAATGCTGTAAAAGTTGTTGGATATTCGCCACCTACTAATTGACGCATCCCCGTGAACGTGAAGTTGTTGGCATCGATGGTGGTGTTGTTTGGGACCACAAAATCAGCGAGGATGTCAGGATCACCGGCTATCGCTGAATAAAATATAGCAAACATAAAAACTACATTAAGCTTTATTTCTACTTTCGAAATCATCTTAAAATTTAAATTGGTCGGAAAAAAAATGGACTCGTATTTTACAAATTTGGGATTTGATTTTCTTATAAGGCGTGACATGGAATTTGGGGATAAATTCTTTGGAGAATACAATGTTGTTCATTGAGCTGTCTTCTAGGAAATTATGTTTATTTCTTTTGTTAGTTCCGTAAAATACATTATTTTTTTTAACTTCTTTGTTTGTTTTTTCTTATATTGGCATGTTGTTTTTTATTCTATTATGTGTTTTTATATGAGAAGTTTACTATTGAAAGTCTTGATGTCAATTTTATCATCTATATATATGGAGAGACCAAGGAAACTTCTAAACCGTTAAGATTATCATTCTCTGTAGCAAGACTTAAAAGTCTGCATCAAATAAAAATAATATTTGTTTTCTTTTAAACAACTGAAATTTTATTAAAACATAGTAAGATGCTAATTAATATAAGATGTTAGATCAACATAAACACATTACATACAAAAGCATCTCGAACCTAAAGAGCATTAGTCTCGATAAAAAAGAAAAAGAATATGAACACCCACCTCTACTTTGAAGAGAAGACATATACTAAACATAAATAGAGAAACCATGTCTAAGCCACCTTTCTCTGTAGAAGCCTTCATTTTCTCCATTTAATTTAAGTCAATTTCTTCTCAACAACTTCATCTCCTAAAAATATCTATTTTAAAGGATTCTAAATAATTGTTAACTGGGAGCCTAAATAAAGACATATAATAAATCCCCTTGCTACCAAAAAGGAAAGTTTGGTAATGAAATTTTTAACTATTTCTTTGTGCTTCTTTGAGACAATACTAAGGTATATAATAGGGAGTTTTATTGGGCTACACCCTACAATACTATCAATATCTTCCACTTGTGGTTGGGCGACAGCAATCCCCATTAATTTAATTTTTCGAAAATTTATTTTAAGGCCAGATGTAAGATAAAAGCACCTAATAATCTGAACCAAACTTCTAGCATTTTCATGCGACAATTCGCCTAAGAACATTACATCGTGTATATATAAATTAGGACACCTCCAACCCATTTTTTCCCACATACCTCCATGAAATGAATTCTTGGGAATAACTTCATGTAAAGCAACATGAAGCTCATGCATAACAACAATGAATAAGAATGGATAAAAAGGATCTTCTTGACATAATCCTCTTAAGATATTTAAATTCACTTGTCGGAGCTTTATGTCAACGAAGATTTAGACAAGACCGTATTTCTTAACTTCCAACTCAAGCAACTATACTCCTTTTAAAGTCAACGTTAAACACTAAACACTTCTTTCTATAACTTCTCCAATAATCCCAGTAAGTCGATTAGTCAATAGTTTACCGATAATTTTATATTTGCAGCCTATTAAATTAATATGTCGACAATCTTTTACAACCCCAACAACATCCCAATATTGTTTTATGAAAGCAAAAGTAAATCCATACCTGGAGCCTTTTTGTTAAAACAATCTCAAACGCCTTTTTTTTTTTTTTTTTTTTATTTCACCACACGACAAAGAGCTTCAAGAAGATCATTTTGTTCATTTGATATTTTCTTTTAAATCGTTCGAGTGATTGGTTGGTCGAACCTAATCAGAAGGACGAAATTTGGTCCCAAAATATGTGAAATCCGTTTTTCATATCGGAAGGATTGGTGACCCATTCACCATCATTTCTTAAATGGCTATTTGGTGTCTTTTTTTTTTTTTGGATGTTCCCACGAAAAAAATTGTGTTTTCATAACCTTTTATTCCCAAATGGATTCTAGCATTTTGAGCTAAATCCATACAATCGACTTTCTTAATGTCATCAAGTTGTTTCAAAGTGTCACTCTAGTCTCTATTTCGGTTGAATTAGGTATTCCATTCCCCCATCCACATGGGAATTGGTAACATTTAATTTAATTAATTTACTTATTTATTTACTTATTATTATTTTTTTTGGTTAAAGATCGCATTTAATATCTCCTTGAGCCACCTTCTTCTTTGCATGTTATGATTGTTTTTCAAAAATTGCTAACTTTTTCTTAAAACCAATAAGGTGATTATTCGAAGTCGTCCAATAGGAAATATGTGAGCTCTTAAAAACATCTTCCTATCTATCCAATAAACATAATTGATGACGTGCCCTAGCGCGCACAAAGAAGCCACGCCCGGTCGCGCTAGAGAATGCCCCAAATCATGTCGCGCCCGGTAGGCTAAGTCCGACGGAACCTAGCGCCTGACAACGCCCATAAGAGCAGGGTGTTCGCGGAGAAAGGCTCGGCCCTGCCAAGGACGCCTTCCACTCTGGGACAAGTGTATCGGTCTCAGACGACAAGGAAAATGCTTAGAACATTACCGCCTGAACCAATTGTTGGCTCTGACAGATTAAGGAAGTGTCCCCGATCTTGTCGGTTCTGACGCCCTTGTCCCATACAGACTAGTAGAAGGGCCTAGTATAAAAGGCTACTCCAGGTGCCTTGGGAAGTAAGTGATTCTCTTTCAGTTACTCACAATAACCCCGAGTCTATCCACTGACTTTACCGTCGGAGCGTTTTCCCAGGAGCCCCCTCCCGGAGAACGGCTGACGATCCTTTCTCGTTGTGACCTCATAGGTTTATTGGAGTCATAGATATTGCAGAGCATCGCAGGGTTGGAACCAGGTCACATCATTTGGCGTCATCCGTAGTGTGACGCAAACCAAATCAAAAGCACACTCTTCATCGGTGAAAAATGGTGTCTGGTGATACCAAAGGTATCGATGGAATGCCAACCAGCCCTATCAGGCATATGATGTCGCTGGAACAAACCACCACCCCGATTCTGACAGTAATCGCCGACAAAACGTCACAAGAAGGAAGCTCGACGATATCTGATGCACCAACAACCGGGCCACAACAACCGGTCGACGGAGGACAAACTTCCCCCGCCATCGTGTCAACACAAAGCAATCTGATACAAGTACCCCAACTAATAGTGATATCAAGCAGTATGACATAACCAACAGTGGAAGACGTTAGCGCCACACCGAGTTTCTTACAACAACAACCGCCAAATCAGAGGGCAGGAGCATAACCAACGGTTTTCCAGACACCATCGATAACCAAGATGGTGGGAGAAACACCAACGGTTTTCTAGACACCACTGTTGAACCAAACGGTGATAAGCCATACAATGGCTTTCCCAACACCTCCAATTGCAACAAACGTATCTCTCTCCACCACAATCCCACATTACCAGTAACTTGAGCCCAATAATCCCCTTGCACAAAACTCACCCCTATTGTCCACCCAGACATTAACCTTCCCATTCCCACAACAAGCATTCTACCGGCCAAACCCTGGCCATTCTCCAACATATAACAACATGCTTATACAACCCCATGCTACTGCCCAACAGTATAACCCACAGGGTGCTTTTCCTATCCCAAACCCAGACTGCCTGTCGCGTAGCGTAACATCTCCATCTGCCAGGAGCCCTTGGATTACGAAATCCCAAACACAACAAAATTACCACACTTAAAGACCTACAACGGAACCACAGATCCTGACAGTCACATCGACACATACGAGTGGACGATGACATCGCTCAAGCTAGACGACGATTATGGTGTACGTACTTCCCAACAATCCTAGATGGCAACGCAGGAATGTGGTTCAAGACGCTGCGACCAGGGAGCATATACAACTTCGGGCAGTTAAAATACTTATTCCTGACAAACTTCACGCGGTTGCGTAAATACAAAGGAGATTTATACTCAATCATTGGCTGCAAATAGAAGGAAGGAGAAACTGTAAGAGAAAACTTCACCAGGTTTACCAACGCCACGCTAGATGTACCAGGACACAACGAAGGCTTAATAGCAGGCGCCTTCACATGGGGCCTCCTGCCAAGACCCCTGTCTCATGGAAAAAAAAGTCTCAGACACGGGCAGAGCTAAAATAGAAAGTATAATACTACCTGAGACAGGAAGAAGGTGAGGCAACAAAACAAGCATACCTGAATGCTATGACCGCCTCAGCCACAAAACGCCACAGCCGACCACCGTCTCACCCAGAAACCCAAGGTGGGGGCATGCACTTTAGGCAAGGAAAGCGCTCACAGGGACGCTTCAGGCCATTCCAAAGAGATGAAAGGCGGGGCAGGCGGCCGAAGGTGTAACGCCCGCAAATCTGGGCTAGTCAAATTAGAGGCATATAGGGGTCGAAAACGACTTTTTGACAAAAGATTATTTAGAATAAACAATCTTAACCAAGTTGTAGAGTATGTTACAAGGTCTTCGTACATATAAAGAATGCCGAAAACCGAGTTATAACGAAGAAGTTATGACCCGTTGAAGTTTCGCGACGGAACCGGCACGATACCGGGAAGCGTAAATAGTGAATTTACGATAGAGCGAGATTTAGCCTTAGCGATCTAAACGAAAGTCATAGAATATGTTAAACTAAGAACATTGATAAAAAGAACGCCTAAATCTGACTTCGTATGAGGAAGTTATGATTTTTCTAAGATTTAGCATAGCAATGCACAGCCCGAAATCTGAATTTTAGATCGGTAGATTTTTAGCCGAGGGGATCTAAATGAAAGTTGTAGTACTCGTAAATACCAACGCGTGGATATAAAGAACGTCGATAATAGAGCTCGTATGCGAAAGTTATGGACGAAGCTTAGTCCCTACTTTTCGAGCGCGGCGAATTCGATACAGTTTTGTAAATCCGAGATAGAATGAGAATTAGCCAACGAGGTCTAAATGAAAGTTGAAGATCTCATTAATAGGAACTCAACGGTAAAAAGACAGACAAAAACGGAGCTCGTATGCAAAAGTTACGGACGAAGCTTAGAGACTACTTTACTATAAAACTCCTATAAATACAAGGGTGAACTCCTCATATTTTCTTCACACCATAAGCCTCTCTTTCTCTCTCTAACTTCTCTCTAACCTCCCTAAACCCCTCCCAAGTCTAGGTAACCTCCCTATCACGAGAAGAAAGCCCCGGAGCGCCCGACGGCTCCGAGAAGAAAAGCTTTCGGCTCGGAAACGCTGCTCCAGCGAAGCCCGGTTTTTAATAAAAACCCGCTGTAAGTGAGCTACGCCTATAGTATATTTAATATAGATCTTATTTAATTATAGTAACATTGTTAGGACCTTAAAATAATCATTTAGGCTATTATTATGAGTTATATTGAGTGTTATTTAACGCTTATATAATAGTAATAATAGCTAGACTATTAAATTAGTCTCGTCAAGCGTTAGACTAAACTCTAGTGGTAATGATACTAGGTTTTGTCAAGGGATAATTGTTTTAAGAGTAACGAAGTGCTGTCCGAGTGCCGACTCACCACCTTTCAAGTGAGTGCATAGTTACTTTCATCTTACACATAGATATGAAGTATTTTATTATAAATTTACGTGCTATGTGTGCATATTGTCTGAATACTTGCTGTCTATGCTGGTGAAAGATTTTTATACATGTTTTAAATGATGTAAACTGTATAAAGTATTTTATATCTACAAGATATGTTGGGTAAAACATGGGTAGATGGATGATGATGGATAAAAGCTGAAATAGAGGAACATTAGTAGTACGGACCTAGTGCCCTATAGGTATACATTGGCAGCAGTGGACCTAGTACCCTATAGATGAGCACTGGCAGCTGCGCCACAACCCGTAGATGATTTAGATCTACGGTAAACGTCCTAGCAGCTGCGCTCTAAGGATAGTATCGGCAGTTGCGCCTAATAGCTAGCCTTATGACCATGACAGTAGTGTTTAAAGGTCAATACCGGCAGAAGCGCCTCATAGAAAATGTCCTAATTCTGGCAGCTGAGCCTAAGTGACAATATTAGCAGCTGCGCTTGACCAATGTGTCATTGGCAACAATGGACTTCATGTTGTTTCCTTAGGATGATCCTTAGGAATGAATGAATGAGAAATAGCTGATTCTTAGGGTAGATCCTTAAGAATAAAGAAGATAATGGGGACGGGTAATTGGGTTGATTGTTTGATTGTTTAAACATAATAATTATATTATTGTGGGTTGAAAACCCTATGTACTCACCAGGTTTCCCAACCTGACCCACTCAGTTTATTTATATCACAGGTGTTGATATGAAGTGACATTACACTGAGAGATTTAAAGAGATGTAGATCACTAGTGTAAATAATTGTAAGTTCTGTTTATGCTTATGTTTCTGTATTAACGATGACATCCCAAACGTTTTAAAATGAAATAAATACGTTTCTTCGAAAATGTTTTAATAACGTATTTACCATGTTTTTCTGGGAACAAATTCCGCAACATTTTTATAAAATTAAGTACTCTGATTTTTATAAAGCATAAACAACATCGGTCTTTTTTGGCCATGAAAATGGGGATGTCACAGTTGGTATCAGAGCATTAGTTTAAGCAAACTAGGAATATGGATTTATTTCTAGACTTAAACTTAGAATGCTAAGCGATGATTGTGAGGTGTGAGCACTAGCTTATTTTAGGAATGATGCCTAAATTGCTTTTATGTGCTAAATGATTTGTTATGCTATAGTTTGATCGGATCTATGGTCTGTTGCCGACCGGATCTGGAAACCTTATGTGTTTAAGATTCTAAACGTACGACTACGATATTAGAACTAGCATGTAAATGTTTCGGAGTGATAAGGATGATTTAAACGTCAATCCTAAGTAAAGGTCTAGATTCACCTCATTAGGTGTATAGATCAAGATGGTAAGAACCCGTAGTGGAAACGTAAATGCAAATGGGAACAGAAACCAACCCCCAGTGATTGAGCAAATACCGGTGATGGAAGCCACTGCTGAGCCAGTCACAATGGCCGGAGTGCAAGCGATGATCCAAGCGATGTTGGATCGTCAAATGGAGGAAACCAGGCGTTTGCTCCAGCAAAATCGAGAGGAAGCGACCATTCAGATCGAACGGCCCGAGTTGAACGAGGGGCAGACTGAGGAGGGAAACTACAGTGGGACTGTTGGTCAAGCCAACCCACCAATGGTTAAGCAAAACCACCAGGATGGAGGAAATGATGGACGTGGATGCAAATACAAGGATTTCATGGCGTCCAAACCACCGAGTCTATCTGGAAGCCCGACGCCGGTGGAAGTCATAAACTGGATCTCCGAGATGGAGACGATGTTTGAGAGTTGTGAGTGTAGCAACAGGCAAAAGACCGCTCTCGCGGTTCCTCTGTTGAAATCTGGAGTACTAAGCTGGTGGAAGCTATTAGCTGATTCGATGCCCAAAGGAGAAGCGAACAAGATGTCATGGGAGGATTTTCTGGTGCAGCTAAAAATGCAGTATTGCTCTGAACAGGATCTTCTGGAAATCAACAACGAGTTTCAGAATCTAAAGAAGGGAAAGATGAGTGTCATCGAGTATGCTGCAAGTTTTACGGAGAAAATGAAGCTTGTTCCTTATCTAGTTCCAACTGAACTCTCCAAGGTCAATAAGTTTGCCCATGGATTACCAGCAGACTTTGGTCCAATGGTCAAACAAGCAACCACTTTGAAAGCCGCCATCTGGGCAGCCAAGAATGTTGAGACCCAAATAAGGGAAAAGGGTCTGGAGAAAGTTGAAGTTGGTGAGAAGAGGAAGTCGGAAGGATCCTCAAGACCTGATAATAAGGGAAAGTTCTCGAAGTCTAACCTGGACGACCGAATGAATGAAGCCAAGTGGTGTGAGAAGTGCAAGAAGAAACACTTCGGAAGATGCGATGGTGAAGTGACGTGCTATAAGTGTGGTAGGATCGGTCACTATTCCAGAGATTTTACATTCGAAAACAAGAAGTGCTACGAATGTGGAAATGATGGGCATATTTCAAAGAACTGTCCAAAGAAAAACGAAGCTGCAAGACCAAATGCACCGCCGAAACCAAGGGCATTTCACATGATCCTCGACGAAGCAGAAAACCGTGCGAGGAATCAAGGATGAGGACTTCATATCCGAAGATCAAGTTATGCAGTAGCCATAGTATTGTATGATGTAGCCTATTGGAGGCATAGCCTAGGGTGAACTTGAACACCTATGTAATCATTTCAAGAAATAATATAAAACCTTTGTTTCGTTATCTGATGTGTTAAGTTGATTCGCTGCATGGTGACTTGGGAAACTGCGAGACAATACTTGGGACGAGTATGAGTAGGTGTGAATGGTAGTAGAGGCCTATACTACCGGAAGCACAGGACTCACACTTGGATCAGGGAAAGTCACAAGGTTACCAAGAAGCTAGTAATTGATTTCGTTTTATTCAAGTGTGTTGTTACCATCGTTTCGGTAATGACTAAGAAGATTGTTGATATTCTGACCCTAGTGGTCATATCGAATCGAGTCCGACTACGATGAGTATGTTGTGTGGCTCAGAGGACCAAGTTTGATGTAGCGTCCGACTTAAACCAAACGGTTGAAATCAAAGCGATCAATAGAAGTATCGCACTCGTTGTTAAAGAAGTTGGTGGCTAGAAATGCCTAATTTTAAAGTGTGATTATATCACATTAGAACATGAAGGAAGACATAGTCTGTTTTAGAATTTAACTCTAAGAGACCTAAGTCTAAGTGTTGCAACATACGATGATAGGTCATTAGAATATGACACATCGATCTATAGTAGTAATAAAAGAACTTATCTCAAGTCCGTATCCAGCAAGGATCGAGATTGTGACTTGAAGGTCATAATTTGGAGTCTAACCTGAGGTAGAGAGCAGGTGCACGATCGAGTACTCTTACAGTCAATGAGTTTAAGAGATAGAATCGAAGGAATGTAGAAGTTATAATTATTACCTAGGATGAAGAGATGACGTATGGAGTCATTATACGACCCTATTTCGTTGATGATTCCGGGACGTAATCATCCTAAGGGGGAGATAATTGTAACGCCCGCAAATCTGGGCTAGTCAAATTAGAGGCATATAGGGGTCGAAAACGACTTTTTGACAAAAGATTATTTAGAATAAACAATCTTAACCAAGTTGTATAGTATGTTACAAGGTCTTCGTACATATAAAGAACGCCGAAAACCGAGTTATAACGAAGAAGTTATGACCCGTTGAAGTTTCGCGACGGAACCGGCACGATACCGGGAAGCGTAAATAGTGAATTTACGATAGAGCGAGATTTAGCCTTAGCGATCTAAACGAAAGTCATAGAATATGTTAAACTAAGAACATTGATAAAAAGAACGCCTAAATCTGACTTCGTATGAGGAAGTTATGATTTTTCTAAGATTTAGCATAGCAATGCACAGCCCGAAATCTGAATTTTAGATCGGTAGATTTTTAGCCGAGGGGATCTAAATGAAAGTTGTAGTACTCGTAAATACCAACGCGTGGATATAAAGAACGTCGATAATAGAGCTCGTATGCGAAAGTTATGGACGAAGCTTAGTCCCTACTTTTCGAGCGCGGCGAATTCGATACAGTTTTGTAAATCCGAGATAGAATGAGAATTAGCCAACGAGGTCTAAATGAAAGTTGAAGATCTCATTAATAGGAACTCAACGGTAAAAAGACAGACAAAAACGGAGCTCGTATGCAAAAGTTACGGACGAAGCTTAGAGACTACTTTACTATAAAACTCCTATAAATACAAGGGTGAACTCCTCATATTTTCTTCACACCATAAGCCTCTCTTTCTCTCTCTAACTTCTCTCTAACCTCCCTAAACCCCTCCCAAGTCTAGGTAACCTCCCTATCACGAGAAGAAAGCCCCGGAGCGCCCGACGGCTCCGAGAAGAAAAGCTTTCGGCTCGGAAACGCTGCTCCAGCGAAGCCCGGTTTTTAATAAAAACCCGCTGTAAGTGAGCTACGCCTATAGTATATTTAATATAGATCTTATTTAATTATAGTAACATTGTTAGGACCTTAAAATAATCATTTAGGCTATTATTATGAGTTATATTGAGTGTTATTTAACGCTTATATAATAGTAATAATAGCTAGACTATTAAATTAGTCTCGTCAAGCGTTAGACTAAACTCTAGTGGTAATGATACTAGGTTTTGTCAAGGGATAATTGTTTTAAGAGTAACGAAGTGCTGTCCGAGTGCCGACTCACCACCTTTCAAGTGAGTGCATAGTTACTTTCATCTTACACATAGATATGAAGTATTTTATTATAAATTTACGTGCTATGTGTGCATATTGTCTGAATACTTGCTGTCTATGCTGGTGAAAGATTTTTATACATGTTTTAAATGATGTAAACTGTATAAAGTATTTTATATCTACAAGATATGTTGGGTAAAACATGGGTAGATGGATGATGATGGATAAAAGCTGAAATAGAGGAACATTAGTAGTACGGACCTAGTGCCCTATAGGTATACATTGGCAGCAGTGGACCTAGTACCCTATAGATGAGCACTGGCAGCTGCGCCACAACCCGTAGATGATTTAGATCTACGGTAAACGTCCTAGCAGCTGCGCTCTAAGGATAGTATCGGCAGTTGCGCCTAATAGCTAGCCTTATGACCATGACAGTAGTGTTTAAAGGTCAATACCGGCAGAAGCGCCTCATAGAAAATGTCCTAATTCTGGCAGCTGAGCCTAAGTGACAATATTAGCAGCTGCGCTTGACCAATGTGTCATTGGCAACAATGGACTTCATGTTGTTTCCTTAGGATGATCCTTAGGAATGAATGAATGAGAAATAGCTGATTCTTAGGGTAGATCCTTAAGAATAAAGAAGATAATGGGGACGGGTAATTGGGTTGATTGTTTGATTGTTTAAACATAATAATTATATTATTGTGGGTTGAAAACCCTATGTACTCACCAGGTTTCCCAACCTGACCCACTCAGTTTATTTATATCACAGGTGTTGATATGAAGTGACATTACACTGAGAGATTTAAAGAGATGTAGATCACTAGTGTAAATAATTGTAAGTTCTGTTTATGCTTATGTTTCTGTATTAATGATGACATCCCAAACGTTTTAAAATGAAATAAATACGTTTCTTCGAAAATGTTTTAATAACGTATTTACCATGTTTTTCTGGGAACAAATTCCGCAACATTTTTATAAAATGAAGTACTCTGATTTTTATAAAGCATAAACAACATCGGTCTTTTTTGGCCATGAAAATGGGGATGTCATAGAAGGTCTACGCAGTCTTTGACAAACAATCGATGAAAGGAGGAAAAGGGCGATTCTGAGAGTACCACAAAAGTAAAACTCATGACACCGTCAAATGCTCAGAAAAACAATTGAAGGGGAATCTCATCGCGGTGGCACGAAGCCTTTGCGCCAAGTTTGACGCTGAGAACACCAAAGACGCAGCCAGAGAGCGTGACCAACCTCGCGAAATCCTGATGATACACTCCAAGCGGGGAAGGCAAGAGGAACATGACGATATGGATAGTCTCACCAGATCCATGCAAGGATTGACGTTTTCAGCAAAGGACCCTCGTCCGAAAGGTTGGCGAGGTGACGACCCACTCATAATCCAAGGGTCTATCAAGGATGTGACGATCCATCGAGTATACATTGATACAGGCAGCTCGACGGATATTATTTACGAGCACTGTTTCTGCTTTCTCCCCAATAGATGGAAGGAGAACCTCAAGCCTACAACGGGGAGACTAACAAGTTTCACAGGGCACAGGACTGCCTTTCATGTTGAACAACCACAACATAGTGAAGAAGTAGACAACCCTGATAGATTTTGTTGTGATAAGACACCCGTCATAGCATCACATTATCCTCGGGCAGATGAACCTGCTCAAGTTTGGGCAGTCCCGTTAACAATGCATGTTATTATAAAATTCAGCACCATGGAAGGGTCGGGAACAGTCCTTGCAACACCACCAAGGGAGTTACGATGTTACGAGATCATGCAGCCGAAAGAAATAGTGCAAGAGAACAAGAAGTTGCGCATAGAGCCAACAAGTGACAAGGAAATTATCAATAAGGAATACCCGAACCAACCAATCAGCGTAGGTAGCAAACTCCCGCCAGCCACGAGACAGGCACTGATCAACCTCTTGAAACAAATACAAGCATGTCTTTGCTTGGAATCCTACGGAGATGGTAAGGGTAGATAGTGTAACATCCTGACTCCCAGGTACTTCTTTTATTTATTTATTTATTTATTTAACGTGTCACTCGACGAGTTGGGTGTCCGACTCATCGAGTAGAGTTGGATTGAGCACATGGGTTTAAGGACTGACTCGACGAGTCAGAGAGCCGACTCGTCGAGTTGGAGTTGTGAGAGGAAACCCTAAATCTCCGGGGTTGGGACCTGTTTAAAGGAACTTATGTCCTTATTTGTTCCTCACCAACAACCTAAATCCCCTGTGTGAAACCCTAATCGGCCATTTGAGCTAAGAGAGAGTGATTGAGCTAATATTTGAGTGTTTTGGTGAATCATTGGAAGAGAAGAAGTGAGATTCGAGCAAGGAACGAGGAAAGGCTGTGAGATCCAGTATTCATTCACTTGGAGCTTCTGTTGGAAGGTAAAAGTCATCACCTTGCTCATCATGTTGTTTAGATCTTGTTAAGGAAGAACTTTTGGGGCTTTTTCCATATTTCCTTGAGATTTGGTATGACTTGTGCTTGCCAAGCATTGAGACATCAGATCTGGACCTTGTGAGGTCCATAGAGTCCAAAGGTCCCATCTTTATCCATCAATAAAAAGACTTAATTGCATTATTTGAATAGTTTCAAATTACTCTCTTTAAGTTTTATAGTTTGAATTTGAACTTAAAAGTTTTGTTCTTTGAAATTTAAATAGTTAAACCCAAATTTTTTGAAAAGTTTCAAAACTTGCCCTCAAGTTTTGGAATTTAAATTTTTGATTAAAAGTTTAATTTTGAAATATTTAAATTCTAAACCCTAATGTTTTGAAATGTTTCAAAACTTGTCCTCAAGTTTTGGAATTTAAAGTTTTGATTAATAGTTTAATTATATAATATTTAAATTCTAAAACTCTAGTATTTTGAAAAGTTCAAATTACACCCTCATGGTTTTGTTAAGTTAATTAAAAGTTTAATTAAAAGAGAAAGTTAATAAAACCATCTAGTATTTTAAAAGTGTAAAATACACCCTATAGTATATATATGTAACATTAAAAGTCTAATATTATATATATATATATATATATATATATATATATATATATATATATATATATATATATATATATATATATATATATGAGTAAAGAATCAGTCTTACCGTTAGTAGGCCTCATTCATGAAGCTGGTCTATAAGGGGTGTTTAAGGAAATTGCCTATAAAATGGCGATTGAATGGGTATCCACTCTTACCCACCGCACTCTTGACTGGTGGAGGGTCGTTAGCCGAATGGGTAGGATAGGATAGAAACCTTCCATTATAAGTATAATGAAGTACAAAGTAAATAAAATATTTTTTAAAATTCCCAAATCATAGTTACTTTAGGCAAAATGTGAAATTGTATGCTAATCCATGGAATGACACTTTGTACCCTTGCCGAGACGTTAGTGGAGCGTGTGCGGTTAACCGGCACACTAATTTGGGTTTGGCATTGGTAGCGAAGGGTGACTCGATGTTTATCATAGATTAATGGAGCGTGTGTGGCTAACCGGCACATTGATTAGGTGATAGTAGCATTGAGTGCACCATGTACATTCGCATGGTAATTCACACCTTGTTTGTGATCCTCGTCATCCCAGTCGTAAATAGTAGGGCATAATCGAGATTAAACATGCCATTGAAAAGTTCAATGAATCTCAAGAGATCTAGGAGTCTCAATTCATTTAAAACTTAAATTTCTTTTTCGTTTTTCATGGGGGAAATTGGAAAATCGTCCTTTACCTACCTTCAAATATTCTGCAACTAGATTATGACACCCCTCTTCTAGGTTGTAGAGTATTGTGTTGGATCCTAGCCTTGATGTTTCATTTGGGTGTTACATCAAGGATTCTAATCAACTTGACTTAAATTTCTCCCGTTTTGTAGATGTCTGAATCTTACAATGGTCTTCCCAAATCCCATGGAACAAGTTTTCCAAATGGAGATGATATTTCACGATATGATCAAGGAACCAGAGATCATGCTTCACTTCCTCCACCTCCTCCAATTATTCTCACTGACCCACAAGTTCGAAGGCTTGAAAAGTTCAAGCTCACTCAAGCCCTTTTGGCAAGTAAACACGAAGATGGGAAACCTGTGTGTGCACACGTCTTAGAGATGAAGTCACACATTGACAGGTTAAGGATGATGGGTGTCGAGATTTCAGGTGAGTTGGTTGTTGACTGGGTTCTTCATTCGCTTCCTAAATCATATAGTGAGTTCGTTAGAGAGTACTATATGATGGATCATGACGTGACCCTCATTAATCTCACCTATTTGCTTATAGCTACTGAATCATCAATGATTTGGCGTGTTGGTCAAGCAAATTTGTCTGGTGAATCAAACTCCCAAACTTCAATAGACACTGGCAACATTGGAAGTCCAGAAAGGACTAAGTATGAGATTGTCCCATGTGCTGTACCAAAGGAGTCCATTTGCTTTTATTTCCAAAAGAAGGGGCATTGGAGATGAAGCTACCCAAACTACCTGAGAGATCTAAGAGATGGGAGAGTCAAGACGTATGGCTCTACTTCAAGTAAAATCTAATAACTAGCTCTATAAGTTCCTATTCTTTGATTTTCCATACTGTTGGAATAGTGTCTAGGGCTGCAACTATATTAGGCAATTATTTGATCCGATTGTGCATGGTCCTTTTGGGTTGCCTTCACCATAGCAACTTGACATGATGATTTATTATGAGAGAATAAATATTATTGATATATTATGAGAATAATATGAATAATAATATTTTTATTTGATTAATATAAGTCATGAATTAATTAGTATTAATTTGGTGACTTAAAGAGATTAATTAAATAAGAGGGTATAAACTGTCAATTGTTTGATAGTTACACTTTGGGCTGTAAATCCTTCTTGGATAGAGGATGGACGAATTCTAGGGCTTGGGATAGCCTCAAATTCGTCCAAGGCTTATCTAAGGAAAGGATTTGGATTGCTTTAAGGAAAGATTATCCAACTAGGGTTTAAGGGTGAAACCCTAGGAGCCTTACAAGTATAAATAGACCCCTAGGGCAAGGGAAATCGGCATCTCTTCTAAAGAAAGAAAAACCTGGCCGATTTCTTCCCTCTCCTCTCTCTCAAATCATCCTCCTTGCTAGTTGGTGTTTGTAAGCCATTAGAGGAGTGACAATTGTGACTCTAGAGCTCCAAGACAACAAGATCAAAATAAGAGATTCAAAGGTAAACTTCTAGATCTGATTTAGTATTGTTCTTATACCTAATTAGTCATTAGAAGTCTTGGATTCAAAGCATGTTTAAATTAGAGAAACCTAGATCCAAGCATTAGGGTTTTGCATGCGCACATAGGAAAGTTTTTATGGCTAAAACCCATCAGTGGTATCAGAGCCTAGATTGGTTTCTATTAAATTGTTGCTTGTTTGTTTGAATCTTGTTTGCAAATTTCGAATTTTGTGTTTCTGTGTCATGAACTCGACGAGTCCCATGGTGGACTCGACGAGTTGGCCTGACTTGATGAGTCCAGTTGGGAACTCGACGAGTTCGAGCGTCAGGAAGGGTCAGATTCAGGATTTTTTTTTCATATTTATCTTATGGAAACTTGCCTTTATCATATTAGATCAACCTTAATCCGATTTTCTGATATATATGACTATAATCTTGATCTAATTAAAGATATTTATCAACTAATAAAATATTTAATTTCCTTATGTGATAATTAATTAATTATTTTGATTAAATTGGTAATTATCTTGCAAGAAATCATTAAATAAATCAAATATGGATAATTATGGAATTAATTGTTAATTGAGATTATTTGCTATTTGATCCTCCATGTTTTAAATGTTTAAAACTTGTCCTCAAGTTTTGAAATTTTTGTTTTGTGATTAAAAGTTTTAATTTAGTCAATTTAAATTTCAAACCCTAGAATTTTACAAGTTTAAAATACAACCCTGTACTAATATAATATTACAAGGTTAATATATATATATATATATATATATATATATATATATATATATATATATATATATATATATATATGTATAACTAAAATGCTAGTCTTACCATTAGTAGGCCTCATTCACGAAGCCGATTTGTAAGGTGGGTATAAGGTTGCGGCCTATAAAATGGCGCTTAATGGGTGTACACTCACACCCACCGCTTGCTTGATCGGTGGAGGGTCGTTAGCCGAACGGGTAGGATAGGGCAACCTCATCCTCTCATTAAAAGTATAATATGAAATACAAAGTAACTACATGTTTTTTAAAATTTCTCAATCTTAGTTACTTTAGGAAAAGTGAATTGATGCAATCCCATGAAATTACACTTTGCACCCTTGCTAAGAAGTTAGTGGAGCGTGTGTGGTTTACTGGCACACTAATTGGTTCTAAGCAAAGGTGGCAAAGGGTGATTCATTGTTTATCATAGTTCGATGGAGCGTGTGTGGTTTACCGGCACATCGAATAGGTGATCGTTACAATGAAGGCACCATGTGAATTTGCATGGTAATTCACACCCGCTTTGTGATCCTCGGTATCCCAATCACAAACAAGAGGGGTATATCGAGATTTAAACATGCCATTGAAATGTTTCAATGAATCTCATCTAAACCTAGGAATTCTCAAATTCATTTAGAACTTATAGTTAGGTTTTATGGTGAGGAATTAGTGAATCGTCATTTACTTACCTTCATATTGTTTGCATGTTAGATTACAACATCCTTTTTCTAATATGTGAATATTGTTGTTGGATCCTAGCCCTAATTTTCTTATTGGGTGATAATTAGGGATTCATATTCTAATCTATCTTTGTTCTTTCTATTTGTAGATGTCAAACGCAAACAACGCTGCTGCTAGTTCTTTCACATTGATGAGCCTTTGTCAAAAGGTCACCTTCGATGGGGCGAACTTTAGCGAATGGATAAGATACATTCGCACTATTGCTCGCTATGAGGATAAGGAGTATGTCCTCGATGAGAAGCTCGAGAAAATCAACCCTGAAATCGCTACTCCGGCTGAAATGACCGCTTTTGAAACTCATGAGCGCGATGCAACGAAGGTACATTGCATCATGATAGCCACTATGAACTCCGAATTCCAAAAGTCCTATGAGGACATGTACCCGTACGAGATGCATCAAGACTTATTGGATAGATACCACCAAAACGTGAGACAAGAGCGTTATGAGATTTTCACTAACATGATTTCTGCTAAGATGGGTCATGGAGAGTCTCTTACCGTGCACCTGCAAAAGATGCAAAGGTATGTCGACCGTCTTCGCAAGTTGAATGTTGACTTTGGGGAAGACTTGGCGATCGACAAGGTGCTTCACTCTTTGCCTCCAAGCCACAAACAATTTAGGATGACTTACCACATGAACAAAGAGGAGGTCACCCTAAGCAAACTCCAAGGTCTCTTGAGGGTCGCTGAGAGCAACTTCAAGGACAAGTCTGTTGCACCAACTCCCAATCCACCCGCTGCTCCTGTCTTGGCTATTGGACAAGGAAAGGGAAAGAAGAGGAAGACTTCATCTAAGAACTATCGCAAGGTTAAAGCCCGAGATGGTGCCTCTTCTAGTGGGACCAAAGTTGATCCTGCTAAGCCCTGCCCCAACCCAAAGGAGGCAGAGTGCCACCACTGCCACAAGATAGGACATTGGAAGAGAAGCTGCCCAGAGTACCTGCAAGCCATCAAGGAAGGAAAGATCAAGCCGTCTTTCGCAGGTATATACACAATTAAATCTAACAATTAATCTCATGCTATTTCTTGGGTTCTTGATACCGGTTGTGGTTACCACATTTGTTCTAATGTGCAGGGACTAAGAAGAAATAGGGATGTGGAGGCTGGAAGAATAAATCTAATCATGGGGAACAGAAGATCGTCGCCTATGACCAAAATTGGAGTGTATTCTTTAGTGCTTAGTAATGGTTTAAGTTTAGATTTGAACAATTGTTGCTATTCGCCAGAAATGGCTAGAAACATCATTTCATTTCATGGTTTGTTTAGACAAGGTTTTAGATTTTCTTTTAATAATGAGAATGGTTCTATTTTGGCTTATCTAAATGGTGTCTTTTATTTTGAAGCTATACCATGTAATGGAATTTATGAAACTGTTATGATTGTTGATAACTTAGGAAATGATGTTTTGAACATAGATTCTTCCAATAGTATGGATAGAGCATCCTTGTGGCATTGTCGTCTTGGACATGTTAACAAGAAGCGCATAGCCCAACTCCAAAAGGATGGAGTGTTGGAGTCATTCAACCTTAGGGAAGATGAAACGTGCGAGTCTTGTTTACTTGGAAAGATGACTAAGTCACCCTTCACAAGTACGTGTGAAAGGGGTGAGGGTCTATTGGACCTAATACATACCGATGTATGTGGACTGTTTAGATCAACCACGAAGGATGGGAACCGCTTCTACGTGACTTTTACCGATGACTATAGTAGATATGGGTATATCTATTTAATCAAGCAAACGTCAGAAACTTTTGAAAAGTTCAAAGAGTTCAAGAATGAAGTGGAGAATCAATTGGGCAGGAAAATCAAGATGCTTCGATCCAATCGAGGAGGAGAGTACCTAGGTCTTGAATTCCACGATTATCTCAAGGAGTGTGGAATAGTTTCACAATTGACGCCACCTAGGACACCACAATTGAATGGTGTGGCAGAAAGGCGTAATCGAACCTTGTTGGACATGGTTCGCTCTATGATGAGTCGTGCTTCACTACCAATCTCTTTTTGGGGGTATGCTTTACAGACTGCCGCCCATATCCTTAACCAAGTCCCTACTAAGAAGGTTGCCAAAACACTTCATGAGATGTGGACAAGGAAAGCTCCCTCGTTAGCACATATCAAGGTTTGGGGTTGCGAGGCTTTCGTAAGACGAGATACTCACGACAAGCTTGAACCTCGTAGTGAGCGATGTATTTTCATCGGCTACCCGCAGAAATCCTTTGGATATCTCTTCTATAGACCAAAGGACAATGTTGTCTTTGTTGTGAGTAGAGGATTTTTCTAAGAGCGAGAACTCATAGGCCAAGGAGACAGTGGGAGGCAAATCGAGCTTGAAGAGATTCAAGAGTCGATAGATGAAGGAACCTCTACCGCTGACACTCAACCCGAGGAGGAAACTCCGGTTGAACCGATTGACGAGTCCTTACCTCTTAGACGTTCCGAAAGAGTTAGAGTTCAACCCCGGTTTTATGGTTTTCATATTACTACCGAAGGGGACATATATATTAGTGATGGTACACTAATAAACCTTGATGAACCTAATAGCTATAAGGAAGCCATGGCAGGCCCGGAGTCTGCAAAATGGAAAGAGGCAATGGATAGCGAGATCCAATCCATGTATGATAACCAAGTTTGGAAATTGGTTGATAATGTGCCTGGACGTAAGACTGTTGGGTGCAAATGAATCTTCAAGAAGAAGACCGACGTGGATGGAAACATACACACATATAAAGCGCGATTGGTTGCGAAGGGCTTTACTCAAACTCCCGGAGTTGACTATGGTGAGACCTTCTCACCAGTTACGAAGATAAAATCTATTAGAGTGATGCTAGCTATTGCCGCATTTCATGATTATGAGATTTGGAAAATGGATGTCAAGACCGCTTTCCTTAATGGAAAGTTGGCTGAGGATGTTTACATGGCTCAGCCAGAGGGGTTTGTGGATCCGAAGCATCCGAATAGAGTGTGTAAGCTTGAGAAGTCCATTTATGGACTTAAGCAAGCATCCCGCAGATGGAATCTTTGCTTCGATGAGAAAGTCAAAGAGTTTGGATTTGTACGAAGCGAAGATGAATCGTGTGTATATGTCAAAGCTAGTGGGAGTATAGTAAGCTTCCTAGTTCTATATGTCGATGACATATTGCTCATAGGAAACGACATCCCGACTCGGCAGGAGGTTAAGTCCTGGCTCGGGAAGTGCTTCCCTATGAAGGACCTCGGAGAGTCTTCTTACATTTTGGGAATAAGGATAGTAAGAGAGAGAAGTAAGAGACTAATAGGACTTAGTCAGAACACTTACTTAGAGAAGGTACTGAAAAGTTTTAGTATGGAAAACTCAAAGAAGGGAGAATTACTGATACAAAGTAATGCCAAGTTGAGTAAGACTCAAAGTCCGAGTACCGAAGCTGAGTTAGCTGAAATGAGCCGAGTTCCATACGCTTCCGCAGTTGGCTCAATCATGTACGCTATGACTTGTACTCGCCCTGATGTATCCTTTGCTTTGAGCATGGTTAGTAGATATCAAGGGAACCCTGGCAGTGCCCATTGGATTGTGGTGAAGAATATCCTTAAGTACCTTCGGAGGACGAAGGAATGGTTCTTAGTCCTCGGAGGGAGTGATGACTTGAAGGTGCGAGGGTATAGTGACGCCAGCTTTCAGACCGATAGGGACAACTACCGTTCGCAGTCGGGCTGGGTCTTTACCCTGAATGGAGGAGCAGTGACTTGGAAAAGTTCCAAACAAGAAACCGTAGCTGATTCAACGTGCGAATCAGAGTACATTGCAGCGAGAGAAGCGTCGAAGGAGGCAATATGGTTGAAGAACTTCATCGGTGATCTTGGAGTTGTACCCGCCATAAAGGAGCTCATGGAGATTTTCTGTGATAATGAAGGAGCTGTTGCCTTGACCAAGGAACCGAGAGATCATGGTAGATCACGACACATCGACAGAAAATACCACTTTATTCGACATCATGTAGAAGAAGGACAACTCGTAGTAAAGAGGATATCATCGGAGGATAACCCAACAGATCCGCTTACGAAGGGACTGAGTAGGGTCAAGCACTTGCAGCATGCTAGGAGTATTGGGCTGAAGGATGATATTAGCATAGATTAGATAGTATTAGAAACGTGTAATAGATAAATGTAATTAACATTTGATGATTAAATAAAGGAGTTTTATTTATGAGTAATGTTACTGTCTTATGTTAATTGTTTAACTATTGTTTCATTTTTGCATGTTTTGACTTCCAGAATAATTGAGTTTATTAAGAATAATCGTATTATTGAAATTGTCCACAATCGTTCATATGTTGGAAGTAGATATGAATGAAGATTGTCGTGAATTGGTGCGTAGATTGTCTAAATGGTATTAGACATAGCAAAAGATTGTTGCGACGTTCATGAGTGCTTATGAATTGGTTTTGAGCATTGGAACAAACCCGCGCTTGCTGGAATCACCTTATGGAATATGATATAAAAAGGGTGATCGCAAGACGATAATATCATATAGTCTTAAAACCTAGATATATGGTTTGTTATTTGTTAATTGGTTGTACATTGATAATGCGAAAACGCATCAGTAACTCGGTGTTATAAAACACATTGTTATGTATAGTTGATTAATGAATAAGTAAATGCATATAAGTCGAAGTTTATCTGTAACTTTTATCCTAAGTAGGTAAAAGCGATATCTCGGCCGCTCGATGATTTGATTTGACTTATGTGCCGGGCCCAGTCAGAACTGAATTGATGTGTTCGATTAAATTCTATGTCAAATAAATCGAAGATCGAGAAACTAAAATGCTAGACTAATCATTCCATAGAATTGTCAGCATGATATCTAACAGAGGACTGTACGATCCCTTATCTAAAGGACAAGATTGATGAGATCAGAGTTTGACAGCGTCTTTGAGAGCTACGATTGCAAATCGAATTGTACTTGTGCATATAATTGCTAGACTTATCCAAGTGGGAGACTGATGGAATAGTGTCTAAGGCTGCAACTATATTAGGCAATTATTTGATCCGATTGTGCATGGTCCTTTTGAGTTGCCTTCACCATAACAACTTGACAGGATGATTTGTTATGAGAGAATACATATTATTGATATATTATGAGAATAATATGAATAATAATATTGTTATTTGATTAATATAAGTCATGAATTAATTAGTATTAATTTGGTGACTTAAAGAGATTAATTAAATAAGAGGGTATAAACTGTCAATTGTTTGATAGTTACACTTTGGGCTGTAAATCCTTCTTGGATAGAGGATGGATGAATTATGGGGCTTGGGATAGCCTCAAATTCGTCCAAGGCTTATCTAAGGAAAGGATTTGGATTGCTTTAAGGAAAGATTATCCAACTAGGGTTTAAGGGTGAAACCCTAGGAGCCTTACAAGTATAAATAGACCCCTAGGGCAAGGGAAATCGGCATCTCTTCTAAAGAAAGAAAAACCTGGCCGATTTCTTCCCTCTCCTCTCTCTCAAATCATCCTACTTGCTAGTTGGTGTTTGTAAGCCATTAGAGGAGTGATAATTGTGACTCTAGAGCTCCAAGACAACAAGATCAAAATAAGAGATTCAAAGGTAAACTTCTAGATCTGATTTTGTATTGTTCTTATACCTAATTAGTCATTAGAATTCTTGGATTCAAAGCATGTTTAAATTAGAGAAACCTAGATCCAAGCATTAGGGTTTTGCATGCGCACATAGGAAAGTTGTTATGGCTAAAACCCATCACATACATGATGTGATAAGATTACATTTTGATGTTTTGTAGGATCGAAGAAAAGAGAGGAAACTTAAGGGAAGAAGTAAGCTGAATCTGATCGTGAAGAAATGGATTTCAATTGCATTGCTTGAAGATCGGATTTTTGAGCTACTACTTTAGAGTTAGAATAGATTGCTTAGAAATTGAAATAGCATAGTTTTCATTTGAATTGCATTGTAAGGACATGTTTTTCCGCAATAAAATGAATTTTGATTTCATCTTACTTATTTATCCTTGCAATGGCATATGTGAAAATGGATGTTTATGTATTTCTAATTTTAGCAATGTTGAATTGGACGTGATTCTTGATTATGTTATTTGTGAAATGTCGAGAATTTATCAAATAGGGAGAGTTTCTCATCGCCCAAGTTTCAATTGGACAGAAACTTGGAATCATGCAACATGCATTGCGTGATGAATGAGAAATTTCATATTTGGAAATTAGACTAAATCTTTGGCAAAGTGTCAAGTGAAGGACTAAGAGATCGAGTACACTAGGTTGTACGTTGATCAAGTCTACCACAAGAGCGATAAAGATTCTTCATGATTTACTAAAGTTTAGTAAATATGATTATACTTATAAAATTAAGTGTAATTCTAAGTTAGTTGAAAGAGTTTCAATGAATAGCATAACGAATAAAGAAGAATCAAGTAGGCAGAAAGATAAAAGTTTCTCCATTCTAAGAAGAAGGGAGAGTACCTTTTATTGTGTTTTATGATAAGTCTTAATGATTAAGAAACATATCTCAATTGATCCTCTAGACGAGTCTTAGTGCATTTGTATGTCTAAGAAGAGGAATCAAGAATTGTGGAAATGGTTAAATCAAGAAGTCAATCATACTTCATTCCAATATCAAGTCTTAGAGTTATACTCCAAGATTGTGAATTGAGTGACACGTATTTAGTAGGTTTATAACACTCAACAAATGTGGAATTGGAAAAAGTATTCTTATTCCTACACATTTGAGATTGGTAAGTTGTGATGTCTTGGATAAGACAAAGACCAACTAAAACCAATTATGTTAAGTAATAGTCTTGATAAAAACTACACTAACTCTTGAATATTTGTTTTGTCAAGGAATGTTTCTTGACAAGAGAATCTTATATGTCAAGGAGTCAGTGGGAGTCTTAATGGTCTTGAAAGGTTTCAAGAACAAATTAAGAGTTAAACCTAGTTGATCATCACTAGCACACGACTTGAGGTTTAAAGCCTATCGTGGATGACATACTCTTTTTATGTGCCATTCCAATCAAGTTAATTATGCATGTGAGTTCTATGAGTTCTCATTTGAATGCATAAAGACAAAGCACCTTGATCAATGGAAAGTACATTGATATGAAAGGGTGAGTTGCTTGGAAGACAAGGTGGGCATTCAAGTTATCATGAGGCAACAAATCGAGATTGAGCACATTCGGTCCATATGAGTTTGGATTTGTCTCAAACTTTGGTTTTAGCAAATTCACATGGATAGGAACACATACACTTTAAAATATAAGTGTCATTAGGTTTCCCTCCTTCATGAAAATGTTTGTAAGGAAATGCTTTAACTAAGAGAGATTTTAAGAAGATTGCAATTGTGAAAATTGTATTCTCAAATTCGATTATGATTACGACATCCCTCTTCATAGTTCGAATCATGAGATTTAGCAATTAGTCTGAACATTTTTGAGATTTAGTAACATGAGTTCTAAAATTATTTAGACGCACATATAAGCTATCTAAGAAAAGGTGTATGAGTTTAAGAAGCTTAGATAAAGGATTATCAAAGCATCTAGTATTAGAAATATGGACTTTGGAATTCAATAAGTATTGTTTTCTAGAAGTTCAAGTGTAATCTGAATACATGTCAAAGCTAGTGGGAGCATAAGTGTTATGCTTGTATGGAAATAATCATTGTGTTAGTGGGAGCATGATTATTATTATTTTAAGTATTGCAAGTTAGCAATATTAATTATAGAAAACAAAGATTCACTTTGCAAAGTTGCAGGGGTTGAAAAGTTGTTTTGCTATAATTAAGGGAGAGAATATTATACTTCATTTCAAATCTAATGGCTTAGATTGTGGAATTTTAATCAAATTTAGTAAAATATATATGAATATTGTGTTGGAATGGTTCAACATGAGGAAATTCTATATATGGAAAGGATAATTGCATTCTCAAAATTTGGTTATGATTATGGCATCCCTTTTTATAATCAAAATTGTGAGAACATGGCAATTAGAAATATTATAGCAGAAGACTGGTAAAGTATCACGTCTTCATGTGAGACATTATGAATCGTGTTCCATACGCTTCGGGTATAGGATTGATTGCATATGCTATAATGTTTGATCATTCTAAAATTTTCCAAATTCTTAGCGCATTAAGAGGGAAAAAGGACTAGAACGGTTTTGGCTAAAATAATTAAACAACTATCAAAGGACGATTTAAGGTTCGCCAAGGATTTGTTGCTTGTGAGTAGTTGGAAGTATAGTATTGGATGGACCATGTTGACATTATTTTGAATAAATAAGACTCTAATTAGAATGAGTTTTCATATGACAAATATGGAAATGGTTCCATATTGGGAGTTGGATATTGAGAGTCTATGGCTAGATTAGAAACTTTTATGCAAGAAGGATGTTCAAAGGAATGTACTTTGAATGTGAGACTTCGCGTCTATGGAATTGTCTTGTAACAATTTCCGATAGAATACCTTGGAATTTCATTAGCCAAGTCTTGGTGACTTCTGTGCTGTTACATTACGAAAGGATCGTTGCGTAAAATGTTAGAATCTGACATATTCCAAAATGCAAGAATTTGGTATTCTTACACTAATGATGGGGATTGGGAATTGTGAAATGAGTTTCATTGGAAAGGTTTTCAATTGATCTATTTCACAAAGTAAGGATCATAGGTAACAAAGTGTGCATGCTCAGAGCATGGGACAGCTATTGTTGTAATTCAAGTAATAAGTTGCTTATCCAAAACATTAAACAATGAATAATGCGTAGTCAATATGGTGTTTAAATAAAAGTGTTTTATTTACGCTCAAAAGTTTTGGGCCATATAGGATTAAGTATTATCGTTGTGTTTCATTTTCCATGTTTTGACTTCCAGAATAACTGAGTTATTCGAACCTCCACAGTCGGTCATACGTTGGAAGTAGGTATGAAGGAAGACTGTCATGAATCTGTTTGTAGATTGTCTAAAGTGTTTAGACATAGCACAAGTTTGTTGCAGAGTTCATGAGTGCTTTGATAAGATTAAAGTATTGGATTAAACCCACGCTCATTTGAATCACTTCATGGATTTATCACGGGTGATTAGTGAGACGATAACATTGTATATTCTTGAAACCAAGACGTGTGAGTTGTTATTTGCTGGTCGGTTGCACATTGATGATAAGTAAACGCACCAGTAACTTGGTGTTATAAAACTTATTGTTGTGTGCGATTCGATTAGTAGGTGAAAGCAAGCATTTTAGTCAAAGTTTATCCATTCCTTTTACCCAAGGTGGGATAAAAGCGATATATGTGGGCCCCTCGATGATTTAGTGATGACACCCTAAGCGCTTGGCCAAGCCGGGACTAAGCTGATGTGTTCAATTGTAGTCTGTTGTCAGTCGTTATAAATCAGATGTCGGGAAACAATACATGGACAGAGAGAATGATTTAAATCCATGTCTCGTGTCTATACGATATCTTGAGAATGGAGGAATATATAATCCCTTAGCTAAAGGACACGTGTATCTGATAAGATCAGAGTTGACAGCGGCTTTTGAAAGCTACAGATGTTGATCAGGTTCTGAAGTTATGCAAAATAGTTATTAGACTTATCCAAGTAGGAAACTGTTGGATTAGTGTCTAAGTCCATAACTATTTTGGTATGTACTTGACCTGATTATGAGCATGGTCCTTTTGGGATGCCTTCACCATAGCAATATGTAGGATGAATTAAGGAGAGAAAGGATTAATTATGATTTATTAATATATTATGAGAATAATATATTAAAGGAGAAATCATATTGTTTAATAATATTAGTCAATAATTAATTTTGTGGCTAAAAGAGATTAATTAAACTTAAGGGACTGGAATTGTAATTATAAGATAATTGTAATTGGGCTATGGATCACCTTGGAATACAGGTTGGACGAAATCTATGGTAAGCCCATATGATTTTCGTCCAAGGCATGTTCTAGAAGTGGTCCATGGGTTGCTTAGGGCTTAAGCAGTCAAATTAGGGTTTCCTTGTTAGATAACCCTAATTGCCTACCTATTTAAAGAACCCTTGAGACCCAAAACGTGGCTAAGTGTTCCTTTAGGGTTTCCAGCCATTTTTGGTGCCTCCTCTCTCTTCCCTCTTCATCCAAGTTGCTTAGTGGTGTTTGTGACTCCGTTAGAGGTGCAACACTTGAGGCACTAAGCTTTCTGAAGCCAAGGATTGATTTTTATTGCTATATAACAATCAAAGGTAAGATCTAAACCCTAATTTCAGTTATAGTTTATTAGATCTAGGGTTTATGGCTTTGGATTATCAATTGCATGTTCATTAGACAAACTAGATCCAAAGCTATTAGGGTTTTCATATACACCATAGGATTGATGTATTGCTCAAAACCCTTCATGTACGCCCTGTGTACTCTTACGTATGCCCAGCGTATGCATAAACCTCCCCGCCATCCACTTAATGCACTACAATTGACGTACGAAAAGGTACTCCCCACGTAAGGACTCTTTTTGCAAATATTTTTACCTGGAACACGGGTGTTAGAACTCGCCCTCACTTGAATCAGACTTCATACTCGAAGTTCGTTGCTGCACACAAGTCCGGGTAGTGCTCCCTCATCTCAACCTCCGTCTCCCAGGTCCCTTCAGAGCCTTTCCGGTGCTGCATTGCACCTTTACCAGGTTCACCACTTTGTTGCAGAGAGCTTATGGTCATCTTATTAAGTATCACAATCGGCCTCTCCACATAGTTCAGGCGCCCATCGACTTGAATATCATCCAAAGGAATCGTTGGCTATACACTTCCGCAACTGAGAGACATGGAAAGTGTTGTGGATTTGATTGAGCTCATCAGGGAAATCCAGCCGGTATGCAACCTTGCCACCCACGTTTACGGCCGTGAACAGGTTTACGGTCGTAAACCCATTCACAAACAGCTCAGTGTTTATGGTTATAAATGTGTTTACGGTCTGTTGTTACCGTAAACCTGTTTACGGTCTGTCTGACCGTAATCAGGTTTACGGCCCATGTTTCCCATGTATATATGTATGCAATGTACAGATGAGTGAACAAGGAGCTTAAGTGTGTGTATTCCAATGTGTTTTAGAGAGAGAAAGTTAAAGAGAAGAGATGAACTTTAGTGTGTGTTAGTGTATGTGAATCTTGTATCTGGATCTTCATTCTAATCAAATCATACAAGAATGATAATCTTCCTCTTCTCCTTCTCTTCTATTTTGATCTGACATCATTCGTTTGATTGGGATTCCGCACCATCAAACGGATCTGATTGATACACAAGCAGATTGGGGATTTACAATTAGTATCAGAGCTTGGTTGTATCTCTTAATTTTTGTCAGATCTGGAGCTTATTTGATCTTATTTTTGAAGGATTTCTGCGTTTTTGAATAGATCTTGGCAAAATAAGAGGGGTTTGTTCTTCGTGTTTTTGATAAAAAAAAAAGGGTTTCCGGTCGGCAGTTAGGGTTTCCTCGGTTTACGGTCAGCATCGCACGTGTATAGTTCGGAGTTCACGGTCCAGCAGCGTTTCCGGTTCGCACCTCGTTCTCAGTCTTCGCTTCGGTCTCGGTCAGCAGCATCAATCTCGGACTCGCCCTCGCATATAAGCAACCTCGCACGCGTGCACATCCTCACTTCAGATTTAATTCAAAAACATTTTTGGGGGTGCCGAGGATCGAACCTGGATGCCTCACCTCTTAGACCACCGTCTTACAACTTGATCTAGCAAGGAATACGTTACAAGCCTTCGCAATTTAAATCATATAGTCTTCGCATCAGCTTTCTTACTTAAAAAATAAAGAGAAAGGATTTGAGGGTTGCAAGGATGGAACCCTGATACATTCTGTAAACAGACAGCACCTCTTACAACTCATCTAGCCTGCGAGATGAAATCCTCCTTCCAGATTTAATTCATAAAGACTCCAAAATTCAATTTCTTTTATTTTTAAATTCCTTTTTCACCCAAAAATTTTAGTTTTTAATTTTTGACATTTAATTTTGACTTTTTACTTAAAATTTTGACTTTCACTTTCAAGTTTGACCTTTGACTTTCTCGTTTAACCTTCAAATTTTCAAATTTAGCTTTTCGGTTTGACTTTAAGTTTGACTTCTCAAATTTGACGTTTAAAGTTGACTTTTGAGTTTTTAGTCAAAGGGCATATTTTTTATAAAAATGAGTTCCTCAATCATCCCGGTCAATGAAGTTTCATGTACCCCATCTTGTGAAACTACAATTAAATTTCTTCGTGAACAAATTGATTTGCTAAAAAGAGAAAATGAGGACCTTAAATATGAAGGATATACACTTAGGAAAGGTCAGAATCCTCTGAAAGCTCGATTAGAGACCAAAACCAAGGATTTCCGAAAATTGCAAAAAGATTACAGCAACAAGTGTGAAAATTAAGATCACATTAAGAAAAAACTTGCTGTTGTAACTGCCGAACTTGATGCATTGAAAGCTAAATATAATGATGCTGAATTTACATTTAAGAAATTCGATGTATCAAGTGAGGTAGTTGTGTCCATGATGGAACATAGTATGAAATTTAAGGATAACCAACAGAAGGGTCTAGGTTATGAGGGTGTCCCTCCTCCCTTTAATCATAACTACACTGCCAAACCTTTGACTCAGGAAGAGATTAACCGAGAACCATTTATGGTATACGATAAACCAGCTGCTGAACCACCAACTAAGGGTGTTGAGGTGAAGAATACCGATTCATCTACTTCATGTGCAGGTAAAGTAGCGGAAGATGAGATCAAGGAGAATACCGCTGAACAAACTAATGACTCCTTGAACTCTGAATCTATTGCTTCGAACTCAGTTGCTTCTAATCAACCTGCTGTTGAGAAGTACAGGCCACCAAATCAAGTGAAACAGCCGACTTACTGCAAGTGTGCATGTGGGAACAATCAGAAACGAGGCAAGGATACGCCGGCAGGGGCAGGAAGAAACAACTTCCCAGCGAAGAAAAAGACTTGTTTTCACTGTGGAACACCTGGTCACATTTCCCGAAACTGTCCAAATCGCACATACGTTCCCTACTACGCACAAGGATGGCAGAACGCACAGGGTGGGAGATTCTACAAAAGAAATCACTCAAGGTCACGTTCAGACAATGGTGACTGGAATGCGCAGAAGGCCAAGAATCCGAATCCCAAGGGCAAGAAGGGAATGTCGACCAAGAAGCCAAATCCAAGAGATGCTCCCATGAAGCCAAAATCAAAGTCATCTCAACAGTCGACATCATGATCAAAAGCAAGTACTGAGCCACCCATTAGATCGAAAAAGAATTGGGTTAAACCCAACTACAAATGGGTTCCAAAGGCTCACTCTCCTAAATCTTCTAACGATTCTAATATTTCTTCATCTTCTGTTTGTGATAAATAGGATATGTCATGGGAGAGAGTGCCCTGCAATGATGACAAAGGTCGACCCAGTTTCAAAATGGACTGGGTTCCAAAGACCAACTGATCCCGCTCAGTTTCGGAGCAGCTATGGAGGCATATCATCAGACTTCGGTTTGTTAGTAATGGCTGTTCCAGGCACATGATAGGAGACATCTCTCAACTATACAACATTCAGACCTTTGTTTGGTCATAACTTCTTTGTTATAACTCAGATTTCGATGAGGTTTTCGCCTAAATGTTTCTAATGAGATTTTCTACAACTTTCAATAATAAGACTTTACTTATTCCAAATTTTATATTTTCGCTATATTTCACTATTTGGCTTTTAATTGGAATCTCATAAGACTTCCAACATTTTATGAGTGATTCTAAACATAGTTTTACTTTATTTCTAGTAAAAACTGTCTGTTAGAACTCAACATTCAAATTCACTTAATATTTCATAATATTATTTACTTAAAACACGATTTCAAAACGTGTATGTTACAGTTCAAAATTATGGTTTATACTTTACTTTTCTAGAAAAATGTATTTTTGTGTCTTGGACCGTAAACAGCTTGGTGTTTACGGTCGTATACATGCTTACGGTTGTGTTTACAACCGTGAATAGGTTTACGGTCGTAAACCCATTCACAAACAGCTCAGTGTTTACGGTTATAAATGTGTTTACGGTTTGTTGTGACCGTAAACCTGTTTACGGTCTGCCTGACCGTAATCAGGTTTATGGCCCATGTTTCCCATGTATATATAGAGGGTGAGGGGTGTGAGGAATGTACAGATGAGTGAAAAAGGAGCTTAAGTGTGTGTATTCCAAGGTGTTTTAGAGAGAGAAAGTTAGAGAGAAGAGAGGAACTTTAGTGTGTGTGAATCTTGTATTTGGATCTTCATTCTAATCAAATGATACAAGATTCATCATCTTCTTCTTCTCCTTCTCTTCTATTTTGATCTGACATCATCCGTTTGATTGGGATTCCGCACCATCAACGGATCTGATTGATACACAAGCAGATTGGGGACTTACAAACCTTGGAGATTGTTTTGATAGATCTTGCTTAGACGTGGATTTAAGTTCATTTTGTCCCAAAACCTTGATCTTTGTGAGTTTGGAACACTCGAGAGCATATGATCTGTCATTTCAGACAATTTAGGGTGCTTAGAGTCATAAAAATGTTAGCTTGGTCCTTCCCTTTCTTCCATGCATGAGTTATGGAGATTTTTGTGAAGTGAAATTTTAAGGTTTTGGGATTAAGCTCTCTTTAGCCATGCAAAGGCCTAAATTCAGAGACTTTATGGATTAGGACATCCTTTAAGGGTCAGATTTGAGGTTGGAGTAAATGTCTTAATGATTAAGACACTCAAAATTGGATTTTGAGACATGGACGTGTATGTCGAGTGTACAACTGGCTATACCCGATGTAGTCAGTTGTGAATCTGACCCCTCCCGCCCTACACTCTATGCCCAGCATAGAGTTGTGTACACCGCACATACAGCCACAGTTGACTTTTGTTGACTTTTTACCAAGTGTACCTTAAGAGGATTTGTGAGGGATTTTGAAGGGGCAAAATGGTATTTTGCCCTAATTATGTATTAGACTTGTCTTGGGATTAGTGGAGTATAAAAATTAGCTTAATTATTAATTAGGGAATAACTTGTGTAATTATTAGGCGAAGTCTAGTTCTGGCAATTCGAGTGTGAGTTCTATCAGTCATCTGTGCAAGGTGAGTCTCCCCACTATTCTTATCTATGTGGTATAATGTATGTGTTGACCAATTGGGGCTATGTGTTACTATTATGATCTATGTTACTATGTGTGGTGAGACTTTGGGTAGTCTCCAGGGTTGTTGATAACCCACATGGTGTGCTGTTTGCCCACTAAGACTTCATGTAGTCTCCAGGGTTGTTGATAACCCCTAGTTGTTTATTTTGTGTTGTGTTGTATGTGATATTTTGGGGAACTCACTAAACTTTGTGCTTACATCTATTGATTAAATGTGTTTCAGGTACTATTGAGGATCGCGGGAAAGCGAAGGCTTGATTGTACACAATCGCCTACAGTTTATGATACCAAATATTTTAGGACACTTTGATATTTTATTGATGATTTCTATTTGACACTGTGATTTGCTTCAGATGGTTTTTATGAATAATATTTTTATATGAATCTAAAAATGAAAATTTTGGTTTGAACATTTGGATGTTACTATATTATAAAACATATTAATCATATCTTGAATTTTAAGAGGTATAAGTTCTAAAGCTTTTTGTACAAATTAATTATGCATAAATATCATTAATACTTGCCATAATTTTGAAAACTTGAACTAAGGAAGGTTATTAAGAAATTTAATTTGGAGCAAAATAAAATTTTTAAATATTAAATTCATATATATAAATTAATTTAAATTTCTCAAACTAGACATCGGTATTAATTAATTTACATTAAATGTATAAACATGAAATATAAATATAAGGTCTAAACATAAATAGTTTCTTTAAAATTTGTATTTTTACATAATAACTAATAATAAAATCAAATAATTATTCCTCCGTAAGAAAACTATTCGCCAAAAGAGCTATTTATCATCGCTGCTTTGCGCGGGCACACACACACACACACACACACACATATATATATATATATATATATATATATATATATATATATATATATATATATATATATATATATATATATATATATATATATTAACATTTAATTTACAAAAAAATATATCATTATAGAAATCTAAACCGAAGCTAAATATTTTTTGATTTGGATGATTAAATTTAATATATTATTATCATCAAGGTCCAAGTTCTAATCATCTAGACTTAAATCAATGGTGGTCAGAAAGAAGGGATGTATCATGGCTCTAATCATGTAGACTTAAATCAATGGTGGTTAGAAGAAGGATGTATTGTAACGTCTGTGTTTCTGGGCCTGTCATTAATGTTGATATAATAGTCTAGGTTAACCTTTGTAACCCGTTTTGAAATAATAGAAGTGTATTATTTGAGTATTATGTGTTTTGTGCTTAATTGCTTAATTATGTGGTTGGATTAATTAAGAATAAAAATAAGCGTCAAAATTTAAGTGTAAAATAAACTTGATATCTTTGGATAATGTTGTAGTAGTTGAAACGAGGTTTCCGAATATATATAGAACGCCCAAATCTGACTTCGTATGAGGAAGTTATGATTTATTGAAGTTTCGACTTAGCGGTATGCAGCCTGAAATACTCGATTTGAGATCGAACGGTTTTTAGCCGAAACAATCTAAACGAGAATCAAAGATCTCGTTGTTGGTATCAAAGCGATGAAAAGTTAGGCGAGAACGGACGTCAAACGAAGAAGTTATGAATTTATAACGAAGTTTTTCTGTCCCGGCCTACTAAAAATAAATAATAAAAATAAAGTCAAAATTAGTCGACGAAGTCTAAACGAAAGTTGTAGAGCGTAGTCTTACCTACGCGTGGATATAAAGAACGTCGAAAACGGAGTTCGTATGAAGAATATATGAATTTCCGAAGTTTATTAAATAATTAATATTTAAATTTAATTATAAAACCCGGTATTATCCGAAGGGGGAGTCACCGGGCATATCCGAAGTACGCCCAGCGTACTGCTGTACGCCCCGCGTACAGCGAAGCATGACGACCTTCGCACTCGAGTTCTTCGGATGACGAACGCAATGACGATTTCGGACCAATACGTCCCGCGTAACGCCGTACGCCCCGCGTACTCCGAGCCTCCAGCCTCCTATAAATAGGATGCGAGGGCAGCCGACTCAATTGCTATTTTTCTCTCTTCTCTCTCCCGTTTTGCATCGATTTGCGTGCCAGAAGTACCCCGAAGCCCTGGTATCATTCTCGAGCCCCGAAGCAAGTCCCGAGATCCCGAAGATCTCGAGAAGCGCGATTCCCGAGCCGAAGCTCTGCCCGCGAGAAGTTCGATTTTTGTAGAGATCTTCCAGATCTGCTGAGGATTACTACTTTTGCAAGTCGTAGTGCTGTCCGATCATCTTCTGATCAAGTGAGTGTATACTACCTTTCATAAACACGATAATAATACAAGTATGGTTTGAGTGTATTAAGTATATTGTTGTTTATGTGTATAATTGTTGTTATATGTGTGAATGTATATTCATTCTCTTCTATCTCATAGATCTGATTTATTTTCTATGAAATACGTGTTATGTGGGTGTGCCTCATCTGTTATGTGGAATATGTATTGAATGAAAATGATATACAGGTTTTAAACTATGTATGAAAATATATATTTTTATCTACTAATATGTTGGTAGAACATGGGTAGATAGTTGGTGTGTAATAAACAGATGAGAGGTCTCGATGTTGTTGTTGTTGTTGATCTAGTTATTCAGCGGAGTATGGATAACGACCACAGACTCTTTCTAGACAGTCCAGTGGAACGCTAGCAGGTTCATAACCTGTAGGTGTTGTGAACGATGTGTTCACCGGTGTACTCTATCCCCCTCATGGTTGCCTTTAGGATATCTATTGTTGAGGAAACCCCTTAGCAGTAATGTCTGTCCCGATGAAAATCCTAGATTAGGTCCCTTGAGATAGATGTTGTTTTTAGGGACGTAAAGTGAGGATAACGGGAATGGGTAATCGGGATAGTGATTGGTTGGTAAATTAAATATAATTTATTTATTGTGGGTTGAAAACCCTATATGCTCACCAGGCTCCCAAGCCTGACCCACTCAGTTTTATTTGTATTACAGGAAGCGGCGCAAGGGCGTAAGATGGATGAATCATCGAGTTGTTTTGTTTACAAGTCTGTATATGTATATATTTGTTGAATGACTTGTAATGTTATCGTTTATGCTTTATGGTCTATATCGGAACATGACATCCCGAGTTTTGATTATATAATGAAAATGCATCTCTTGATGAAATGCTTTGATAAATATTATTTTATCATGTTTTGTTTTGGGAACAAATTCCGCAACACTTTTAAATCAAAAGGATTTACTCTGAAACTATTTTAAAAAGCATAAATGAAATCGGTCTTTTCTGGCCGTGATTTTGGGGATGTCACATGTATCATGGCTAGGGGTGTAAACGAGTTGAGTCGAGTCAAGTAGTATTAAACTGGAACCTCGACTCGCCTAAAATACTCAAGCTGGAAGCTCGATTCGAACTCGCCTCAAGCCTAAATTTGAAGCTCCGAATCGACTCGTGTAATACATGATACTATCGAGCTCGGCTTGACTAAAATTCTAAAAAATAAATAAATAAATAAAAAACAAACCATCTAATTTCAACATAGCATCAACCATCTACATCATTGCATTTTACATACATCCAAAATACCTAAAAGAAACATTCTCAAGAGTTTTGAAATGCAATTTAAGTCCTTACTTCTTAACCGATGTCTAAAAGCTATAAGTTTTGAAAAGTTTTAATAATTTAAAAATATATAAAGGGTGAAAATATCATTTTATAAATACTTGATTAAGCTCGCGAGCTTTATGAGATGAGTATTTTACTACTCGAGCTCGGCTCACTAAGCTACTCGAGCTCGACTCGATTAAAGTCGAGTCAATTTCGAATATTTTTCAAGTTTGGATCGAGTTTTTCGTGAGTTGTCTTGTCTCATTTACACTCATAATCAAGGGTGGTAAGAAGAAGGGTTTCAACACCCTTGATTATCTTAGCATTTCACCGTAAGTGATCCCCTCTCCAATATCTTCGCAAATCGGATGAGCCACAAATGGACGAGACGACCAGTCAAACCATTATTGTATGGTTGGAGTTGAAAATATCACTACTAGGAACATAGGTTTCATCGACGAGAATTTCCGTCGGAAATCCATCGCTAAAAATACTAGTTTGGTGTTATTTTGGTTGCTATGGTTGAAAGAGTTGTCCTATATTGTATTAAACTCAGGATATCTATAATTCATTGAACTCTAGAAAGTTGAATGAATTTCAACATCATTGACACATCATCTGTTAAAGCCAAATATCAATTTACTTTTAACACTCACAATCCATTAAACACCTATTGGATCCTAATAATTTTATTTTTCTTATTGAAACATTTAATGATCATTTAACTATATTTCATATCATCACTGAGATTCGGTTCAACTTATATTCAATCATAATCACAATATTACTATATACAACTTACATTGTCAATGCTCTTATAATGATGTGTGAGGAATAAGTGATCACCAAAGGGCTTCTAGTCCAGCGGTATCAGGTGGTGTCCTTTCTTTTTGAGGTCTAGGGGTCAAGTCATGTTGTGGACATAGGCGAAATTAGGTGTTAGCTTAGGTATAGTATATATATTTGTAATTGCTGGTTCAAAAAAAATAATAAAACAATTAAAAAAAACATTATACCTACTTATATATACCAACTGATGAAAGTAACTTTAATATTTTTTAATCAATTTAACTATTTTCTTATACTTTATTTAATAATAGAATTCGTAGTCAAGAGATTAAATCCCTTGGTGTGCCCCGTTCATCTCAAGCAGGTCGACGATTGATTCAATTCCCTGCACCTACCATTCAGTTCTATTCTTTTCCATGCTCCTTTCTATCTCACAGTTTTAACCCATTTTTAATTGTTATTACGTCGACATAATTTTCCTTTTTACACTTTTGACCTAATCTAAAATCTTTCTTACGAATTTGGTGTCCACCCAACTTTTGTTCTTTTATAGTTTTGACAAAGCTTTTAAATTTTATTACATTTACCCAACTTTTAATCTTTATTAAGAGTTTGGTCCCTGTCCTATTTTTCATTTCTATATTTTTGACAAAACTTTTAATACTTTTTACGAACTATTTTTGATTTTTTTTTTTTTTCAAACTTTCATTTAACAATTTTGTGTTTTAGATTTTTTCTGAAACCCAAATTTTCATTAACTAAATTACATTTTTTTCTTGTAATTTAACATTTTTTACAACTTTGATCTTACTCTAAATTTATTATTAACTAACTCATTTTAATAATAATAATAATAATAATAATAATATAACTTTTTAACACCTTTCGTCTTCATCCATGGTTTTATTAAGATTTAGCGTATGCATAAAACTATTTTGCAAAACATCCTGTTGCTGTGTTGCATCATGTGGGATACAAAACATGGCGGGTCACAAGTTTGATGTTTTCAAATTATTCAAACAATTTGTAGCTATGACTAAGCTTTAGTTTAATTCCAAATTTAAAAATATTCAAACAGATTTTGAGCGAATATTAAAATCTTTTGGGCCACTTTACCGAAATAGGAATCGTATATACTAAGTCGTGCCCACATTACCATGAAAAAATTGGAGTTAAGCGATGAAATAAAAATGTAACTTGTAGTATCTTAAAATTTAAGACTAAAATTTTTATTTTTAATTAAATAATTATAAAACCAATAGTTCAAAAACATCCATAATGTCATCCCATACCAAAACAAATATGTCACTAATCAAAACGTGTCATAGTAAAACAACATCAGAGTATAATTCCGAAAGATCTCATGTGCGGAAACCATGGTGTGATGCGTTGCAATCAATTTCCTTTCGAGGAATAACTACCTGAAACCAAAACTGAAAACTGTAAGCACACAGCTTAGTGAGTTCCCCCATCATACCACATACCATACAACAATACATTGCCAACCATATCTAGGTGTCGATCTCCCCTTCGGTCTATTTCAACGAGATACTGCCAAGCATATCTGGGTGTTGGCTTCCCCTTCGGTCTATTTCAACCGAATATTGTTGAGCATGTCTGGGTGCTGGCCTCCCCTTCGGTCTATTTCAACTGGATATTATCGAGCATATTTTGGTGCTGGCCTCCCCTTTGGTCTATTTCAACTGGATACTAGGTCTATTTCACCCCCTACCACTACCACATAACATCATAGCAAATAAGCACATAAAACATAACAGATAGTGGCATACCAGACAATTATCACAAAGACAATCATCTCTACTACCAACTACTAGTGGGCCGACATTGGTATCTTCGATCCACTCATACTAGAAGGTAACTCACCTCAAATGTGTGTGCCGAAATCGTACTCCTCGGATGGCTCGGGACTCCTCTCCCTAAAGCATAGCAAGTCCCTTAGTTAGTTATTAGGCCCAAGTATGACTCCCTTATGGCCCAACTTATAATTCATGTCTCAAGGCAAGGTTCCCTAGTCATTGCTTAATGGGCCTTTTCCCCAAGGTCCAATCCATAAATTTAAGGCCCAAGTCCATTACTTCAAACTTTAAAGCCAAATAAGGCCCAGTACCATAAATCCCAGTCCTGGGCCCAGTGGCCTTACTCTATAGTGGGTCATGAGGCCCAACAAATCCAGGGCCAATCACACAAGGCCCAAAAAACTCATTTACCCATTATGTATGTGTACGAGCGACATACCTAGCACGTACGCAGCGTACGCTGGTCTTGACCGCTTCGAGGAGGTTGACCCAGTACGCGCAACGTACCAGGGGGTACGCCCAACGTACTGGTCAGTTTCCTTAGAACTTCCTTTGTGACTTCAACCATTAAGTCTTAACGTCCAAAACATAGATCCATGTATTTTAAGACATCCTAAACCATAAAGCTATAAATTTTATGTCTTTGCATGCATGGATGGGGTTAAGACATGATCTAAGTCCTTAAACACACATTTTGACCATCTAACACTTGCATGGTTGTGGCTTAACCATCAAGATCCAATTTTTATGGTTCTAAACACCTTCAAGAGCCAAAAAGGATAGCTCATTTGGACATAATCTTCTAAAACCCAAAGGACCTCAAGTATGGAACCAAAATGTGACATAAAACACCCCAAAACTAGATCTAAGCATGCAATGATCAAGTTTAGAGCTTTATACCTTTAATGGGTCAGAAATGATGTCGAACTTCTGGATCTACAGCCTTCTCCAAGCTCTTGCTCCTCCTTCAATCTCCTTCTTCTTCAAAATTACCAAACTTCTGGATCTACAAGCCTTCTCCAAGCTCTGGTCACCCTATCCCCAGCGTACGCATGGGGACTCCCCGTTCAGTGCCTCATATATATACGTTGTGTGTACACCATGTATGCCCAACATATGCTCCGCCTAAAAATTCCAATATTTCAATATTATAGGTTGAATAAAAACAACATAGTACCTGATAAATCTCAGACGTTACAAATCTCCCCCACCTGAATTAGACTTCGTCCTTGAAGTCTCTTGTTGCTGTTGTTGGGAATTACTCGGGGTAGTGCTCCCTTATCTAGTCCTATGGCTTCCACGTCCACTCCGAGCCTTTACGGTGCTGCCACTGCACCTTCACTAACTCTACCCTCTTGTTCCTCAGATCCTTCGTCTTCCTGTTGAGAATGGCTACTGGTCTCTCGATGTAGTTCAGGCTATCATATACCTGAATGTCCTCCAATGGAACCACCGTGGAATCATCGGCTATGCACTTCCGCAACTGCGAAACATGAAAAGTGTTGTGGATCTGTCTAAGCTCTTCCGGAAGGTCCAACTGATATGCTACCTTTCCCACCCGGGCTATCACCCTAAAAGGTCCGATATATCTAGGGCCTAACTTGCCCCATTTTCTGAAGCAGATGACGCCTTTCTAAGGTGACACCTTCAGAAGGACCATATCCCCGACTTAGAACTCCATGTCCGATCTGCGTCTATCGGCGTAGCTCTTCTGCCGACTCTGAGTCGTCTAGAGTCTATTCCGGACCTGCTGGATCTTCTCCGTCGTCTTGAGTACCACCTCGGTACTCCCCATGACCCTCTGACCGACCTCATCCCATCATATTGGGGTCCTACACTTCCTCCCGTAAAGCATCTCCAACGGAGGTCGGTTGATACTGGCGTGGTAGCTATTATTCTAGGAAAACTCTGCCAAGGTAAGGTAGGTATCCTAGCTACCACCAAAGTCTAGAACACATGCCCGCAGCATGTCCTCCAAGGTCTGGATGGTCCGCTCACTCTGACCATTCGTCTGTGGGTGGAAAGTCGTGCTGAAGTGCAGACGAGTACCCAACTCGTCATGAAATTTCTTCCAGAATCTGGAAGTGAACCGCACATCTCTGTTAGAAATCACAGAAACTGGCACCCCGTGTCGACCTACTAACTATCTGATGTAGATTTCTGCCAGCTTCTAAGCCGAAATACTCTCCTGAATCGATATGAAATGGGCGCTCTTGGTCGACCGATCCACGATGACCCATATCACGTCAACTCTATGTGTTGTCCGAGGTAACTTCGTAATGAAGTCCATGGTAATATCCTCCGATTTCAATACAGGGATATCCAAAGGTTGCGTCTTGTCGTGAGGTCTCTAGTGTTCAGCCTTGACCTTCCTGTAGGTCAAGCACCTCTCGATGTACCAGGCTACATCCTGCTTCATGCAGGGCTACCAGTAATCAGGACGGAGATCCCAATACATCTTCGTCACCCTGGGATGGATAGAAAATCTGGATTTGTGCGCCTCCTCCATAAGGATTTAGCATGCACCACCCATGTACGGAACCTACACTCTACGATGGAGTGTCAATAGCCTGCGAATATCATAGTCGAAGGAGAAAATTTGACCCACGATACGCTCACTCTTCCAGTGTTCCTCCTTCAAAGCCTCCTGTTGGGCCTCCCGTATCCACTCCAAAATCGGAGTCACTACTGTCATCCTCAGGCAGATGTCTCTGATTAGGGCCGCGAATGCCTTGCGGCTAAGTGCATCGGCCACAACATTTTCCTTCCCCGGGTGTTAGAGGATCTCGCAAACGTAATCCTTCACCACCTCAAACCACCATCGTTGTTGTCTCATGTTCAGATTTGGCTGGTCCATCAAGTACCTTGAACTCTTGTGATCCTTGTAAATGGTACAACAGACCCCGTATAGGTAGTGTCGCCAAATCTTGAGGGCAAAAACAACCGCCCCCAACTCCAGGTCGTACGTCGGATAATTCACCTCGTGAGGCTTTAACTGCCTCGAGGCGTAAGTAATGGTGTGCCCTCTCTGCATCAACATTGCACCCAAACCCGAGATAGGCGCATCACAATACACTACGAAATCTGCAACACCCTCGGCAGGGCTAAAATCGGCGCCTCGCACAACCTCTGTCTCAAAGTCTCGAAAGCCGCCTGCTGCTCAGGCCCCCAACGGAAAGTCACCGACTTCTTGGTCAGCCGGTTTAGGGGTACCATTATCTTGGAGAAATCCTGAATGAATCTCCGATAATAGCCTGCTAAACCGAGGAAGCTTCGAATCTCAGATAGAGACCTCAGAACCTCCCATCTCATCACGGCCTCCACCTTGGCCGGATCGACTATTATATCGTATGGTTGACGAGGTGCCCGATAAACTGCACCTCGTGCAACGAAAACTCGCACTTGGAGAAGTTTGCGAAAAGTCTCTTCCTCCTCAGTGTCTCCAGCACCTCCCTTAAGTGCTCCTCGTGTTGCTCCTGCAACTTGGAATAAGCCAAGATATCATCAATAAAGACTATCACAGACCGATGCAACATCGGTATGCATACGCGGTTCATGAGATCCATGAACGCGGCAGGAGCATTGGTGAGCCCAAATGGCATCACCACGAACTCATAGTAGCCATAGCGAGTCTGGAAAGCAGTCTTCTGTACATCCTCATCTATGACTCTCATCGGGTGATAGCTTGAACGAAAATCGATCATGGAAAACCAAGATGCCCCCTGAAGGTGGTCGAAGAGGTCATCAATCATCAGGAGTAGGTAATAGTTCTTCACCGTTACCTTATTCAACTCCCGGTAGTCTATACAAATTTGGTGAGACCCATCCTTCTTCTTCACAAACAGAATTGGGGATCCCCAAGGTGAACTGCTCGGCCTGATAAACCCCTTGTATAACAGCTCCTGCAACTGTGTAGACAACTCCTACATCTCGGGAGGAGCCAACCGATACGGTGTCTTGGCTATCGGAGCCGCACATGGAACTAGGTCAATGTTGAACTCCACCTGTCTCTATGGATGTATCCCTAGAAAATCCTATGGGAACACATCCGAATACTCCCGCACAACTGGCACATCACTCACGGTCGCCTTACCCTCCTCTCCGGTATCCATAACGTAGGCGACAAAATCTGTACATCCCTGATGAAGGTAGCGTCTGGCTCTCGCTGCTGAACACATGATTGGTCCATGTAGTAGTCTGTCACCCTGAATCACCAGCTCTCCCTCACTTGGGGTCCTAACCTGAACCAACTACTGCTCACAGTCGATTTCCGCCCCATTAGGGCTCAACCAATCCATACCTATGATGACCTTGTTCCTACGCAAAGGAATGGGAACCAAATGCATGAGGTAACACTTGTCATACATCCTCAAGAGACAATCTCTATAAACCTCTAATTCCCAGAATGATCGGTCATCCGCAATATCGACCTCTAAAGGACAATCCAATATGCTCGTAGACTCAACAAACCTCTTGCCGAGTGCAAGAGAAACGAAAGATCGGGTAGCTCCCGAGTCAAATAACACCAACAGTGGGATAATGTTCACATGGAAAGATCCTAAAATAGAATACATGGAACATAAATATCAAAACTGAAAAATAATAAAAGATAGGGAGAAGAAACATACCCGTCACCACATCTTGTGCAACACATGCCTCCTCGGCGGCCAGCTAGAAGACTCGGCTCCTCACCATGGAAGCATCTGGCTTGCCCTGTCGGCCATATGTGATCCGCAGGGTCGCTGGAGCTGGCGCCGCCACTTAAGCTCCTGGTACCAATCTCGGGCAGTTGCCCTTTTTATGGCCCCGCTGATTGCAATGGAAGCAAATCAGGTCTGAGGTGTGAACAATGGGGGTAGGGCATTACAATCCTTGCTAAAGTGCCCAGTCTTGCCGCACTTATATCAGCCCGATCCCCCATCTCTACAACCTCCCTCATGAGACTTGTCGCATTTCCCACAGCAGCCCCGACCCTGCTGTCCCTTCGACCTCGAGTTGAATCCCTTAGGTTTCTTAACCGAAACCCCAATCGTCTTCCCAGCCTCCACATTCCTCTTCCGAAGGTGCTCTATATCAATCTCTCTCTCTCTCTCGTGCCTTGGCTATCATATCATCCAAGGTCGGGCACGCCAAATAATTGACATATTTCCGAATTCCATCTCTCATCATATCATGGTACCGGGTTTTCTTCATCTCCTAATCACCCGCATACTGAGGCACCAACAAGGCCTTCTCCCTTAACTTAGCGGTAATCTCCGCTACTGTCTCTGTAGTCTGCCTCATATCCATAACTATCTGGCCAGCTGCTGAACCTCCACAACTGGCACAAACTCGGCCCGGAACCTGGCTACAAAATCTGACCAGGTCATGGCCTCAATGGATGGGGCTCCCAAAGTATCATTGACTACCTCCCACCAGTCTCTAGCGCACTCCCTCAAACACCCAGCAGCAAACCTGACCTTTGACCCCTCAGGGCAGAAGCTCGTCATCTATGAAGACTCCATGTCTGCAATCCATCTTCTGGCTACAATAGGGTCCTTCGCCCCATAGAAGTCCGGTGCCCCGCATCCCCTGAAATCATTGAAGGAGAGCGTACGAGTCCCAGACTGTCTAGGTGCCATGTCACTCCTAAATACCCTAAGGCGGTCCTCCATTATCTCGATGATACCTTCCTTTATCGACCCGAAAATCACCGGGGTCGCCTCAAGGATGCCTCTCGACTCTCGTAATATCGGATCCAATGAACTCGCACAATCCATCATCAACTGACTCGGAACTCGTACGCGAACCAGACCCAGATCCTGAGCCTCCTACTATGTGACGTGTCACCCCCATTCTGAAACAAAACACACAATCATCAAGGTCATACATAACATCGAAAGGTCTCACACTCTGTCACTCGTATTTCCCTGCAGTTCCCCAAGAGTTAAGTATGGATCCTCTGTTTTCAATAATACGGGCCCATACTACCTTCCACATTTATCCGTACTTTCCCCTTGATTTGCCTTGGTTTACCAAAGTGGCTTCCTATCTATGTATACAATTCTCAATTTGATAGCTCTTGTCACTAATCTCTTCCTAGGCTTTCCCTAGGGTAATCTCTGACCCACTCTCTGCCATCAGTTGCATAAGAAGTCCCTGCTATCTCTCCCTAACCAGCTCGTGAATACCATTACATTTTACTAAGACCAGATAATTCTTCGAATGAGAGGTCCTACCGTACAATGGTTGGACTCAGACAAGAGCTGTGAAATAGGGCTAGACCTAACTTCCGAAATTATTTATTCCTCGTAATATGTAACTTAATGTATCCGTTTACTAGTTAACTAAAGATAACTAGGAATCCTAAAAGCACAAAGCAAGCAACATTCGAGCATTGAGTAACCAAAACCATGCATATTCTAAACAAATCATCATATCACTGACTAATCAGTACTGGCATGTAGTTCAATAAGCACATTCAGTAGGCATACAAGGCGTCCTTCCTAGATCCTTAACCCTAATTTAGCATGCAGTTCAATAAGCACATACAGTAGGCATACAAGGCATCCTTCCTAGATCCTTAGCCCTAATCTAGCATGCAGTTCACATTTTCATACTTCATATCATAACATAACATATATGGTATCTTGGGGAAAACTTACTTAAGCTCGGTTGATTGCATACATCATCACATTCTCTTGCCATCTAGTGAGTACTACGGCTCCCCGCAGTATCACAACACCCTCTGACTAGTGAGTACTATGGCTCCCCGCAGCATCACAACCCCCTCTGACTAGTGAGTACTACGGCTCCCCGCAGCATCACAACACCCTCTGACTAGTGAGTACTACGGCTCCCCACAGTATCACAACACCCTCTGACTAGTAAGTACTACGGATTCCCGCAGTATCACAACACCCTCTGACTAGTGAGTACTACGGCTTCCCGCAGTATCACAACACCCTCTGACTCCACTAGCTCATGCTTCGTAGGCTATCATAGGCAGCAACCCATACTCGACTCGAATATGCATCACAGACTCTGGAGGAAATCGACATATCAAAATGCCCACCCTTGCGAAGATCCACTCTCTTAAATAATCTCCCTGGATGCCCATACTCGAAGGGCTCCCACTAGATCCGTAGATACCTGATACACCACAAATCGTTTCAACTCAAGATTCACGAGTAACTCTGAAATAAAGATATCATACCTGGATACCTCGGAATATCCCAACAGAACATCACAAGATCCTGCCACAACCACTGATTCCCTTACTCCCAACACCATACACACACAACAATACATTTCCTCTGAATCCCATAATAATTTCTGATATCACACGATGCGCAACTTCAGTGCATCCAAACACTCAATTGGAATACAAGGAAGGCGCTAACCCTTCAGAACACACTGATGATCCTCCGAAACCCTTTCCACTACTGCTCAAAATTCAAGCAAGAATACACATCCTAGCCCGGGAATTGGCTACTCGATAATCTGCTACCCATATTTCAACCCAGAAGTTCTCAACTGCCCATACCATCATTACGAGTCTTCCACTTGAAACGACTCTGACCACCACCAGATTCCTGACCATTGACCACCCGCCGTGGAGACACCCATCCTTCCCTCAAGCATACACCACATGCATTATCTCGCCCTACACCTTTTCCTTGACCACTAATGACCCTGATCTCTTGAATTCAAGTCACAGGTTCTGCATCCAACCCCTAACCGCTCTTGCACAAATCTCTGGTTCTCTCAATAAACCACCCGGTTCTCCCCCACTTAGGGTTCGAACCATCACTATCTGACACATCAACAACCTCATGAACTATTTCCACCAGCAATAATGCACCTACCCCTGGAAAGTGCTACGCAAAACCCGATAATCCCCTTTAAGGAAATTAATCGATCTCATAACTCTGAACCTCAGATGAAATCCTCAAGAACTTCTCGTCACGACTGCCTCTAGTCGTTCCAAGTCTCGTACCAATCCAATACCAACAACTCAAATGTCCAATAACATCACTGTCTTATAGACTGGACCACGAAATCATCATATTCCCCACTTCGACTCATCAACCAACGTTCCAACACATGGATCATCCCAAGAACAGGGACCCACTCCCATATTCAACACCCAACATGGATAGAAAAACCATTGTACTGATTAATTCGACTGGACTCCCCACTGATACCTCTACACTACGCCCTACTATACTCAAATAGGCGTAACGTGGTCCTTGACTATCTCAGTCCCAGCTGACTATCTACTCATGGTAAATCACTGTCTCGCAGCACACATGCTACCTGATACTCTGATGGAAAATCATCATTAATGACAACCTGCAGGGTTTTACCCCCAAACCCGAAACATAAACATCAGGCTTCTCATGTTCCGACACGAACATAAATAGCACCACTCAGGTCATAGAAGGTGACATCTCCTCTATTGACTGATTGCTCAACTCAGACCGAAATTCTCCCCTCCCTCTAACTCCTTACCAAAATACTCTGATAGGCTCTCGACCTCCCTCTCGAGGGATGCCTCTTCAAACTCAATCATGGTCTACAGGCCTAAAACCCATAGCGTCCAATCTCTACCTCATCAATCGTGACCGGATAACCAGAGAATCACAAGCATCATTCACTACGAACCATGGTACTCGTCCCATGACATCTCTTCTCAATATGCTCCGGTGTATGGTACCCGAACCATAACATCACTCCTCCATCTGCTCCGATGTATGGTACTCAAACCATAACATCACTCCTCAATCTGCTCCGATGTATGGTACTCAAACCATAACATCACTCCTTAATACGCTCGTTAGAACCTTCAGAATACTCCCTGTATCAAGTATGGGTCCTCTGCTTTCAGTAGTACGAGCCCATACTACCTGCCACATCTACCCATACTTTCCACACGGACTATCCCGAAGCTCCTAAGTAGCTGCTCGTCCTTCTCGTTCACCAATTTCGTCGCGCGCGCTCACTCTCCAGCGAAATTCTCTACTCTGCCAATGCACTTATCTGGCTAAGGTTACTCCCTAGGCTCTTCCTAGATTCCCACACTTCTCTGCCATCAGCTGCTTGAGAGCTCCTAATGATGCCAGCCATCTACCTCATGAATATCGTCATATTCGCTTGGTAGCTGACTCCCATCATCGAGAGTTCCACAAAGCACGAAGCAAGCAGCATTCGAGCATCGAAGAATATATATGACTCACTCTGGGTGATAACTCCGCTTGCTCTGCTCATCCTCGGAAGTACCACCGAACTCTGCAACTCTTCCCCTCGCGGGCTCTAACTATTCTTTCTCCAAGTACCACAGTACTTATCTAGGTATCTCCCCTAGATTACTCCTCTACTCAAATCCCCTAAAGGATTCCAATCAAATATTCTCACTCATCACATACTCAAAAGCACATCGCATATCACAGTAATTCCTAGGCTAAGGCATCACAAATCAGGCCACTCTAGTCCTAAGATATGGAATACCTAGCCTGTCTCTAGCATGCAATAATATCTCATAAAGTGCATCATAAATATCTCATAACACAAAAGTAAGGGTATTTTGGGAAATCACCGTTCGGGCTCTGGCTGATTGTACACACTGCTCTTTCTCGTTTTCTCTTTGAACTCTTATTCGCTTTAGAAAATTATTTCTTTGAAAACTTTTCTTACTTCCTCAGTTTGAGTCCAGAATTACCCGAAGGCGCATCCGAATCCCTCAAACCAAGGCTCTGATACCAACTTGTAACACCGAAAATTTCAAACAATTTTTCATTTAAAAATAATCGTTTAATTCTTAGAAACACTTGTTTAAAATCTCATTCATAATCGAATTACAAAACATGACTCCATTTTCACTTGTATAGAAAACCAGGATCCTCAAAACATGACTCTTTCTCTGGTGTGTACAATCAAGCCGGTGCCGTCCCGTGGTCCTGAAAGAAACCTGAAACACATACATAAAACAAAACACTGTAAGCACGAAGCTTAGTGAGTTTCCCCAAAATACCACACACAACACATATTAGCCACACGAGGCTATAACTCTGTGGGTTCGTGGACCCTGCTCTGTGAAACCTCTGGTTCTAACTATGTGAACCTTCCGGTTCTAACTCTAAAAACCCTCCGGTTCCAACTCTGAAAACATGCACAACATAAATCACATAGAAATAATGCAGTACAACACATAACATACATAGCATACAAATACTCTGTCACATAAGTCTGGTTACCTACTCAAGGTAAAGTATAGTGAGAAGACTCACCTGGCAAGTAGAAAGCATATATCCCCACACTTGAATCTCGAACTCGCCGCCGCCTAACACGTAAGGCATATACTGTCATGAATATAACTCTCGAGACTAGAATCAACCCTCTCATGGCACCCTCTTAAGGGTAAAAGACTATTTTACCCCTCTCTTGGCCCAAAGGCCACATCGCTGACCAACCCCTAAAAGTCAACGGTCAACTCTTGGTCAAAGTCAAAGTCCTCAGTCAAAGTCAACCCTCCTGGTTGACCCTGCTCGCCGAGTCAACCCGTCGACTCGTCGAGTCCCCATGCTCAGAACTTCCCCAATCCGCGACTCAACTCACCGAGTCACCCCGAGACTCGCCGAGTCCCACAACTCTGAGTCCACTCGCACACAACTCACCGAGTCATCCCTTGACTCGCCGATTCTCGACTCAACCAGAAAATATTGGGACTCTTCGACAAGACTCACCGAGTCCAACAGCAGACTCGCCGAGTCTAAGGCTATCTTCAACCTACTCGCCGAGTTGTTCATACAACTCGCCGAGTTCCAGGCCATCTTCATCCAACTCGCCGAGTTGTTCTTCCAACTTGTCGAGTTCCAGCTCATCATCAAGCAACTGGTCGAGTCCACCCATGTGACTCACCGAGTACCACCGGTCTGAACTCATACAGAAGCATTCCAGGCCATGCAATTGATCCAAAACATAGATCTAGCCTCCTACAACTCATCCATCACGTAAAGTGGCAAACTTTACGTGAATCCAAAGAGATCTATGCATTTTCACTCTAGGGTTTGGGTTTGGGACAAAATAGCTCCATCAACCACTCACAAACAGGGACTTTCATGCATTCCAACCCTTCTCCATTCTAGATCTGAGGTAGCAACCTCAGATCTAACCTCTAAACTCCAATACATCCAAGGATATGGTCTCTAACACCCCCAAAACGATGCATCTAAGAAATAGCAGCTCAAAAACGAGATATTACCTCAAAGGAATGCCCCAACTGCAATGAAACTCGAATCCAAGCAAAGCCCCTTTGCTCCAAGCCTCTTACCCTTCATGATTTCCTTAACAATTGCTTCTCCAAGCTTCCAAATGCACTTGATCCACTCACACACAAGGGTTAGGGTTTCTGGACTTGAGGATTAGTAAGGAGGCTGGGGGAATGGATGTTATGTTCTTTATATAGGGCTCAACCCCAAGAATTAGGGTTTTCTCCACTCAGCGCCTACTCGCCGAGTCCATTACTCTGACTCGCCGAGTCGACCACTTAACACGCGACCAAGTTGCGACTCTACTCGCCGAGTCCGCACATGGACTCGCCGAGTCGCTCTTTCCCAATTTACTCTTTTAGCCCTTCAACTCTACTCTTGATATTTCGGGATGTTACAGTCTTGACCAAAACCCTAAAGTCAACGAAGGTCAATGCTCAAACTTTGACCCGACTCGTTGAGTGCACATGGGTGACTCGGCAAGTCCATGAGGGTCCTCTGAATCCTTTCAGCCTTTCTTGACTCGTCGAGTAATCCTTCCACTCGATGAGTTACACCTGTCACAAATCGCGGGGCAACCCCGACTCGACTCGTCGAGTCCACTTATGGACTTGGCGAGTTTCCGCCGTGCTCATACTCAAATAACCTTCTAAGGTCAGATCTATTCCTCTAATCCATAGATCTGGTCTTCCCAACCACTATAATCACGTAAAGGTCCGACCTTTACACTCATGCAATGACCATAAAGCTTCTTTGGGTGAAATAACCCCTAAAATGGCAACCTAGGGCCATAACTCAAATGGAATAGCAAAAAGCAAGATTGATGGGACTCTTTGGACCTCTTAAGGTCCATATCTAAGAAGAACTCCACCTTGGGACCTTACATACTTCGAATCCAAGCCAAAGAAGGCATAAGAAAACCCTAGATTCAACTGGAACACCAAATACACGAGTTTGAGCATAGAATAGTACCTCCAGTAGCCTCCTATGAAGATATGGGTGATAGATATGAGCTCCTCGACCTTCCTTGTTTGTCCTCCTTCCTTTTTTCTTGCAAAACAAACCCACAAAGGTCCAATAATGGCTTCTTCCCTCCCACAAACGCTTAGTCACTATTAGGGTTTCTCTCAAGGGTCTGGTAGCCGCAAATGGTGGCTATAAGGGTTCTTAAATAGGTCCCAAACCCGAGAAATTAGGGTTTCATTAAACAGCGTGGACTCGCCGACTCCACTCATGGACTCGCCGAGTCCTTCATCAAATCAGACCAAAAATGCGCGATCCCACTCGGCGAGTCAGAGCGCCTACTCGCCGAGTTCCCCTCATAAATTCAATATAAATACTTAACATTGAATACCTGGGAATCCGGATGTTAGAATTCTCCCCCACTAGAATCAGACTTCGCCCTCGATGTCCTGTTCGACAAACAACTCTGGATACTGCTCCCGCATCTCCAACTCTCGCTCCCAGGTTAGCTCGGATCCTTTCCGATGTTGCCATTGGACCTGCACCAGTGACACCTCCTTGTTCCTCAGAACTTTAATCTTCCGATCCCGGATCGCGATTGGCCTTTCCGCATAATTCAGACTCGTATCCAACTTAAGATCCTCCAAAGATACCACCACCGACTCGTCGGCTATACATTTCCTCAACTGCGATACGTGGAAGGTATCATGAATCTGGCTCAACTCCGCAGGTAGCTCTAACCGATATGCTACCTTGCCCACCCTTGCGGTCACCCTGAATGGACCAATGTACCGGGGCCCCAGTTTGCCCCTCTTCCTTAATCGGATCACTTCTTTCCAAAGAGATACTTTCAGGAGTACAAAGTCCCCCACCTGGGACTCCAGCTCGAATTGTTGTAGATCCACATAACTCTTCTGATGACTTTGAGCCGTTAGTAACCTCTGTCTAACCTGCCGTATCTGCTATGTCGTCTGAAGCACTATCTCAGTGCTACCCATCACATGCTGCCCTACCTCTCCCCAACAAATGGGAGTCCGGAAACTTCTCCCATACAACAGCTCGAAAGGAGGCATACCAATACTAGAATGGTGGCTGTTGTTGTACGAAAACTCAGCCAACGGCAGATACGTGTCCCAACTTCCTCCAAAGTCCAACACACATGCTCAGAGCATGTCCTCGAGCGCCTGAATCGTCCGCTCACTCTACCCGTCCGTCTGTGGGTGGTAGGCAGTACTGAAATGCAACCTCGTACCCAACTCCTCGTGGAACTTCTTCCAGAACCTGGAAGTGAAATGTACATCTCGATCGGATACAATTGATATCGGTAACCCATGACACGATACCACCTCCCTCACATACAATTCTGCCAACCTCTTGGCAGAAGAGCTCTTACTGATAGCAAGAAAATGTGCACTCTTTTTCAGCCGGTCGACGATCACCCAAATTGCATCGACACCCCTCGCGGTCCTCGGCAATTTGGTGATGAAATCCGTTGAAATCTATTTCCACTTCCATTGGGGAACCTCAAGCGGCTGCAACTTGCCATGCGGACGCTGGTGCTTGGTCTTGACCTTGCGACAGGTCAAGCACCTCTCAACAAACCACGCGACATCCCTCTTCATACAGGGCCACCAATAATCTTTCTATAGGTCCAAATACATCTTTGTGGCCTCGGGATGGATCGAGAACCTCGATCTATGCGCCTCCTGCCCTCCTCCATCAGAATGGTACGTGCCCCGCCTACATATGGCACCCAAATTCGACCTTGAAAGGTCATCAGCCCTCGACCATCGGTAACGAACCCATGTATCTGACCAATCACCCGCTCCCTCTTGCGGTTCTCCGGTCTCACATCCTCAGCCTGGGCCTCCCAAATGGTTTCCAACACCAAAGTCATCACATACAATCTCATACAAGTGCCTCGAATCGGGGCACTTTCCACCCTTCGGCTCAGCGCATCAGCTACAACATTGGCTTTGCCCGGGTGGTACAGGATCTCACAATCGTAATCCTTTACCACGTCCAACCATCTCCTTTGACGCATATTCAGATTAGGCTGATCCATCAAATAAATCAAGCTCTTGTGGTCCGTGTATATGGTACACCGAACCCCATATAGATAATTACGCCAAATCTTGAGGGAAAACACCACTGCCCCCAATTCCAGGTCGTGGGTGGGATACCTCGTCTCATGAAGCTTCATCTGCCTCGATGCATACGCTATCACATGCCCCCTCTGCATAAGCACTGCACCCAACCCCGATATCGATGCGTCATAATACACCACAAAATCCTTCATCCCTTCCTGGAGAGCTAACACTGGGGCTTCGCATAATCTCTGTCGAAGTGTCTCAAACGAGGTCTACTGCTCCGGTCCCCATGAAAAAGCAACAGCCTTCCGGGTCAACCTGGTGAGTGGCACGACGATCTTGGAGAAATCCCTAATAAATCTCTGATAATAGCTGGCCAATCCTAAAAAGCTCCTGATCTCGGTGGGCGATCTCGGCAATACCCTGTTCATGAGATCCATGAACGATGTTGGTGCATTGGTGAGCCCAAAAGGCATCACCACGAACTCGTAATGCCCATAACGAGTTCTGAACGTCTTCTTCTGGATATCTTCATCCCGAACCCTCATCTGATGATAACCCGACCTCAAGTCTATCTTGGAGAACCAAGACGCCCCCTGCAACTGATCGAACAGATCGTCGATCCTCGGTAACGGATAACGGTTCTTGACCGTCAACTTGTTCAACTCCCGGTAATCAATACACATCCGGTGTGAACCATCCTTTTTCTTGACAAAAAGGATCGGTGCTCCCCATGGCGAGCTACTCGGTCGAATAAACCCCTTCCCCAGCAGCTCCTTAAGCTGCGAGGATAACTCCTGCATCTCTGGCGGCGCGAGGCGATAAGGCGCCTTGGCGATAGGCGCTGCTCCCGGAACCAAATCGATACGGAACTCCACCTGCCTCTCGGGGGGCACACCCGACAATTCCTCGGGAAAAACATCCGGGAACTCACACATTATCGGAACCTCATCAATAGAACTTGGCCTCCTAGCGGCCACTCACGTGTCCATCACAAAGGCTACGAACCCGCTGCAGCCCTGCTGCAAACTCTGTCTGGCCCTGGCAGCCGGACAAAACGCTGACTCACATCGGGTACCCTTGCCGTACACCGAAAGTACTCCCCCACTAGGGTCTCGTATCGTCACCAACTGACGCTCGCAGTCTATCACGACCCTAAATCGGCTCAACCAATCCATGCCCACTATGACACATACGTCCCCCATCGCAATCGGGACCAGATCTATTGGGAACTCCACACCGAAGATCTCAAGTATACATCCTCGAATCACATCCGCAGCATACACCGCTCGCTCGTCAGCTATAGAAACTCGCAGAGGTCGACTCAACGCCTATCAACGGATACTAAAGTGCTGACTAAATGACAAGGAAACAAATGACCAACTCGCACCCGAGTCAAAAAACAACAAAGCAGGTACAGAATTCACAAGAAAAGTACCTACGCATATCATCATATAAGTACAATATCTCAACTCAACAAAATAAATAAAGAATACATACCAGCCACAACATCGAGCGCTGCGCGAACCTCTTCCGCTGTCAACTGGAAAGCTCTCGTACGAGCCTTCGATGCCTCGACCTTCACTGGCTGAACCTCGGTAACCCTAGCAGTAGGTGCAGATCCCTGTGTTGATCCCTGATGTAACTGCGGGCACTCGGCCTTCCGATGGCCAGTCTGGTTGCAATGGAAGCAAACCATAAATCCCTTGGGGTAATCCTTGGTGATATGCCCCTCCCTGCCACATTTGTAGCAAGCACCCGATCAACAGACCCCATCATGTCCCTTGCCTCCCTTCCCACAAGTGCGGCCCTTCTGGCCTCCAGATCTCGTATCAGCGGGCTTGGCCCGCTTGGCTGCCGGCTAAGACTGTGTCGGCCGCCGATCCATCCTTTGAGACTCGGCCTCCTCCCTGTCCTGAGTCTCAAACTCAATCTCCCTCTTCCGGGCATTTGCCTGGAGCTCAGCAAATGTCCGGTAAGTCGAGTTCGACACGAACTCCCGAATGTCTCTCCTCAAAATGCCCAAATACCGACTCATCCGTGCCTGCTCAGAAGACACCTGCTCAGGGCAGAATATCGCCCTCTCATGAAACTTCCTGGTAACCACAGTAACAGAATCAGTACCCTGCTTGAGGGTCAAGAACTCCTGAACCAACCGTTCCCTCTCCAACGGGGGAACATACTCATCTCTGAACATGGTGGTGAACCTCTCCTAGATCACCTCTGAAATCTCTACAACAGTGAAGCTTGCCGTCACGAACTTCCACCAGTCCTTCGCTCCCAAGCGAAGATGGCTCAACGCGAACCGTATTCTCAGATGCTCCGGACATGAACACGTGTAGAAGCATCCCTCAATATCAGCAATCCATCTCATTGCAGCGATGGGATCCTGCGTCCCATCAAACTCAGGTGGGTTCGTGTTGTTAAACTCCTGAAACAATAACGAGTCACCTCCCTGAGGCCTGGCAGCAGCCACAGCTGCAGTAGCTGCAGCAGCTACAGCCTCAGTCGCCGCTGCATAACGCTCGTCAAAGGTCTCAATCAGAGTGGTCTTGATAGACCCAAACATCTCCGGAATCTCGGCCCGGATCGCCGCTACCACCTCATCGTGGATCATCTGACGAAGCTCCTCATCACTCACACTGCTCGCCTCAGGTCTGTGGCGTGTCCCAACCATGATGTCTCTGAAATACAACATAATAATATCAGAGAATCGCTCGAGCATGGTCGCACTCGATAACTCGACCCTACCTGTTCCCTAGTACCTACAGGATTCTTACTTTGAGTGCGCACTGCTCCGGTGTCTTCAGTAGTACGGGCCGTTATACTACCGTCCACACCGCATCAGTATTCATCCTAAGTCCTCCTCCTTGGATCCCAGATCACAAGTACCCAATATCTTACTGGCATAGGCTACCCTTCAGTAGGCCTCTCATCAGCTCCTCATTGCTACCTACTCGCTCTCAAGCATCATATAGCAGCAAAATCCTTCCTAGGCTAAGGCATCACAAAATCAGGCCACTCTAGTCCTAATATGAATACCTAGCCAACCCTAGCATGCATATCATATCGTAACATATCTCATAACACATAATGTAAGGGTATTTTGGGAAATCACCGTTCGGGCGCTGGCTGATCGTACACACTGCTTCCTTCTGTCTTTCTCAAAATCTTTTACTCTCTTAGAAAGATTGTTTATTTAATGAAAAACTTCCTCAAATCCTCAGTTTGAGTTCAGATTCATCCTAAGATGCACCCGAATCCCTCAAACCAAGGCTCTGATACCAACTTGTAACAATGTAAATTTTCAAAACAATTTTTCATTTTTAAAACATACTTTCATTCACGCGCTAATCATAAAAACATAGTATGTCCACTGTAACATAACAAAACATGTCCCAAGATCTCAATAGCATAAACTCTATAAGTGTGTACGGATCATGCCGGCGCCTTCCCGTAATCATCGCTTGTACCTGAAACACATAACACAACAACTGTAAGCATAAATGCTTAGTGAGTTCCCCAAAATACTACATACCCCACATACGCCTTTCCGGGCCGTAACTCTGTAGGATCCTCCGATCCATGTGTCTCAGGGGACTTCCGTCCCAAATCCCGGTAAACCTTCCGGTCCATACCCTCTTGACCTTCCGGTCCATATCATCTTGACCTTCCGGTCCTTACCATATGTAACATACATAGCACATACATAAATATCATCTTAACCTTCTGGTCCTTATCATACATAACATACATAGCACATACATATCACATAACCGCATATAGCACATACATCATATCATACAAGACCTTCCAGTCACACATAGGTACCCTTCCAGGTACAGTATAGTGAGAAGACTCACATCAATGAAGTCGGATAAACTCTCGTGCTCGACGTCCCGACTTAGCCTCCTCCTATTATTCAAATAACATTCTGATCAGAATTCTCTCTTGATCTCATCTCTACAACTGGGTAGAAGGCTATTCTACCATACCCTAAACTCTCCTGAATCAGTCTTGACCAAAACCCTAAAGTCAACGAAAGTCAATGGTCAAACTTTGACCCGACTCGTCGAGTGCACATGGGCGACTCGGCGATTCCATGAGGGTTCTCTGAATCCTTTCAGCCTTTCTTGACTCGTCGAGTAATCCTTCCACTCGACGGGTTACACCTATCATGAATCGCGGGGCAACCCCGACTCGACTCGTCGAGTCCACTTATGGACTCGGTGAGTTTCCGCCATGCTCATACTCAAATAACCTTCTGAGGTCAGATATGTTCCTCTAATCCATAGATCTGGTCTTCTTAACCACTATAATCACGTAAAGGTCCGACCTTTATACTCATGCAATGACCATAAAGCTTCTTTGGGTGAAATAACCCCTAAAATGGCAACCTAGGGCCATAACTCAAATGGAATAGCAAAAAGCAAGATGGATGGGACTCTCTGGACCTCTTAAAGTCCATATATAAGAAGAACTCCATCTTGGGACCTTACATACTTCGAATCCAAGCCAAAAAAGGCATAAGAAAACCCTAGATTCAACTAGAACACCAAATACACGAGTTTGAGCACAAAATAGTACCTCCAGTAGCCTCCTCTGAAGATATGGGTGATAGATCTGAGCTCCTCGACCTTCCTTGTTTGTCCTCCTTCCTTTTTTCTTGCAAAACAAACCCACAAAGGTCCAATAATGGCTTCTTCTCTCCCACAAACGCTCAGGCACTATTAGGGTTTCTCTCAAGGGTCCGGTAGCCGCAAATGGTGGCTATAAGGGTCCTAAATAGGTCCCAAACCTGAGAAATTAGGGTTTCATTAAACAGCGTGGACTCGCCGAGTCCTTCATTAAATCAGACCAAAAATGTGTGATCCCACTCGACGAGTCAGAGCGCCTACTCGTTGAGTTCCCCTCATAAATTCAATATAAATACTTAACATAGAATATCTGGGAATCCGGATGTTACACTACTAATGGGCCGACATTGGTGCCTTCGACCCACTCATACTAGAAGGTAACTCACCTCAACTGTGTGTACTGAAATCGCACTCCTCGGATGGCTCGGGACTCCTCTCCCTAAAGCATAGCAAGTCCCCTAGTTAGTTATTGGGCCCAAGTATGACTCTCTTATGGAATAACTTCTAATTCATGTCCCAAGGCAAGGTTCCCTAGTCCTTGCCCTAATGGGCCTTTCCCAAAGGTCCAATCCATAAATTTAAGGACTAAGTCCATTACTTTAAACTTTAAAGCCTAATAAGGCCTAGTACCATAAATCCCAGTCCTAGGCCCAGTGGCCTTACTCCATAGTGGGCCATAAGGCCCAACAAATCCAGGCCCAAAAAACTCATTTAACCATTCTGTATGCGTACGCGCGGCGTACCTGACACTTACGCTGGTCTTGACCGCTTCGCGGAGGTTGACCCAGTACGTGCAACATACCAAGGGGTACGCCTAGCGTACTTGTCATTTTCCTTAGAACTTCCTTTGTGACTTCATCCATTAAGTCTTAACGTCCACAACACAGATCCACGTCTTTTAAGACGTCCTAAACCATAAAGTTATAAACTTTATGTCTTGCATGCATGGATGGGGGTTAAGACATGATTTAAATCCTTAAACACACGTTTTGACCATATAAAATTTGCATGGTTGTGGCTTAACCATCACGATCCGATTTTTATGGTTCTAAACACCTTCAAGAGCCAAAAAGGACAACTGATTTGGATAGAATCTTCTAAAACTCAAAGGACCTCAAGTATGGGACCAAAATGTGACATAAAACACCCCGAAACTAGATCTAAGCATGCAATGATCAAGTTTAGAACTTTATACCTCTAATGGGTTAGAAATGATGCCAAACTTCTGGATCTACAATCCTTCTCCAAGCTCTTGCTCCTCCTTCAAACTCATTCTTCTTCAAAACCACCAAAATAACACCAAAATGTTCAAAGTGAGCTCAAGATACATGCAATAAGTTAGGGTTCGAGTTTGGCGTTGAGAGGACAAGGGAGGCTAGGAGGATAAGGGTTTGGAGGGTTATAAGTTGTTTAAATAGTGGACAAACCCTAAAATTTAGGGTTTGCATTTGGTCACCCTACACCCAGCGTACGCATGGGGGCTTCCCGTTCCGCGCCACATATATTTACGTCGTGCGTACACCCTGTACCCCCAGCGTACGCTCCGCCCAAAAATTCCAATATTTCAATATTATAGCTTGAATAAAAACAACATAATACCTGATAAATCTCGGACGTTACTTGACTGGTTTTGCCCCCAGATGCTACAAACTTTGTTGCTATTATTGGCTTTCTGCATTCTACGTTGTTATTAATACATACGACAACTTTTTTCTAGATTAGTAAAGCCCTCAATGCCATGATTGGATATTAGGGTGGAATTTAAGACCATTCTCTAGATCATTAAACTCATAATTGGTTGTATATGTTGTCAGTTTTATTTTATAATTTTCTTTGTGTGGTGTACGTTGTCCAACTTTATGACTGCCAGGTTTTTATTCCTTTACAAAATTGTTATTGACATTAAAAAAAAATAAAAAAAAAACAAAAAAAAAAACAATTGTTGAGCATAGCAATCAAAAGAATAAAGAAAAATAACATAAATAATTTATGTTGTTTGGTCAATGTGACCTACGACTACAAACACGACCAATGATATCTTCTATTATTCATTTGCTTCAAGTGATACACCGAAAAACCTAATTACTATTATTTATATCTAAAAATCCTGGCAATTATTTGGCCAAGCTCATATATATACAAGAAAATCCAAAATAACAAATCAAGTCCATATTGTGGAGACAGAGCCCCCGTACTCCTCATGGGACAAGTTTTTGTCATGTAGGCCCTCATCCCATTCTAAACACTTATCCCTTCAAAATCGTCATTTGGGTTTCTTCACTTCGTTCTAGGTTAGATTATTTATCCGGGCACCAAGATCTAAGTCACACTCTAAATCTTCCTATTCTAATAAAAGAATATGTTGATTCTCCTTTTGTCATGTGTCACCCTATTAGGTTTCATAATTAATGTCATGCCACTTATCAACCTATTGATTCTTCATTTCAAATTTTAAATTTTAAATTTCCCACTTTAATTATATTAAATTAATAACATTAGAATAAAAATTAAAATAAAATTAATATAAATTATAAAGTCATGTATTTATTTAAATCAATGATTATAATTTTATATAACTAAAAAATATCTCTTAATTAATAATTTATTTAAAATAATTGATTAATAACTTTGAGTTTGTACTATAAAAGTTTAATTATTTTGTAACTGTAGTTGTCACGGGTATATGTGATTAAAACCGACATTACCCTTCTAGAACTTGGAAACGTCCCATAACATTTCATACATCATGCTTTTGGTGTCTCAGTCTACCTCTCCATATTGAATTTCTTTTGGTGTCTCAATCCGCTTCTCCATTTGAACACTTATTCCAAAAATAAACAGAATACCTATTCTTCAAAAAATTTGGATACCAATACCTTCTATGTATTCTTCTTTACCATGCAAAATAACTAAACATTCTATCAACTTGGTGTCTATTAACCCTTCACATTATTGGTATCGATGACTTGACTTTAAACTAAGAGAAAGTATATTGACCATCATCTTGAGTTTAATAAATATGTTTTCCTATTCCTTCATGCTTCAAACCACACAACAACCCCTTCTTATGGATCTGTGTCATCGTTAGGCTATAGGGAAGGGAGGTGCTAAGGATGTTACACCATCCCCTACCTTGTGCTAAGAATGAGTTGACATGGGTGTAGCGAAAGGAGAAAGTAGGGAGAAAATATGAAGGGGTGTTGTGATTGGTTGATTTGTATTTATTTATATATTTTAATTTTTTTTTCACCAAAATTAAACCTAGTGCCACCAACATCATTGTTATCCTCATTATCCCTACGCAACTAGCTACACAACCCAAAAATAACTACACTGGGATACCACAAAACACCATTGCAAACACCATCACAAACCATCCCCCCCCCCCCCCCCCCCCAACCATCTTCATGTAATTATTACCATCTTCATACCTTATAATCGATTTGTTGTTTTACTTGCAATTTTGAATTCAACAAGGAAAGCTGATTGCGACCGATAAAAAGAGAGACACAAAAGTGAGGAAAGAACAAACATAGACATGGTATTTCTTTTCTTCTAACATGCTGCTCCTAAAAAGTAGGCAATTCGTGGTGCTTTATTGCTATGAGGATATATATATATATATATATATATATATATATATATATATATATATATATATATATATATATATATATATATATATATATATATATATATATATATATATATATATATGTTCAAATGTTTTCACTATCTATTGTGTGTATGTATGACTGATTCTGGACCAATCATTTTAGTTATTTTAAGAAAGTAATTAATGTATATTAAATGCTGAAGATGTAATTAATATTCATTATATCTTCAACATGTAATATGCATTAATTACTTTCTTAAAATAACTAAAATGATTGGTCCAGAACATGCACACAATATATATATATATATATATATATATATATATATATATATATATATATATATATATATATAAAGCGATGCACCTCTGTTGAGAAAAATATAAGAACATAAACCACCCTCCCCCCCCCCCTCCAACCATCTTCATGTAATTATTACCATCTTCATACCTTATAATCGATTTGTTGTTTTACTTGCAATTTTGATTTCAACAAGGAAAGCTAATTGCGACCGATAAAAAGAGAGACACAAAAGTGAGGAAAGAACAAACATAGATATGGTATTTCTTTTCTTCTAACATGCTGCTCCTAAAAAATAGGCAATATATATATAAAGCGATGCACCTCTTGTTGAGAAAAATATAAGATCATATGTTAGATTAAAAAGATCTTTAAATATTGACTTATGAACATATGATATGTTCATATATGAACATTGGTTTATATTAATGTAAATATATTGTCTTATCATGTTCATCGTTTCTCCAAGGGGTGCTAGCCCTTCGGGTATGTTGAGTGATTCTTTTGCCGCAATCAATATTCACACACACAAAAAAAACAACTTAGAAAGAGATTAAAAGTTGTGGATCTTTCTTTTTTGCTTCTTTCTTTATTGTAGTTGATGACTCTGATTGCGTAAACCGATTGTGTTCATTTATTATGTGTTTAAAATTGTTAGAATCGATTGATACCCTCTTGTTGTGTTCATTTGCGTGATTCTGATTGCGTGAACCAAGTAAATTGATTGTGTTTATTTTTGTGAATTACGTAAATTGATTAAAATTATTATTATACATAAAGATAAAGCGATGCACCTCTTGTTGAGAAAAAAATAAGAACATATGTTGGATTAAAAAGATCTTTAAATATTGACTTATGAACATATGTTCATGTATGAACATAAGTTTATATTAATGTAAATTTAGTGTCTTATCATGTTCATTGTCTTCTCTAAGGGGTGTTAGCTCGTCGGGTATGTTGGGTGATTCTTGTTCGTGTTAGTCGATGACTCTGATTGCGTGAACCAGATAAATTGATTGTGTTCATTTGCATTATTATTATGTGTTTAAAGTTGTTAGAATCGATTGATACCCCCCCCCCCCCCCCCCCCCAACCCCCTCCAACGGCACACATACCAAACCAAAAACCAAATTTTTAGAACTTCAAAACCAAGAAAGAAAGTTAATATAGTTATTTTTGTTGAGACTTAATTCGATTTTTTTGTTTTTGTTCGTCGGGAACGACGTTTGCACACACCTAATTAACAAAAGATGCATGTACATGTTTTTAAAACGATACCGAATTAGAATATGCAACTTTATCAAATCAAATTGTTATTATTTTAACACCAATGTATTCGCCAAATCGAGAACAACATCGGAGTTTAAAAACCATAAACAAGATACATCAATCCTATTTCCCCACAAGCCCAGATTTAATCTTCTGAATCGTAGCAACATCAGTTTTAAACGACATCGCCAACACCTGATCACTTATACTCGTATTGAATACCGAATTTGGAACTGAAACCGTCCCCGGATTAGCACTTCCAAATGCAGACACCGCCAATGCGGGTGACTTAGCATCACTATTAAACTGAAAGTGGACAAGTCCCTTAGGGAACACAAAGATGTCACCTTGTTGCAATTTTTGAGTAAACAACTTATTAGTTGTGTCTACAAACCCAACATCTAACGAACCCATGAGCACAAACAAGAGCTCAGAGGCCCTTGGGTGTGTGTGGGGTGGGTTGACTGTGTTGCTAGGGAACTGGAGGACAGCATAGGAAACACTTTGACCATTGAGAGCTGGGAACTCAGCCATGGCAGCTTTTGTCACCTTGAAAGTGGTTGGAAATGGTGCACCAACTAGGGTTCTCATTCCGGTGAATGTGAAGTAGTTGCCGCCAGGTGGGCCGAAGGAAATTGGTGGTGGAATGAAGTCTGTTAGAATGTCGGGGTCTCCTGCCATTGTTATTTGTACAATGGCAGATGAAAGTGAAAGAAATAAGAAAAATTGGAGTTTGGATGCCATTCTCGAAGCTAGAAATTACTAGAAAGGTGTCCGATTCTTGCTTCTTGAAATACAGATGTGTATAAGTGTGTGTGTATATATACATACATATTATGAGATAAACCAAAGTATATGCTTCTTGTAATTCTGTAACAAATATTTTATGTACAATCAGTTTTACTTGTCTGATTGTTTGGACGATTAGCTTGAAAACTTAGGTTATTTGGTAATTTTAAAGATTTTTAGCAGGAAATCTTGGTTACTTCGCCACATATAGCTGTCTCTTTGTTGATTAATAACCATGTTGGACGAGAATCCCAATCCATTTGTATGTTTTATTGACTTGTACAAGACGATATACATGTGGAACTCTTGTCTATAGTAGAGGACAAAATACAAATAGATAACCATAATTTTCTGTGAATCAAAAATATCAAAATTCACATAAGTAACATCCTAATGATTGCAACAAACAACCAGAATCAGATGATGAAAATACTCAAAACGACACCATTTTCTGATCAGGCAAACATGTTATTTTTCAGCAATTTATTAATAATCGCAGAAAGTGCAGGAGCACTAACACCACATTCATCACCAACAAAACAAGACTTACCTTCTTCAGCAGCTTTACATAACTTCGGATCCAAAGGCACTTTCCCAAGGAAAGGAACACCCATTTCAACACACATCCTTGCAGCACCTCCACCACTACTATCAAACACCTCACTACACGCAACCAAATCCAACAACTCCGGTGCTTTCTCCCTCATCACCTTCAAAGCCCATTCTGTAACATCATCTTGTTCTCCATTCTTCAATTGTCTCACATACTTGAAATCAGTCAAAGGTTGAGACAATCCACTCATGTTCTCCACAACACCAAGAACTGGGATTCCGACTTTCTTACAGAAACTCACCTCCTTTCTGACATCAATCAAAGAAACTTGTTGTGGAGTGGTGACAATAATGGCTCCATCAATTCCTGTTTCTTTGAGGAATTGGACGATTGAGATGTGTTCATCTGAGGTACCTGGTGGGGCGTCTACTACAAGGAAATCGAGTTCACCCCAGTAAACGTCTTTAAGGAACTGTTTGATGATTCCATTCTTGCGAGGGCCTCTCCAGATAACGGCGTCATCTGGATCTGGAAGCATGAATCCGATTGACATGACGCCAATGGAATCGACATAAACAGGGGACCAACCTAGGTTACTTTGGTGAATCTCTTGGCCTTCTAAACCGAGCATTTTTGGGATGCTTGGGCCACATATGTCGATGTCGAGTAGACCTACTTGATGATCCATAGCTGCTAGTGCGAATGAGAGTTGAGCTGAGAATGTGCTTTTGCCTACACCGCCTTTACCGGATAAAATCAGGATCTTGTGCTTTACTGTAGCCATTCGTTCTGCAATTGCTACCAAATCTATAGAAGGAAAAGGAGACTATTCGATTAGGAAAAACAAGTTTAACGAATTGAAAATCGAATATGAAGCACAACGATTAAGCTATAGACATGTGAGTCGGTATACAAAGTACAAACGAAGAGTACCTGGATCGGGGCCTTTAGGAGCAGTAGCACAAGCTTCTTGATTAGGGCAACCGGCGCAAGCATCGGATTTTCCGGCATCTTCTGCTTCTGTCCCGGGGCAATCTGAAACCGGAGCAAACAAAAATTGAATCAATTAGGTCAGAATCAATGGGAAAAGTAATTGATTGAACAATAAGGAGGTAAAAGAAGTGGTGTTAAGTGTTAACCCTACGTTCGTTGGCGTTGTCGGGGACTTCTTTGTGGTTGCCGTTCTCCATTTTCGCTAGTTTCCTCTGGTTTGCGTTTAGCAGAAGAAAGCGCGTAGATAAATGGCGGCTTTAACCTTCACGAATTCCATTTATACGCTGCCCTAACCGACCTTGGACTCGCCCGATTCAACTCGTGATTCGTCTTTTTAGAAAGAAATTTAACGGGTCAAATGATCACTAAAATAACTATACATCTTGGTAAAATAACTTGGATGAAACTTATTTTTTTATTTTTTATTTTTTAATGAAACTTATGTTAATACTTTAAAATTACATTTTACCATTTTCCAGAAAATCTTATTGTTACACAAAATAATCATTTATAATTTATGAAATTGATTAATGATCCTATTTTGCATAATAATAATTTATATTTTACAAAATTATTTGTTTTTTTTTTTAATTTACTTTGCGAAAGCAATTGCAAATTAGGTTTTTTAATAGGGGCACCATTCATAACGTAATTTGGCAAAGCTTAAAATATTTCATAAAATAAATGAATATTTTCTTATAGTTTAAAAAAAAACATTAATCATCGTTCCTGGTAAATGAAAATAATTTTATCACATGTCACTTTTTGGTATTTTTGAATAAATATTTTTTCTATTTCTTATTTTCTTATTGTTTATCTTTTTTTTAACTAACATATTATATTTATACTTCAATTAATAATTGCTTTATTTGAAAGTAACCATTAAATTACAATATTACAACTCATATATTAAATATATTTTCTTTTAAATTCAAATTTAAATAAAATTTTGTTTAAACATTCATATTTAATTTTTTTTTTGTTTTATCCGACTCATATATAACATACCGGTTTCAAACTAGTTTGGTAATATTACACCTTTGAAATTGGTATTATCCCATCAACTTTTCCCGAATTGACCCACATTAGAAATTTATTTATTTTCCCTTACCCAACAAATCCATATATACATTTGTCATAGTTAGGAAAAAAATTACTAAAAGAGTAAAGTCAGTCCTTAGAGGACCTTATTCGTAAAGCATGCATAAGTTCAGGGTATTTTCTGTAACTAACTGTTTTTAATAACAATCCTCGATAACACACAAATGCAAATTCTCAAAATCAATACCTCTTTCAGAATTTGGACGAGCGAAATTGCTAGATTTCTTCGATCTTCTCCAGCGATTTGAAGTTTATAGCGACTATGTATCATCCTTCCAGAGGTGGTGTGCGTGGTGGTCGAGATCGTAAGTTCAACCTCATCTTTTGCTTTTTAGGGTTTTGAAATCAGTTATGACCTAAGTTTAGTATATATTTCTTGTGTTTATTTGTGTATCTCCGAAAATTAGGTGAATTGTTTCTGCGAGATTACATGATGAATGTTTCTTAATCGATCTGGTATGTAGGACGTATATAATAGGATGAATGTTTGGGAATTTGTTCGTCTTTCGAAATCATTCGACACTACAAAGAAGGGTTATTGCAAAATTGTTTATCCCAGGCTTTGCGAAATAAGCAAATAGGCTGATATATGGATGGATTTGTGGGAAAGTAGTAAACTAAGATGTTCATCCCATAGAATAAGAATCTTCTAAAACTTATATTAACAAGATTCATGTTACTAATATGCAGAATTCAACTGGGATGATGTGAAGGTTGATAAATATAGAGAAAACTATATTGGTCACAGTCTCAAGGCTCCTGTAGGAAGATGGCAGAAAGGTTAGTCTTTCATTCTTTAGTTGTAGTGATGAAAAATAGACAAATAGACCTTTTTAGGGATTTCCATTATAATATATACATGTAACCTTGAACAACAGGAAAGGATCTACACTGGTATTCTAGAGATAAAAAGTCAAAACAAGCAGACATGGAAGCTGCTAAAGAAGAGATAAGAAGGATCAAGGAAGAAGAAGAGCAGGCTATGAGGGAGGCTTTAGGTTTAGCTCCAAAGCGTTCTTCAAAACCTCAAACTAATAGACTTGATAAACATGAATTTTCTGAACTTGTGAAGAGAGGGTCTACTGCTGAAGATTTGGGAGCAGGTCATGCTGAGGCTGCTCATGTTCAAGGTCTTGGTTTTGCCAAGTAAGTTTTGTTAGAATGAATGAATTTGTCTAAAATGTCAATTCTTGCAAAGATTAGTGTGCTATTTGTGTTGTTAGGGTTGTAAAGCTTTAACATTTCTTTGAAATTGTACTACAGGGCACCTAAAGCATGGGAAGAGTCAAGTTCTTTGCAGCCTGTGGTGACAATGGAGGCACCCAAAAATGTAAATGTAAATGCAAATGTGTCTGAAACCCCATCTGCAAATAAAGATTCAAAGGAAGATTCTGAAGATGAGAGCAGCAAGAAGAAAAGAAGACGTGAAGAAAAGAAAAAAGAAAAGCATGAAAGAAGAGAAGAAAGGAAACATGAAAAGTATGAAAAGAGAGATGAGAGGAAACATGAGAGGAGAGAGAAAAGACGTGGTGATGATGATGATGATGACAGGAGACACAAGAGAGACAAGGGGAAGAGACGCCATGATTGTGATTAATTTTGGTTTGTGAATCATATCACTTCTCTCTTGATGATTATCCACATCTATGTTTGTCATATTTGCTATGAAACGCTTTGTTTATTGAGATTTGATCTTAAAAGTGTATCTTTTTTGTAGGACTGAAGTATTGAACCAAGTACTTTACTATCTATCTATGTATATGGTCACAAATGGGTTTTAACTAATTCACCAAACATGACGAATGTGATGAAGAACAACAGATAAAAAGATAAGTTTGACTATGGAAATTACACATTTAAACTGCTAAAATCTTGGGTATTTTTGTAAAGAAAACATACTTTTTGAAGTTTTTTTGTTGTATAAATCTTCAGAGAGCATTTTCACAGAAAAAAAATATTGTTAAAATAAAGTCTTATATCAAGAGATTTTACAAAAACTATGTTAAAGAAAAAAAAAATGTCTTGTATATGCGCCGTTATGCAGATTTCCTAGCTCATTAGACCATTTGCTAATTACGTAGGTAGGCTCAACGAACTTAGTAGCTACTTTTAGAAAAATCCATAAAAAAAAAAAATTGGAAAAGAAAGTTTTTTAACAATGGTTTTCGAGCTAGCTGTTCAAAGTCACCATACAGATGAACCTTTATAGCCACAAAGACTGAGTAGTATCAAGATTTGAACACAGTCAACTATCCATCATATTTTCTATCGGGCTAGCTGTTCAGAAATCAGTATACAGATGAAACCTTTATAGCCACAAGGACTGAGTAGTATCAGGATTTGAACACAGTCAGTTATCCACCATATTTTCTATCGGGCTAGCTATCCATAAGTCAATATACAGATGAAGCTTTATAGCCACAACGACCGAGCAGTATCAGGATTTGAACACAGTCAGTTATCCACCATATTTTCTATCGGGCTAGCTGTTCAGAAGTCAATATACAGATGAAGCTTTATAGCCACAATGACCGAGCAGTATCAAGATTTGAACACAGTCAGTTATCTACCATATTTTCTATCGGGCTAGCTGTTCAGAAGTCACTATACAAATGAACATTTATAGCCACAAGAATGAATACAATCAGTTATCCACCATATTTGCTATCGGGCTAGCTGTTCAGAAGTCACTATACAGATGAACCTTTATAGTCACAAGGACTTAATAGTATCGGGATTTGAACATAGTCAGTTATCCTCCATATTTTCTACATGTTTTACAAAGCACAACTTGAAAAATGCGTAAGTGGATTACTTAGATTTGTTTATTATAAAGATCAAACAAACTCTTAGGTTGCGTAAGACACATAAGACATGACTTAATAAAGTGTTATTTTCAAGAAATCTATCTTTCAGTCAATAGCCTTAAATGTTCGATCTTTCATTTCAATAAGTAGTCAGTTTAGCAGTACTCAGTTGTCTCCTTAATTACCAAAATACCAATTCAACCTTAAATATAAAAAACAGATAACTTCACATAAATAAGTAACATCATTACATTAACTTGAAGGACACAAATAAATACATACTTTTTGTTCTAAGGACCAAAATAAGTTTATTATGGAAACCAATTGAGTTTAAACTTTAAAGTGATGAAGAGCTTAATGGGCTTTAAGGCCCACAACAGAGGGTGCAACACCCCTTGTCGTTTTCACATAGTTAACATAATCACTGTAGTGCATAGTGAACAACGTGCTCTGATAACGAGTCAGTCGAATACGATTCCTCACTGAGTCATTAATCGCACCATTGTAACCAGCTTTCTTCATCAAAGAATCAATTGCTTCAATTATTGTCCAACCTAATTAACAAAAAAAAAAACACCAAAAACCAATCAATTATATTGTTTAATTACACAAATCATACAGATTAAAGAAACAAGTCAAAACATATAAGATTAGGTTTGGTTGATACACCAACATTTTTTAAGTAAATTACAAATTTGGTTCCTGTAATTTACTTAAAATCACAAGTTTGGCCCAATTTCTAAAATCTTCCCAAAGCCGTTAAGTTTGCATTTCGTTTCAGATTTAGTCCCTTTGACAACAAAATGCAAGTCTTAAAAGAAATAAAATTGGACAAAACTTGCGGTTTTGAGTAAAGTATAGAGACCAAATTTGTAATTTTCCCTTTTCTAAAATAAAAAATATGAGTAGAAAAACTATAGTCAAGATCCGGTATTTTATCATGAAACACTTGAGTATGCTATGAGTGATATTTTAAACCATATGACTTGTTTCTTTGTTAGATAAATTTTACAATTTTAACCCTTTAAAAACCCAAATTGGCAAAATATAACCTTCTTGAGCTGCCACTTCAGGTAGGTATGTGGCACTTCGCTTTGTGTTATAATCTGGATCAGTAAACTCGATAATTATACCATGTTTTCCTACCTGCAAAATAACATACATGGATACTTACTTTAAATCATTTAATGTAACTTTTTTTTACAATTTTTTTATATAAAAATTAAAACATACCTCCCAATCGAGATAATTAGCAGCATTTTCATAATTAGCAAGAATTGAAACTGTACATTGCAATAATGGCAACTCTTTAGCTTGTATGGGAGGGAATCGATGATCCCTCAAAGCACTAGAAAAAACAAACACAAAAATATTCAGTAAATATAAATAAATAAATAAGTGAAGTAAATTAGTAAAAACGTAAATTACATTGCTATTTCCTGCAACTTGAGCAATTCGATAACCCCAGTACTCCCTACATTTTCTATTCTTGTTTAATTTCAGTTTTGAATGCCAAAATGTAATTAACAAGAAAAATTACAGCAACACCTTAATGAGCAAATAGGTCAATTTGAAAAAGAACATTTCGAAAAAAGAAGACTTTGCATTATTTAAGGCAATCAAGTTAGAAAGCGTTCATTTTTTTGGGACAAAAGGAGCACTGTTTATTCTTGTGAAGTTTTAATAAAGATTCTTTTTCAAATACATCACAGTTTTTTGCACCTTTGTGATGTAATTATCGATTTTTTCCTAAAGAAAACTAGTAAATTCAACATTTGGTGACAGAAACTAGTAAAATTTAGATGGGAAATAGTATATAGTAGGGTTAGTGTCATAAACTAGTAAAGTCAAGTAATTTCTTTTTCACAGACCCTTTCTTTTTTGGGTTTTAATGGTGTTTTGCAAAATAAAAAACAAATTTGTTGATTTATGATATTTTAAGTGCATAATAGAGTACTAACCTTGTTAAAGCATAATCCTTGAAACCATTTACTATGCCACGAGGTGCAAGAGTCCCTATGCATCCACGTAAACGAGGTTCATAACCATTCACCACTTTCTTCCATGTCACAAACAATGGGCTGAAATCACAAACAAACCTTATTATGATTTGCACACAATTATCCAATTTTGATCCTTTCAAGTTGCAATAATCACTTTGAAAACACACATTCAAACACCCTTTAGCATAAAGAAGTAGCAATAGCACAACTGATTATAGATATATATATAAAGAGAGTGAGAGTAATACTGTTGACCCTCATCGAAAGCAGGAGGAGGGACTTCTTCGCCATTGTAATGCGCCACCAGGGTATCGAAGCAATACACGACCATCTCCCTATTTGCCGACACCATTCTTTCCTGTGTTTCCTCTGATTTATTTATTAAATTCCCAATGATAGAAAGAGGGATTAGGGTTTTGAACGATGTATAATCGCGCACCAATTCCGATTATGAAATTATGTAGGTATCAACTTATATAATCGGTTGAAAGAATCCTTCAAAGAGGGGTTTCGTATAACTATAAATCTCAAACGGGTGTTGCTTGAAATCGCTTAAAATCCGCTGAAACAACACCGCCTGAGGAGGAAGAAACCCAATCAAACTCTCTTTTTTTGTTTTAAAAAGGTGGGAATCATTGGGAAGATGAGGAAAGTAGGTGTATATGTTTTTGTAATTGCAACAGGAAGGCTTCTTTTTTCTTTTTTGTGAGAATTGCATTTAAGTCCTCCAATAATCATTGTTAATATATCTTACACTTTGAAATATTTAGTTAAAAAAAAATTATAAACTAAAAATTATATAGTGAAAGAAAAAATTGTCTAAACATTTTAACAAAAAGCCAAAATAATTGTTTAGTTCGAGATTTTTAAAAACATAATTCTTTTTGCAACTCCTTTTGTATTTTTCTCTAGATCAGGTGGAGTGGGTGCAGGTCGTACTCCCTTTGCCACATAAGCACAAACACCACCCTCTGGGTGCGGTCCAGGTGCGGCTGAGGTTCCGATGCGGCTTTCGGAGGGAGCGGTTCTTGCTTGATTTTGATTGGCCATCCCATTTTGACCGTTGCAAACAGTCATAATTTGGGTTTTTAATTTTTTTTTCTTTTAACCTTTAACATCTACTTAAACCTCTCAACCTTTCATTTTTTTAATCTTTCTACTACATTACCTTTCAAAAAAACCAAAAAATGTCTTTGTCCGATTCTTCTGAAGAATTTAATGTTATGTTTGATGTTTTTGTCGTTGCTGCTAAATTTGCGGAACAAACGTATGAAACAGCATGCAGTAGGGCATCCGACAGTGCTGAACAGAGAACTCAAAGGTTTAATTTTAGAAACCGTGAAGATGCAAACCAACGTTTGATACAAGACTACTTTCAAGAAAATACAACTTTTCAAGGATACTACTTTAGAAGGCGCTTCAGAATGTTCAAACCATTGTACGAACATATAGTCGAAGATCTAACGAGGGAGTGTGATTTTTTCGAGCAACGGCTCGATGCTAGAGGTATACCCGACTTCACCCCTTTACAAAAATACACAGCTGCATTTCGTTAATTAGCATATGGCATCCCTCCTGATGCGTTAGACGAGAGTTTTAGGATGTTAGTTAGGACTGCCTGAGATAGTCTACACTATTTTTGCAAAACTATTATTTGGTTTTATGATCCAAAATATTTACGTAAGCCTATGCGCGATGACATCATGAAATTGCAATCTCATCATGTTAGCGTACATGACTTTCATGGAATGTTAGGAAGTTTAGATTGTCTACATTGGGCATGGGAAAATTGCACTACCTCACACCATGGTCAATTTACCCAAGGTGATCATGGGCATCCAACGATCATACTTGAAGCGGTGGCATCACATGATAGTTAGTGCTCTAATTGAGTGAGTCGTGGATCATAAATGATGAGTGTAGCTTAATTTAGTTGATCTGTGGATTTGACATGTATTTTTTGATTCTCTTGGATCTCTTAACGACATTAACGTTCTTAATCGTTCGCCTATATTTAACAACATATACGACGAATCTGCACCAGATTCTTCTTTCCAATTTAGTTCAGGGGTTTCGCCCCTAAATAACAGTATACTTTCAACAATGACAAAATCAAACAAATATGCACTCCACACCATACTAATTTGTTCGATAATTGTCAAAGTGACATTGATCAACAAATTAACCCCATTACACTTAAATAATATTAGTGATATAAAATCACCAACAATTCCTAATTCTCAATCTTAATGTTTCTCGATACAACTTTCACCTGAGCAATTGAATTCTAATTCAGTTATTTAAAATTAATTAACTTGAAATTTTTAAAATTCATTATTGTGTTTAATTTAATTTAGTTTTAGAAAAAGGTTAACATTCACTTATGGATTAAAACTTCAAGCTTGGATATTACACGTAGGAAGCAGTGCAAAAATATGTCTCGATACCACTAGAACATATTGTTACATATATCTTTATAATTTTAATGCATCCATATATTAGTGCCTTAATCATTATATTATAAACATTGAGGCGCATTTCCATTACAACTATAGGTAGATTAATCCTTATAAAAAAAATTCTCATGCAACGATACAAATGTATAGAAAGAATTCACTAAAAAATAACCAATGCTAGAGAGCTTTTTAAACGGTTTGTTTCCATTCCCTACAATTAAATTAAAAACAATAATAAACAAACAATATTAGAAACTAGTTTAAGAGTAGATTTTCCGTTTATATATATATATATATATATATATATATATATATATATATATATATATATATATATATATATATATATATATATATATATATATATATATATATATATATATATATATATATATATATATATATATATATATAGTAAATGACACAAAAAACACTCTTTTTACACAGAAATTCGATTTTGACACCGTGTTTTTTTTTTTTGTGTCAATTTTGATACTGTGTTTTCAAATTTGTTACAATTCTGACCACTTGACCGGTTAACCAGGTTGCATGCTGACGTGGCATGATGACGTGTCAGTTTTGATGACGTGACATGCTGACATGATATGCTGACGTGTCAAAATTGAATTTTTTTTCTCACAAAAAACATTAAGTTTTCATTTTTTTCGATTTTGACACTACGTTTAATTTTTTCTTTCAACTTTGACACTATGTTTTTTTGTTCCAAATCGAACATCATTTTTTCCAATTTTGTTCAATGTTGACAATTTTCTATTTGAAACCGTATAAATATTTTTTTAATACATTTAAACCGTATAAATATGTTTTTTTTTTCATTTAAAAACCATAGTTTTTTATAAATACATTTTTTTACACTCAAACCATATTTTTATGTATAAATATGTATTAGCTATATAAAAATTGTATTTTATATTAATATGCAACTTTAAAATGTGTTAGGAGGTTTATAGGCATGTAGTTGATCAAAATTTGGATATTAAGTTTGCAACCCATCAAATTTTTACATCTTATTAGAAGCTTATGGTTAGTTTGATTCTCATGATATAACTAATGCTTTGAATGTAAGAAAAAAAAACATCTTGTATTTAAATAAAAATGTGGTTTTCAAACGAAAAAAATATGTTTATACGGTTTAAAATGTAATAAAAAAATATATTTATACGGTTTCAAATGGAAAATAGACAAAATTGAAAAAAATTTGATAAATGGTGCTCTATTGGAACAAAAAAAACATAGTGTCAAAATTGAAATAAAAAATTAAACTTAGTGTCAAAATCGAAAAAAAGTGAAAACTTAGTGTTTTTTGTGAAAAAAAAAATCAATTTTGACACGTCAGCATATCATGTCAGTATTCCACGTCATCAAAACTGACACGTCATCATGCCACGTCAGCATGTAACCTGGTTAACCGGTCAAGTGGTCAGAATTGTAACAAATTGGAAAACACGGTGTCAAAATTGACACAAAAAATAACACGGTGTCAAAATCAAATTTCTGTGTAAAAATAGTGTTTTTTGTGTCGTTTACTCATATATATATATATATATATATATATATATATATATATATATATATATATATATATATATATATATATATATATATATATATGTAACGACCCAAAATTTCATATCCAAAAATTTCATTTATAAAACATTACATAGACAACATTAACAATTAAAACATTGTTTAGTTGAACCACTTCACATTGAAACCAAATTGAAAACCACAACATTTGATCAACCAAAATATCAGAGTATCAATCCCAGAATAAACTCATAACTACGGAAACGAGAGAGTGTGTGACATGCTGCTACCGTGCCGGCTCCTTTCCCCTAGCTGAGGAGGTACCTGAAACCATAACTGAAAACCGTAAGCACGAAGCTTAGTGAGTTCCCCCATAATACCTCATACCATGCAAGCATATAACAAACAACGTTCAGCTAGGAGTTACGGGCCTCGCCCACACTCGGGAAGATACGGGCCCTGCCCACACTTCGCTAGCCGGGAGATACGGGCCTCGCCCACACTTGTGAAGATACGGGCCCTGCCCACACTTCGCTAGTCGGGAGATACGGGCCTCGCCCACACTCCATTCTCGGAGAGATACGGGCCCTGCCCACACTCAACCGCTAACCCATAATATACAAGTATCACACAGACAACAAGTATAAGCAACTCTATCATATTGGCACATATATCATACTTGACTAAACCCAGAGATACGGGCTCGGCCCACATTCCAGTACTAACATCTCGTCTACACGGGTCGGACTTGGTGCCTTAGACCCGCTCCTACTGGAAAGGAAACTCACCTTGAAATAACTGCTGGTCTGTGTGGGAATTGATCACCTACTGCTGCTGCTGCTCCGAAAATACTCAATCAAACACTGCTAACTGTCCTTTGGGTAAAATGACCATTTTACCCCTAATCATGTCATAAGTCAAATTCAGAGTCAACTTTCAGTTGACCCGACTCGCCGAGTTGGCTCTCCAACTCACCGAGTCCCTATCCAATCGATTGTCCTGGATCCCGTCCCTACTCGTCGAGTTAGGCGTTGATTCGACGAGTTCTTCTTCTAAACTGAGGTTCAAGTCCTTCATCCTACTCGCCGAGTTGTATGAACAACTCGTCGAGTTCATCTTCATCCGATGAACACTTATGCTAAGACTCGCCGAGTTGTATGAATAGCTCGCCGAGTTCATCTTCATCCGAAGAACACTTATGCTGCGACTCGCCGAGTTGTATGAACAACTCGCCGAGTCTGTTCTTGATCTAAGGAGATTGCCTTGAACTCGCCGAGTCAGGGCATTGACTCGCCGAGTTCCTCCATGGATGAGTTCAGCTTCCGACTCACTGAGTCACACCCCGTGACTCACTGCTCACACTCGACACTACGAAAAGGGGACAAACTCGGAGACTCGCGAACCGACTCGCCGATTCAGATGAACGACTCGCCGAGTCGTTACCATGCAATTACTATATGGTCGATTCTGCTTGAATCCAGCTCATGCCATACATAGATCCGTGATCCTGGGGCTTGATTAACACGTAAAGTTTCCAACTTTACGTGTAAATAGACAACCATGAGGGTTTTAAGGTCCAAAATGCACCAAAAGGGGTAGATCTAGGGCTTTCATGCAATATGGTTCCAAAAGACAGTAGATCTGAGCTCCTGGAGCTCAACCATGCCTAGATCTAAAGGTCAATCAGCTTATTACAAACCCTCAAACATACACAAGCTTGGAAATGGTTCAAAGAGGACTTTAATGGAGCTATAAGGGACAATAAGCTTAAAAACAGAGGGGAAACGAGCTATACCTCAGGGGAAACGTTGGAATGACACAGAGATGCTTGACCTCCTTCTCCTCTTCTTGATTCACTCTTCTTTCTCCTTAAAAACCTCAAGAACACCACAAAAAACACTTCAAACTCACAAGGAAACAAGGCTTGAAAGAGGTATAGGGCTCTGAGGGTGAATGGGGGTGAGATTGGGGCGGAATGAGAGTTTAAATAGGGTACAAACCCCTGAAACTTAGGGTTTCATCCAACAGCGGTGACTCGCTGAGTACAGGATATGGACTCGCCGAGTCGCCAACTTAAACTTGTCCCGGGTCCCGTCTCTACTCGGCGAGTCGGACCTATGACTCGCCGAGTCCAAGGCTAAAAATGGAAAAATACTCAATTAAGATTTACGTACCAAGAACCAGGTGCTACAAATCTCCCCCACTTATTTTAGACTTCATCCTCGAAGTCTGTTGCTCGATCTTGAAACAGCTCGGGGTAATGCTCCATCATCTCTTCCACCAGCTCCCAAGTCCACTCCGAACCCTTGCGATGCTGCCATTGCACCTTCACTAGCTCCACCTTTTTGTTCCTCAAATCCTTCGACTTCCTGTCGAGGATTGCGACTGGGCGCTCAATGTAATTTAGGCTGTCGTCAACCTGTATATCCTCTAATTTCAACAAATATCTAAAATGTGTTTATATATATATATATATATATATATATATATATATATATATATATATATATATATATATATATATATATATATATATATATATATATATATATATATATATATATCGATTCATTTGAAATGCAAAAGATGTAAAATATATAAAACCAAAGATGGTTTAACAAATTATTTCCATACAATCTATGTTATATGTCAAATCACCATATTTGTTTATATCACTGGCTTTTTCAGCAGACATTATTTACGAAATATAACATTGCGAGACCATAACAAGCTAACTCTTATGAAATATATAGTTTTTGGTCGTGGATTCGCAAGTTGTATGGTTGTTTTTCAATAAAAGAAGTTTACATGGTTGTTCTATGTATATTGGGTCTCCCAACATGGTCATTTTAATGAATATCTCATTTAAAATTAGTTCATGTGATTACGATATTGCTCTTAACTTATTAAAGTTCAAATTCATTGCTTATAACTGGTTAATCAATTAATTTCAAACTAGATTATTTCTTTAAGATTTAACACAATTCATCAGTAAAGGTAAATTTTTTTATTATTGTTTACAAGGTCAAGTATACGTTGATACATGAACATATAGGTCTTAGATCGTTGTGAGAAGATTAAGTTACTAGTGGACACGAATGAAAACCTTCATGTATGGCCAACTACTTGTCAAGGCTTTAAATGTTGAATGTTTTCTTGAAGGTTGGTATTTCTTGAACTATGTTAATTTCTAGATTTTTTTATACACATTATATGTATTAAAATTACGTTTCTTGTTTCTTGTATATGGAATCAATATAAAGATTATCTCCAATAGCAAATCTATTCTTTTTTCATGTCTTGTACTTTTCTTGTTTCTTGTATATGGAATCAATATAAAGATGATCTCCAATAACAAATCTATTCTTTTTTCATGTCTTGTATATAGAATCAACAAAAAGCTGATCTCCAATAACCAATCTATCTTTTTTAAACCGGTGAATCTAATATTGTTTCATGTTCATTATCTCACTATATCAAAACATCCTAAAAACAATTCAATGATAAGATCTTTATAATGTCACAATCAATCCAACTACGAATCATTCATTGCATAGCCCTCGGTTATATTAAATATGATGAAGAAAAACTAAAGTAATTTGAATATAAGTACAACACAAATAAATAAGACTCGTTTCGATTAGGGAAAGAAAGAGGTAAGTCATAAACAATCAAGAATCTACCCAAAGGTAAGGAGACAATTTTCATTGACGACGTCGGATATAAAAAACACTAGCCCACAATTGATGATCTCTTAGATATGAAAGTTAACTATGCGGTGTGGATAAATAAAGAAGTATATACTAGCAAAAAGAAAATATTGAACGTAAAGACGAATAAGATAAATTGGGAAATACTATAATGGAAAACAAAAATACCGAAAAGAAAACTAAGACCTAGAAGGCTAGAACCCTCTTATGCTACTACATTACCCTAATTTTAAGCATTCACACTCTCTTATCTAAGCTCATATTATTGGTAAGATTTAACTCCTTCAAGTCCAACCTTTTTTTTATTTTATCACTTCCTATTATATGTCCTCTTTTCTTTGCACCATCGGTTGTGACCGTCTTCACCCTCATAACCACAACCATCAGTTAATTCTCTTTCTCTTTGGCGATGTTTGGACCACCACAATCTTCTTTCCTTTAATTATCTTGTCCAAGAGTATTCTACCATATCCCTTGCCACATCCTTTCATGACTTCCATCTTCCTATTACTATCCTTCTTAAAACATATGAATCTATAAACAAAGTTGGCCTTAAGAACCACCCTATAGAAATTCCCTTCGGTTTCAAAGACACCATCTTGTCACATAAAACTTATATGACCTCCTTCCATTTTAACTAAGTCACATTTATATGGTGTTTAATGTGAGACTCAACATCCCCTTCCTTATGAATCATAGACCACAAGTACTTGAAACTTTTATTTAGGTTTAGAACTTGCTCACCATTGCACACTTCTACTCCATCATTTCGCGCCCTGCTAAAAATGTGTTGATTTGTAAGCCTTTTCTTCCAGCATTGCCCTCCAAATATCCAACGTAGCATTTAGATTAGTCCTAGTCTCTACCACCAAAATAATGTTTTTGGCAAAAAAAACATAAACCAAGTCACCTCTTCCCAAATCTCATAAAAAAATCTCACCCATAAGTAAAGATACTATAAAGGATAATAACAAATAGGATATAATCAAGATTCAATGCATATTATGAGATTAAACATTAAACAAAATAAAAGCACCGACGTTTTATTTATTCGGTCCTAACAACCGTTAAAAACAGTTAAAAGTTACCGACACTTGAATTTGTTACTTACATATGTGAGTTATTTTCATCAAGCACCCATTTTCCTTCTAACCATATATACGACACTAAGTGTGTAATTTTTAAGCTTTTGGAAATAAAACATCATAATAGGTAACAACCTCCTTACACTTGCCTCCTTAGACGAAGAATGGTCTTCAAAGATTGATTTGTCTAGTGGCATATTGGTAAATATTGCTTGAACTTCAGACCTTTCTCGATAGATCGAATGGTTTTTGAATTTAGGACTCATATCTGTAGCAGCATCTTGGTTCTTCAACACATCTTTCAAACTAGTGTAGGTGTGTCTTGACATGTCCAAATAAAGAAGAAAAACTTTAATAAAAAAATAAGGTTTTGCGAAAGGTTGTCAAAGTGGTTGTATTTATAAGTAGATATAAGAATTTGTTTGAAGACATGATAAAAATAGATGTGTAAACATGTGACAAAAGGAATCTTTCGTTTCAGGAATAATGTGATACTAAGCCTTCCTAATGTTATTGATAATGATTTCTATGTGTACGTGCTACATAATGTGTGCATTTGTTAAAGTAAATTAAATGTTATATGTTCCTAAGACCTCCTTTGTTAAGCAACACAAAACATGATGTTTTGTACTGTTTCAGTTTCAGCGAGACTCTAATTGATACATGTGTCAATGAAATACAAATTATAATTTTTGTTTTTGTTTTATCACATTTTAAAAGGTGGAACAAGATGGGATATGGACCCTTTTGATTTTTCATCAATACAAAAGACATAAATACCCTTTTCATCCTCATCGTTCAAAAGTTTTGTCTCATGTAAGAGACACCCTCTAAATTTTGATTGTTCATGTGTATGTTAATATGCTATAATTATATATAGTGGATGACTTGTGGAATAATGTGAAGTGAAATAGAACTCATGTGTTCCTTGAGTTTGTTTGTCGTGATTTTTGTTCATATGTAATCATGAGTTGAATCCGTTGTGTAGTTGTGTGGTGAAGAAAAGTTAAAATAGTTACTTTGTTATAAAGAAGAGCTGAATATAAACAAATATAAAAAGAAGAGCATATGTATCGACCGTTACATTTGTCACTAAATTAATGTGTACTTTTTTCCTGAAATGGCACAATCATTTCAAAAAAGAGAAAAAAAGTAATTTTTATATAAATTATTTGAATTTTCACTATTTTATATGTGAATCGACCAACTAATGTATAAATAAAAATATGGATTTATGTTAAATGTTAATCACACAATAGTTACCGAGATCACATGCTAATCACAACGATATACATAATATGGAAAGTTAGTGATTACGTGTTGCATGCTCATATAATAAGCATGAAATGTAATTATAATTAAAAGACAAGAAATAAGTGTACATTACACATGAACAGATTACTCTAGTGACTGAACGAACGTGTAATTTTAGAATCATAATTACAGCATCAACAAGTGAAAATATATAGTTGGTTTTAATAAAGTGATTAAGTTTTAAAGATACTTTAATAGTTTAAACAATTATTTTCAAAATAAAACAGTGATAGAGCTAGGACGAAATGTCATGGGTAGCATACGTAAATTTACGGGGTAGCATACCGAAAACATTACACTACACCACAAATATTCTCAAAAAAATTTCACTGGGTTTGAAAATTTAAGGGGTATCATGGGCTATCCCAGACACCTACATAGATCCTCCCCTAAAATAAAGTTTGTTGTATATTTCAAAATTTTCATGAAATTTAACTGTTTTGATCATAAATTCGCATAATTGGAAATTTGGATTTTTGAAGCGTAGAGTGATTAATTTTATGAGTTAACAAGTGTTCTAAAGATTATGTATAGAAGGCCTGAACCTTATAACCGATTATATCAGTTACAAATTTTTTGGTCATGCCCAACTAAACAGGACTAGTAATGAGAGTCAGATTATACATTTAAGCTTTCGCTCGAGAGCAACTATAACTAGTTTTTGTGCGCCTCTAGTTATTGGGAAAAATACAAGTAATTATCGAAAAATATCGAAAATCAATGTTTAATAGAAAAACTAGGAAATATGCCACAATGGTGTAGCATGCTCAGTTCCACGATGCTATTCTTGTTAGAAAAGCTAAAGAATGCAAATCTAGTAACCACGATGAGTGTTTAAATTCATTTGTAGATTAGATTCCGTGTAGGTACTAAGCTTTTATGTAAATACTTGACGCATCATTGTGTATTTGTGCACATGTTTTATATTTCATACTAAATGTAAGATCTATGTATTACATGAGTTAATTAAAAGAAAAATTAACTATGAAATTTTTAACATTTTAAGAAATTTGAATTTATAAGAAAAATTAGAAAAATAATGAATTATTAAATTAAAGTGTTTTTGCCTTTCCTAAATTTAAACTAATAATTTAGAAAATAAGCATAGGAAACTAATAAGGATTTAATTTAGAAATTTTGAAATTAGAAGAAATATCAATTATTGATTTATTATTACATTTATTCTAGCTATTATATTTAAATATTACATGAAATTTAATAAAATAGAAAAAACCACAAAATGCCACATGAAAAAAATTTAATTGAAAAAAACCTCAAAATAACATGTAGCCAAATCAATAAAAATATAACATATGACAAAAAAAAAATTATTTATTAGAATAGATAATACTCCAAAGGCGATACAATTTGCTAGTTCAAGAATTGCTAGAATTTTTTTTTACCAAAAACAAAATTGATAAATAAAACAAAACTCAATAGTTTTCTATTGCTAAAATCCGACGTTAATATGGCTTTGATTTTTGCTTAAGATAGGAAAGTAAATCCACAACCAACACATCCAGTTATTCGTTATTTACACAAGCTAAGTATTGCTTAAACCATATCCATTATTATTTTTTTATTTGGATTTTCTAATGTTACTTGTTTAGAATTGTTGATGATTATTCCCAAAATTTGCCATTTTAAAAGTCTCAGGTTTGTAGCTTTACTACTTGTTCATCAGTCTGCCTGAAAACATGTGTATGAATGTTGCTCCCAAACTTATTAAAAGGTCGTTTCATAGTTGCTAACTGAGTTAGAGCTAATTGGATTAGAAATTTGGACCGAGTTAGAAGCAAAATGAAGAACCAAATAGCAGGACTGAGGCCCACGTCCTAGCTTCAGACCCAGTTAGAAGACAAATCAAACAACCCCTAAGTACATATCCCATTACCTTATACTCAACCATATGAATTATATCATCAAAAAAAAATACTAGATTAACAGTTTAACTATAAAAAATGCAACCATTCTAGTCGAAATTATATAGTCATCTCAATAATATATAGTTGTCTCATGTAGCATCCCCATTGCTCTAATGGATATTTAATATAATCAAAAACCTACTACCATTTGTCCTTTCTTTCATGCTTCTTGCTGTATTATGCCCAGTAAAAACAGTACCTGTTCCAAAAAGAAGTTACTCAGAATTTTTATAAAAATAAATAAACTCATAGAATTGGGAAAACAATAAAGGACCTCAATTTGTGTAGATTAATCAACGAATCTGTCAAACAAGTTGTATCTAATTAAATAGTTCGAATTCACAATGCTATTCATAGCAACAGGAGTTTGGTTTGCAGTGAAATTTGGTAATCATTTATATTGTGAGAAAGGGGAAGAAGCAAATTGTGTATTTGCAGTTATAGCATAATGTGGAGTGTGTTCATTTTTCTGTATGCAGTCCCTTTAGCATTAGAGCCATTAATGTTATCTTCCATTTAATTAATAACATTAAACTTCATTAAATCTTATGATTATTTAGAATTAAGTTCTTTTTTGGATCTCTGAAAGAAGCAACAAAAAACTAAATTACATCTGCATTTGCATCCATCCATGATCCTTTTTTCCTCATTTAAAGTGAATGCCACCATTGTGATTCACTTGTAACTGTATCTAAACAATAATAGCTCCAACATATGGTAAATAGAAGAACACTCTATCACTGTTTTGTACTTCAAATGTCTCTAAAGGCAGAAAAATTTAACTACAAGTGCACATATGTTTCCTCAAAGGCAAACTTCCATGATAAATGAATGTGGTCACCAAATAGAGCTCTTTATAAAACTAAATTAATTAGGCAAGAATTGCTTATAATAAGCTTCTGAAACATAAATATAGGGGGAGAAAACGTACTTTCATAAAGCATAATAGAAGATCAATTGCAATTGAGATCGATTAAAAACACCAAATATACGGGAACACTAACCTGATAATTAGGTTTTGGTGCGATCATTTTTGCGGAGCGGCGACGGAAGGAGTGCCGAGCAAACTAGCCTGTTGGAGCTCAAGCTCGTTCAACTGAGCCTCACGATCCATCTCGATGATTAGAGGAACGACGAGGATCAAGAATGTTGTTCCGGCGATCCAGGCCGCTTTGCCTGTGCTCCTGATGAGCTTCCTGACGACGTATCCGGTGTCGGATGCCACTTGCTTTCCCTTGTTCACGATTGGGGATTCAGAAATTGTCGATGAAACCCTAGAGAGAACGCCTTCGTTGCTTGATTTCTTCGCCGCCATTGTCAATTGTTAGGGTTTAGAGATTTCGATTCGTTTTTGTTTTCCAGTTCGAGGGTTTTGGAGGACCTCGAATGTGTAGAAGATCTTTTTAAGAAACTAAATACATAGATAGTCCCTAAAGTTGTATTTACCTATCAGTCGTTTCCCTCATGTTTGAGAATCACATTTTCAGTCCCTAGTGTGAGGTTGTATACCTATTTAGTCCCTAAAGTTATCACATATATGTGAAGCTTCTCAATGGTTACAAATGTCCGAGGTCATGCCGAATGATATAACTTAGACAAAATTGCAAAAATGGTCTTTGTGGTATGCATTTTTTTGGATTTAGTTAGTTAAAATCACGATTTTTTTGGATTGGTGATCATTTTGAGCTAGTTTCGTTGCGTTTTTGGTCCCTATGAATAATGAAATGACTTTAATGCCCTTGTGATATTTATTTTTTTATTTTTCTTTCATTTCTTTTTAAATCTAATACTAATTTATTTATTTTAATAATTAAAAAAATAAAAAAGGTCTCTTTCTCTCCCTCTCTCTCTCTCTCCCTCTCTCTCTCTCTCTCTCTCTTCTTCATCACCTGATCGATCATCTTCATCTTCTTCCTCAAAAAAACACACGTACACTCAAATTGGTACATGGTATTACCCATTAATGCAAGAATTTGAAGTTTATAAACCCCGATTTCAGATTTTAGATAACATCAGTCATGGAAGAAGCAATATATACGAAGATTTCTGGTCAACATTGGTGGATGTTCTTCATTTAATAAAATTGTGCTTGCATATACTGGTGGGTATTGTAGATTATTGAAAATCTTGAACCTTTGTGGATGTGGAAAAACTTCATGTGATAAAGCCTTAAAGGTATACAAGAATCAACCTTTATTATCACAATCAAGTAGTACTCCCCTATTTGCACTTTGTTTTTTTCTGCAAATAAGAACAAATACCTTTGATTAAAGATTGTTCATCTCTCTTTAAACCAAATTTCTTAGTTTTTCAATTCATTTTTCACCTCGATCAGACTTGGCATTTCGATTTTAAAAAGGGAGGTGGGTGCGTTTTTTCCCGACCAGAACATCTAGGTAAAAACAGGGATACTCCCCTGTTTCTCATTTACTTTCTTAAAAGACACACACACATACACACACACTCAGAGGTGAATCAGGACTATAAATTGCCACCCGAACACATGAAATGGAAATTAACTATTTTGGGAGGAAAATAGCAAAGAAAAGAACGAGGGGTAGAGAAAACAGACCAGAAAAAAATACATTGCCTTCATTTGCGTTGATTTCGTGACTACCAGCCATGGAGAACACAAAACTTGTTTGAATCTCCTTTGATGTTTCCTTACTTTCTGGAAATTCAGACGAATAATTTAGAACCCTAAAACCTGCAAGTGTTCTTCAGATGGATCGACCTTTGGACCGAACATACAGATCCCAAAAAAACCCAGTAAATTCCTTGTATTTTAGAGGGTTTCAGCGTTGAAATGATATAAAAAAGGAAGTAAAGAATGTGAGAGTTAGAGAGAGAGAGAGAGAGAGAGAGAGAATCTAAGGGGGTGGGAGTCGAACAGAAAAGAACGATAGTGGTGGACGAAGATATTATTTATTGTGTGTGTGGCTTATCATGAGGAAGAAGACGATTGATTGATTGAGAGAGAGAGAGAGAAAGAAAGAGAGAAGCCCCATATTTTTAAGACAAAATTGCAAAAATGGTCCATGTGGTATGCAAAATTTTGGGGTTTTAGTCCAAACCCCGAGTTTTTTGGATTCATGGTCCTTTTGGAGTGGTTTGTATGTGAATTTGGTCACCGGACTTAACTGCCGTTAACTTGTTGCTGTTAACTCTCTCATGTGCATTTCACATGAGGGTATATTTGTCTTTTCACTTCTGAAGGACCATCTTTGAACTGAAAAAATATATTCCTTTTTAAAAAAAAATAATACGTATTTATTTATTTTAATAAATAAAAAATAAAAAAGCTCTCTCTCTCTCTCTCTCTCTCTCTCTCTCTCCTACGATATCCACCAAATCCAATAGCATCCACCAAAGTAGATCCCTAATGTTCTTCTGGTACACAAGACCGAACTATCATCAATTAATCCATACCACACATGCCATTCAAGAACACCCATATACAAATCAATTTATGGGGTTGAACACCCACAAATACATTGATTTCTAGAAATGAGAACACACACATTCTCCAAAAACAAAAATACATGCACAAATCGATTAAAAACACAAACAAAACAAAAACTCAATATCTGATTCCATTTGTGGGGATTCATACATACAAACACGCATAAGTTCAGTTTAGATTCAAATTTAGGGTTCCAATTCTTGAGTTACCATCTAAAAACCCCTTTGCGAACAAATCTGGGAAGCAGGCGATGATCTTCACAGTGTGCCACTGCAAGATGCAAGCTATAAATCAAAAAATTAAATAGATTTTGAGGTAGCTACAGTTGTTTCCTTCCAAACCTATTTTCGCCTTGTTGTGTCTGATGTGAACCCCGACTAACAAAATCCTTTTAGCTTCTCAGGTGTTGCTCCTCTTTCAAATGAAACCACCATCTTCCAGATTTAGATCAAGATCTTCAGCGACCATTGGACCATAGTGCTTCACCGATGAACGGGAGGTACAGATTGACACGAGTAAATTTGGGGGTGGGGGTAAATTGGAGTTAGGGTTTCTAAAATTAAAGATGGATTTAGCAATAGAGGAGGGTGATGATACGGGAAAGATGATGGTGATTATGTTGTGTGCCCATTTCTCCATTCCCCAGAACATGAAATCATTTTTCAAATACAAAATCGAGTTCGGAAGTTAATTGTACACGGATAATGAGGATAAGAAATGTGACCAAAGAAGAAGATGATGAAGTTGTGTGCGTGTGTTTTAATTTCCAGGAAGAAATTTCAGAGAGAGAGAGAGAGAGAGAGAGAGAGGGGTAAAGGTCAAATAAGCCAAAAAAATGGATTATGCAAAAATGGTCCCTTACATATAAAATGACGAATTTACCCTCACGTGTGAGGCACATGAGGGGGGTTAACAGATCATATTTAACGGCAGTTAAGTCCGGGGACCAAATCCACATACAAACCACTCCAAAAGGACCATGAATCCAAAAAACTCGGGGTTTGGACTAAAACCCCAAAATTTAGCATACCACAGGGACCATTTTTGCAATTTTGTCTATTTTTAATTAATAAAACATTAAATTAAATACAAAAAACAAAGAAAAATGTCTCATAAGTGCATTACGGTCATTTCACTATTCAAATGGACAAAAAACGCAACGAAACTAACTCAAAAAGATCATGAATCTAAAAAAGTCGTGGTGGACTAAAACCTCAAAAAAATGAGGGACCATTTTTGCAATTTTGTCTATAATTTAAAACAAACACTTTTAGAATTGCAATAGATGCATCTAACATGAGTTAAGTGATGTTTATACAACAATGTTAAATCTTTATACAAAATTATTCAGCAAAATTGTTTTTTTTAATAAATAGTACGATATTTAATTTAAATCTAGAAGTACAACTTTTTTTATCAATGTAGTATTATTCAACAGGCTAATATATGGTTATAAAACTCATTTAAGTTACACAAATTAATAAAAAAATGAAATATTATTTCATAAATCGGTAAAAGAATACAACATACTCCTCCTTCTGTCCCAAAATTATTGTCTACGTTTGACTTTTGAAGTCTTTTGATATCAACTTTGAACATAAATAACTTTATTTGTGTTATATAATTTTTTTATGAAATTTATAACAATGAAAATACATTTAAAAAAAATCTATTCGTATATTTTGCATAAAAATCATATAACAAAAAATAAATTATTTAAGGTCAAAGTTGAATAAAAAAGACTTAAAAAGTCAAACGTAAACAATAATTTTGGAACGTACGAAGTATTACATAAGATGGTAAAACATAGGGGTGTCTTGGGTTATCTTCGGTTTGATTAATTTAATTAAAGGCGTGTTGAGAATTTTAATACAATACGCTTACATAAACGGAATGTGATTTTTCAACCTAACCCAACATTATATATATATATATATATATATATATATATATATATATATATATATATATATATATATATATATATATATATATATAAGAGAGAGAGAGAAAGGTTCCGTTGAAATTAAAAATAAAATAGAGATTTTGAAATTCAACCTCAGCCGCATATTTTAAGTCTGCCGCTCTAACCATCCGACGTACCGGCGCGACAGGCCTATTATAATCATAAATGATTATATAACGTTGTCTGTTTCTTTCTCCTCGCCACCATCCCCACCACCACAACCGCCACCGCCACCACCACTACCATCACCTCTGACACCAGCTGATCCCACTACTGTCAACTCCGTCACTTATACCATCGTCACTTTTGTCACCACCCACTTTTCTGCCACCAACTGTTATAATCATATATGATTAATTAGTCTGTGAACAAACATATATGTATAATTATTTATGATTACGCATACACTGTTGTTGTCGGTACACTGGAGCGTAAGAGCGGAAAATGAGAAATGTATGGCTCAGGTTGAATCTCAAGATCTCTATTATATATATATATATATATATATATATATATATATATATATATATATATATATATATATATCTTATTTTTTATATTTTTATCTTTTCCATCTTTATCATCTTGTATTCTTATATCACCCCTCTCACATTTCGTTGGCAAGAAGCGATAAGAAAAATTCAATCTCTTGTTACTATGGATTTTTAGAAAGTCCCTACCAAGTGAGTTAGTCTCACATTGGTTATAAAAATAATAATTACATAGTAATACTAATTAAAAATATTAAAAATGCCTAAACAAGTTGATGGATTGAAATCAAGGCTCAAAATTTATAAACCTAATCCACCATATTAAACGGGTTGAAAATAACCCAACCTATTAATTATTTGATTGGTCCAGTTTTGGTTGAAATTGTCAGGTAAAATTGTAAAATTAGTATTGCGTAAATAGTGGGACATAGGAATTAATACTAGGGGTTGTACAATTTTTTTTTCCTGTCAAACATAATACAAACATAAAAATAATTCATTACATCTAATACAAAATTTTTTTGGTCAAATATAATATAACAACGATCTTTTACAATTTAAATTTGTCTTCTTCGTGCATACATCTTTTGAAACCGCTCCACTACTTGTTCATTCTCAACTTTCGCAAGTGCTTCAGTCTCAACATTGCAAAGCAATGCGTCGTTTGAGAACATTCTTCACCACTTTCATTAGGATTAAGTATTGGTCTTTTGGTAAAAAAAACATTTAGTTTAACCTCTAAAAACATAACAACTACACATAATCAAACAATAACTTCAATAAAACATAGAAATTTCACCTAATTATACAATAAATTCAACAAAACATAGAAATTTCACCTAATCAAACAATAAATTCAATAAAAACATAACATTATAACCTAATCAAACAATAACTTCAATAAAACATATCAAATTCACCAAAGTCAATCAATTACTTCAAAAAAAAAACATATCAATTTTGAATACCTAAATGAATTGGAAAAACTTACTTGTTTCATTCTAGGGCGTGATGAAGTCGATTTTGGTAATCAAGAAAATAGAAATTGTAGCCTTTAATCCTTTAGCTTTGTGCCATGGTCGATCACTCGTTCAAGGGGGGAAGAAAGTCAGAAACACAGACGAAGGAACAACCGAAGTCAGGAAGTGCAAGTGTCGAACAATGGGCAGATGGAAAAATTGGATTACATCGTGTGTTTTTTTTCCCTTTCTTCTAGCCGAAAATACAATTAATGAATTAGAATTGGACTACTTTTTTTACAAGCATTTAGAATTGGGCTATATTGTCCAATTAATGTTTTATTTGGGGCTTTGGGCTTAATTCAATTAATAAATTAATAGATAATAATGGATTAAAACATTGGGCTCATATGTAGCTAATTTCAAGTTGTAAGCTTGTAATTATTTTTTTTAGTTTGGTAATTCGCGATAGAATGACATATTTTTTTTTACTTAGTTGCACAAAATGTTCTTAATAGTTGCATGACTTTTTTACCGTAGTGGCACAATAGGTAAAAATTTAAAAAGAAAATCAGAAAATTTTCCAGTTCGTATACGAAAGTTAGGTGTTGTCGGTGTCACACCGAACACTTAACCGCCCCTGTGTGTAAACTAAAACTAGCAGTGAAATAGAATCACACCAATAGATAACTAGTTCAGGGTTGTGTTTTTAGTTTAATATAAAATTAAACTTTGGTTGCATGCATATATATTCTGTTACATATAGAAGTTTTTCACATTTTTCGCATATAACCGCGAGTGGATTTCATGCAAATTAGTTTTAGGTTTTTGCAAAATCAAATATTAAGGTTCTGTTGGACTCAAGATTTTTCCTGTAATATTTAAGTGATCGATTCTTTTGTTTTTAAAACATTTACAATGAAAAGCCAAAAAGAAAACAATTCGTCGAGGATGGAGTTTTGAAACATAAATCCAGTGTTGTCAAGTCGATAGATTGAAATTTTGAAAAGCTTATTGAGTTATTTTTTGTAAGTGATGGTTATATTTACATGGCGCATAATTCTTTTCCTTTCATTACGACTGTAGAGCATTGGTATAATGATTTTTCATTAAATTGATGTCAAGTTTTTAATCATATCACAATTCACAATACATCTTAATTTTGCTGCTAGCACGCATAATTAACCCACAAATTACATTAAAAGCTGTTTTTTTTTTTAGAAATACAACGTTATTTGGTATCATATGAATCATAAAAGATCCACTTCAATATATCTAGACTCCAGAGGTCATGAGTTCTAATCTTATCTTATCGAATACACCTATGTCATTGAGTCAAATTGGCGACTTGATGTTATACAATCAGTTCTTGCATATATGCAATAAAAGATATGCTGACGTGGCTATGAGAACTGGAAATCCCCCTTCCCTGCATGGTGCAGCACCTTTGTGGATTCTGTTTTGACCAGCTGTTCCACCTGCATATACAGGTATGAGCGCACCACCGCTTCCTCCCGCTCCCGCCCTCCCGCCACCTCGAGCAGCTCTCACAGCAGTTGTATACTTGCTTTCGTTTACCATTCTACTGCCACCTCCACCACCAATAATAGAATCGTTTTTGTCTATTGGCTTATGATCTCTCATGTTTTCATGTGTATTTACTACAAAAAGAAAGACACGCCATTGAGTTAGACTCTAGGCTGCTTTTGTCAGTCATTGTGTGTGTGTGTGTGCGTGAGAGAGAGAGAGAGAGAGAGAGAGAGAGAGAGAGAGAGAGATTGCATATATACCTGGAGAAAACGATGCAGGAGAGCAGAAGGAGAAAAGAAGCATGGCTAATAGCATCAGCTCTTGAACACCCATGTTAGTTTTCCTTCGCTATGATGAATTCTTTCCGTTTGTGTTCTTCCACTTATATAATAATAAGAACTTGTCTTCTAGTCATCTAGAAACTCTATGATTCCTTTTGATAAAGCAGAAATTACCTAATTACTGACAAATTAAGGTAGTCATCTTTATTGATTAGGCTACGTTTTTTCTATAGATCTTTATGCGCATTTTGGTCCACCATTTCGTTTGACAAAGATAAGCCAATTAAAAAGAGGTCGATACCGGTATTTGTTCGAAAGTAAAATAACGTGTTATTTAGTTTGAGAGAGAATAACATTACCTATTGTTGATAAGTAAAAAACTAGAAATCGATTTATTTGGAACTTAGTAGTAGGACGACCACAATTCTTTTCTAGTTGTAGGATTCTCTTTTGCTTTCACTTATTATATATCCAATAACCTCACTTCACCTTTATTTATTTATTTTTTCCATTAAGGGATATTCACAAAAATAACATATGCTTTTTAGAATATAGGTATTTCATCCATAGTTTTGGAATTTGCCAAAGTGTCCACCTAGTCCGAAAGGTGGCCATCTCGGATTTCGGAGATATATAAAATGTAGTCCATTTTCATTTACACATTACCCTTTAAATATCTCTTGTACCATGTTTCCTTTGTAGTTCTTTAGTATCATCGGATTTTCACCAAAACCCCACCGTTTCATGCCCTTATGTTGGAATGGACATTGGTTTCGGTGATTTTGTTTAGTTTTTGTAATATTATAAATGTCGTGTTGTTCATATTTCGGAGTCTGAAATGCTACCTTTCTAACATTTCTACTAAAAATAATTTCATTGTTCATATTTCGGAATTTGAAATGTCACCTTTCTAACATTTCTGCTAAAAATAATTTCATATATTATTTATTTGTTCTATTTCATGGTGTTTACATAAAAAAAGTTATTCTTCAGTCAAATAACCTTAATTGTAGCATTTTTAAACAAGTTCTTCGTTTCTCGGATTCCGGTATTTAAAAGTTCTATGTTTCAATTCGTGTATTCTTTAGTTGTGTTAATATATGCTAGTAACGTTGGAAGAACAAGGTATCTAAAAAATCTCTAATTATCGAAAAGTGTAACATCCTAAAATATAAGACTATGTTCTTAAATTACTAAAGTAAATAAATGAAAGATGATTTATATAATGAAATCATTAATGAATAATCATATCATTAGTTGATATGAAGCTTAGAAAGTTAGAAGTGAAAATAATAACAATTTAAAAGTTAAAGGGCCAAAGTGTCTAGTTGCCAAAGTGAGTTGACCAAATTGTTGATCAATTAATGGAAGGGACTACCAAAGTTATATAATGGATGATGATGAATTGTTACGAAAACATTTTAGGAAAATGTGAAAATAAATGAAGTAATGGTAAATAAAATAAAAGATGTAAACTAGAAGGACCAAATGTGTAAATCCTGGGAAAATAAAGAATCATTTATTCTCCTCTTATGGAGAAAATCATGATTGAGCTACATACCATCTTCTCAAATGACGATTTTTATTTCATGGGTTTCTAGGTTTTGGTTCAAGTGAAGATTTAAATATCCAAAAAAAGAGGAAAGAACAAAGGCTTACAATGTATAAGTTCTTCTCTTTTTAACAAGGAAATCAATTTTATGAAGCGGGTAAAACCCCAATGTCGAATTTGGTGGGGTTTAATGACTAGGGTGTTGGTTTCCAACCTCCCTTGAGTAGTTTTGATGGTTCCAATTCTTAGGTTTACTATGCATCTTTACATTAGATTTAGGCAACGAAAGCATTCAAATATAATCCTAAGTGTAAATGCACCCATCTAGGTTTTACTATTATAGCAACATACTTTCAAAACTATGAATTTGAACTATCAAATAGAATGGAATTACTAATCTTTCAAGTATAATCATATATACTTCTGAATCCTTTGTAGATCTTGAATTCCTTGCAATCACTTGGAAGGACTAGCATCCAAAGTAGGATGTCTTTAATGGCTTACACCCAATATTCTAAAACCCTAGAATATTTAGGAGAATGGAGAGAGGCTGCTGAGATCCGAAATTCTCAACCTGATGAGAGGTTCCACAGATTTTTCTAAAGGTGAGAGGGGTCTTTATATATTTGTGGTAAATTGCAGATCATAAACCTTGATTTGAATCAACTAAATAATTAGATTTAATCTTGATTCAAATACTTTCCTTATCTGTTACCTAGATTGATTCTAAAAGGCTCCAAGACCTCCCCAAAATCGTCCACCCTCCATGGGGATCCATAATGTTTCTTTTGTTTAACTATTGACCAATTAAAATTCAATCCCTATACTTTTAATTAAATCCAGATTAATTCTAATCAATTCCAAATTTATTTTAACTAGTTTCAAATTAATTTATTAACATGTAATATATTAATAAACTATTTTCCTTACTTTATTAAATTATATTCTAGCTATTTTAGCTCTTGAGGGCAACACTAAAAGGTTTTGGTTATTATTCTCAAAGTTATACCAATTAGTTATGACATTATAAATAACAATGTCGATTATGGGGGATCATGGTAATAAATTACAACCACCTTAGAGATCTGACTACCAAGAGGGACGCCTTAGAGTGGTAGATAAAATACACTAGGATTAGTAAAATATCCTAAAATATAATAAGACAAGATCGATAAAAATCCTATAAAGATAGTAAGTTAGGACTGGTAAAGCATCATATAAAGATAATAAGATAGGATTAGCAGAATGTCCTAAAAAGATAATAATATAAGAGATAATATAATAAAGCATAAGAAACCAGGAATTTAAGAAAAATAAATATAATCATTGTAAAAATTTCTAGAATGTTTTCAAAGAAAGATTATCATATGTTTATCTTAAAACATGTGAACTCACCAACGTCAAGTTGACATTTCCAAAAATTGCATGTGTTTCCTAGGATGGAGTAAGGATAAAGACAAGGAAGGACTATCAACTCAAAGATAGATGAGTTTCGGTTAATAGATAGTTATGGTTTGCGCTCTGGAATTTGGGTAATCTATGTAAATACCGTCACCACTCGGCATTTCCGCCAACAGCTGGGGAATGTGTGACACTCTGACTGCAATCCTCGAGCTGATCATCGAAATCACTTCCTTTTAGTGACTCAATCGGTGCTACCTTGAGTAAGGCCCTCGAGACCTCAAAATCAACTATCTTACCTAGGTCTGCACCATTCAAAATCAGTCTGACATGGACATTATGGCCCAATCAATTACCAGACCTATCCTCAGACAGAACAACCATATCCGATAAATTGAATAAGACAGAAACACATTGCAATAAATCATGGTGCCAAACCATACAATCTACCCTCGATTAGGGGTGTTTATGGGGCAGTTCGGTTCGGATAGTAATAAAATTGTGAACCGTAATCACGGGGCGGGTACCTTATGTAACACTCCAAAAATTTCAAACAATTTAAACTTTTCAAAAACAACCCGGTTTCATAAAGTTATTACAAAAAGGTTTTCAATACAGTTATTATTAGAGTCTTCCCAGAACCACATTATAAAACATAATCATGATGAGCGGTACGATCACGCCTTTGCCTTGCCACGGTCTCCTGAAGAACCTGAAAAACATTAAACCACAACTGTAAGCCCGAAAGCTTAGTGAGATACCCCCAAAATACCAACCACATATACCATACACGCACAACAAGCCATATCATAACAAAACACAGAACAACCATGCACTTCGGGTCTATTGTGTGACTGGTCCGCCGTACCGGGCCTTCAGTCCACCTGGTCCACCCTCCGAGTCTAGCCATATACATCGAGTCTACAGTGTGATTGGTCCGTCTGCACCGGGCCTTCAATCCACCTGGTCCACTCTCTGAGTCTACAGTATGACTGGTCCGCCCGCACTGGGCCTTCAGTCAGCCTGGTCCACTCTCCGAGCCTCGGCATGTCTGGTCCGCCCTCTTAGGGCCTACAGCCTATCCGGACCGCTCGTTGGGCCTTTGGGATAACCGTTCCGCCCTGTGTATGTTGGCCTACAGCACAAAGCAAGACCCGCCTCAACCCAACCCCAGTCCAACAACCATGTGCACATAAACATTCAATCATATAGCAATTCACATCCAATCAAACCGATCTAGCAGATCACATAACATAACATCATCCTATATACCAGGATACCGACCTTAACCAGGTCTCTAACATATACCATCCTAACTACCAGGATGCAAACATGGCAAAACAATAACATAACAACGATACCCGGATCACAATCCGATAAAGGGTCGGCCTTGGTGTCGTAGACCCTGTCGATATAGTGAGGATAACTCACCTCGTAACTGCCGACTGAAAAGATAAGACCAAGATGCTCCGACCACTGACACGATCTTGATGGGTTTTTGGTCATAAGACATCATATGTGCTCATACAAACCCTAATGCTTGGATCTAGGTTTCTCTATTGTACATGCTTTGAATCCAAGACTATAAACCCTAATTCTAGCATATGGAAATCAATATTAACATACAATTAGGTTTATGATATTACCTTGATTGTTATGTAGCAATAACAATCCCAATTCCTCCTTGAATTGACTTTGGAAGGCTTAGAGTCACAAGTGTCACTCCTCTAATGGTTCACAAACACCATAAGGAAGAGGATGAAGAGGAGAGAGGATGAAGGCTGCCAAAATCGTGTGAAAACCCTAGAAGGTTGCTTGTCCACGTTTTTGAGCCTTAAGGGTTCTATATATAGTGAGGCTATTAGGGTTATCTAACAAGGAAACCCTAATTTGGTTGCTTAAGCCCTAAGCAACCCATAGACTCCTTTAATCAAGCCCTTGGACGATTTCCTTATGGGCTTCCCACAAGAATTCGTCCACCTCTTGATTTAAGACAATCCATGGCCCAAATTGCAATTATCTTATAATTACAATTCTAGTCCCTTAAGTTTAATTAATCTCTTTTAGTCACAAAACTAATTACCAATTAATTCTTGACTAATATTAATTAAACAATATGATTTCTCCTTTAATATATTATTCACATAATATATTAATAAATCATATTTAATCCTTTCTCTCCATAATTCATCCTATCAAGTTGCTTTGGTGAAGGCAACCCAAAAGGACCATGCACCATCGGGTCAAGTACATACCAAAATAGTTATGGACTTAGACACTAATCCAACAGTCTCCCACTTGGATAAGTCTAATAACTATTCTGCATATGACTTCAGATCCTGATTTGCAATCGTAGCTTTCCAAAGCCGCTGTCAACTCTGATCCTATAAGATACGCGTGTCCTTAGATAAGGGATCATATATTCCTCCATTCTACATATCATATGAGATATGATTTCAAATCATTCTCTTTGTACTAAATCTTGATTCCCAATTTATGACGACTGACTAATTGAACAAATCAAATTAGCCCTAGCCCGGCCGAGCATTTACGTTTGTCATCACTAAATCATCGAGGGGCCCAAAGATATCGCTTTTATCCTACTTTGAATAAAAGGAACGGATAAACTTTGATACAATGCTTGCTTGCACTCACTAACCAAATCACACACAACAATATGTTTTATAACACCAAGTTACTAGTGCGTTTACATATTATCAATGTGCAACCGATTTGCAAGATACAACTCACACATCTCGGTTTCAAGAATATAAGATGTTATCGTCTCACCAATCACTCGTGATACAATTCATGGAGTGATCCAAGTGAGCGTGGGTTTAATCCAATGCTCAAATCATATTCATAAGCACTCATGAACATTGCAGCAAACATTTTCTTATGTCTAATGCTCTTTAGACAATCCACACACCAATTCACGACAGTCTTCATTCATACCTACTTCCAACATATGAACGACTGTGGCCCGTTTGAATAATTCGATTATTCTTAATAAACTCAATTATTCTGGAAGTCAAAACATGCAAAGTGAAACACAAGAATAATACTAATCCCATATGGCCTCAAACCTTTGAGTATAAATAAAACACCTTTTATTTATCACCATATCGATTACTCATTATTTGTCGTTTCGGGTAATCAACTTCTTACTTGAATTACAACACTTGTCCCATGCTCCTAGCATGCACATAATGTTTTCCTATGGTTCTTACTTTGTGAAATAGATCACATTGAACACATTTTCAATCATTCTCATTTCACAACTCCAAATCCGTTTTTCATAAGTTAAAGAATATTAAATTCTTGCTACTTATAGAATATGCTAGATTCTAACATTTTATGCAATTGTCCTTTCGTAAATTCACTACACCAAAGTCACAAAGACTATTGCCAATGATATTACAAAGTCCTCTATCGGAGATTGTTGCAAGACAATTCCTTAGATATGATGTCTCTCACTCAAAGTACATTCATTTGAACATCCTTTTGCATAAAAGTTTCTAATCTAGACATAGATTTTCAATATTCAATTCCCAATATGGACACGCTTCCATATTTTCATATGACAACTCATTCTTAATAGAATCTTATCTATTCGTAATGATGTCGATATGGTCCATCCAATATCATGCTTCCAACTACTCACAAGCAATCAATCCTCGTCAAACTTTGGATTGTCCTTTGATAGTTGTTTAATTATTTTAGTCAAAACCAATTCTAGTCCCTTTTCCCTCTAAATGTGCTCAACATTTGGAAAATTTTAGAATGGTCAAACATTAAAGCATTTGCAATCGATCCTATATCCGAAGCGTATGGGACACGACGCATAATGTTTTATTTGCTATGTTCTCAAAATTTCGAATTGTGAAGAGGAATGCCGTAATCATAATCGAAATTTTAAGAACACACTATGTACCCTTGACTAAATTTATTAACATTTCTCAACCTAAACCTTTAGATTTGAAATGAAGCATAATATTCTCTCCCTTAATTATAGCAAAACAACTTTACAACCCTTACGACTTTGCAAGGTATAACTCTTGTTTTCTATAATTAATATTGCCAACTTGCAATACTTTCCTTAATAATCATACAATCATAACATTTATGCTCCCACTATCATGATGATTATTATAAAACATAACACTTACGCTCCTACTAGCTTCGACATGTATTCATAAACATCTTAACTTCCAGAAAGACAATACTTATTGAATTTCTTAAGTTCATGTTTCTAATATTTAGTGCTTTGATAATCTTTTATCAAGGCTTCTTGAACTTTTACACCTTTGCCTTCGATAGTTCATATGTGTGTCTAAACAATTAAGACTAATTGCCAAACCTCACAATTCAAATTATGGAAAGGGATACCGTAACCATAATTGAATTTGAGAATGCAATTTTACAATCACTATCTTCTTAAAATCTTTCTTAGTGAAAGCATTTCCTCACAATCATTTTCATGAAGGAGGAAATCTTATGACACTTAGATTTAAACGGTGTAGTTGTTCCTATCCATGTGAATTTGTCAATACCAAAGTTTACGACGAATTCAAACTCATATGGATCGAACTTTCTTAATCTTGATTTCTTGCCTTATGGTAGCACAGTTGTCCACCATGTCTTCCAAGTAGTTAAGCAGCTCACCTTTTCCTATCAATGTACCTTTCATTGATTAAGGTGCTTTGCCTTTTATGCGTTCAAAATGAGAACTCATGGAACTCTCATGCATAATTAATTCGATTGGATTGGCACAGAACCAAAATAATGTCATCACGATAGGTTGTAAACCTCAACTCGTGTGCTAGTGATGATCGATAAGGTTTATTTGATTTGTTCTTGAAACCTTTCAAGACCATTAAGACTCTCACTGACTCCTTGACATATAAGATTCTCTTGTCAATAACCATTTCTTGACAAACAAATATTCAAGAGTTAGTGTAACTTTTATCAAAACACTTCATAAATTGGTCCTAGTTGGTCTTTGTCTTATCCAAGACATCACAACTTACCACATTTAATGAATGTTATAAACCTTCTTAATACTTTTCATTCATTGTCACAATTTTAACTTTAAGACTTGTTATTGGAATGAAGTATGATTGACTTCTTGATTTAACCATTTCTTCAATTCTTGATTCCTCTTCTTAGACATACAATTGTACTAAGACTTACTAAGAGGATCAATTGAGATATGGTTCTTAATCATTAAGACCTATCATAAAGCATAATAGCTACTCTCCCTTCTTCTTAGAATGGAGAAACTTTTATCTTTCTGCCTACTTGATTCTTCTTATTCGTTCTGCTATTGATCAAAACCCTTTAATCAATTCAGAATTACACTTAATCTTATAAGTATAATCATATTTATTAAACCTTTAGTAAATCATGAAGAATATCTTTGTTACTCTTATGGTGGACTTGATCAACACACAACTTTGTGTACTCGATCTCCTAGTCCTTCACTTGACACTTTGTCAATGAATTAGTCTAATTTCCAAATATGAAATTTCTCATTCATCGTGCAACTAAGTTGCATGATTCCAAGTTTCCGTCCAATTGAAACTTGGGCGATGAGAAACTCTCCCTATTTGGTAAATTCTCGACACTTCCATAAACAACATTATTAAGAATCAACTCTATTATTGCTAATAGAAACATTCAAACATCAATTTTTCATATACGCCATTGCAAGGATAAATAAATAATATAAAATCAAAATTTATTTTATTGCGGAAAAATTTTGTCCTTACAATGCAATTCATTGAAAAACTATGCTAATACATCTTTCTTAGCAATCTAATTTTAACTCTAAGTAGTAACTCAAGAATCTAATCTTCGAGAAATGCGATCGAAATCCATTCTTTCACGGTTAGATTTTGCTCACTTCTTCCCTTAAGCTTCCTTTCTTTTCTTCGATCCTACAAAACATCAATTGTAATCTTATCACATTATGTATTAAGAATCTAGAATAGAAGCTTAAAAGAGTTAGTCAATGGATTTTACCTAAAGCAAAGCCATACGGATTGACTCTCCCATCTCTTAGATCTCTTAGGTAAATAGGGAAACTTCGTCTCTAATGCCCCTTCTCTTGGCAACAAAAGCAAATTGACTCTTTTGGAACAACACATGGAACTACTTCAGACATCGTCTTTCTCTTATGATCAAACTTTTCGATCATTACATGTCTTTCATTTCCATTGTCTATTTCCATAGAGGTCTTGAAGGCAGATTCACCAATCAACTTTGCTTTTCTATTGCGCCAAACCATTACTGATTCAGCAACAATAAGCATATAGGTGAGATCTATAAGGGTCACGTCGTTGTTCATCATATAGTACTCTCTTACGAACTCACTATACGAGTTGGGAAGTGACTGAAGAACCCAATCAACAGCTATTTCCTCACAGACAATGGATCCTAACATTCTCAGTCTATCAATGTGCGACTTCATCCCTAGGACGTGTGCACACACCGACTTTCCTTCTTTATGTTTACTTGGCAAAAGGGCTTGAGTGATCTTGAACTTTTCAAGCCTTTGAACTTGTGGGTTAGGGAGAATAATTGGAGGAGGAGGGGGAAGTGAAGCATGATTTCTTGTTCCTCGATCGAATCATGGAATATCATCTTCATGTGGAAAGCTTGTTCCACGGGATTTGGGAAGCCCATAGTTGTCGAACTTTGACATCTACAAAACGGGAGAAAACGAAATTCAATTTAGTTGATTGATTAAGTCCTTAGTAAATCACCCAAATGAGATACTAAGGCTAGGACCCAACACAATATTCTACAACTCGGGAGAGGGATACCGTAACCCTAATTGCAGAATATTTGAAGGTAAGTGAATGACGATTCACTAATTTCCACCATGAAAAACGAAAAAGAATTTAAGTTTTAAATCTATGAAAACTCCTAGATCCTTTGAGATTCATTGAACTTTCAATGGCATGTTTAAATCTCGATATGCCCCTCTTGTTTGTGACTGGGATGCCGAGGATCACAAAGCGGGTGTGAATAACCATGCAAACTTACATGGTGCCCTCACATGTTACAGTCATCTATTCGATGTGCCGGTAAACCACACACGCTCCACCGAACTATGACAAACATTGAGTCACCCTTTGCTACCTTTGCTTAGAACCATTTAGTGTGCCGGTAAACCACACACGCTCCACTAACGTCTTCGCAAGGGCACAAAGTGTAATTTCATGGAATTGCATCAATTCACTTTTGCCTAAGTAACTAAGATTGGGAATTTGAAAAACATTTAGTTACTTTTATAATTCATTATACTTATAATGGAAGGTTTTGTCTCATCCTACCCGTTCGGCTAACGACCCTCCACTAGTCAAGAGTGTGGTGGGTAAGAGTGGATACCCATTCAATCGCCATTTTATAGGCAATTTCCTTAAACACCCCTTATAGACCAGTTTCGTGAATGAGGCCTACTAACGGTAAGATAGACTTTTACTCATACATATATATATATATATATATATATATATATATATATATATATATATATATATAATGTTAGACTTTTAATGTTATATAGAGTATAGGGTGTATTTTACACTTTTAAAATACTAGGTAGTCTAATTTAACAATTATATTTTTAATTCAATTAAATTTTAAACCAAAACTTTTATGGATTTATTAAACCTCTTTTAATTATACACCTTAATTAATTAATAAAACCATAAGGGTGTGATTTGAACTTTTTCAAAACATACTAGAGTTTTAGAATTTAACATTCCTAATTAAACTTTTAATCAACTTTTAAATTCCAAAACTTGAGGGCAAGTTTTGAAACATTTCAAAACATTAGGGTTTAGAATTTAAATATACATCAAAATTAAACTATTTAATCAAAATTTAAATTCCAAAACTTGAGGGCAAGTTTTGGAACCTTTTTCAAAACATTAGGGTTTTAACTATTTAAATTTCAAAACAACAAAACTTTTGGGGTTCAAATTTAAACTATAAAACCTAAAGGGCAAAATATGAAACTTTTCATAACAACAAGGATCAAATAACAAATAATTCAAATTAACATTTAATCACATAATTATCCATATTTGATTTATTTAATGATTTCTTGCAAAACAATTTATCAATTTACTCAAAATAATTAATCAATTATCTTATTAATTGATAAATATCTTCAATTAGATCAAAAATATAGTCAAATATATCATATAATCGGATTAATATTGATCTAACATGATAAGGTAACTATCCATAAGCAAAAACAGCAAGAAATCCCAAAATACCCTCCTTCTGACGAGTTGACTCGGCGAGTCAGGCTAGGACTCGTCAAGTTTGCAGGGACTCGGCGAGTTCAGCCATGGACTCGGCGAGTCCAGTCTCCAGAAACCCAAAAAACGAATTTTCCAGTTATACAATGTATCAATACAATTGAAACCAAGCTAGGCTCTGGTACCACTGATGGGTTTTTGGTCATAAGACATCCTATGTGTTCATACAAACCCTAATGCTTGGATCTAGGTTTCTCTATTGTACATGCTTTGAATCCAAGACTATAAACCCTAATTCTAGCATATGGAAATCAATATTAACATATAATTAGGTTTATGATATTACCTTGATTGTTATGTAGCAATAACAATCCCAATTCCTCCTTGAATTGACTTTGGAAGGCTTAGAGTCACAAGTGTCACTCCTCTAATGGTTCACAAACACCATAAGGAAGAGGATGAAGAGGAGAGAGGATGAAGGCTGCCAAAATCGTGTGAAAACCCTAGAAGGTTGCTTGTCCACGTTTTTGAGCCTTAAGGGTTCTATATATAGTGAGGCTATTAGGGTTATCTAACAAGGAAACCCTAATTTGGTTGCTTAAGCCCTAAGCAACCCATAGACTCCTTTAATCAAGCCCTTGGACGATTTCCTTATGGGCTTCCCATAAGAATTCGTCCACCTCTTGATTTAAGACAATCCATGGCCCAAATTGCAATTATCTTATAATTACAATTCTAGTCCCTTAAGTTTAATTAATCTCTTTTAGTCACAAAACTAATTACCAATTAATTCTTGACTAATATTAATTAAACAATATGATTTCTCCTTTAATATATTATTCTCATAATATATTAATAAATAATATTTAATCCTTTCTCTCCATAATTCATCCTATCAAGTTGTTTTAGTAAAGGCAACCCAAAAGGACCATGCACCATCGGGTCAAGTACATACCAAAATAGTTATGGACTTAGACACTAATCCAACAGATCTCCACCACTAGCCAACACCAACACTGAACTCAAAGCAAATGCCAACAATTACCTAAACGCCCCTGGAAGTCAACTGGTCAACTCTTGGTCAAAGTCAAAGTCAAAGTCAACCTCCTGACTGACTCTACTCGCCGAGTCAACTCGATGACTCGTCGAGTCCCCGTGCTCAGAACTTCCCCAATCCGCGACTCAACTCGCCGAGTTACCCCGAGACTCGCCGAGTCCAACAACTCTGAGTCCCCTCGCACTCAACTCACCGAGTCCTCCCTTGACTCACCGATTCACGGCTCAACCAGAAGAAGGTTAGGACCTCACGACCAGACTCGCTGAGTCCAAGAACAGACTCGCCGAGTCCAAGGCTATCTTCAACCAACTCGCCGAGTTGTTCTTCCAACTCGTCGAGTTCCTGCCCACCTTCATGCAACTCGCCGAGTACACCCTTGTGACTCGCCGAGTACCCCTAGATCTTAATCCATACATAAGCTTTCCAGGCCATGCACATGATCCAAAACACAGATCTACCCTTCTACAACCCATCCATCACGTAAAGTGACAAACTTTACGTGAATCCAAGGGGATCTAAGCATATAACACTCTAGGGTTAGGGTTTGGGACAATATGGCTTCACCAATCACTCAAGAACAGGGACTTTAATGCACTCTAGACCTTCTCCATTCTAGATCTAAGGTAGCAACCTCAGATCTAACCTCCAAACTCAAAATATCACAAGCTATTATTTCCAAATACTCCAAAATGATGAATCTAGATGAATAACAGCCCAAGCAACGAAATAATACCTCAAAAGGAAGCTCCAACAGAAGAGAAATCTGAATCCTTGCAAAGCCCCTTGCTCCAAGCCTCTTAACTCCCCAAGATCTCTTCCAAAATCTCTTCTCCAAGGTTCAAATGCTCTCAAATCACTCACAAATGCGCATTAGGGTTTTCTGGACTTCAAGAGAGGGTAAAGAGGCTGGGGAGAGGGTCTAATGTCCTTTATATAGGGATTATCCTCCGAAATTAGGGTTTTCTCCACACAACACCAACTCGCCGAGTCTAGCCGCCGACTCGCCGAGTTGGCCACTTAACACGCGACCAGAATCGCGACCCTACTCGTCGAGTCCACCCATGGACTCGCCGAGTTGCCCTTTCACATTTACACTTTGAACCCTGAACTTGCACTCCTGAACTCGGGATATTACACCTTACATGCACCAACCGAAACTGAACCGAATTGCTAAAAACCCCGAACCGTTTGAAGGCGGGTAACCACGGTTCGGTTCACGGGTACCCACTAAATATAAAAAACAAAAATCATACAAAGGTATAAACACCATTTCGGCCATTATTTCTAAAAACAAAAAACTCACGTGTGAAAAGTATCATTTATAATTGATAAAACTTACAGTTTATGAATCAAATAGGTAAACATAAAATATACATGTCATTGATAAAAAAAATAGAAACACATTATAAAGTTTACTAAACTATAGCTTTTAATCTAATAATTTTGCATCGACAATAGCATATCACCTATCAATTAAAAACTCAATATCACACAAAAGTAATATATATATATATATATATATATATATATATATATATATATATATATATATATATAACGGTTCGGTTCGGGTATCCGCGGTTATTTACATATCCAAACCGAAACCGACCCGTAGGTATCCGGTTTTTTCGGTTTCGTTTTTTTTTTTCAGTTTCAGTTTATTTCGGTTTCAGTTTTTTCGGTTTCGGATCGGACGGATCGGCTCGGTTTTTCGGTTTTGCAGTTTTTTGTACACCCCTACCCTCAATCAACTCCTTAAAATCCCTGAAATTCTCCTCGATTCGAGTACGAATGTTGTGTTTTCAGTAGTACTGGCCTAATACTACCTTCCACACTTATCCATATTTTCCTCAATAATCGTTCCGGATTCTATAAGTATCTACTCATGATAATACTCTCAATACCCGCTAAACAACATACCACCCGCACTAAAGCACTTCCTAGGCTATCCTAGGATCCCCACCTCACGCTGCCATCAGCTGCCGAAAAACTCCTATTAATGTCAGCTAACCACTTCATGCATACAATTACATACAACAAAACTTAATTAATCTTTCGACTAAAAGACCCAACCCTATAACAGTTAGACTCAAACAAGAGTTGTGCAATAGGACCGAATCAATCATTCTAAAATTATTTAACATTTTCCTCATGTAACTTAACATATTCATTTAATAGTTAAATCACATCAGTATGATTCCTACAAAGAACAAAGCAATTAGCATTCGAGCAGTGAAACTGACTGGCACTAAGACACCATAAAATCAGGCAGATCCCTACACGCAATTCCATACCACTAGACCCAAGCATCTAGAGTACACATATATCTTATATCTACTCTCTCAAGAGTGGCTAATCATCCCTCACACTGGCTCGCTATGAACTATACTAACTTATGAAACTTCCACCAGCCCTGTAGCCGCTCGTACATGTTAAACATACATAACATTGGATCCCATAGACAGTCAAATACTTGATTCTACCCTAAGTCCACAACTAGACAAGGAAAAAGAAATAAGGTTAAATCAAACATTCTAAGGCTAGAAAATCTTAGTTATGTACAACTATGCTACATACACTAAGCAACTACAGTAATGATGTCAATCCCATCAAGTATACAAGAGATTCTCCTAGGCTATCTGGCATCACACATCATGTAATTCTATCATGAAATTCCCAAGGATTCCTATCCTACAAACTAGCCTGTAACTCAACCATAATCATCATAAGCAAATAACAATGTGGGTATCTTAGGGTACACTTTCTTCCTCCGGCTGATCGTACACATCTCATCCTTCTTTGGTTACCTTCGAAAACAATTTTGAAAACTTTTATATATCCTTAGTTTGAGTTTGGATTTAAATGAATGCTCATCCAATTCACTAAAACCAAGGCTCTGATACCAACATGAGTATCCCAAAATCATAATCTCAGAAAAATTCAGGATGATGTGTACGATCAAGCCTTCACCTTGCCCTTATCATCTAGATTACCTGAAACCATAACAATCAAACTGTAAGCCAAAGCTTAGTGAGTTCCCCCTTAATACCACCACAAAACATATAACAACATGTATATTAGGTTCATAGCCATCAGATTGGATTACCCTTGAGCCCACAACATGAGTCTGTTTTGCCCACCTAGCCGACAACTCATGTCTAGATTGCTCCCGATCCCACAACATTAGTATGGCTTTCCAATTCGGCCTATAACTTATGGCTCGCTTGATCCCAGGTTTATTGGCTTCCTCACAAAGCAAGATTGCCTCAACCCAACCACACTATGTCGACATATGTGACATCCTTATTTTTTCACGACCAGAAAATATCAATTTTGTTTATGCTTTTAAAATAAAATCAGAGTAGTCTTTCAAAAGGTGTTGCGGAATTTGTTCCCAAAACAAAATATGATAAAAATTTATCAAAACATTTCTTAAAGAAATGTATTTTCATTATATTACAAAACCTCGGGATGTCATGTTCCGATACAGACCAAAAAAATAAACAGTACGATATAGGTCTTACAACAGTTATTTACATCTACTGGCCTATAATCCAAAATCCCTCGTCATCATCCAACTATGCTCTTGTTTCACTACTTGTAATATAAAAAGCTGAGTGGGTCAGGCTTGGGAGCCTGATGAGCATATAGGGTTCTCAACCCACAATAAATAAATTTATTATGTTTAAAAATCAAACAATCAATCCAATTTCCCATCCCCATTATCCCCTTTATTACCCCACCCTATCGATCCTCACAACGACACGATTTATACTCTCAGATCTAAAATCAACCTCTTTACCTAATCCATACTCCCGGATCTAAAATTTACCTCTTTACCTAATCCATACTACCGGATCTAAAGTTTACCTCTTTACCTAATCCATACTCTCGGATCTAAAATTTACCTCTTTACCTAATCCATACTCCCGAATCGGGTATGTCTGATCCATACTCCCAGATCAATAATTGTGCCCATTCCATACTCTCGGACTAGGGACAATTAACTATGTCTTAATCCATATTTTCGGAATAATAATAAATAACTTATGTCTTAATCCATACTCCCGGATTAATAACAAATAACTATGTCTTAATCCATACTCCCGGATTAATAACAAATAATGTAACATCCAAAAACACGACCCAAAATTTTTTGTTTTAATAATAATAAAAATCATATATTGATCGTCACATCATAAAACCATGTGTCAAATATCTCAACCCATAATAAAATGTCATGAACATTTGTGCCAAATCAACTATGAATCAAAACAAACTCCCAGGAATAAGACTGAAGTTGTGGTGTGTGCAATGTCATCATCCCGAGCTCTTCCCTTTACTTGCGGAAGTACCTGAAACCAAAACTGAAACTGTAAGCACAAATCTTAGTGAGCTCCCCCAAACTACCACATACCATACACTAGCATATAACACATACTGGGCCTTGCCCACTGCATCGGACTGAAGTCCAGAAACTGCATCGGACCGAAGTCCGGAACTACTCAGGGCCTTGCCCTCTGCATCGGACCGAAGTCCGGAACTAATTGGGACCTTGTCCCCTACTTCGGACCGATGTCCGGAACTAGCTGCATCGGACCGAAGTCTAGAACTGACTGCATTGGACCGAAGTCTGGAACACATATCAACTAGCATAACACACATCATCTAACATAAACACATATACTACATACTGCATCAAGCCGTAGCCCAGAACACATAACACATAAATCCCGTCTGAGCCACGAAGGCATCAAACACACTATCTGCTACATCGGACTGAAGTCCGGAAACTACTGCTAGCTAATCGGGCTGGCATTGTGGCGGTAGACCCGTTCCTACTGGAAGGAAACTCACCTCGTAGCCTAGTTGCTGAAAGAACTGCTCCGGAATCTGTCTGTTGCGACTCCGGTTTCACCTCGGCTACAATTTCCATAAGTACCATCAATCAAATACTGATAATAATACTGAGGGTAAAATGACTCTCTTACCCCCCTGGTCAAAGTCAACCTATCGGTCAAAGTCAACATTCAGTTGACCTGACTCGTCGAGTTGGGTCACCAACTCGTCGAGTCCTTACTCTCACTTTCTTGCTTCTACTCGCTACTACTCGTCGAGTTTTGGCGCAAACTCGACGAGTTCCTCTTTGATATTAACACTCAGACAATCTGCATCCAACTCGCCGAGTTGTATGAACAACTCGTCGAGTTCTCCTTCATCAGATGAACCCTCTAGCTGTGACTCGCCGAGTTGTATGAACAACTCGTCGAGTCTGTTCTTGAGGCATGAATATTGCCTTGGACTCGCCGAGTCAGGGCATTGACTCGCCGAGTTCTTCCACGAATGAGTCTAACCCTCTAGCTCACCGAGTCCATCTCTCACTCACTGGTTCCACTCGGCATAACTCGAAAAGGGGAAAACAGGGGACTCGCAACTTAACTCGTCGAGTCTGAAGAACGACTCGCCGATTCGTATACATGCAAACACTATATACTCGATTCTGCTTGAAACCAATCCATTCCATTCATAGATCTAGGTTCTTGGGGCTTGATTAACACATAAAGTTTCCAACTTTACGTGTAAATAACATCAAATGAAGGTTTTACGGTTCAAAGCACACTATGAGAGTAGATCCAGAGCTTTCATGCAAAATGGCTCCATAAAGGTACTAGATCTAAGCTTCTGGAACTCAAACCTAGCTAGATCCGAAGGCTAATCATCTCAATGAGTCCTCTATGCTACTACTAAGCCAAGAAATGGTTCAAGAATAGCTTTAATGGCTTTCAAAAAGGGATTTAAGCATAGAAACAGAAAAGGGCCAAGATATACCTTACTATATTCTGAAATTCCACAAGGATCTAGGATCTCCTTCTTCTCCTCTTGATCTACCTTCCTTTTTCTCTCAAGATTTTCAAGGAAACACACCAAATCACACAAAAATGCTAAGAGGGCTCTAGGGTTTCGAGAATGATGCTCTAAGGGGTGATGGGGGCTGACTTGAGGCCCCAAAAGTTGTTTAAATAGGGTGAAAACCCTTGAAATTAGGGTTTCATCCAGACTGGCGGACTCGCCGAGTCCGGAATATGGACTCGTCGAGTCGCCAACTTAAACATGCTCGAAATCCCGACTCTACTCGGCGAGTCTGGCTACTGACTCGTCAAGTTCCTCCTGAAACTTGAAAAAAATAAATATATAAATATCATACCAGAATTGGGGTGTTACAAATAACTATGTCTTAATTCATACTCCCAGATTATTAACAAATAGCCATGTCTTAATCCATACTTCCGGATTAATAACAAATAACTATGTCTTAATCCATACTCCCGGATTAATAACAAATAACTATGTCTTAATTCATACTCTCGGATTAATAACAAATAACTACGTCAAATCCATACTCTCGGAATAAGGACAATTGACTAAGTCTAATCCGTACTATCGAAAAACATCTACATTTTACGATCTTGTTAATATTCTACTAGACTGTCTAGAAAAGTCTGTGGTCGTCATCTATATTCCACTAGATGACTGGAACATCGTCAACATTGAGACCTTTCATCATTTTGTTTCATCACATATCAACTATTTCATCTACCCATGTTATACCCAACATATTTGTAGATAAAAATACATATACAATTTAAAACCTGTATAAAACATTCATCCCATTTCAAATAGACAAACAACATATATACACATAGCACGTATTTTATATAAAATACTTCGTGTCTATGTGTAAGATGAAAGTGACTATACACTCACTTGATTTGACGATAATTGGGCAGCACTTCATCTCTTAAAACAATCATTGCTGATAAAACCAGAATGTTTTCTCAAAAACGGGGCTTCACGTAGACAGAGTTTCCGCTCGAAAACTTTTTTTCTCGGGACGTCGAGGCTTTCTTATGATGCTAGGATAATATTTCAGGGTTAGGGGTATTTATTGCAACATATAAGAAAGTATAGGGATGAGAGGATGAAAGTTGTAACCTAAAATCGGATGGCATCGATCATTATTTATAGTGGCTGAGCACTCGAGTTACGTTGGGCGTAATTTTATGGTACGCGGGGTGTACTGCTTCTTCAACCGGTACGTTGGGCGTACATCATGGTACGCGGGGCGTACTAAAGGATTCTATCGGACGCATCAAGGCTACGAACATGTGTCCACCATGCAATGGAGTAGGCTATGTGGCCAATATCGGACCGTGTACACGAGTACGCTCGGCGTACTCCAATTTTTCCAACTTCAAAAATTCATAACTTTCGCATACAAACTCCATTTTTGACGTTCTTTATATCCACGTGTATGTGAGACCGTGCTCTAAAACTTTTGTTTAAACTCCGTCGGCTAATTTTGACTTTATTTTTAAAGTTATATTTTTAACAAGGCGGGATAGGAAAAGTCCGTTAAAAATTCATAACTTCTTCATCCGACGTCCGTTTTTGTCTGTATTTTTACCATTAAGCCACAATCAACAAGATCTTTGATTCTCGTTTAGGTTGTGTCGGCTAAAAATCACTCGATCTTAAATTCGAGTTTTTGGTTGCATACTGTTATACCAAATCTTAGAAAAATTATAACTTCCTCATACGAAGTCAGATTTAGACATTCTTTTTATGCACACTCTCGGTTTAACGTGTACAACGACTTTCATTTAGATCGCTAAGGCTAAAAATCACTTTATCGTACACTCACTTTTTACGTCACACAACGTCGTGCCAGTTCTGTCGCGAAACTTCAACTTGTCATAACTTCTTCGTTATAACTCGGATTTCGGTATTCTTTATATCTTCGGAATCTTTGTTTTGACCTCTATAACTTTCTTCATAGATATCGGGTTTATCTAATATTTATTTTCGATGCTTATTTTTATCCTTAATTTATTAAATCATAATAATTAAGTATAAAACACATAAATTCATATAATTCATTCTTATTAATTCAAAATGAGTTACAATAGTTGACCTAGACTATTACTTCATCATTAATGCCTAGCCTAGAAACACGAGTGTTACAACATATGCAATAGATAACATATAACCAACAACTAGGTAACCATGCAAATCTAACAGATCACTACAACATAACAATATCCTATATAGTAGGATACATAACCTAGTGGGCCGACATTGGTGCCTTCGACCCAGGAGTACAATGAGGAAAACTTACCTCATAGTCAGAAAGATAGAAGAAATGAATGTTGCTCCAAATACCAATTCTACAGGTCACCTATACAACAAACAATGACTTAGTCTCAAATTATTTCTCAAATTACCCGAAATGCCCATAAGTCAAACTTGGTCAAATTCCTGGTTAAAGAGTCAAAAAGTCAAAGGAGGTTAACACAGACTAAGTACGCTAAGCATACTCAATCACTATGCTCAGTGTAATTGATCCCTTAATGATTATGGGGCTCTAGCCTAGTATGCTCAGCGTACCACCTGTTACGCCCAACATACTTGTCCAGTTTCACTTTCCTTCTATAAGTTCTTATTCCATTAAGATACCACGTCCAAATCTCAGATCTAGTCCCAAAAATCAATCTAAGTCATAAAATTTCCATCTTTATGACTTTCCATGATTAAAAGGGGTCCAAACACCAAAACTGTTTAGTGCTCGTTTTTCGATCATTAAATGAAATAAAAAAAAACTTATTTTTGTCCCCAGATTTTACAGTTTACATCATTTTTTGAGCTTAAAAAGATAAATTTACGTTAATAAGTGTAATCGACATAATATTTCTCGGTTGGTGTTTTTCTACCATTCAGTTGGTTTTTGACATGTCTTGCATGGGTTCCTCATCTCTTATTCTATAGGAGGATGAGAGTTGGGCTTCTTCTTATGAAGTCCAAAATTCTTAAAGGAATTGACGGCTCATTAACTTGTTTTTACAAGTTCACCTAAGCTTCTTAGGTCCCCTCCTCCTATTCTACAGGTTGGTGGGAGATGGTTTTCTTGCACGAAATCCATAGTATAGCACCACGTGCTTCTCATTTGAATTGACGGTTTTCATCACCACTTGTCATCACAAGTGCAACTCGAGTTTCTTGAGTTCCCCTCCTCCTATTCTACAGGTTGGTGGGAGATGGTTTTCTTGCACGAAATCCATAATATAGCACATCGTGCTTTGCATCGGAATCAACAGTATTCATTTTACTTGTTAATCCAAGTGCAACCTGTGTTTCATGGGTTCCCCACCGCCTAGTCTACGGGTCATGGTGGGAGTTTGACTTCCTCTTATGAAGTTCAAAAATTTATAAGGAATTGATGGATTTTATCTTGTATATACAAGATTGCCTAGGCTTCTTAGGCCCCCACCACTTATTCTACGAGTCTTGGTGGGAGTTGGACTCATATTATAATGTCCAAATGGTTTCGGCAAGGAATTGACGGATTTGAAAGAAGATAAATTCATCACGAGCAATTAAGGCGAATAAAAGATGTTTGGCAGATTGACCATGTCTCAGTGCTTTCATCATATCTGGCTCCTTAGGACTCCGATTTAGGCGATTCAAGATGTTTCGGAAACTGGACACAATTATCTACAAGTTTGAAGTTTTGAGTTTTCGCTGAATCGGTCGTTTTCCTGGTCATAATCGATGTTGAAGTTGAAGTTAGTTTGCTGTTAGAAAAAAAAAGCTGAAAATTAAAAAATTGAATTAAAGTGGAAGATCAAAGGCTAGAGTTGTACTAAGCTGAAAGTTGAAGGCTAGGGGTAATGATGCACAATTCTTGAAAGTTGGAGGATAGTTTATGTACTTATGCTTTATATTTATACAAATATCTACTATGAAAAACCTACGGAAGTATGAAGTGCTGCTTTGTACTTATATTTTGATTATCTTCTATCTTTGCTAACGGGGGAGGAGGGCTGCTGCATGAAAGAAAAAAAAAACCTACGGCAGAAGAAGTTACGATTTAGAGAAGATATAAACATAGACTACATTGACAAGGGGAGACTCATCTTTTATCTTATTTAATGCGTTTACCATTTACTGCATGTCTTAATTTCTTTGATACATAACTAGTTTTGCTATTTATTGTCTTTAGTTAATTTTGATATTTAGAATTGGATAATACGAAGTGATGTTTTTCTATATTGTCTCTCGTTTTAATTTTACGGAGTAGGTTTTATTGGGGTTTAGTTGACTTGGGTGAGATGGTACTTTTAATGTAGTTGATTTTGTTGAACCAATTTTATTGAAATCGAATTACATATTTAAATGTATGTTTATTTTAAAAATATGAATTTTGACGGGTAAATTTGATTTTGGCCAGCACTTGATCAACGTAAGTTAGAGTTAATTTGTTTGGTTTAAATTTAATATTTACATGCTTATATTGACTTCGAGAGAAGCTTTATTTGTGACATCGTTTGAATATGAATGTGCGGTTTCGTTATCTCGCTTAAACTTAACATAGACGTGTGTTAGGACATTTTTAACAAAACCATTGGACTTAATGCTTTTTAAAATCACGAACTACATAGAGATATGAGTGAATGTTTTTTAAATCGAATCATGAGACCGAGAGGTAATTGATAACTTTTGTTGGTGCTAAGTTATTCGTTTCTATATAATTGGTTTAACAAATTAGTTGCATTAGAAGAACCGTTGAACCCGTATAAGTCAACTAAACCCCATATTTCTCATAATTGTTAAATCGTTTAATTGTTTTCCTTATTTGTTCGATTATTCTAGTTGTCATTTTTACGTTGCTAAATTTAGTTTAATTTTATTTTAGTAGTTTCTTTAGTTTAATAAAATCAATCACTTTTGCAATCAATTGCCTAGTTCTCTCTTCCTTAGAATAGGATAGTCTCTGTGGTTTCGATATCTGGTCTTACGACTATATTACTTGCACGACCTCGTATACTTGCGAGTACGCGTTTTCGTCAACAAAAACCCTAACTTAATACACAAACCAAATCATCATAACTCTTACATGGAGGGAAGAAAAGGACCAAGATCATATTTTAATGACCCAAACCCGCCATCCCCACCCCAACCCCACCACTAAGCACTGCCAACCCCACCCCCACCCATAACCACCACCACCACCCGTGTCCACCACCACCCCCACTCATCATCTACCAAAACCATCACCCGTCACCACCATCACCGCCTACCAACACTACAAGCCACCATTACCACCCACCTCCACCACCCCACCACCAACCACCACCACCACTACCCATCACTACCCGCCACTTACAAACACAAACCATCACCACCAAACATTACCAGAGGCCACCACCGCTCGCCACCACCACCCATCACCATCATACGTCATTACTCACCCTCCAAAACCACTTCAAACCACCACCCACCAACCACCACCACCCACTACCCTTCACAGCCCACTATCACAACCTACCACAACTCATCACCACCTATTGCCACAACGTCGTCGTGACCCACCATCCATATAAATCATATATGATTAGATACATATAATAATATGTGATTAAATGTATTTAATCACATATGATTAATATTGACAAGGAAGAATTATTGAATCGAGAACGAGACAATGAATCTTGACCGTATAAATCATATGTTATTTGTTACATATAATCACATGTGATTGTATGTATTTAATCATATATGATTTATGTGGACAATATTTATTTTCATGATTTCGTTTCAGTAATTGGTCTCATTTATTTAATCACATGTGATTATATGTATTTAAACGCATATTGAATAAATGAGAATAAATATTGAATCGAAAATATGTAGACAAGATTCGTTTTCAAATGTGGAAAAAGAACAACTACTAAATTGTGAGCGTAAAATCAAATATTGTGCATATAAATCATAAATGATTAAATACGTATAATAAAGTGTGATTAAATACTATAATCACATGTGATTAAATATATGAGAACAAGCTTTGAATCGAGAATGTAAAAACGAATATTGTCCATATAAATCATATGTGTTTATATGTATCTAATTACATATGATTTTTGTGGACAAAATTCATTTTTGCGTTCTCGATTCAATAGTTATGCTTGTGTACTTAATCATATATGATTATTTGTAACCAATCACATGTGATTTATATGGATAAGATTTATTTTTGCGTTTTCAATTCAAAAGAATGTATCGTGTATTTAATCACATATAATTATATATATTTAATTACATAAGATTAATATGGACAAAGATTTGTTTTCAATTTTTTTATTGAATATTCGTTCTTGTATATGTAATCACATGTGATTATTTGTATTTAATCACATATGATTTATATGGATAAGATTCATTTTTTTTTCATATAAATCATATTTGATTAGGTACATAGATCAAATGTGATTAAATGTATTTTTAATCATATATGATTAAAGTGCACAAAGAACAACTATTGACTCGAGAACGTAGAAATGAACATTGTTCACATAAATCATATATGATTAGATACATATAATCACATGTGATTATATGTATTTAATCACATATGATTTAATTGTACAATATTTGTTTTTGCATTTTCGATTTAATAGTTGGTCACATGTATTTAATCATATAAGATTATATGAATATAATCACATATGAGTCTCGTTAGAGTCCATTTAATAGTTGGGCTTGCCTCTTGGACTTGAGAGTTGGGCCTCGTTAGAGTCCATTTATTATTGGACCTTGGTAGCCCCAATGGGTTTTGGGGTTATTTATGGACTAGTTAGTGGACGACCTTTAGACCTAGAGAATGAGGGTTGGGAATTAGATCCTAATTTGAGATCATTATAGATATGGCTCAGAGGTAGAGGCTGGTGCACAACGGCGACATTTGTAGGAGCCGTTCATCATTCGAGGTGAGTCTTCTCACTATATGTTACCTAGAGTGGTATTTATATGCTGACCGGAGGGTATTATGTGTTATGTATGAGATTTGTGCCATGTGTTATATGTATGCTATATGATTATACAGACCGGACCGGAGGGTCCAACGATACAGACCGAGCCGAAGGGCCAACGAACTATGACCGGACCAGAGGGTCCAACGAGCTACGGGACTGGAGGGTCCCGCTGAGACACATCGACCGGAGGGTCGTACTGTAGCCTCGAGTGGCGTATGTGTTGTATGTGGTATTTTGGGGAACTCACTAAGCTTCGTGCTTACCGTGTTATGTGTTATGTGTTTCAGGTTCTTATCAGGATCGCGGGAAGGCGGCGCCTCGATTGTACACACCAGAGAAAAGAGTCACGAATGGGGATCCTGGATTTTGATAATGTTTTGAAAACTTTGTTGACTATTAAATGGTTTTTATTTAAAATGACATGTGTTTTATGAAATTAAAAATGAAAAATTGGTTTGAAAATTTATGGTGTTACAATTTACGTGTTAAGCACATGTAATTACAACGTTGAACTTTTTATAAATTTAGCTAAGTAAAAAAGAAACAACCATAGTTGTCCAGATTTAAGTGTTGAACTCATTATACAATGTTCTCTTCCAATCTCTCTCATATGGCTTAACATGAAGACAATCTTACGGTTAGCTTTCCCATAGCATGATAACTCTAAGCACAAATGTAATTCTTCTAGCAGGAATAAACATTTTAACAAATATAGGACCAAATCAAGGTAAAAGCTTCAAATCGAACCTAGATACATACAATAAACCACCTTCAAAAACAAATAAGAACCAATATCACTAGCATATAGAAAAAAAAAGAATATGTCAAACAGTAAAATTGTATTTCAAAACATTGCTATGATAATTGATAACTGTCACAACTAGAAATTTTGTGTCTTGTAATCACTACACTCAAGTAAAATGTAGAATCAAAAACTTAAAGAGCATGTATGATGCTTACTCTATGACAACAAAATTTCAATCCAATACACCATACAAGCACTTCAAATAGTCAACAAGTAATTGGAAACCCTAGAAGTTCTTGTGTAGGTCCACTTTGGACTAGGACTTCCTTATTGGGCCCAATGGACCAACAAGCTTCCAATTTGACTATTTTGGGCTTAGAACCTTTAAATAGGCTCTAATTGAACCCACTTTCATTTATTTCAACCTTTTGGGCCATATTGAGCCTAGAATGAAATAAATCAACTATATGAACTATTATGGACCATAATTAACCTAATCTAGCCTAATAAGGCATAAAAATCACACTTATATTTTATAGGACCAACAATCATTCAACCTAACTCTTATATGGGCTTAGGGGCAATAAAGCCCAAAAATCTCTTCTTCCTTTCCAAATCTCGGCCCAAGCCCAAACCCAAGGAAGTGAAGAGTTGACTTAGGCCTTACCACCTCATTTATACATCACATGCCTCCATGCATGGACCAACATACATCTAGGATTGTCATCTCAACTCTCTCTCTCTTCTTCTTCTTGGTTCTCGGACGAGAGCTCCCACACACACAAACTTCAACCACTTTTTGTTTATCAAACTCTCTCAGGGAACACCCTTACCCCTCTTCACCATATTTTCGAGACTTAAGGGCATTTCAAAGAGATTTTCCACAAGAATCATCATCTAAGGTAAGTTTATACTTAAATCTATGATCTAGGTTCCTTGATTTATCAAACATCTCTTCTTAACTCATAAGAAATTATAATCTTGCACCTTAGAAGCTCCTAAACTCGAGATCTTCCAAGGAAAGGTTGCTAAGGCCGAAAATCACCTCATTTCTATCCATCTCTTCTCCAAAACCGAAACCACACCCAAAGGTGAGCTTCATACCCCCTATTTTTCGGTTTTTATAAGTTTTGTGGGGGGGGGGGGTGAATACAAGAAAATGTGTAGATCTATGAGTATATGTATGCTTTGTATGATTTCTATGTTTATTTACATGTTCTTATGTGATTATGGTGTTGAATCTAGTCAAAAGTCCTTACAACCAAGATTTGCATTAGGATGTATGAAACAAGTATAAAACATATTATTAGACACAAATCATTTCTAGAAAAATAACCAAGTTGGTTAATATGAACTCCTTGGGCTAAAAATCCCATTTTTGGATTCAAAATGTTAAAAATATAAGGTTAAAGGGCCCAAAATGACAAAATACAAATTCTGATGGATTAAATGAGTCAAAAAAGTTTCAACAATGTATTTTTCTGGAAATATTCTCTTTTAAGGATTAAATGTGAAATTTTTAAGCATAATGGGCCAAAAATGAACTTTTCGGCCCAATAAAGCCCAAATTGCGAGATTTTCAAATTAGAGGGGCTGAAACTGTATTTTTCTGTAAAACAGGGGACTACTAGTGCTCCAAGTCCATTTCAAGGGTTAAAAATGCTTATCATATTTAAAAGGGACCAAAGATGCAAAAATTTTCTATTTTGGGGCAAAAGTGTAAAAAGTGCGAAAATAAGGGTTTCAGCCGAGAAAAATTTCATTTGAAGGACTAAAACTGTTTTTCAAATAACTTTGAGCTGAAAAATACCTTTTCTACAAGTTTTGATACTAAAGTGTCAAGAAAAATGGTTTAAGGACTAAAATAGAAATTGTTTTATACAAAGGGTCAAAAGTGTAAATTTATTCAAAAGAAAGGGGCTGCTAAATGTAAAATTCTAATGTTTTAAACAATAAATCCGACATGATGAAATACTAGTACCTCGACTATCGGCGAAATATAATACACCTTCAACACCAAAAATCGTTATCAAACGAATTGATTCGGTCTCGAATCAATAATGAATCCGAAATTACTAACACGACGATACTTCAATACACACGCGAAAATCTCGGGAATTCAATACACATGCGGAAATTTCGGGGAGTCAATACACACATGGGAATACACCAGACGTCGATACACCGTCTTTGGGCCCGAAAGTTTCAAATCGTGCTTGTTGGGCCTAGCTAGCCCAATGACATGATCTTTAGGCCCGAAGGAAACTCGCTTACATGTAGTTGGGTCTTATATGACCTAATTCCGTGTAAAAGGACTTTTACAGGCTTTGTGCTGTTAGATCCCAAGGGTCCTCTGGTGCTGCTAGTAAAGTCGAGAATTCACCAAATGCGAGTCAGGCTAAGGGCCCTTCGCATTCACGATAGCCTCGAACGACTTATGGAAAATATCGGGGGCTTTGCACCCTCTTTTCCTCCTCGGTTGTGGGGCTATGAGAAGTCCGGGTGATTGGATTAAGTGAATAGTGCGAACGACGCCTAAGGGATCGTTTGTATAGTTGTAAACTAGTCATTTTCATCAATGTGTGTTTATAACAATTCACAATCCATAATTAATCCAACGTCATCGGGACTCAACGAATACACCCGTCGCAACGAAATAACAAAATATAAAACATTTGATGCAAAGTATTAGGAAAACATCGGGTTTTCCTAGGGTTTTCAATTAATACACCTACGAGTTACATACCGAGTTTTACAAATTGTACTTTTACATCTATAGAAACAAACAAGCATACTTACGGATCTTCACCCTTTTTATACTATGCTCTTTTCAGAAAATATCAGATTTTCTGGTGATTTTCAAAACAATACAAACCACTATATTTCAAACATTACTTATGAACTCACCAACATTTCATATGTTGACATTTTTTCAAAATACTTGTATTCTCAGGTAACAGGTAAATCGAAAAAGGAAAAATGTACTCAGTAACGTCTTGCTGTTGTTTTAATTAGTATCAAACAATTTACTTTTGGGCATGTAATATTATGGATCAATGTAATGAATGTAAACGCTACCAGTTGTAATATTTCAATGCTTGGTAATGTATGATGTTATGTTTCATGTATATTCATTGTGATGGTATTCAATTGAGTCACAATAGCCCTCGGACGTTTCCGCCATCTGGTTCGGGGGTGTGACAATAATTGATAGGTACATAAGCATTCCTATATTTTGTATTTATCTGTAATAATTATAATAATAATAATGAAAACAACAATAAATAACTATATGATAAAATAATATCACTACTTAATAACTATATGAAAATAACAATAAATAACTATATGATAAAATAATGCCATGTCACTAGCACCAAATTAGCATTTATCATGTTAGTAATTTTTAAGCCCTAAAGTGTGTTTTTGAAACCATAGATCCTTCAAAGTATGATTTCCAAAATGAACCCTAACATAAATTTATAGTACTAGTGTGCATGAATCAAGATGATTTGGTTCTTATGTTAAAGGTCAAGCTTTATCAATCTTTGCAGGTAACATTATTACATCTTACAATGAGCACTTTACTTTTGCATCACTAATCATCCAAATATTCAGGTTTGCTCCGAAATCATTAGAAATTTAGAATGCTTCTAAGGATGAAGAATTTGTATGCATGTTTGCTGTTTTAAACCCTTAGGGCATATTTCCACATGATAAGTAACAAAAGTGCTTAGTAGAATGCTTGAGTTTGTTATTATTGGTTTAGTGGCATCTTTCCACCTCTTAGCTGGACAAATTAATTTTAGATGAATCAGTCCCCTATCAAGTCTCTAACCTAAATTCTCCATGAATCCTAACATTTTACAGGGTAATCAGGCTATGGACACCATTCCTAATGAAGTGACGAATGCACATAAGAGTGTTGTTACATGATATGTTCACATTTGCATATAATAAATGAAATTTCTTATAAGTGTAACATACAAAACTTCAATAAATAATGTCGCACCTAATTTCCTTCATATCTTTGTTGAATTGCTTTGAGCATTAGCTGGAGGTTTTGCATTGCCAGAGTTGACTCAACCTTTTAAAGAAGTGAACTCATCAAACAATAGTAGTAGAAGACCATTATATCATCATCATCAATATATGAATGAGAGAGGAGGATCACATGTTGCTTTGTCAATCGCAAGGTTGCAACCTTGACAAGAACAGTCAACAACATAATTGCAAATCCATAGGAATATGGCACATGAATGGCAGTCAATCCATCTTTCAGTACCTGGTTAAGATAAGTGCAAGTGAAGATAAAGTACTGGTCAAATCTTGGCACTTCTAATTAGACAATCAAATCAAATTAACTACTAAGCAGATAGATCATCTAGCTAAACTAAATTAAGTTTAGATTTTCACCAAACAATACTAAATCAATCGTTAATCCTAAAAACTACAAAGATATCAGAATAAACTACCTTCAAAACAACTTCCATATGTAATTCTTTTCCTAGTCATTTAAACATATCAGTAGCATATAGACAAAAAAGAATATATTAAACAGTAAAGTTGTATTTCAAAACATCAAAATCAGGAATCAAATTGTTAGAGACACAAGAAGGAAGAAACCTGTTGGTAAGAGCGAGTATCCCAAGCCTAGCAGTGTCATCAGACGAGCTTATGAGGTCCATCAAAGCTGAGTGAATTCCCACATTTTGTGCACTGTATTCACCTCGATTAGATCGATGAAGGAACGATAGATTAGTTCAAATCTAGACATAATCGTTGATGTGAAGAGGTTGTCCATTATGATATGGAAATTGTACCATTTCACTCCTTCCGAATCAACAATGATGTCGTGATGCTAGAGAAAGCAATCAGAGGTTTACCAGAATATGTCCTGTGTTCGTAACAACCACTGTCTTCCACCTCCCGGCTTACTCTTCGGTTGCGATGACAGGTGTTCTTGAGGCGGTGATGTTGTGGCGCCGTCATATGGTGGTGGTTTGGGGGAACGAATCGACTAGAAGATGTGAGAGAGAAGCGACGATGTAGAGAATATACATATCTAGGGGTTGTGTAGTGTGTGTGTGTGAGAGAGAGAGAGTGTGTGTGTATTTTAAATGATTTTTGGGATAAATAATTCATATACCTGATTTTCCCTCATGATAATTTTCAAAAAACCTAATATGCCATTTAAGTTGATCACATTTACAAATATTCCATCTTTGATCTAAGTGATTAAAAGTTTTGATCTAACGTTCCACTTTTAGTTCTCAGGTTTCGGAAAATTATAGGTTCTCAAATGATTGATATATATATATATATATATATATATATATATATATATATATATATATATATATATATATATATATATATATATATATATATATATATATATATATATATATATATATATATATATATATATATATAGGGTTAGGTTATTTTGTTTTCATTATCTATTGTGTGCCCGTATGACTGATTCTGGACCAATCATTTTAGTTATTTTAAGAAGGTAATTAATGCATATTACATGTTGAAGATATAATAGGTATTAATTACATCTTCAGCATTTAATATGCATTAATTACTTTCTTAAAATAACTAAAATGATTGGTCCAGAATCAATCATACAGGTACACAATAGATAGTGAAAATATTTGAACCTAACTATATATATATATATATATATATATATATATATATATATATATATATATATATATATATATTATTGTAATAATCAAAATATAAAGAAGAAACAATCGTATTAGCAAGAAGACTTTTCGAAATTTTGGACCACCAATAAAAAGGAATATATTTGTATCGAAGGCTCAAACATTTTCCAAGAGTTTGAAATTCTCGAATCAATACCAACTATATATTCCAAGTGTTATTCCTTGTTGATAAAAGTGTTCTGGGAGACTTTCTTATTATAGCAACTATCTTTTACGAACTTCTTTATAGTCATGTTTTGTTTTTCTTTTTCTTTGTATGGATAAATTATGATTACTTTAAAAATAATAATATTAATATTAATAATATGTTTGGAGTAACGAAAAAGAAAATCGAAGCAAAAGGTCTTGTAATATTTGATTAATGAGCAGTCATGCAAATAATTTTACGTATATCGATGGATATTTTGATATTTATCAAACAACATAATTCAAACTTATAAATTAAAGAGTAAGAGCGTTAGGAGTGGGCAACGCCTACGGGCGTTATTAGCAGGAAAAAAAAAAAAAAAAACGCCATTAACGGATGTTGTGGTGGTAACGGGAAGCAACATAAATACCTATAATGCGCAATAACGGTGGAGAGGGACGATGTTCTTAGGTGTTATTAGGCGTTATTAAGGATGGTAATGGGAGTGCCCACTCCTAGTAGCCTAAGGTGTTGTTTGATTTTCTGAAGCAAAAATTGATGTTTGCGGACCACCTTTGCAACCCTCTGCAGTAGAAGAGGTGGACCAAATGGCTGCAGACTGTAATAACAAACGTGTTTGTTTTTTAACTTTTGCATACTGCTGCAGATATTAAAAAATTAAAATAAACGAATTTTATAAACCGAAAATAGTTTTTTAATACGTAAAATTTAATAATGTATAACATTTCGGCAATAATTAATGATATTTCAGTAAAAAAATAATAAAGATATTTTAGTAAAAAATAATGATATTTCATCAATAAATTATCATTATTGAATATAAAAAAAACGAAATAAAAAATTCAATAAGAATAAACAAAAAAAAATGAAATAAAAGGTGAAATAAAATTTCAACAACATATAATTTAAATTTCAACATGAAAAAGAAGAAGAAGAAGTTGGAAGAGACAGTACAAGTGTTGCGCCAAAAAGAGCACACACAGAGGTTTTTGACTCCGAAAGCTTCTAAAAAACAAACAACTGCGAGATGAAAAGTGATGTGTGTGTGCTGCGTCGTGCAGCAATAAGAGGTCTAAAGAGGTTTTATCCAAAAAAACAAACAACACCTAAGTTTTCTGTCGGCCACACAAATACACCACTTCTAAAAAAACAATCACATGTGAAATACTCATTCTTTCCCAAAATTATTGTAAAAAACACACATATTAAGGAAATATTAATTACCTTTTAGTTTATTAAATGAAATGACAATCGTACTCTTTTGTTGCATTTAATTTAATGATAGGTTAACAATTAATGAAGGATATTTTGGTAATTGATATTTATTTTTAGAAATAGACTATTACTTGGGACAAAAAAAACATAGACTATTAATATGGGACAGAGGAAGTAGAACATAACGTGCCAATCCATGTGTCAAAACATAAGAAATTCTATATCAGGATTCCAATAACAATCCACTTTTAAGAAGAAAATATGGAATAGAACAATCCTACACTATCATTTGTTAAGATGTGGTGTCTATTGTTATTATACTGACAAAACTAGTTCATAATTGCAAGTTAAAAACTAGAGTTTTTATTTGTACAAAAACATTTGACACAAAACTAATTATTATTTCTGAAATATGTAACATGACATAAAACATATCAATACCTTTTCCTTCATATAAAGAACATCGAAAACAGAGTTGTAATAAAGAACTTACGATGATTTTTGGGCCAACCGCGTATGCTGGGCGTAAATTGAGTACGATGGGGGTACTGAGTATGCCTAAGTACGTTGGGCGTAAATTGAGTATGTTGAGCGTATACAATCAGTGTCAAACCCTATTTTCGTGGTTTGAGCCCTATTTAAGTTCCTTAACTTCCCCAAACCCATTCTATTCTCAATCTCCACCTCTCTAACACCCTCTTCAAACTGTAACCCTAGATTGAGCCTTGTAAGCAAAAAGAATGTGTTTTTAAATGCTTTTGAGTATTCTTGGTGTACTTTAGAGAAGAAGGAACTCATTGAAGAATTGTTGGTTGCATTGGAGCTTGTATATACGGACTTTGTTCACCTTGATCTTTCTCCTAGAGGTATAGTGTTTGAATCTTGATGATGAAATTGTTAGATCTGGCTAGTTTTGAGTGTTATGAGCTTTTGGTCACTTTAAGTGCATAAAGTTTAGATCTTGAAGGTTTGTGACCTTATTATGGATAAAGTTGGAAACTTTATCCATCTAAACATCATTTTGATTTGATTTAGATCTGAAGGTTAGAGACTTGGACTTAATGGATTGAGTTGAAAAAGATGCACTTTTGGGTCCCTATGAGACTTAAAGACTAGATCTTGGTTGTTGGGACCTATTTAATGGATAAATTTAGAAACTTTATCCATTATGAAAGTATTATGAACCATAAAAATGTGATCTTGGCCCTTCCATACAAGAGTTGTGATGTCTTATTGGGTTAAGAACTTAGGGTTTTGGTCATTAAGCACTTTCTAGCCATCTAAAGTCATAAAATTGGAAACTTTATGACTTAGGATATCATTTTGGGCTTGGATCTGAGTTTTGGATGTAACGTCTTAATGGAATAAGCTCTTAATGGTGTTTTGGGATTGGGCTGCATACGTTAGGCGTACCTGGTGGTACATTGTGTGTATACGGTCAACGCCTCGTTTTTGGTCAACATTAGAGTACGCTGGACGTACTTTCTTGGTACGCATGACATACTCCACTGAGAAGAAATATTGACTTTTGGACCTTGACCATTGACTTTGACTTTGACCAGGGATGGCCAAGTTGAGGGCATTTTGGGTAATTTGATTTATAGTTTGAGATTTGGCTTCCTATTAATTGTATAGGTGGCCGATAGAGATAGCTTTTAGAGAAGTCATTGGTGCAGTTATTCTTTCAGACTGTTAGGCGAGTCTCCTCACTAGATCCATGGGTCGAAGGCACCAATGCCGACCTATTATGTTGTCATGTAGAATGCTAGTTGTCTCTGTGATACTTGCATGGAAGACGGGGATATGGCCCCTGGAAATTGTATGGAAGTCCAGGATTTGGCCCATGGTAGTTGTATGAAAGACCAGGATCCGACCCCTAACACTTGTATGTAAGACCGGAATTTGGCCCTCGGCATTTCAAGGAAATACCATGATTTGGCCCATGGCAGGAAATGATTTATAAAATCATAACTCCTCCAATCGGAGTCATATTTTTACAACGTTTATATCCTTAGGACCACTATCTTGTATACTTCTCAAGTACACTAACCATTATTAAAAGTGGTGTAACTTTATTATTATTATTATTATTATTATTATTATTATTATTATTATTATTATTATTATTATTATTATTATTACTATCATCTAACTAATCATATTTTTCCTGGAATACGAGAAGCTCTATTATCATCATTTGTCGATGTTAATCTCTAATGACGGTCGATGATGAGAATTTCCCAATTGTCACATTCTCCCTCTATTTTAGGAATTTTGTACCATAATTCGTACCTTAAGGTAACCTTATTAGGGGATACCAATTTCTTAATCAATGATCGACTATTTTCCTTTTTATTGGGACAACTAAATTTCCTTTTTTGGTTCATACTTCTAATTCTTCAACTTTATCTTTAGAATCTAACATTTGTCTTTTGAAATTCTATTTTGATTTTATATTTATTTTACATCAATAGTAAACCTAAACTTTTTATCTTGCTATTGGTGTGGAATTTTGGAAGGATTTCTATGTTTATTTGTCTATTACTACTTGTATTCAAAATAAATATTTATATATAATAATGATGAATACAACTTCAAGGGTTTCCAATTCCCTTGATAAACACTAGGTGTGAAACATATATATTAAATGAGTTTATTTAAAAGAAAAACTAAATCCAAATTCTAAACATTTAAGAAGTTTGACTTTATAAGAAAAGTGAGAAAATATTGAATTATAAAAATTAAAGTGTTTTTTTTAAACTTAAACAAATAAATGAGATAAATAAATAAAGAAAATTAATGAATCTTTAATTTAGTAATTTTAAAATTAGAAGAAAAGTTCATTAATTAAATTGATATCTATTTATTATTGCATTTAAATAATATCTAGAATTTAATAAAATGAAAAAACCATACAATGACATGTGGAATAAAAATTAATTTAAATAACCACAAAATTACATGTAGCAAAATAAATAAGAATGTGACATGTGGCAAAAAGATTTTTTTTTATTAGGGATGATTACATGATTATCTTTATGGGACTTTTCTATAACATCCGGTTTCGAGAGGCTTCCTATTTTGGGAATTATGGGCATTAAATGGATCATGTTAGGGCCCTGGAATTCTAGGGTTTGGGTTTTAGACCAAATTCGATGTGGAATATATCAGTTGGGGGATCCATGCTTTCAGTTTGTGTTTTGGGAGTCCAAGGGTGTAATGGTAAAAGCGATGCTTCAAACCTTTTCTTGAATTAAGGATTTAAGTTTGGAAGGGTTTAAGTCTAAGGGGATTTGATGGGATTGCAGGGCTTTTCATTACCTCCCCGAGCAAATAAAGAATGTCGAAAATAGATTTGGGACACTTAAGTTATGGTCTTTGGAAGTTTGAATGGGTAGTGTTTATCATGTATGTTGGGCATACAAGGCATGTACGCTAGGTGTACATGGCTTAAATGATCACGGTGATTCACCCTAGCACGTTGTGCGTACTTGAAGTATGTTGGGCGTACGTGTGGCAGGGTCAAACACTAATTTTTGGGTCTTGGACCCTATTTGAAGGACTTACCCTTTATAGTCTAGGTTGGGTAGTTGTTGATCGGTAAATCAACTTCAAAGTTGGGTATGTTTAGCTCCACGTGGGATTTGGTTCAGTAGTGTATTGGATCATTAGATTAGTTGTCAATGCATCCTCGATCGTTGGTCATTTCGTTCATCATCAATAACGGAGATTCTTTGTAACTTTCAAGTTGTATCAATCCAAGTTTAATGGATGCATCAACCTATCGTCAAGTTCGGCTCAAGTTTGGCAGATGTCCTTGATTATTGGAAGTTTAGAATTTGGGGCAGTGCTGTTTAATTTTCCAGACGTGACTTTAGATCAGCATAAAATCAAATTTTGGCATGTTGTGCTGGCAGGGTCGGTATTTGGATGGATCCAACCAGGGTTTTAGCATCATTTCTGGATAAATTTAAAAGTTTTATCGAGCTACTTACGTATTAATGGGATATGTTAAGTCTCAATCAAGGTATGTGATCTTGTTTTGATCGTTCATGAGGACGTTTTCTGTTAATGATTGAGGTTCGTCATCTCTTTAGATCTACTGAAGCTTCATGATCAAGATGTTTTGAGTATTCTTTCTGTTGGACAATCATCATCCCTAGGTATGGTTTCTGAAGTTTAGACTGATGGGTTACCGTCTCGGGGAGTATATTATCATATTTGGTTTGTAGTTGTAGTTTTGAGAGTTCCTAGTTGTAGTGGTTTTCTCTATAAGTGGGGTTATGTACTTAAGGAGGGAAGGAAAATTTTGCGGTTTAGCATTTTTCAAGTTATTGGGTTTTTGGTTGACGACTGTGGCTTCCCGAGTGTTCATTCAAGTTTCTTTACATTATGCCTTGGTGTCGAGATGGTTAGAGAGAGATTATGAAAAATGTTGACGTTGCTTCATAGACCTTAACCAAGACAAATTTTGAGGACGAAATCCAATTTAAGTGGGGGAGAATTGTAACATCTTGTTTCATGAAGTTCTTATTTCAGGATTATGGACAATAAATGGATCAAATGGGGGCCTTGGGCTTCAATGGAATGGAGTTTAGACTCTATTGGAGGTGTATGATGTTGGATAAGTGATTTAAACCTTGTATTGTTCGATGGAAGCTGAAGGGTAAAATGGGAAAGGTTATGTTTTGGGATCCTTGCATAAAATAAGGATTTTAGTTCGAGATCTTTTTATTCATACGTATCAAGATAGAATTATAGAGCTCGTCGATACCTTTCCATAGATTTAAGGATCATCAAAAACGGAGTTGAAACAAAGAAGTTATGGTTGTTTGAAGTTAAGCTGGAAAAAGGAGTCTAGTAGTACGTTGTGCGTACACTAGGTAGTATGTTGGGTGTACTAGGCTAAAGGGGACATGTTTTTAGGGTGTTACGCTAAGCGTGACTTATGGTACGCTAAGCATACTACCACAATGTTAAAACCTTAATTTCGTTGTTTTGAGCCCAATATATTTAAGGACTCTAACCCCTTGGGGTTTTTCCTAACATCAACCACCACCCTCTTGAGCCTCCATCTCGAAACCCTAGCCCCTAGAGAAAATCTTAAGCCTTTTTATGTGTTTTAGGTGCATTTTGAAAGAAAGAGAAGTCCAAGCTTATTAATTGTTGAAGCTCAAGCTTGTGGATCCAGAGCCTACATTGCTTTCCTCAACTCTAGAAGGTATAAAGTTAGAAACTTGATGAATGTCTCCTTAGATCTGCTAAGTGCTTAAGTTTTATGCATTTTAGTTCCATAATCTTGGTATTCATGATTATGGCTTACGCTAATCCAAATGAGTTGTCATTTCAGACGTTTTTGAGTGCTTTGGGTCATAAAAATATGATTTTGGTCTCTTTCTTCCCTCCATGCAAGAGTTATGATGATTTGGTTTGTGTATTAAGTCAGGGTTTTGGTGTTTCGATTCCTTCTAGCCATGAAAAGTCATAAATTGGAAAGTTTATGACTTAGATTGATATTTGGGACTAGATCTGAGCTTTGGATGTGGTATCTTAATGGAATAAGCACTTAATGAAGGAAAATGAAACTGGATGAGTACGTTGGTCGTACCTAGTGGTACGCTCAGCGTACCAGGATGTAGTCCCATAACCAGGAAGGGATTAACTACAGTGAGCACAGTGACTGAGTCCACTGAGCGTACTCGACCTGTGTTGACCTCCTTTGACTTTTTGACTCTTTGACCAAGTTTAACTTAGGGTAATTTTGGATAATTTGAGAAATTGTTTGATATTAGGTCATTGTTTTTTGTACAGGTGACCTGTAGAGTTGTCACTTGGAGCAACATTCATTTCTGCTATCTTTCAGACTATGAGGTGATTGGTGAGTTTTCCTCACTGTACTCGTAGGTCGAAGGCACTAATGCCGACCCATTAGGTTATGTATCCTGATATATAAGATGTTGCTATAATGTAGTGATATATGTTAGATATGCATAAATATCTTTTTGTTGGTTATATGTTATTTATTGCATATGTCGACATAGTACGGTTGGGTTGAGGCAATATTGCTTTGTGCAGAAGCCAACAAACCTGGGAGCAAGCCATACATAAGTTGTGGTCCGGAATGACAAGCTAGACCTATGTTGTGGGCTCGGGAGCAATCCAGACATGAGTTATGGGCTAGGTGGGAAAACCAGACTCATGTTGTGGGCTCATGGGTAATCCAGTATGATGGTTGTGGACCTAGTATGCATGTTGTTTATGTTATATGGTGGTATTTTGGGGGAACTCGGTAAGGTTTGGATTACAGTTTGATTGTTATGGTTTCAGGTACTCGAGAGGATAGGGGCAAGGCCAAGTCTTGATCACATACATCATCCTGTATGTTTATGAGATTATGATTTTGGGATACTCTGATTCAAGTTTATGACTTTTGGAAACTATGTATTGTAAACACTTATGATTGTGGATTGGTTTCAAAACTGGAAAATTTTACCTTGATTTTTGGGATGTTACATTTGATAATAACATTTTGGCGCAGCCAAAACGCGTGGATGGAAAAATATTAGTTCTTTATTAGGAAAAATGACTTAGGAGGGTTAAGAACTATTGATTTGTTCACGTTTAATCACTTTTTATACACCATATACCATCAAACTTGTTTAAATTGTTCGCATTTTACCCCTGTTAACGACTGATGTAGGTTATAAGGGTAAAATGAACAGTTTCAACAAATTAACTAGTATATCGTATACAAAAAAAGACTAAGGGGTTGTTTGATATACGTCTGACCAAGTCGGGTCAGAAGTATTTGGCTGACTCGGTTAGCTGAGATTGTTTGTTAAACCGATTTTGGATGGCTGACGGGATAAGAGAAATCTGAGCGAGAAAGCTTGAGAACAATAGCTGATTGAGAATTTTTCCTAATCTACCCTTGCCCTATAATTCCTTTCCAACGCCTCCGAAAAGATACCATCTCCTCCTCTTTCAGCGACAACCAAGATTCTTTGAGATTGACGATTTGAGCCTGCCCCCCCACCAATCGACACACCTCTTCTCATCACTCATCAGGTACGTTGATCTTCTCCTCTTTCACTTACGTTTCTTCTTTTTTTTTTTCCCAATTTTTTCTGCTCTGTTCATCTTCTCATCACTCATTAGGTACCTTGTTCTTCGTTAAATTGTAAAAATTTCTCAATAAAGTTAAGCCATGTGCTCAATTTCATCATATTTCTTTTTTCTTTTAGACTTGTGCTCAATTTCAAGGAGGTTAGAAAGGATAGGTTCAATTTCAACCTGTTGGTAAGAGACGATCGATTGCAACCTACTGGTATGTCCAATTTTATATTTTGTTTTATAAATCCATGTTCATAATCATAAAAAAAGTTTATTGGTAGTGCTATAACAGATGACTGATGTGGAATTGGAAAATTCTTAAAGTCACAAAACTTTTAAGCTTTTGGAGCTCCTGATACATGTTATATGTTTGATAAAACGCATGAACCAATATTTAGAGTTTATTAATATGTGTACAAGATATTGTTATATATTGAGGCTTATATATTGAGCTCCTTATGGTGTTACCTTGTTCTTCACTGAATTCTGAAAATTTCTCAATGAAGTTTTATGTACAGAATTCGCAAGGGTAATCTTGCCAAGAAATTTCAAGGATTGTTCAAGGATAGCGGTGCAAGCTTCATTTTTTTTCTATACATCTATAGCATAGTTCTTTGTATATCATATTTTCTCTTTCCCCATGTAAATTTTTCAATGTAATCTGATACTTGATATAAATAATTAACGTGTTTCTTGATCCATATTCTCACTTCGTTTTACTATTTTTTTTATGCTTATATCAAGTTAAATTATTCATCTTTTTGCATTTGTTTGGACACACACACACACACACACACACACACACATATATATATATATATATATATATATATATATGTCAGAAACTCTTATGTCCTTATTCATTACGTTATATTAATGAGATGCACTGTTTATCTTGTGAATAAGAAGAACAATATTGTTACTATATATTATAGATAAGTATCTATTATGTATGTTAGACATTTGTTGCTGCTATTTCATTTTTTTTCTTATGTGGTCGGTTTGAAATCAAGTGTCAGATCTACAATCAAGCAGCAGAGTAAAATGGTCATTTTACATTTAGTCAAAACATTCAGTCAGATTTACAATCAAGTAACATTGTTTGTTACTCAGTCAGGATTTCTTACTCGGACAGACATTTTCCAGTAAGCACTTTTTCGGTTAACAACTATCAAACGAGACCTAAATGTGAACAAAATTAAAAGTTATTTTGAGAACCAATATTTATGTAAAAACTTGAGATTTTTTTGACCATTTTTTTTCAAAACCAACACCACCATAATGAAAAAATGACTTTTATTTATGTATTTATTGTAATTTGCATATATTTATATTTATAGTTTTCATGTTTTTTTTTCTTATTTGATAATGGAGAACTAAACTGTTAGACTAGTTATTAATGTATGTTGGGTTTTATTCGTCATTTTAATTGATTACCTGTTTATTCAATTAGGTTTAATTATTATTATTATTATTATTATTATTATTATTATTTTTACTTCTAAAATATTAAAATTGAAGCAAATAATGTTTGTGTAAATCGGTTTTCAAGTTATATTATTTGGTTCTCGGTTAAATATGAATAATGATTTATCCAAAAATAACTTAACAATCAACGTCTAGGTCAATCGTAGATCAAAAAAATATGAAAAAAAAAAACAATGTGAAAACTATAAATGTGCATTGTGTATATATATGCACATTTGTGAATATTGATAATATTCATATATACACATTTGTGAATATATGCACGTTACAAAAAACATTTTTTTTTTATTATGGTGTGATTATATCCTCCCTCACAAATGAAAATAATTTTGTCACTTGTTATCTTTTTATGTATTATGTTATATGTCATTTTATGGTAAATTTGGATTAAATTATATACAAGTGTCATTTTGTGGTTTTTTTTATTTTATTAAATTTCATATAATACTTAAATGTAATAATAAATATATATCAAATTCATTAATACAATTTTCTTTATAATTTCTAACTTGAATCTAATTATTTTAAATTTTTATTTATTTATATTATTAGTTTAAACTTAAAAGATAAATAAACATTTCAATTTTGATAATTAAATATATATTTTTTTATAAATTTAAAATTTCTAAATTATTAGATCTTAATTTTGTTTATTTTTTAGATAAACTCGTGTAATATATGTTTGTTTAATTTTTCCTTTTAAACAATTTTTTTATAAATTTAAAATTTCGAAATTGATAGATATTCATGTTTATTATTATTATTTTTTTTAGATAAAGCCAGATTTTTACAAATAATTTGTAATATGTTTATAAGAATACCGGTTAATGAATATGTAATACAGTATGTTTTTTCAATTAATTTGTAATATGTTTAATTAATCAATGAATATGTACTTTTGCCACCGATTATCGACGATACGTGCGTCAGTTACGGTGGCGATTGTTAGAGTTGTCACCCTTCACAAACCTCAGGAAAAAAATTCACAATTACGCATCAAAGAAGCTCTATCTGCATCTATCCATTCTGAAATCGGTAATATCTTGCTTCTATTATCATCATTTAATGTATTTGTTACTACGTATTAAGTTTGGAGCTGCTTTAGGAATTTGATTTAGGGAATTTTGAACTTCAAATTGATACTCCACATATTCCATGCTAGAATAGGCATAAATTCGTATGATTCCGGCAAATACCTCAAAAAGTTTCAGTTTTGTTAATGTAGATTTATGTGAAAGTCTAGTATGTACTCTCTCTGTGCTAAAAAATTAGAAAAGTGTTCCATTGTTGAATTCTCCAAGTTTATGAGCAATTTTGCAGTTATAGAGTTTACGCCGTGAAGAATTGCAATGTTTGAGACTTGAAATGGCTTTCGTATTATGGTATAATGAAATCGCTCCAGTTTTAACTATGAGAGTGATATTTCAAAATTGCTACAAGTTCTGTAAAAAACTTAGCACGGAGATCTTCTAATCGTTACAAACTTCAATGAAATTGCCCTAAATTGCCTCGAAATCGTAGAGAACTCGTTTAAATTCGACGCTGGAAGTATCTTCTGTTTGATCCGTAGATGCATAACGCTTCCGCTTTTTTTATTTCAGGCACTGTATCCTTCAAACTTCCGATGATTGGATAGCTGGTGATGTTTGCGAAACCATGAACATTATGAAGAAGTACGACAATCATAAACACCAAACTGGTAGCTGTAAGGATGCTTTGCAGACTTGTACCTTATGGACTGATGGACTAATTTGTGCTTTTGAAGCCCTACGTGGACACAAAAAGCATAAACCACAAGATACGATTGGGGGAAAGAAACATGGATCTAAAACCATAAGAACCAGTTCATCATATGGTGATGGAATTGATACTTTAGATGATACACAAACTGGAAATTACTGGATACCAATTGGTTGGTCAAGAATCACTCAACTTGTGGAGTCAATACAAGTCAATGGCTGCTGGGAAACTCAACACACAGAGCTTGCAATCGATGATGATGAAGTCACAGTTGCAGACATTGCTGTTCCTTACAGGGAACGACCCGTGGGTCCCACATGGTGGTGTCATGTTGATGCAGAACATCATTCAGTGAAGTCATGGTTAACTAACTCATCAAAGTGGTTACATCCAGCTATCAGTATTGCTTTAAGAGATGAAAGCAAGCTTATAAGTGAGCGAATGAAACACCTTCTTTATGAAGTTCCTGTTAGGGTTGCAGGTGGACTTTTATTTGAGCTTTTAGGACAATCAGCAGGTGATCCATATGTTGAAGAAGATGACATTCCGGTTGTTTTAAGATCATGGCAAGCTCAGAACTTTTTAGTTACTGCATTACATGTTAAAGGTTCTGGAACAAACATCAATGTCTTAGGAGTTTCAGAAGTCCAGGTTTTTCTGTATACAACAGTCTTGTTATTAACTGTTTTGTTTGAATTTATTTTATTTTAATCTTTATTAACTGATTCAAACAGGAGCTTCTTACTGCAGGAGGTGGTAATTTGCCTCAAACCATTCATGAAGTTATAGCACTCTTAGCAAGCCGCCTTGCCAGATGGGATGACAGGTGGAATTTCCTTTCTTTTCTTTTATCTGCCAAATTAGAGCATTCACAATATGAACTTTTTCATTTTTGAAAAAATAATGAAAAGGCTTCTTGATCTTTTACTTTTTTTTAGTAATCTTGGTTTCTTTTTGGGTTTAATAGACTATTTAGAAAATACATCTTTGGAGCAGCTGATGAAGTTGAATTGAAATTCATGGACAGGTTCTCAAAATTCACTCAAATGAAACTTTCACTTCTTGTGTTATGTAATATAATAATGCTCAAATTCTTACATTTTTTAGCTTCTCACTTTTAGGAGAAACCATGAGGATTTGCATCTATTCAGCATAATATTAAACCAAGAAATCAGAAGGCTATCTGCACAGGTATTGTTAATATAGAAATATTTTGACATAAGAACAGATTCTATTTTTTATTCCATATTCATGTCCATTCCCAATATGAATTTACCTTTTATATCTCTTTTTCATGAAGGTTATAAGGGTAAAATGGTCTTTACATGCAAGAGAAGAAATCGTTTTTGAACTCCTTCAACATTTAAGAGGTAGCGCAGCAAAACGTTTATTAGAAGGAATAACAAAAAGCACTCGACAAATGATCGAGGAACAAGAAGCCGTACGTGGACGTCTGTTCACAGTACAAGATGTCATGCAGAGCACTGTCCGCGCCTGGTTACAGGTAAATATAACAAGTTGTCCTGTATTTGACATAAATTTCAATCATATGTCCAATCCAAAAAGATGGAACAAGTGGTCCCACCTTTTTGGATTTTTTGTGTCCCACACAATTATATGTAGTACAAGTTGTATTACATCAGGTGTAGTACAGTTGTACTGCGAAAATTGCAATTTTTTATCTCACCAAAAAAGATGGAGCCGGGGGTCTCACTTTATTCGTCTTTTTGCGTGAGACTCAAATTTGCAAATTTGCAATTTTTGTCTCATTGTTATCAGTCTCAGTCTCAAAACGCAGTATCACCTGTTCTGTCATACTAACAAATTCTCTTTTGCCAGGACAAAAGCTTACGGGTGACGCATAATTTGGGAGTGTTTGGGGGATGTGGACTTGTTCTTTCGATTATTACGGGACTTTTCGGGATAAATGTGGATGGGATTCCCGGATCTGAAAATTCACCTTTTGCATTTCTTTTGTTTTCATGTGTTCTTGGGGTTCTAGGAATCGTGTTGATTTTTATAGGGTTACTTTACCTTGGATTAAAAAACCCTGTTATGGAAGAGGAAGTTGAGGTGAGAAAAATGGAGTTACAAGAGCTTGTAAAGATGTTTCAACAACAAGCGGAATCTCATGCACAACTTCGGAAATCTGATTTTAGATCTAAAGTGACTTCTTCGGCTATACTTCCCGGTAGTTATGACAGTTATGTTCTTATGCCCTGACATAAATCAATGTTTAAGGACTGTTTTTGACAATTTTGGAAAGACAAGGGTGCTCTGTTAACTTTACTTAAACTTTATGTTTAGTTGTTGGGACTTGAGTAATTGATCCAGTTATGAATTTTCTTACACTATGTACATATGTTGATGCATGCTTTATCCTTAATATATTGTGAACAAAAAAAATTAAAGTTGGTATTTCTTGTTTTTTACAATAAAAGTAGACCAGTGGTTGATACACAGAGATGAATACAAAGAGACTTGAAGTCAAAAGAGTTGTAGAAATTAAAGGGGATTTCATCTTCTAGTGATATGTAGTAAGAGAAATGCTGACGTGGCTATGAGTATTGCAAATCTCCATTTCCAACATGTGTTACAAGTTGAAGCAGCACCTTTGTGGTTTCTACGTTGACCTGCAGCTGCTCCGGCTGCATATACAGGTACCACCCCAGTGCCGCCTCCTTGTGGGGAGGAGTTTGCCTGACCACCATCTCCTGCCTCCTGCCCCCCGCCACCTCCACCACCACCACCTCTCACAGCGTTTACATATATACTATTGTCTTGTATTTTTTCTACAGAAAGAACCACACACAGTCGACAAGAAAAAGTACAAGTGATCACAAAACTCTTTGTTTTTCTGAAATCATGACTTTTTAAAATCTATATCATATTAATGTAAAGAGAGAGAGAGAAAGAGAAAGATAACCTGAAACCAAGTTGTTGCTGATTAGAGAAAACGATGCAGGAGAACAGAAGGAAAAAAGAAGCATGGCTAATAGCATCAACTGTTGAGCACCCATGTCAGTTTTCCTTCAATTCTTAGCTTTAGTGTTCTTCCAATTAAATACTAATAACAACATATGACTTCCAGTCAGGCATAAGCTACTGTATCTGATTATTCCTTTTGGTAAAAGCATACACTTGAGTAACTGTCATCTTTATTGATTAGGCTACGTTTGCGTATTCCAGTCCACTATTTTGCTTGACAAAGATAATATCCCACACTTAAATTCAAAAGAAACTGATATTTAGTTTGAGAAAAGAATATCGTACATTAGCTGTTGTTGGTAGGTAATATAAAAGTGAAAAACCATTATCTGGAACCTAGTTTTCTTCGGAAAAGGGAAAAAATAAGATGCCCACAACTCTTTAGTCTCTGGACATGGACCCTACTAGGATTCTCTTTTACCCTACCCCTCTAAGATGTCGCCCTTTCATTTTATCTATTTAGCTTCATTTCACCTATAATTTTGTTTTTATTGATTGATTATATATCTCAATTATGTAGTGTTCATAGGTGGAATGTATATGCTATGCAATTAGGGATGAGCATAGGCGGGTACCGCCTCATTTGGCAAGAACCGGAACCGGAACCAGAACCGGCGGTTCCTAGAAAGTTAGAACCGGAACCGGAACCGCTCTAGGCAGTTCTTAAATGTTTGGAACCAGTCCCGGAACCGGCGGTTCCGGTTCCGGGAGCGGGTAACCCGGTTACATTAATTTTGTTAACTTTTGTCGATAAAACCGCAATTTAGTTCTATTCAAATCAAGTTAATTCGGACCAAAGACGGACAAAACCGGACCAACATATATTCTAAATCGGCCTAAGTAACACACACACACACACACACACACACACATATATATATATATATATATATATATATATATATATATATATATATATATATATATATATATATATATATTAACCGGTTCCGGCGGGTACCCAGCGGGTAGCAGTTCCAAAAAAACGAGAACCGGAACTGGAACCGCTTAAGGCAGTTCCATAACTTTAGGAACCGGAACCGGAACCGCTTAAGGCAGTTCCGGTTCCAAAACCGGCAGTTCCGAGACGGTTCCGGTTTCAAAAGCGGGTACCCGGTTCCGATGCTCTTCCCTATATGCAATGGTTGATTGGTTGCATTAAAGCATCTCCGGTGGTAATTTATCTCTTATTTTAAAGTTAGTTTTTTTTTTTTTTTTTTTTTTTTTTTTAACAATCTTTCATTTTAATTTATCTCTTATTTTAAAGTCAGTTACTTTTTTTTTGAACAATTTCATTTTAATTTATCTCTTATTTTAAAGTTATTTATTTATTTATTTATTTTTGAACAATCTTTCATTTTAGCCATGTCATTAGCCTTTTCTAGATGACAACTATTTTTTTAAACTACCATATACATTGGGGTCATCATATTACTATGTATGATCCATTGGATACTTAAGGAGCTTCATAATATCTGGCATAAGGAAAATAGAAGTATCAAGCACGAATGATATGTACACATATTGATTCTCCAATGACATTTTCTTATTTTTTGTAATTTTGCATGAAGCAACTTTTAAAACCTAATGCCCATATAGTGAAATCCCCATTCCTTTAAGCCTAGGAGAGGAAAATATGTGTTAGATTTGTACATGAGTGTTTTTCTTTTACCCATTTAAAAACTAAAATGTTGGTAATTATAAATTTAACAATTATTATTCAATTATTTATATTTATTTGAAGTTGGTAATTATAAATTTAATATTTTATAAATATTACTTTTTTATTTATAATTTATATGATATTTAGTGTGTGACCGTATAGATTAAGATACACAAAACAATACAACTATTCTTTGTTAATTGCACATTAATTCCAATAAAATACCAACCACCATGAAATTTTTTTGGTGAGTTCCTTTGGCTACTTTCTTGTCAGGAAACACCATTTAAAATACAGTGGGATAAAGAAAAAAGGTTTATGGTACGTGAGTGAGGGGCGAGGTTCGTAAATCGTAAAAGAGATATTGATATAAATAAGGAATGAAAATGTTTTAAAAAATGTCGTCATGGAGATAAATAGTCACCTAAGGATTCATAAAAACCGACTATATTGATAGGTATGAATCATATTAATATCTTTTTAAATATATGCTATCACCACGTTAACGATAAATCTACATCTACATCTACATTCTATATCTTCTAATAAATGAAACCTAAAAATGACATGTGTTAGTTTTTTATAATGTTTCTTTCACACGTAATATTTTTCTATGATTTTTATTATTTTCTTTTTTTGGTAACAAATCAAATTTTGAAAATATAAAATCATATCCTAATAACATTATTTTGTTTATTTTGCTTAAAAAATTAATTCATAATACTTACGATCGACAATATCTTGATTTTCTTTTTTATATTTATTACTTTTTTTATCTATATAAAAATTTTAAATGTACCGACCGTGGTTTACACGGGTTATAATCTAGTAACCAAATATATACATCAAGTAAAAAAGAAAATAACCACATATATATATATATATATATATATATATATATATATATATATATATATATATATATATATATATATATATATATATATCAAGTAATAATTTCTTATATACCAAATGTCCAAAATTGTCACTTTGGGCCAAACAAGTTTGGACTAGCACCAATGGTCCAAAAGTTTCTATTTTGTTGCAATTTTGGTCCATTTTGGTTTTAAATGACGATTTTGCCCTTTGTATTTTGTTTTTTTAATTTTTTTATTACATAAATGAAAAAAAAAAGAAAAAAATTCTCTCTCACACATACACACACTCTCTCTCTTACACTCACTCACTCACTCACTCACTTACTGGTGGAACCTCTATCAAGAAAACACACACTAAAAAATACCCTAACCGCCACCACCATCCACCATCACCACCGTCGTCACCAACCTCCGTCGCCCTTTTCATCTCCGGCGAACCAGAATCACTTCTATCTGACTTCTATCCAGCCATCATGTTTCTCCTTGCCACCACCACGACCACACAACCTTTGAATCTGTCTGTTAGGGGCGTCAAACCCAACAAATAATAGGGGTACAATAGACTCCAAATACATTGCTTTAATGCACTAAAAAGTAGTACGAGGCAAGCAGGGTCGAACCATAGAGACAATGGACAAAAGTTTATACCTCTTTGCACAATATACTTTGGTCACATAGGGGGGTTTGTTTGCAAAAGTAAATAACTAAATAACAATCTACTTTAGAAGCATGCACAAAATGAAATAGATTTGTAAACAAATTTTAAAAGTGCTTCTAGTTCTAGTTCTCAATGTTGTTGTTCAACTTGATTATGACTTGATGTAATTCATGATTGCTATTCTAAGTTGGTACTGAAAGATATTAACACACTCTAATACCTCTCACTTGCCAAATTATCTAACCAAAACACGCTCTTTGACTAGACTTAGCTTTACTAATTCAACCTAAACACGCTCTTAGATTGCATTGAAAAACTGCATTAAGTTTTGTACAAGCTTCCTAACAATGTTCATTTCTTCTCATATGCTCGGAAGTGTGAAAACATGTGATATATGTTTTACAATAAGAAAACTTATTGTTTGTTACCAATTATTAACTCAATAGAACGATTAGGTGCCTAAAAGTTAATTAACTGCACAAAAATTCAATTCATGAAAGTGGCCAATCAAACACAAATCAAATTCAAGGATTCTAGTTTAAACAAAAACATAATCACTATAATAGAATCACAAATCGAACATCAAATCATATGCTTCAAGTCAAGCAATCAACATGTTTTGAACAAGAACTGGAAACTAGGGTTTCTTAGCCACACATGGCTAAGAACAAATCAAACAAGAATAAAGATGGAATTGAAATGTTTAATGCTTACTAAAATGAAATCAAAATGTTTGCAATGATTAAGTCTTCTCAAAAGCTCCAAGAATTCTCCCAAAATTGCCCTAGATCGCCAGAAACTGCTCCCAAAACCGTTCCCCCTTCAAAATTACGTCTCCTCCTCTTTTATTAAAGTTCACGTGACTTACCATAAGGCCATGCGTTTTTGGCATGACCATGCCTTTTTCCCATGTGTGTTTTGGCATGGCCATTTTGTCTTGACCATGTGTTTTTGGCATGGCCCATGCTTTTTGCTAAAATTCCAAAAAGTCTTCACTGTTGGCTCCATCTTCAGTCTAGCTTCACCAGGCGTCATGTTGCTTAAATATGAGATGATAAAGGACAAACACGACCCGTGTCAATGTGACAAGAACCGCATTTCAAACATAGTCCTTTTGCTATGATAATGATGCACAATGACTCGGGTTCCATCTTCATGTTTTCTGCCATCGAATGACCGGTTCATCTTCTCTTCATGTTCCAAAGCTCCATGCTCCAAGCATCCAAGCTCCACGCTCCATAATGCTTGCAAAACAAATCAAAAATAGTAAAGTACCAGGCATTCTTAATGAAATATGCAATTGCCCTAATAATCAACTAAATGCAAGAATTATGAAGTAGAATGCTATAAAAAGACGGAAATAAACATGCAAAATAGGTGCATAAAATGCACCTATCGCTGACCTAATTCCCACATCTCCATCTCCGATCTGTTTCAAAACCCAACTACAACGAACCCTAGCGCCACCACCATTCCCATCCATTACTAGGGTGCGTCGTCGTTGGAGAATGAGAGAAACAAAGTTAGGGTTTGCAGAGGCGACAATATCAGCTGTAACGAGGGGGAACAAGTCATGGCTTATGTCGTCCTTGTAACGACCCAAATTTTTACGTCCAAAAATTTCGTTTTTAAAACATTACTTTAGAAAACGTTAATAATTAAAAACATTGTTTGATCAAACCACATCACAACGTAGACCATGTCTAAAAACCAAATCATACAACCAATCGAAATATCAGAGTATCAATCCTAGGGTAAACTCATAAATGCGGAATCAAGGAGTGTGTGTGTGACATGCTGCTACCGTGCCGGCTCCTTTCCCCTAGCTGAGGAGGTACCTGAAACCAAAACTGAAAAACGTAAGCACAAAGCTTAGTGAGTTCCCCCATCGTACCACATACCATACAACACATATCATACATACTGCCAGGCTATTCTGGGGTGCCTGACTACCCGGTACGGCCATTATGGGGTGCCGACTACCCGTGCGGCCATTCTGGGGTGTCGTCCTACCCGTGTCAAGTCATTCTGGGGTGCTGACTACTCGTGTCAAGCCATTATGGGGTGCTGACTACCCGTCGGTCCTGACAACCGATCCTCGGGGACTATTTCACCCCTACTATTACTAGTATCACATATCATAACATAATATATTATCAGACATATCTGGGGTGCCTGAACTACCCTTCGTCCTAACGACCGACTTAGGGACTGTTTCCCCCCCTCCCCCCTACTACCTCTAACTCATATAACAGATCATGCTAGCATATAAACATAACATCACATACTGTCAGACGTATCTGGGGGTGTCTGACTACCCTCCGGTCCTAACAACCGAATTATACTACTATCACCTATAACATATCATGCTAGCATATAACATATCAGGTAGTAGCAAACCTAGATGATATCACAGAGACAATCATCTATCATACGTCTCCTACTAGTGGGCTGGCATTGTGGCCTTAGACCCACCGCTACTAAAAGGTAACTCACCTCGAAAAGGCTGTTGGTCTGTGTGGGAATCGACTGCCTACTGCTGTTGCTGCTGCTCCGGACGTTCCCCGGCTATAATTCCCACAAAACGATTAGTCAAACTCCGTTAGATGTTCTTAGGGTAAAATGACCCTTTTTACCCCTTACCAAGTCAAGTCCAGGTCAAAGTCAACTTCCAATTGACTGGACTCGCCGAGTCCGCGAGCAACTCGCCGAGTCCATCCCTCACTGATCCCGTCCTACTCACCAGGTCCCTCTCCCCACTCACTGAGTCACCCTTGACTCGCTACCCGGGACTATGGGGCCGACTCGAGTCCCAACTCGCCGAGTTCCTCGAGCAGATCCCCTGCTCACTTCCAATCCACACCAGAACGCCCCATACGAGGGTTTGGGGTTTCGAGACTACGCTACACAGTTAATTCCGCGCACAGGTACGAAGGGTTGAGCCTTCGATGCTTAAACCCCTCATGTTTTGTGGATGTTCATATGACTCGCCGAGTTTGAAGAACTACTCGGCGAGCTCCAGGCAATCTTCATAGGACTCGCCGAGTTGTTCTTCAAACTCGCCGAGTCGACGACCATCTTCATAGAACTCGCCGAGTCCTTCGACCCATTTCCTGGGTAGGCCAGATCTGGGACATGCAACACTTCAAAACCACAGATCCAAGGTCCTAGGGCTCATTTACCACGTAAAGTTGCAAACTTTATGTGCATACATGGCCCTATGAGCTCAAACATGCAATTCCAAGCTCTTTAAGAGGTCCTATACTCAATGGGGACCTCAATCACCTCAACCACAGAGACTTTATGCTACTAGGATGACCAAAAGGTCCAAATCTGAAGTCCTTGCAGAACATTAACCATAGACACATAGAGATTTAGGTTCTTAGGGCTTAAAACCTCTTTTTAGGGACAAAAAGGGGACTCAATGAACTAAAGATCAAGGTAGGAACTTTTCTACCTGAATAGAAGCCCTTCACAGAGTAGATTCCGGATCTTCTTCCCTTCTTGCACTCTTCAACCTTCTCCTTCTTATCCTGAGCTCCAAACCACCTTCAAAATGCTAAAAAATCACCCACAAGGACACAAGGGGGCTAGGGTTTCGTTCTACAAATCTCTGGGAGTGCTAGGGGAAATGGATGCTGGGTTAGATCGTTTAAATAGGGTGCAAACACCCGGGTTAGGGTTTAAGTCCAGACAGGGTCTACTCGCCGAGTCCCTCAGACCTACTCGCCGAGTAGACCGAGTAGATCCCGCGTCTAGTCCCACTCCTACTCGGCGAGTTAGTCCTTCAACTCGCCAAGTTCAAGGTTAATCATGCAATATAAGGAGATTTAATAACCAAGAATACATACCATGAACCAGGTGCTACAGTCCTCCCTTCTAAACAACCACCGCATCTGAAAACCCCTAGTAGTGGCGAATTTATGACGAAGACTACCATTTTAGGTATGGTTTCAAGCACCACCTCAGATTTGTGAGAGAGGGAGAAGAAGAAGAAGAAGAATGGCGTTTCAGATATGTGAGAGAGAGAATCGATTTTTGGTTTTGTGTGTGTGTATGTTTAATTTGTGTGTGTGTTTGTGTTGAATCTGTTGACAAATCGATGGATGTTAGTGTTGATTTGTTTCCGTGTTCTTCATATTTCATGTGTTTGTATGTTCATCCGATTTCGTGTGTGTTTGTTCATCTGTGGGTGGTGGCGGACGGTGGTGGTGGCAGACGGTGATCGAACGGTGGTGGTAGATGATCTTGAGTGTTTTGAGGAAGAAACGAGAGAGAGAGAGAGAGTGTGTGTGTGTGTGAGAGAGAGAGAGAGAGAGGGAGAAAGGGTATTTTTTTCTTTTCTTTTTTCTTTTCTTCTTTTATTTTTGTAATAAAAAAATGAATAAAGAAAATACAAAGGGTAAAGTCGCCATTTTATAAAAATTTAAGCCAGAATGGACCAAAGTAGCAACAAAATGGAAACTTTTGGACCATTTGTGCTAGTCAAAACCTGTTTGGTCCAAAGTGACAATTTTGGACATACCACAGGGACCATTCTTGCAGTTTTGTCTAGACAAAAAAATGCTATATTTAACATTAAAGTAATGAATGTGTATAGACCGTTTCAAATTAATTAAACTTTTATAGTAAAAATTTAAAATTATTAATTAATTATTTTAAATAAATTTTTAATTAAAAGATATTTTTCTACTTATATAAAATTATAATAGTTGATTTAAATAAATACGTAAAATTATATCATTTTATAATCTATATTAATTTTTATTCTAATGTTATTAGTTTAATGTAATTAAAATGGTAATTTTGAAATTTGAAATGAAAAATTAATAGTTTGACAAGTGATATGTCATTAATTAGAAGGCTTAATAAAATGATATTCCATGACAAAAAAAAAAGAATAAATTATATATATATATATATATATATATATATATATATATATATATATATATATATATATATATATATATATTAGGAGATATGGTTTGTCAAGAAGTTTTACTATTCATTTTGAGTTTTTATTTCCAAATTCAAATATACGAAAACCAAATTATATTATATATTATCAAGCATATAAAATATAAAACACAAGTCTTTCTGAAAATAGTGATTTAGGTTATGGTCATAAAAAAATTTCATATTTATATATATTTTTCCTTCAATTAATTTTCATTTAACGGTCTTCGTAATTTTAAAATAAAGTATTAATATTTTATATATTACGATCTGGTCCCTTGTTATATTTTAAAGTTACATTTTTAATCGGTAAAATTTTTCTTTTTAGTAATCTTCTTTTATTAATTTATTTAGGATACACTTTCGAGTCTTATTGTCGTTTGTCGTTTGTATCGAAATTTAATTTTGATATTTTTCTGGTACACTTTATATAATTTAATTGTCTCCATGATATATACGGGTTGTTGACTTTTGTAAATCTTATTTTATGAATTGTAAATGAGTTACCCAGTACATCAAAGCTAAGTTTTGGTAATTTCTTTTTATAAATTTTGATTTATTATTTTTAAAAGGGTTCTATACCGTAACGTGTAGAGTTACTCAAATACTTGTTTATATTAATTTTTGATAAGGAGAGAAACTATTACAACTAGCCGATTGGTATACTAAAATTTCATTAAATGTGCATTAAATGTTACATATGTCACTATTTAATTAGATATGAGGATTTGTAGGAACAAAAAGTATGAGGATATAGAGAAATTAAGGGTACATTTAGCTGCGGAAAAATGGACCGTTTTCCGAAAAAAATTCCAAGAAAAATGAGAATTTTGAATACACGTTTAGTTCGTCTGTTTTTCAAAATTTTTCAAGGAAAATAAAAATTTCCCGTTTTCTAAAATTACAAAGAAGTTGAAATTTTTTGGAAAACTGATAATCATTGTTTTCCATATTTTTCTAATTCCATTTTTTTTAATATAAACACACACCCACTCCCACCCCACCCACCTCTACCTACCCCACCTTAACACCCTACATACCCACTCCCAAGCCCAAGCCCACCCCCACCCCCACCCGCACACACACACTCACACACCTGCCCCACCCACACCCACACCCCCACAAACACACAAACACACACACCCCACAAATACACCCCTCCCCCACCCCTACAAACACACACACACACACACACATGTCCCCACCCCACAAACAAACACACACACACACACACACAAACACACACACATGCCCTACCCCCACCCACACCCCCACAAACACACACACGCACCCACAAATACACCCCTCCCCTACCCTCCCCCGCCCCGCCACACACACTCACCCACACTCACCCCTACAAACAAACACATACACCCACAAACACACACATAAACACACACCCTGTAACGACCGAAAAATACAACCAATTTTAAATTTTTCAAAAACGGCTCGATTCCATTAAATCTTTATAAAAAGGTTTTCAATACAAAACATTTAACGTATTCCCAGAATCACATTACTACAAAATCATGAGGAGCGGTACGATCACGCCTTCGCCTTGCCACGGTCTCCTGAAGAACCTGAAAAACATAAAACCACAACTGTAAGCCCGAAAGCTTAGTGAGATATCCCCAAAATACCAACCACATACACCATACACGCATAACATGCCACAACATATCTGATCACAGAACAACCATGCACTTCGGGTCTACTGTGTGACTGGTTCGCCGCACCGGCCTACAGTCCACCTGGTCCACCCTCTGAGTCTAGCCATAAACCATCGAGTCTGCAGTGTGATTGGTCCGCCCGCACCGGGCCTTCAATCCACCTGGTCCACTCTCTGAGTCTACAGTATGACTGGTCCGCCCACACCGGGCCTTCAGTCTGCCTGGTCCACTCTCCGAGCCTCGGCACGTCTGGTCCGCCCTCTTGGGGCCTACAGCCTATCCGGACCGCTCGCTGGGCCTTCAGAACAACCGGTCCGCCCTGGGTATCTTGGCCTGCAGCACAAAGCAGGACCCGCCTCAACCCAACTCCAGTCCAAACAACCATGTGCACATATGCATACAATCATATAGCAATTCACAGTCAACAAGCATATCAAACAGATCACATAACATATCATCATCCTAACCAGGATACCGACCTAACAGGTCACTAGCATAGCATCTCCCTATCTCTCAGGATACCGATTTCAATCAAGTCTCTAACATATACCATCCTAGCTCTCAGGATGCAACATATCACAGCAACAACATAACAACAACTACCCGGATCTCAATCCGATAAGGGTCGGCCTTGGTGCCTTAGACCCTGTTGATATAGTGAGGATAACTCACCTCGAAACTGCCGGCTGAGAGGATAAGATCCCGCTGCTCCAAGCTCCGACATGAACTCCTCCACTGAACATCAACACACTCAACTCAATAAATACCCTTAATTACCAAAATACCCCTGAAAGACAACTGGTCAACCTTTGGACAAGGTCAAAGTCAACCCCTGACTGACTCTACTCGCCGAGTCAACCCGATGACTCGCCGAGTCCCCATACTCAGAACTTCCCTCAATCCGCGACCTAACTCGCCGAGTCACCCCGAGACTCGTCGAGTCCAACAACTATGAGTCCACTCGCCCACAACTCACCGAGTCATCCCTTGACTCGCCGATTCTCGACTCAACCAGAAAATATTGGGACTCTTCGACAAGACTTGTCGAGTCCAAGAATAGACTCTCCGAGTCTAAGGCTATCTTCAACCTACTCGCCGAGTTGTTCATACAACTCGCCGAGTTCCAGGCCATCTTCATCCAACTCGCCGAGTTGTTCTTCCAACTCGTCGAGTTCCAGCTCATCTTCAAGCAACTCGTCGAGTCCACCCATGTGACTCGCCGAGTACCACCGGTCTGAATCCATACAGAAGCATTCCAGGCCATGTAATTGATCCAAAACATAGATCTAGCCTCCTACAACCCATCCATCACGTAAAGTGGCAAACTTTACGTGAATCCAAAGAGATCTATGCATTTTTCACATTAGGGATAAGGTTTGGGACATGATAGCTTCACCCAACACTCAACACAGGGACTTTATGCACATTAAGACCATCACCACTCCAGATCTGAGGTAGCAACCTCAGATCTAACTTCCAAACTCCAAAACATACCAAGATAAGCTCCCCACAAACCCCCAAAATGATGAATCCATAAGAGTAACAGCCCAAGGACGAGATATTACCTCAAAAGAACGCCCCAACTGCTATGGAACTCGAATCCAAGCAAAGCCCCTTGCTCCAAGCCTCTTCCTCTTTAAGATTCCTCAACAATTGCTTCTCCAAGCTCCCAAATGCAACTTGATCCACTCACATACGAAGGTTAGGGTTTCTGGACTTGAGGATGAGTAAAGAGGCTGGGGGAATGGATGTTATGTTTTTTATATAGGGCTCAACCCCGAGAATTAGGGTTTTCTCCACTCAGCGCCTACTCGCCGAGTCCATCTTTCTGACTCGCCGAGTCGGCTACTTAACACGCGACCAAGTCGCGACTCTACTCGCCGAGTCCACCCATGGAATCGCCGAGTCGCTCTTTCCCAATTTACTCTTTTAGCCCTTCAACTCTACTCTTGATATTTTGGGATGTTACAATTCTCCCCCACTTAAATTAGGCTTCGTCCTCGAAGCCTACGACAACACAACTCTTAAAAATACTCCTGTCATGCACCACCTGGCATTAATCCAACTAAGTTTCTCAAAACACAACCATAGAACCAGAAACTCGTTTTCTCCTTCCTTACGGTGTCCTGACCACCGTCTCGAGCCGGGCACCGGCTGTACCCTCTGATAATCACACTCAACAACCGAGAATTACCCAAGATGCATCACTGCTCCAAATCTCAACAATCACTCGACCATATGGGCTAGAAAACCATGAACCATCGGATCCCCGATCCAAATCCCACTCTATCCATTCCATGTTGACGGAAAGACCCATTCTTCAATCTCAGAGCAACTCCCACGAGTTCTCCTCTTGCAATCACATACACATGCTGAACTAGCTCTAGCACCCTCAGGTTGGGAAACCAGATACACTGATGATATCCTCAAACATCCCCCAGGATGAACCACTAATACATACCCAATACCCTGATCAGAATCACACTGAGAGCCCAAGACTCTCTCCCTGCATCCCTTCCGAGCCTCTTGGCTCTACACCTGCGGAATTCCCTCCGCGACCTCAGCAGATATCCCAAACCGGATGAGCTTCTATTCCACTGCCACAAACACGCTGATCAATAACCATACTCGAATTACGCTAATCATAACTCTGCTCTGCCGCTTTCACTTCCGTGAACTTGCACTCCCTCTCGGAGTTACACACCTCTCTCTTTTCCTTTACCAAGGAATCCACTTGGCCACATTGTCACTCCGACAAGTGTCACGGTGCTCGCCCTACGCTACACCTCCCTTTTATAGCATATCCGCTATCCACCCAACACACATACTCCGACTCTCATCGCAGGGACTCTCAAGCCCATGCACTATCTCAACTAATCAAGATCACTACCCGGGGCCAGACCTTCTAATGCAATCACACTGCAACATACACAATCCATATCCTCGAACCGATCCAACAATACCTGCAGAGTCTTCAGCATGACTGGACCGCCTCACTGGGCCTTCAGCCAATTTGGACCGCTCTCAGTGCCTTCATTTTGGTTGGACCGTTCTCCGAGCCTTCAACCTGACTGGTACGCCCACCGGCCTTCAGTCTATCCGGACCGCTCAACTAGCATTCATCATTCCGAGCTATCACTCCCGGAAATCCTCCTATGCGTACTGTTCTAGCCCTTTAAGGGTTTCGAACTCTGTCTCAATCGCACATGCTCGATCCCGGCCTGCTCCCAGACCCTCCACAATCAAATGCCCTAAGTCTGTATCCCGCCCCGCATGCCCGACACTTGCTCCTATCAGCCTATACTCTGGGCTGACAAAACACTGCTGAATCCCAAAATCTAAGCACCCTCAAATACTCATCGATCTCCCGGAGAATTCTCCAATTCTCCCCCACTTGTAGCACTGATTAACAACCACCGGTCGCCATCACCGACCTCCCAGAACAACTCTGCACAGAGAAAACACTTACACGTGGACTGCTTCCCACAAGCATAAACAACCCTAATGAGATCTCACATCAACACCGATTAACCCGCTCGAAAGAAACTCAATCTGCATCTAACCACTCCTCAGAAAGCAGATGCTACCCGACCTTCAAACCAATGTCAGGTTCCCACTAATAACTCTCATGGATGATAAACAACGAAATTCCCAAAACAATAACCCATAACCAAACCACAACCCTCAAAACGACGAATACCGCATCGAAAACCACACAAAGATACCAACACATAAACAATACACCACAATAATCACAAGATAACAAGATATCAAGAAAGAAACAAACCCGCAGTTGCATCCGACACTGCTCTGACCTCCTCTGCCGCAAGCTGATAAGAACGACCGTGAGCCCTTGGGGGCTCCGCTCCACCCTGACCTCCGCCTGTAATCCTCAAAGTGGCCGGTGCTGGAGCCTGCACCGGTCCTGCAGCAAGCTGTGGACAGTTGACCCTCAAATGTCCAATCTGATGACAATGATAACAAATCCTCAAATCCCGAACCGGCGCTGACTGCCGACAATCCCTCGCATAGTGCCCCTCCTTTCCGCACTTGCGGAACGCACCACCGGACCTACAAACTCTGGTGTGACCCCTCCCACACTTCCCAAAAGTGTGGCTGCTCAGATCCCCCATTCTAACATCAACGATCTTGGACCGTTTCGGCGCCGGCTGCGATTGCACCGGAGCCTGCCTCAGCTCACACAACTTCAACTCAATCTCTAACTCACGCCGCCTAGCGGCCTCCTGCAACTCCAACAAGGTCTCACACCTCTGGGCAGACACAAACTGTCTGATTTCCCTCTTGAGCATGCTCAGATATCGAGACATCTGAGCCTGCTCCGAAGCGAACTCTGGGCAAAACATCGCCCTCTCAGTGAACATCCTGGTGATCTCAGTCACCGACTCCGAACCCTGCTTCAGCTCAAGGAACTCCTGAGCCAATCTCTCCCTCTCAACTTGCGGAACATAACGAGTGCTGAACATTTCTCTGAACTGATCCCATGAAACCGCAGCCCTCTGCGCATCCGAATATGACCCCGTGGTCAATCTCCACCAATCCTTCGCCCCGAGCCTCAACAGGTTCAAAGCACACCTCACCCTCTGATCAGCAGGGCATGAACACGTGAAAAAACACCCCTCCACGTCTGATAACCATCTCATAGCAAACGATCGGGTCTTGAACTCAATCGAAGGTGGGAGGCTTCGTATTATCGAAGTCCCGATACTGAAAGCCCCGACCAGCTCCTCCCCCTGCCGCCGCTATAGCCGTTGTAGCCGCCGCGGCAGCCGTCTCTGTGAGAGCTGCATATCGCTCATCAAAATACTCAACCATGGCGGTCTTGATCGACCCAAACAGCTCCGGTAACTCAGCCTGGAACAACTCAGCAATCTCATCATGCAGGATCTCACGAATCCTCGCATCCAACTCGCACGTGCTCATCTGACCGATAACCTCGGGCGGTACCGATCCGCTCGGAACTCTCTCTCCTGCTCCCGATCCTGATCCGGATCCACTCTCATCATGCCTCGGAATCTCCTTACTGAAAAACACCACACAAAATCTCAGACTCTTCCCACTATCCTGGGATCCAACTCTGTCACCCCAACCCTAGAGATCATGGTTTCCCTGATACGCGTATGGGTCCTGTGCTTTCAGTAGTACGCGCCCATACTACCTTCCACACCTACCCATATTTGTATGAAGTACTACCACAACACCCTAGAGAAACATGCATAGTAAATCTCAACCCTCACCACTAGAGGAACTCTGAAAATCTCCCACAAGGAAACCCTAGGCTACAGGCATCACAAATCAGGCAACATTATCATGAAATCCTGAAGATACCTAGCCTATCACTAGCATGCTGTTCTATCAAAGCTCAAAAACAAATATCATGCATGATATTTTGGGGTTACTTACTGGCTCCGGCTGATCGTACCTCCGCGTCCTCCCTTACCAATTTTGAAAACTATTTTAAATACTCTTTTGAAAACTCTCCTCGATTTGAGACTGGAGTCACACGAATGTTCCTCCAATTCACTCAAACCAAGGCTCTGATACCAACTTGTAACGACCGAAAAATACAACCAATTTTAAATTTTTCAAAAACGGCTCGATTCCATTAAATCTTTACAAAAAGGTTTTCAATACAAAACATTTAACGTATTCCCAGAATCACATTACTACAAAATCATGAGGAGCGGTACGATCACGCCTTCGCCTTGCCACGGTCTCCTGAAGAACCTAAAAAACATAACACCACAATTGTAAGCCCGAAAGCTTAGTGAGATATCCCCAAAATACCAACCACATACACCATACACGCATAACATGCCACAACATATCTGATCACAAAACAACCATGCACTTCGGGTCTACTGTGTGACTGGTCCGTCGCACCGGCCTACAGTTCACCTGGTCCACCCTCTGAGTCTAGCCATAAACCATCGAGTCTGCAGTGTGATTGGTCCGCCTGCACCGGGCCTTCAATCCACCTGGTCAACTCTCTGAGTCTACAGTATGACTGGTCCGCCCACATCGGGCCTTCAGTCTGCCTGGTTCACTCTCCGAGCCTCGGCACGTCTGGTCCGCCCTCTTGGGGCCTACAACCTATCCGGACCGCTCGTTGGGCCTTCGGAACAACCGGTCCGCCCTGGGTATCTTGGCCTACAGCACAAAGCAGGACCCGCCTCAAACCATGTGCACATATACATACAATCATATAGCAATTCACAGTCAATAAGCAGATCAAACAGATCACGTAACATATCATCATCCTAACCAGGATACCGACCTAACAGGTCACTAGCATAGCATCTCCCTGTCTCTCAGGATATCGATTTCAATCAGGTCTCTAACATATACCATCCTAGCTCTCAGGATGCAACATATCACAGCAACAACATAACAACAACTACCCGGATCTCAATCCGATAAGGGTCAGCCTTGGTGCCTTAGACCCTGTTGATATAGTGAGGATAACTCACCTCGAAACTGCCGACTGAAAGGATAAGATCCTGATGCTCCAAGCTCCGACACGAACTCCTCCACTGAACACCAACACACTCAACTCAATAAATACCCTTAATTACCAAAATACCCCTGAAAGACAACTGGTCAACCTTTGGACAAGGTCAAAGTCAACCCCTGACTGGCTCTACTCGCCGAGTCAACCCGATGACTCGCCGAGTCCCCATACTCAGAACTTCCCTCAATCCGCGACCTAACTCACCGAGTTACCCCGAGACTCGTCGAGTCCAGTGTTGTCAATAGCGATCATAGCGATCGCTATAGCGAATAGCGAGGCGATGCGATGGTATGTCGCTATGTACGCTGTAGCGAGGAAATAGCGACATAGCGATGTTTTTTTTTTCAAATTGCAAAATTGATAGTTGAACCATGTTTTTAGCAATCGGAAAGGTCCAATTTGTGATTGGGTTCGCCAATTTGGCATTTGGGATTGCCAATTTGGAGAATCAATCGCCGACTTGGAAATTGGCGGGAAACGCTATCCGGTACTTGACGATCCCATCCCATGTCCAAATTGAATATTGGAATGTGTTTTTACCGAATGGAATTGCTTCAATTTGCAATTGGGATCGTCAATTTGGATTTTGGAACGCCGATTTAGAGATTGACGGGAAATTGATTGCCCACTGAAAAATTCACCGCCGATTTGGATTTTGGTACTTTAATGGATTCAAGTGACATTCCTATTATCTTATATTCCTATTCCATGTATTCTACAATTCCTTCTAGTATTCTATTCTGTGTCGTTCTGTACTTTTTTTTCTTTGAAAGTTGTTTTTGGCAAGACAAATAGTCGTCTAGAAGATACTGAAACAGAAGCACCAGAGAACTGTATTGGTCTTGGTGAGGAGAATGATGACCAAAGACAACCAGGTGCATTAGGAAGCCAAAGAAGTTAAGAGAAGGATGCTAGCAGGCCTCTTTTGGAAGAAGTGACTGTTAGGCTACTAGAATTCTGTTTCTAAGTGTGCTATTGGTGGAATTATGTTGCTGGAATTTGGTTTTGAACTGAGTACACCTAACCAGAATATTGGTGCTTAGCTTATTTATTATGTATAATTGCTAAATAGGTGTAGGTAAAACTAGTATTAATTTTTTTAATAGGCAATCGCTAAAATGAAATAGCCGTTGCTATTTCATCGATATCGCTACGTAGCATATAGGTAGGTTGTCGCTATTACATCGCTATCGCTATCGATAACACTGGTCGAGTCCAACAACTCTGAGTCCACTCGCCCACAACTCACCGAGTCATCCCTTGACTCGCCGATTCTCGACTCAACCATAAAATATTGGGACTCTTCGACAAGACTCGCCGAGTCCAAGAACAGACTCGCCGAGTCTAAGGCTATCTTCAACCTACTCGTCGAGTTGTTCATACAACTCGCCGAGTTCCAGGCCATCTTCATCCAACTCGCCGAGTTGTTCTTCTAACTCGTCGAGTTCCAACTCATCTTCAAGCAACTCGTCGAGTCCACCCATGTGACTCGCCGAGTACCACCAGTCTGAATCCATACAGAAGCATTCCAGGCCATGCAATTGATCCAAAACATAGATCTAGCCTCCTACAACCCATCCATCACGTAAATTGGCAAACTTTACGTGAATCCAAAGAGATCTATGCATTTTGCACATTAGGGATAAGGTTTGGGACATGATAGCTTCACCCAACACTCAACACAGGGACTTTATGCACATTAAGACCATCACCACTCCAGATCTGAGGTAGCAACCTCATATCTAACTTCCAAACTCCAAAACATACCAAGATAAGCTCCCCACAAACCCCCAAAATGATGAATCCATAAGAGTAACAGCCCAAGGACGAGATATTACCTCAAAAGAATGCCCCAACTGCTATGGAACTCGAATCCAAGCAAAGCCCCTTGCTCCAAGCCTCTTCCTCTTCAAGATTCCTCAACAATTGCTTCTCCAAGCTCCCAAATGCAACTTGATCCACTCACATACGAAGGTTAGGGTTTCTGGACTTGAGGATGAGTAAAGAGGCTGGGGGAATGGATGTTATGTTCTGTATATATGGCTTAACCCCGAGAATTAGGGTTTTCTCCACTCAGCGCCTACTCGCCGAGTCCATCTTTCTGACTCGCCGAGTCGGCTACTTAACACGCGACCAAGTCGCGACTCTACTCGCCGAGTCCACCCATGGAATCGCCGAGTCGCTCTTTCCCAATTTACTCTTTTAGCCCTTCAACTATACTCTTGATATTTCAGGATGTTACACACCCAACACCGCTACCACAATCACCGACCTACCATCACCAGCACCAGCACCGCCGTCGCCATCACCACCACTGTTACAATTGTTATCGCCAAAACCACCGCTGCCACCCCGCTACTGTCGCCACCACCATTGCCATCATCAACACCACCACTCCCCCGGCCACCCCCACCATCCGCACCGCTATCCTACTACCACTGCCGTTTTCTAAAAATGAAAATCGATAGAAAAATACACATTTAAACATGTTTTCTGATTTTCTAAAACTGAAAATGAAAAATAAATAAGTTTTAACTAAAAGTGTTTTCTAAAATTTTCAATGAAAACTGAAATTGGAAAACGAAAACTGAAAAAGGAAAACAATAAACAGAAAATGAAAAATGTTTTTCCGCAACCTAAACATCCTCCTACTTTTGTTCTTATAAATCCTTCTATCCAAATATTTCTACTTTTGTTCCTACAAATCATTTATTAAATGTTACACATTTCTATTTAAGAAAATCTACTCTAATAAATGAAAATGACTTTGCCACATGTCCTTCTCTTATAAGATTAGCCACATGTTATTTTGTCATAATTTGAAATATATTTATTTTCCACTTGTCATTACTTTAATTTTCGTTTTCAATATATCATTGATTTACTTTCCATAAATTAAACCTACCATAATGACTATCAAATTTTAAATTTCAAATTCAATTACAAATAAATTTACAGTTTAAACCTTTATGTTTAATATTTTGTTATAATTAACCCGTTTAGTACACACTAAACTCATAATTTTAATTAATTTATTTTTTGCATATTTTTTTCTAATAATTTTTACTTATTTAAATTTCAAATTCAAATAAAATTTATATTTAATTGTTCGTACTTAACATTTTGTTTTAATCAACCCGTATATTATACGGGTCTGACAAATTAAACTAAAAGAGTACCATATATATATTTTTTTTTGTGGATATTGTATCCATATATGAACCCGACCCGACTTGAATACCGCAGGCTGAGTAACGACCTTCAAAAACCCTAATTTTATAAGTATACACAGACTCTCATTTCGTGCGGCGGCAACAGCAGCAGCTAATCGTATCTTCTGCGCTTTGGAACCCTAGAGTAACAAAATCATCAACAGATTCCATGGTAAGTTAACACAACTTTTTGATCATTCACTCCGTTTCTCATATTAGTTTCTGTCTTTGATATTCACTTCCATGGAGTTTAAATTTCTTTCTGTGTGTATCAGGCGCCTAAGAAAGAGAAAGCCCCCCCACCGTCATCTAAGCCCGCCAAGTCAGGCGGAGGAAAGCAGAAAAAGAAGGTCAATTTTCGATTTACTTAAACTTCTACTGTTTGAAATTTTATGTTTTTGTGGTAATTTACTCGTGATTTTGTATACTTTGATTTACAATCTCCTGTTCATGATTCGAGTTTCCGAATAATAGCAATATAATTCTCCATAGTTTGATCATCGATCTCCAACTCTGAGCTTTCAAAAGACAAATTGAGATGGATTTCGCTGTAAACGTAGTGTCAGTAGCCTACGAATGCTAATATGAATTTGGTTTTACGAATCATTCATGCTTGTGAAATATGTTGTCCTCCTTTGAGTGTTGATTAAGAGAAAGCGCAACTAGGTCAAAGATTGTTAACATTTTCACTTACAGAAGTGGAGCAAAGGAAAGCAAAAGGAGAAGGTGAACAACATGGTTCTATTCGACAAGGCCACATATGACAAGCTTCTTACCGAAGCTCCAAAGTTCAAACTCATCACTCCTTCAATCTTATCAGACAGATTAAGGGTAATGTTTCCACATCTTCACTAATCATTTCTGCTATTACATTTACAAGTTCTTCACATGAGTCATTTTATTTTGTTTCCCCTTTCAGATTAATGGATCATTGGCTCGTAAAGCAATCAAGGATTTGATGGCAAGAGGGGCTATCAGGATGGTATCTGCTCATGCTAGCCAGCAGATCTACACCAGGGCCACCAATACTTGAGAGATATCTGCAACTCTTAAGACTTAAAGGCATGATTTTCTTATTTCCGCTTCTTATTTTTGTCATCTGTAACATTTAGGAGCTCTGTTTTTTACTCTTTGCAATACTTTTGTTTTGATTTTTGTCATCTGTTACTATGCTATATTCAGATTAAATTTTGCTTTTTCTCCCTCTCCAAATGCCCAATGTTTCTTGTTTCTGTTTCATTTATGTTGTTTGTTGATAGTTTTTCACTTGGCTTATTTTGTTATACATGATAAAAAGATTAAGAAATAAGGCCAATAGGCCCATATTAATGTCTTTTGTTATCATATGATGTTATGAATTGTTTTATAACCATAAGTGGCGTTCTCATCCTTCCATAATATTTGCTTCGTACATAAATATAAAAATCTGAAATCATTTCTAATATTTCAGAGAGGCAACATATTTAATGGCTACTATAATAATCTGTTATAATATACATGATCTTTTTCATAAACGATGCATAAAGTGGTTTTTGTATTCAAAATTTTTTGTTTGAATTAAAAGTTTTAAGCTCATACTTAGGAACTTAAGGCTCTTAAAAACTTTCATAAAATCTAAAACCTAAAGGCTCTTAAAAGCTTTCAAAAACATCTCGTTGAACACATCTTCATGTAGTTCTTATGGATGCCTTAACACATAAATTGGATCAGCACTATATTTTACATAGCGTTTTCTTGTGATTTTGACCAAAATACTAATATTATTTATCTAAATTTAAAGCCTGAACATATCTAGTCTAACATCTTCTAGATCTATATTTTACCTACACTTTTAAAGAATTATTATGCTTCAAAAATATTAATAGAAACCTCAAACAACCGATGATATCCAATTTGTAACGTCTATTGTGCTTCAAATTTGCAATTTCTTGTTAAAAGTTTTACAGAAAAAAAACATGTTAATAATCTTGATTGTGTATACTAAGTCTATATAAATTTATTCTCTCAATACATGATCGATGGCATACACCAAATTAAGTATAGTTTTATATATAGTTTTACAGAAAATATATTATGTTCAAACACACTGCTTGAAACACGTACAACGACGACGAACACCATCACATTTGCCACTAATGAATCCTTTCTTTTCACAGGAGCTATTACATTGCCCATCATTCGCACAACTAAATGCATGACTTGTCGTTTCACACATCTTTGCTTGTGTCAAAGTCACCAAAGTCTCATCTACAACAAAATAATCAACGTGTATAGGAAAAATCTTCATATTTGAACATGTAACAAAAAGAATATAAAAACACTAACATTACATAAACAAAAAGAGTAAAGTAGAAATAAAAGTTAAATACCAGTAGCAAAGAGAGCAAAGAGTAACATCAACACAAATAAGTTTTTTCCCATTTTTTTTTAGTATCACAAGAAACAATACATAGGTAAGAAACCACACCCTTTTATATATAGGAGACTAGTTGTTTTCCTCATGTTACGTAAACATCAATATATTACTCTATGGATCAATGGATGAAACGACACAAAATAAGGTGTTTGAATTAGTTACTTAGGGCTTTTAAAATTACCAAACAAAAGTTAGGTTGAAACCTAACTATTGCATTCGACAAAATAAATAATTAATTATAGTTACCGATTTAAATATGTTAAGATGTATGAAAAAAAATGTCAAACTAATATAGGGAAGAATTAGAATGGGTTGGAGGTCGAGAGCGAGATAGAGAGACGAAAGAGAAGCGAGATGCTAGACTCAGACCCAATGGATGTGACTATGTAATGATATACATTTATATATATTCAAAATATTCGGTGGTAAGTTGATAATCTATTTACTTTGTATTTATTACATAAATAAGATGTTATATCTACAACATATGGTTTGCATTTTTAAATCCTTTTAAATATAAGCTAGATCATTATAATGAAAAAAAAATTGTACGATCAATATTTTCTCATACTTTCCTTTGCAAACGAAAGAGGCATCGGCTTGAGTGGACTTTCTTTCAAGATCGTAGGCAAGAAAAAGGCCTATTGCCATTAATCTTCACTTTGTACATTTATATAAAAAATTGAAATCAATTCTTATATTTAAGAGGCACAACATATCTAATCTAAGGGCTAATATAGTAATTTGTTAGAATACACATGAGCTTTTCCGTTAACAATGCTTGAAGTGGTTTTCGTATTCAAAGTTTTTTTTTTTTTTTTTTGTATCAATTAAAAGTTTAAGCTTATACTTCCGAACGAAACTTTTTCTTTTATTCGTATTTCTTCTTAAAACAATAAAACCTAAAATCTAAAGGCTCCTAAAAACTTTTAAAAGTTTGTGGAACACGTCTGGTTGCCTTTCGTGGATTAAACAAAACCATAGTTAGATGTTATATTGTCGACATCCGATGATATGAAATGAACTTTTTCATAAGATATATATATTTTTTTTAAAATATATTGCATTGAACTTGACTTGTGGAGGTTAAACAAATTGTTTTATTTTTTTGAAATATGTTGCATTGAAATTTGTGGATTTCAATAATTGACTAATAAAATTGTATAAAAAATACAACTAATGGAGTTCTTATGGATGTCCTAACACATTAATTGGATCCGAACCATTATAACTGCAAAAATACTATGCCTATCTCTATATATGTATTTTCTTGTGATTTTGACCAAAAACCAAGACCTGAACATATATAGTCTAACATCTACTAGATCTGCATTTTACCTTCACTTTTACATTTTGCTTCCAAAAAATGAATAGAAACCTCAAACTATCGATGTTTGTTATGCCAAAACTATTGTGCTTCAATGTTGTGATTTCTTACTTGTTTTTTATAACTCCTTTTTAAGAATTTTACAAAAAAAATGTTATTAATCTTGATTGTGTATAGTAAGTCTACACAAAATGCATTATCTCAATATATGCTGATATATCAGGTTCGATAAACTTCTGTCTAACCACGGATAGTTGCATGGTATACTAAAAACTCCAAACTTTATTGATATACACGAAACTAAGTCACATACGTAACTGGTGTACATTGTATTAGTATTATAAGTATTTTTATATATAGAGCATATGTTTAAGCACAATGCTTCAAACACCTATAACGACGATGCATACCATTACATTTTCCGCTAATAAATCCTTTCTTTTTGCAGGAGCTATCACACTGCCCATCATTCACACAACTAAATGCATGCTCCGTTGTTTCACATATCTTTTCTTGTGTTGAAGTCACCAAAATCTCATATTCAACAAAACAATCCATCATATCAAGCAAGAAAAATATAATTTTACATGTTTGCATCTCAACTAGCAGGCATAGTTTCTACAATATATCCACTTTGAAATCCAAAATCATCATTAGTCATCTAAGATACATAATTAATAAAAAAAAAACAAAACATGAAGTATCGACGTGTATAAGAAAAATATTCATATTTGAACATGATACAAAAAGAATATAAAAGCACTAACATTATATCAACAAAAATGTAAAGTATAAATAAAGTAAAATGTCTGTAGTTAAGACAACAATTGGATGGCACGATACAAAATAAGGTATTTGAAATTGTTACTTGAGGATTTTAAAATTACTAAACAAAAGTTAGGTTAAAACCTAACTATTGCATTTGACAATATAACCAATTAATTACAATTACCGAATCAAATATAATAATATTTATCACAAAAATGCCAAAGTAATATTGGGATTTCAAAATTATGAAACAAGAATTAAATTAAAGTTTGAAGTGCGTACTTGATTTATAATGGGTTGGAGGTCTAGAGCAAGATAGAGAGATGGACTGCACCACCAGATTACGTTTCGTTCGAGAATGGAGAGTAAAGTGAATTGCTATTTGTCGTTGCGTTGAAGTTGACTAGCTGAGAGAGCCAACAAATGGGCTATATTTATTTCCAGTTTCATTTACTCCTTAACCCAATGTGCCCCAACAACTCGAATGAATCTCTTAGAACCTGTGAGGGCGCCTTTTATTAAAAGAAAACGTTTTTTTTCATATCGTTTTAGGATTTTTTTTTTTTTTTTTTTTTTAGTAAAGAGCAAATTTGGTCTTTGTGGTATACCAAAAAGTGTAGTTTTGTTGGAATATCAGACCCTTTATATTCACTTCACTGCAACAACAATCACTAAAATATATCTCTGTTATGTTATGTGAGAAAAGAAAAAGAAGAAGAATTTGTTATCGACTCAAATCTGCTGCTAATATTATTCAGAAAATAAAAGGCTTTTATAGCCTACTACATACCCTAACGAAACCTAAACAAATTAAACTCAACTAAATGAGAACAAGCCCACGTTTTTCCCCTTTTCCAACTCCTAATACTTGGTCCACATGACCCATTCAATTGAAGACCCAAAGTATTTATTTTACTAAATAACAAAGACTAACATACTAATTAAATAATTAAACCTGTCAAAGATTAAATAAAACCCAACAAGTTTGAGTCTTTTTTTTTTTTTTTTTTTTAATTTTTATTTTTAAAATCACATGGCCAGTCCAAAGTTGGATAATATATATTGGAGAAAGAAAAGGACTAAATGTGAACAAAAAAGAACCTTTCTTACCACCTCCACCACCACCACCACCACCACCTCTATCTCTGCCTCTACCATCGCCACGACCTCTGTAACCGCCACCACCACTACATCTACCACTACCTCCACCACCACCACCACCACCACCTCTACCTTCACCTTCATCACCACCAGCACAGCCACCTCCACCACTACTGCCTCTGTCACCACCACCAACATCACCTACATCACTACAACCAACGTTGGTGGAAGAGGTTGAGGTGGCAGTGATAGAGATGGTGGTGGTGGGTGGAGGTGGAGGTCAAGATAGTGGTGGCAGTGACAAATGTGAAGCTGGTGGTGGTGGATAAAGCGGTGGTAGCGGTGGTGGTGGTGGCGATGATCGAGGTGGTGGCGACAGAGGTGGTAAGGGTGGCGGTGGTGATGGAGGAGGTGGTTAGTCATTTTCTGTTTGTACACTATATACCATCCAACTTGTTAAAACTGTTCACGTATTACCCTTTTACCTGCAATAGTAGGTCGCAAGGGTAATATGTGAACAAGTTCAACAAGTTAGATGGTATATAATGTAAGAAAAATGAAAAACAAAATGTACTAAATATAAACAAAATCAATAACACGATTTCATAGTTCCTTTTTACTGTAAAAACGTAACATTTTTTTTAAAGTTAAAGAATTTGATAAAGTCCAAATCCAAAGGATGTGAAATTGACATTATAAAATTGAAGGGTGGTAACTGTAGAAAAATCAAATTATATATATTACGGGAGTAAACACAAAAGTTTAAAAACGAAGAAGATGAAAGTGACATTTTTTAAATTTCAAACTTTGAGGGGTAAATGTTATATTTTAAAAGTAGAGGGGAGAAAAGTATAATTTTACAAAGTAGAGGAATAGAAAATGTTGGTGTATATAAAAAGTCAAATTATATATATTACGGGATAAACATAAAGTTTAAAGAATAAAATGGGTGAAAAAGATATTATAAAAGTTTTAAATATAAAAGGGTAAAATTGATATTTTATAAAGTATAAGGATGAAAATGTTATTTCGAAAAGTAAAAGGTAAAAACTAAAGTAAAATATATTAAAGAAAAAAAAATTGAACAGTGAAAAAGTTAAAAGGGTTGAAAACCAAAATACCGACTTTGGTTTTCAGTATAGATATAATTATATGTATAAATTAAAATAAATAAATAATAAACCTTACACATGGTTTAGATGGCTCTAAAAACCAACAACCTAGTGAAATTCAAGTTCTTTAATAGCAACTCCTGTTTTTTGAACTATTCGATTCTTATTTTTTAAACCAAAACAAATCCGAAATCCAAATTAATAACTCGGTTTTGTTGAAAAGCCAATTCAAAAATCCGAATATCTGAACCAAATAGTGTAATCTAAATACTCAATTGGATAGTTCGTTTTTATCCAAATAATAAACAACCTTACATGTAATAGGTGCATGTTTTTCTATAAAATCATGAATTTGGGTTCAATTTATAGCTGTTCAATCTTGCTTCGATTAGAGTTTTTATTTTTATTTTTAAATTTACCATATAATCGTCACAAAATAATCGGATATATGATAAGCATTTTAAACCATTTATACATATGAATGTAAACTTGCTTGCTTTATGTGTTTCGTACATATTTATACGATAAGCAGTGAGAATATAAAGTACTTTCTGTAACAGTCGGATGACTAGCTATTACTTTGTTCCGGCACATAATGCTTTGTTCATTTTATTGAACAAAACTCCAATTTGACACTTTTTTTTAATGGATGACTCATCCAAACACTTCGTTTATATGTCGTACTTGTGTGAACATCAAAATCCTGATTGACTATGTTCGGCGATGCCTTTTCTACTTAGCTCAAAATGAGGTATAATAAATCGGATAATGAACCGAAGGAGGCATCGATTTATTTATATTTGGTTTCGTTTTTGTAACATAAGGTTTGCAGTTTGCTCTTCATCTTCTGCAAGGTAAAATCAATCAAATTTTATATTTATCATGCTTAGATTGCTCGATTTCATGTTTTTTTGGGGGTTCTCAAATATGCATTGTTTCCTAAAGGTTGAGTTAAAGATAATTAAAAATAATTTGAGGTGAGGTCCCCTATTTTCAACAATATGTTGAAGTTTATTGAAAGTTTTGTTGATGTGGACACTGATGCTACCTTTGTTTATCAATCTAACTCTTTAGGTTCATGCTTCTCTAATATGTTTTGAATAAGGTGGACAGAGTCTATGTTACTCTCTAGAAACCACGAGCCACGAGCCACCAATCTGTTTAAGTGATGGTAAGTAGATAGCTTTATTTTTTTTTTCATAATTTCCAACAAAATGCTCATGTATTATGATCGGAAAATATCAGAAAAGGTAATCATTGGAGGGAGCTTTAACATTTAGTATTGAAAAGCTTTTTAAAACAAAAAAATCAGCTCACATACTTATATATTTAAATTGATTTGTAACTGTTGCAAGGAGAGACTAAGGTAGTGTTTGTTTTTTGTCTGCAGATTTGCATGGCATCTTCTGTCTGCACCGCGCAGACCACACGCAGACATTAGCCTATGCAGACTGTTTGTTTTTTTTGTAGACTGCAGATTTAAAAATGTTTGTGCGCCCTTTTCTTGGCGCAGATGTGGACCAGAGTCTTCTAACATCTTCAGATATCTTCTAGCCTAAAAAAACATATATATATCTTAATTTTTTTTAAGTTTTTTTTTTAATTTATATTTTCTAACTTTATTAATGATAAACAATTTGAAAAAAAAATTACAAAACTTCAAAAAAAATAAAAAACGTTCGACGATACAAATATGATATTTTTGACAAATTTATAAATAAAAATTTATTACAGTAATAGTCGTTGAAGTTGTTTATATAAATATGAAAAAAAAATAATAATATATTCTTATATTTTTTTTGCCAAATTTTGTAAAATATTATTTAATACAGTATCGTTAGTTTCTCGAGAAAATATTTATGGTACGTTTTTAATGGATTTAATTGAAAAATCGAAGTTTATTTCCATCCATTTATGTATCAAACTCTTTGATCACTAATTATAATGTTTAGTTATAATTTTGCAACCAAAGTTGTTGGTTTTTATCAAATATGTACGTTAATTAATACCATTTTTATTTTTATTTTTTATACAATAATACATAAAAGTTAATATAGATTTGTTAATTATTTATAACAAAGTCATAAAAAATATTAAAAAAATCACTTTGAAGTTTAAAAAATCAGTTTATTTAGATTTCAGTTTATTTTAGTAGTCCGCAGATGTTAAAAAACAAATAGTCTTCTTTTTTCAGACTGCAGACGTTTGGTCCACCTCTTCTACTGCAGAGGTCTACAGATGTGGTCTGCAGACTGCAGACATTTTGCCTCAGAAAAAACAAAAAGCAACTAATAACTTTTATAAGTTAGGGTCTGTGTGAAAGGAAATTTGCGCAATGTTTTTGTAACAGATGGTGCTCCGCTACTTTTTTTTTAAGTAAAAAAAAAGTTACATTTTTCGTTCTTGAGTTTAGCTGATTTTCTCGGTATTCATCCCTATGGTCTGTTAAAAGTTACGTATTCAGTCTAGATGTTACATTTTTTGCATGGTTGGTACCTAAAACTTAGTTCCATTGAAATAACTATTTTGCCTCCATTTCTTTTCTTCATTTCAAACTCTAAAAAAGGTGTAAACTACTGTCATCTTATTTTTTAAATAGGTATGAAGGACATATTTTTTGCAAATGTGTTGATTTAGTAGGGGACTACAAACAACTGATTCCGCCGTTTTTTCAATTCAAATGTTAATTATCATATGCTCAAAACAATAATTGTGACATTGTGATTTTTACATCAACTCTTTTCATTTAATCATAGTTAATATAAGAAATAGCAATGCACTTCCAAATGTTGTTTATACATCTTAAAACAAAAATTAATTCCATAGTGTGTTCAGTCAATCGATTGCGACACTCGAATATTCATCGTAGACACCGACGCCGTCATAAAACTGAATAATGAGCCAAAACGCACATGTGACGATGAAGAAATCAGAACGTAACGAACGGACCCAAATGATACATGTCTTGAACTGGATTTCGGATCATCATATTTGAGAGTATCTTACCTACTATGTTACGAAAAATTAATAAAAATTCAACTTGTCGTATCAAGTTCGTAATATCAGTATCCATTTTATAATAATAACTTCTATTATTTGTTTTTTAAAATCCAACTTTTTAACAAGTTCGCATTTATGTTCACTTTGTCAAGATATAAATTCATTATGTGTCGATACATGTTGATTTAGGTTGCATATCAAGTTTTGTAAAGGGCTACAAACGCCAAACTTTATTGATATTTATTTAGGCGAAAGTCGCGTGACAGTGTACATAGCGTAAGTAGTTTTAGAGAACATATGTTCAGCACTGCTTGTAACATGTACAACGACGACGTATTCCATCACATTTGCCTTGAGCAAAACCTTGCTTTTCGCACGAGCTATTACAAGTCGTGTCAGTCGCACAACTCAATGCATGGCTCGTCGTTTGACACATCTTCGCTTCTGTCACACTCATCATAGTCTCATCTGCAACAGAAAAAGTTCATAATTAGTCACGCATTAATTCACCTTAAATCACATTAATTAATTTCATCATCTTCGTTCAACCTAATGCTAATTTCATTCTGAAAACTCAAAACCTTCATTAATAATCTCAAATAACCTAAGTACATAATTAATAAAAATGAAATAAAAAGCGATAGAATGAATATGTACATATATCCAATTACAACAGAATATAAAAACACAATGACAATTAATGAAACAAGGTAAAACTGGAGACAATTGTAAACTACATACCGGTAGCAAAGAGAGCAACTAGCAAAATGAACACAAACAAGCTCTTCCCCATTTTCAAATTTGATTACAAGTGTAAAGAAATCACAAAACCTTTATATAGCATACTGGCCGCTTCCTGTCGTGGTACACGTGTGCTTAAATGCCTCATGTTCTGACACGTAATCATCCACCTATACTCTTTGCCACTCACCACAAGTATGGACAATCCTTCTACGTTTTCAAATTAAATGTTTTGCAAATGTTTATTACCAATGTAAAAGTCTTATTATAATCATGTTGGTATGTTATTGATGTACTCCTATATCATGTTGAATTATTAATATGAATTTTTAATTAATGAATATTTTGATGTTATTCATTAATAAATATTAAATATTAAATATTAAATAATAAAATTAGAACACGTCTAAACTTAAATATATAACAGTAGGTAATTAATTGGGTTTTTATAGAAAGTTAATAGTTTATTTGTTTGTTAACTTGAGGTCCGTCACAAGTCTCAGTCAGTGCTTCGCGATCAATACAACAAGAAGAAAGAGTCGTAGAAGAATTGTTCCTCACGTCATGCGGAACGAATTGAGATTACATTAATGCAACTAAACTAAAAACAACATTGTAGATGATCGCATGGAAAGGAGTTTCTACCCCTATAGGTTTATACGTTACAAACCCACATTTTGTGAGAACAATCGGATTCCAACAGCATTTGAGCAATGAAAGACAAAGGGGTTAATAGTTGGTAATTAGGTTAGAACTCACTGAGTTAAAGGTTTAAACTGAGTTAGAAGCAAAACAGAACACGAAACATATGGATGAGGACCGAGTCCAAGTGAGGGGCTCATTAGAAGCAAAATGAAGAGCAAACAGGGTCAGGAGGGAAAACAATAGGGACCAAATTAGCAAAAAAATCGGGGACCAAGTCCAAATCAGCAAAAATAAGGTCAGGAGAGAAAACAATGGTTGGAAACAAACATGTTAACTCGAGACTGTGGCTTGGGTCCTATCTTCGAACTCAGTTAGAAGGCATATCAACCGACCCCAAAGTGACACGAGTGGCAGATCTAGGAAAATAAATTCGGATATGTAATAACCGATCCAAAACATATCTTTAGTGACGTTACATTAGCTTATAATAAAATTAAAATTTTATATAGTAAAGTCACACATTATACTAACCGCTCAAAAGATTCAAAATTTTATTCCAAAAAGTGCAAATAATGAACGATAATATACGTACCGTTCAATTTTTTGTTTATAATATGATTTTAGTTAACAAATTATATCGTTAAACATTATATATACATGACTTAGTTATTAATAGATATAAAGAAATCTCTATGAAAGTCTTACAATTTTTGATCCATTAGGTTTTAGTCCCAATTTATTTTCTTTTAGGAAAAGAAATCATAAAAAACAGGTTGTATTATGATCTTTTTCTTCCGGTAAAATTTAGGACTATTTAGTAAAGTGTCCCAAAAATATTGAGACTTTTCTAAAAAATATTATGATCTTGAATGGTCCTCAACATAGGTCTGGATTGCTTGTGAACCCACAGCATGAGTCTGGTATGTCCTCTCCAACCCTCAGCTCATGACTGGAATGCTCCTGATAACCTATCGACACCGTTGTCGCCACTTCAGATGTCCAACACTCCATCCTGGAGGTACTCGCCTCCTACATTGCCCAAGAAGGCATAAACAATGTCCTTCACAACACCAACAAGTGTCACAGTGCTGAAACATTACCATACACTATCCACTTATAGAACAAGTTGCTACCCCATAACACATATATACTCAAAACCTGATCATATTACTAACAAAACCCATACAAAGTCTTCAACATACTCTATCAGCTTGTTCAATACTTGGGGACAAACCTACTGATTGCTATAGCATAGCAACATACTTATTACCCACACATAGATCTACAAACACATACAAAGTCTTCAGCATGACTGGATCGCCTCATCAGGCCTTCAGTCTATCTGGACCACACTCAGAACCTTCAACATGTCTGGACCGCCTCTCCGGGCCTTCAGACTGTTTGGACCGTTCTCCGAGCCTTCAGCCTGACTGGTACGCTCTACCGGCCTTCAGTCTATCCGGACAACTCTAATTTATTAAGCATCTCCCTGGACCACCCCTCCTGGTGATCTTTCCCATGCAAACTGTTCTCACCCACTTAGGGTTCCGAACTCCTGATCCATTCCGTGGACTTTAACCCCGACCTAACCCTAGGCCTCATGTCGATCGTCCAACTTCTCGAAAAACCGTGGTCTGATCCCTGACCCACGTATCTACCACATACGCTAAATAACCCACACACCCGTGCTGAATTTATTGTCGAGCCTTGTCAGCTAACAAAACCCTCAATCTATCAATCCAAAACCCTCAGAGTTGAGCACACCCTTGACCGAGCACTCGAACTGAACTCAATTCATGCCTAGAACCCCAACCCGGTTCCCCAAATTCTGCTATCAAGCACCAAGAAAGACGTGTTTCTTATGCTAGGGGGTTTTACCGAACCCCCAACCAACACAACCCTCAAACCAAGTAGGAACTGGGGCTCCATTCTCCTTGTTGGGTTGTGAAACTTATCCCCGTTTCAAAACCTCTCCCACTTTTGCATCCCGGGGTAACTCTCCCCCACTTAGATTTGACTAAGCCTTCACAATAAATGACTTCCCAACAATCAATCTGATGACAACCAACTCTTTCCAACTAGTGCTCCATTACTAGCCAATCCCAATTGATCACACAACACCCTAACAATATACATAAACATAGCGAGCGCTTAATCCTCACTCCTAGAGGAATGCTAAATATCATAACTAACCTACCGGCCTCACACTACTCACTCATCCATGAAACTTCCACCAACCCTGTAGCACTAGTGTATGCTAGCCATACATAACGCTGGACCCTATAGAATTTTGAATATCTGATCCTACCCTAAGCCCCCAATTAAACAAGAACAGAACATAAGGCCAAACCAAACATTCTCAGGCTATAAGATCTTAATTATGTACAGACGTGATGCATACACAAACAACTACAATAATGATGTCAATCTTATATAAGGAAAACCCTAGGCTAGCAGGCATCGTGTAATCATACAAATTTATCATGCAATTCCTGAAGATCCCTAGCCTAGTACTAGCATGATGTTCTAACATATCACAATATCAAATAACCGTATGGTATTTTAGGGTCTACTTACTGGCTCCGACTGATTGTACACTTCACATCCTCTTTTACTTATTTTGAAAACCATTTAAAATCATTTTGAGATTCTTTCCTTGATTTGAGACCGGATTCACACGAGTGTTCCTCCAATTCACTCAAACCAAGGCTCTGATACCAAATTGTAACATCCATAAAAATCAAGCCAATTTAAAACTTTTAAATATCCAAAATACCATTAATTATTACAAAGTGTTTTCAAAATAGTCTAAGCATCAGAGTTCCTAGAAATCGAAATCATAAATCGAGGAAGTGTACGGTCACGCCTTCGCCTTCCAGCGGTCATCCGTTGTACCTGAAACAATAATCGATAAACGTAAGCTCGAAGGCTTAGTGAGTTACCCCCAAAATACCCATACACACAACGATACACATACAATAACAAACAACATACTATGGGTCCAATCATCCATCGGGATGGAATACCCCGGTCCCTCAACCATTGGGTTGGAATGCCCACATACTACGAGTCCAATCATCCTCGGGATGGAATACTCTCGGCGCACAACCATCGGGTTGGAATGCCCACACACAACACATATATAACAGATACTATGGGTCCAATCATCCATCGGGATGGAATACCTCAGGCCCTCAACCATCGGGTTGGAATGCTAACATATTATGGGTCCAATCAACCATCGGGTTGGAATACCCCAGGCCCTCAACCATCGGGTGGGAATGCCAACATACTATGAGTCCAATCATCATCGGGATGGAATATTCTCGGCCCACAACCATCGGGTTGGAATGCCCCCCATAACCAATCTAACATGTGCACCTATATCAGATAATCATGTAACAATCTATAAAGACAACATACCAGGGTCCTATCATCCTCGGGATGGAATACCCTCAACTACCAATCAATCATGTGCACATATAACAGGTAATCTCCTACTAGCATACAGACAGTCAAACTAAACTATATGTCACTGAGCATAACCACATCCGATCTACCAGGATACCGATCTAACATATCATGGCAACATATAACATCCTATCTACCAGGATATTGATCTAACAGATCATAACAACATATAACATCTTATTTACAAGGATACTGATTTAACGGATCATAACAACATATAACATCCAATCTACCAGGATACTGATTTAACGGATCATAACAACATATAACATCCTATCTACCAGGATATTGATCTAACGGATCATAACAATACTCGAGCATATAAAATATCAGGATAGCAATCCAAAAGGGCCGGACTTGGTGCCTTAGACCCTTGAGTATAGTGAGGAAAACTCACGTCGCAAAGCCGATTCGAACTGAAGAATCGAACTCCCGAATCGCTGCCTCACCAAAGATCACAAACTATCCAAATAATAAATACCAAGTCATACACAACATAACAATCTTGACTAAGGGGAGTCCATACAATTCATCATGTCCATTCTCTTTATTTGGGCCAAGGCCCAATGCCAATTCCATAGCCTTGAAGGTCCTTATGTCAAGCCAATTATTGGCCCAATTTACCGGATTGGGCCCAACTCCCTAATTGGGCCTAATTCCAAGATCCATTATCAAAACTTGGCCTAAAACATAATATCCATAAAGTCCAGTAAAGGCCCAAATCCAACTAGTCCACAAACAGCCCAAAACCTGAAGCCCAATTGCCAAAGGCCCAACAGAGGACGTACGCGGGGCATACTCGTCCTGATGTTGACCACCATTGGGGTGGTTGACCCAGTACGCTGGGCGTACTGGATTTACGCGGGGCGTACACGACCTGTTCTTAAAACTCCAATAAGTGCTTAATGGCTTAAGCACTTAAGCCTAAATTTCAGATCCATCAACCAAATGTGTCATAGGACTATAAAGTCTCGAACTTTATCACTTTGGACGTCCAGAAAGTTCTTAACACATGGTCTTAATCCATTAAGACCTTCCTACGTCATGCATGAGACCAATCTAGCTATTAGGACACCATTTTTATTAGTTAGGACCTCTTCTAAGGTCTGAAAGGACAACTCATTTCGTTCAAATCATAACATGCACCATTTTCGGACTTTTGGGACAAGAATGCTTCCATAAAGCTAAAATGACTATATCTATCTCATACAAGTATAAAGCTCCGAGCTTTTTACCTCATGGAGCTTCTAGGGCACAAACCAACTTCAAATCTACAAGCTTGATCTTCTTCTCCAACTCCTTGATGCAACACCTTCTTCTTAAAACACTTAAGAAACACTCAATAAGCTTAAACACTCAAGGAAATAGCTAGGGTTGGGGGAAAACGACTCTAAGTAGTTGAGGCTTGGGTAAGGGAGGGTTTTGTGCTCATAATGTTGGTTATATAGTCCCCAAACCCTAAATATTAGGGTTTCCTTCTACCATGAGTACGCCCAATGTACACAAGTATATGCCCAACGTACTAGGGCGCACCTAGTATGCTCAACGTACCCTTATGTACACACATCGTACTCCTCCTGATCTCATAATTGCAATTTAGCCCTTAGACTTTTCATGGCTTCACCCTTCCATCCTCAGGGACTATAAATGGCAAATCTTGGGAGGTTACAAGATTATTCTACTTTTATGAAGACATAGTTGGTACATCGAACTAAAAAGGCAAAGGTGTTCACAAAAAGATGAAAATCTGCAAGAAATGATATAAATAGGGTATTTGGAATCCTCGAGTAGACATGGCATGTAACGAAATACGCTACACAAATTTGATATGGATAGAATTAAACGAATGATATATGCATGTATTATAATGCATAATATGATTATTGAACATGAAGGTAGAATTATATGCACGTATGATCCGAACAACGCAGTTATCCCGATTGAAGAGTTTGTACTTATAACGACGAAATTTTTAATACGAGTAGTTGACATTCATATCAGTGAAACGTGTTTCAATCTTCGAGAAGACTCTGTGTCTCCACGAGCATTTATACCAGAAACAGATTAAGTTTTTTGTTTTTGGAATTTTTATGTTTGTTTGTCTTTTTTTTTTTAATTATTTTTTTTTATTTTTTATAATTCTTTTTTTATTTTTTGGAATTTTTATGTTTGTTTGTCTTTTTTTTTTTTTATTATTATTATAATTCTCGATTTTTTGGAATAGTGTAGTTTTATTTCTAAATTAATGTAAATGTTATTGAATAAATCTACGTTATTTTTGAGCTAAATTTAATTAAAAAAATAATATGAAGTAGTGTGATAGTAATAGATATCACATGGATTCTTAATTTCCGAATTCTGGATAAAGGATATCTGATTTTTATATACCCTCCAATCCATCTTCCAATCAATTTCTGAATACCTCTCACCATCTGTCCCGATTTATTCTGTATACCATCTCTGGATACCTGAATTTGAAGATTGAAGACAAGAGTTTGAGACTTCAGACTATGGACACTTCCGGAGCGATATTTTCTATCTAAACCTCTGATATCTTATATACATCTAAAGATACCTAATTAATCTGATGTATATTTTTTGTGTTATGATGTTTGATTTTCTAGAGTTCTAAAGCTATGTTTCTTAATTTCGTTAATTTGTGTCATCATTCAGGAGGTTTACTTCTCCATTTTGAGTAATCTGAGTTTTGATTTTTCTCGAGGCTGTGGGCATCTTTTTATGCACATTATCTTGGAATTCAATATACTGTAATGTTGATTACATTGAATATCAAGTTTTTTTTAGCGGGCTTTGGTGAAAGGTTGTCACACCAGATGAAAATAAGACAGTTGCAACTTGAAGGTATATTATAAATATATGCCAAACTTTATTGATATAATAATATATCATCAGATATGACTGATGGTATAGGCGAAAGTCACGTGACTAATGTTACATAGTAAAAGTGGTTTCGCAAAGCATATATATGTTTAACACTGCTTGTAACATGTACAACGACGACGAATACCATCACATTTGCCTTCAGCAAAGCCTTGTTTTTCGCAAGATCTATTACAACTCCAATCATTCGCACAGCTAAACATATGGCCCGTCGTTTTACACATTTTTGCTTCTGTCACACTCACCAAAGTCTCATCTGCAACAAAAAAAACATCGTCAGTCGTGTATTAATTTAATGTCTCAAAGTCACATTGATTTAGTGATTTTTATCTTAATTCATAGCAAGAAAATATAATTTTACACAGTTAAAAACAATCAAGGTGATAGAAACATGTATACGAAAATCTTCATATTTGAATGTGGAACAAGAGAACATAAAAACACTAATATTTCATAAACAAAAGAGATGAAACAGGAATTAAATAAAATACCTGCAGCGAAAAAAACAAGGAACAACATAAACACAAACAAGCTTTTCCCCATTTTCAAATCGGATCACAACGAATACAAATGTAAAGAAACCACAAAGCACTTATATAGGAGACCAGCCGCTTCCCCTCATGTTACACGTGCATTCACGATGCTTATTTTCTGACACGTAGCTGCTCTTTTGATGCCACGTAACCATAAATATAGGGAAAATGATCCAGTAAGACATCGATCTATTAAACTTTGGCACATAATTATAAAGCTAAATATACGATATTATATATATATATATATATATATATATATATATATATATATATATATATATATATATATATATATATATATATATATATATATATATATATAAATTACCAAAATTGGTATGTGATTCCACGTAAGCAAATTTCATACTTTCAATTTTTTCTTTATTTTCTACCTTTTACTTTTATTTGTTTTTATATTTTATACCCTACTAATTTTGATGTATTTTTTTTCATTTTCCACCCTTTACTTTTATTTGTTTTTATATTTTATACCCCTAAACTAATTTTTATGTAACAACTTTTATCCTTAATTTTTTTTTCATTTTCCACCCTTTACTTTTATTTGTTTTTATATTTTGTACCCTTAAACTATTTTTGATATAACAATTTTTATCCTTATAATTTTAAAATTTATATATATTTATATTATTTCTCCTAAATTAATTTTTATTTAACAATTTTCAACCCTTATAATTTTAAAGTTAATTTATTAGTATTTTATACATTATAATTTTGTCACTTACTATATTTTAAAGTTACATTTTGGCCCCTTATATAATTTTTTAATAATCTTTTTTTTATTAATTTCTTAAAGATACACTTTCAAGTCAATTGTTTGTATCCATGTTTTATTTTGATATTTTTGTGCTCCATTTTATATGATTTAATCGTCTTCATTGTATATATGGTGTCAAACTGCGTTTTTTTAACATACTGGAGCTTCCGCACCAACGCGCGGATGGTCCAAACCCTAGTTATTATTATATTGCTAATTTAACAGACTTATAATACATATTTATTAATTTAAACAATTAAGTCATCAAGTTAGAAAAATATTACTATATGTTATGTATTTATAAAACGAATAAACTAAAAGGAGGGTAAATTATATGAATAGTTTATGTGGTTTGGAGTTGTACGATTGGTTTTTAATTTTTTTTAACGGGTTTTATTATTTTGTTTATTGTGTTTCTGGTCTTAAAGATTGTTTTTCTCTTTCTGGTATTTTTATTAATTAATTATTTTTATAATATAATAAACAAATGTCTCGACCTTTTTATCTCCTAACTCAAACACATTCAATCCTAATCCGTTTATTCCTTCCAATAAAACTGGAACTCTTCCCCCTTCATCCACCCTCTCCATCATCGTAGCTTCCATCGAAGCCGATAATCTCGTCGGCAGGTGCCACCACCTCATATTTTTCAACCACCAACGCCTCTAACATTATCGCCACCAGAGCTAACACCACCACGTGGAAGATTCACCAATAAAATCCATTATAGCTAACTCCATCACCGCTATTGAAACCGATGCCTTCTCCGGTGAAGCTGAAATAGAAAGACATCCCATCACACTCTCTGGTTTCTCCAGACTCTTCCACCATCTGTGATAATCTGGTTTATGTAAAGGTTCTTCCGATCTAATTTCTCTAGCAATTTTCCTTCAGGTTTGATTTTCTGGGTTTGCTTCAGATTTGTCAGTTTGTTCGGTGTTTGCTTCAAATATGGGGTCTGGTTTGTTTTTCTTAAGGTTTGTATCATGTGGTGGTACGTGTTAGGAAAATATAACCCAAAAGTTGTACGAAAGAACAAAACCCTAAAATTGTTGATTGAGGTCTGTATTTAACACAGTTTCCTTAAAACAAATTCGCCCTATATAGGTGTTTGTTTCCCAGGATACAACAACAGAAAACACTTCTTCTAGATTGCCCGAACCCTCACTTGGCTCAGATTATACCTTGGTTGCAGCAATAAAGAAAAGATGAAGCAGAAACGTAAGAGAGGAAGAGTATTTCGTTTCATTTGGTGTATCTAATCAGTCACATAGGCGTGGTATTTATACTACCCAATGTAAGTGATGTAATTAAAACGAAATCGTATCTGTCACAATTAAATAAGACAATTAATCAAGAAATTAAAACCGAAATTTATGATTAATAATTCTTAATTCGTTTTGTAACTGTTAACCAAAAGGAAATAATTGCAAAAATGTCCTTGAACTTTTCTGGTCAACCGGTGGTGCATTCGTGTCTGCAGGACACGCGCTCGCACACAAGTTCAGTGGCCCGAAGCCAAAGCAATCCCGCGTGTGCACGCAAGAGAGAGACTTGGTTTTAATAAGTCTTACAAAAGTAGCAAGTCTTTGTAGTTATAAACCAATTTCCTTTTCATTCTCACACCAATGTGGAATGATTTTAAAACTCACTTAACTCCTTTATTTTCTCTTCCAAATGCCCTTCTTTGACAAGTAATTTTTTATTCATTTTAATCCGTTTTAGACGTGTGATATATCGAAACGAATATATCACGGAGGAGAACAAGAATATATATATTCAATAGTTCGTTTTGATTATATTTAGAGTCCAAAATTTGTGCTAAAAATGTAACGACCCAAAATTTCACGTCCCAAAATTTCGTTTATAAAACATTATATAGAAAACATTAACAATTAAAACATTGTTTAGTTGAACCACTTCACATCGAAAACCAAATTAAAAACCACAACATTTGATCAACCAAAATATCAGAGTATCAATCCCATAATAAACTCGTAACTGCGGAAACAAGAGAGTGTGTGTGACATGCTGCTACCGCGCCGACTCCTTTCCCCTAGCTGAGGAGGTACCTGAAACCAAAACTGAAAACTGTAAGCACGAAGCTTAGTGAGTTCCCCCATAATACCTCATACCATGCAAGCATATAACAAACAACGTTTAGCTAGGAGTTACGGGCCTCGCCCACACTCGGGAAGATACGGGCCCTGCCCACACTTCGCTAGCTGGGAGATACGGGCCTCACGTACACTCTACTATCTGGGAGATACGGGCCTAGCCCACACTCCAACCTCGGAGAGATACGGGCCCTACCCACACTCAACCGCTAACCCATAATATACAAGTATCACACAGACAACAAGTATAAGCAACTCTATCATATTGACACATATATCATACTTGACTTAACCCAGAGATACGGGCTCGGCCCACACTCTAGTACTAACATCTCGTCTACACGGGTCGGCCTTGGTGCCTTAGACCTGTTCCTACTGGAAAGGAAACTCACCTCGAAATAGCTGCTAATCTGGTCGAGAACTGACTGCCTACTGCTGCTCCGGAAATCCTCCGGCTGCAAATCCCACAACATACTCAATCAATCACTGCTAACTGTCCATTGGGTAAAATGACCATTTTACCCCTGATCATGTCATAAGTTAAAGTCAGAGTCAACTTTCAGTTGACCCAACTCACCGAGTTGGCTCTCCAACTCGCCGAGTCCCTATCCAATCGGTTGTCCTGGATCCCGTCCCTACTCGTCGAGTTAGGCGTTGACTCGACGAGTTCTTCTTCTAAACTGAGGTTCAAGTCCTTCATCCTACTCGCCGAGTTGTATGAACAACTCGCCGAGTTGTATGAACAACTCGCCGAGTTCATCTTCATCCGAAGAACATCTTATGTTGTGACTCGCCGAGTTGTATGAACAACTCGCCGAGTCTGTTCTTGATCCACGGAGATTGCCTTGAACTCGCCGAGTCAGGGCATTGACTCGCCGAGTTCCTCCATAGATGAGTTCAGCTTCTGACTCACAGAGTCACACCCCGTGACTCAGTGTTCACTTGACACTACGAAAAGGGGACAAACTCGGAGACTCGCAAACAAACTCGCCGAGTCACATGAACGACTCGCCGAGTCGTTGCCATGCACCCACTAAATACACAGATTTGCTCGATTCCAGCCCATGGCATTCAAAGATTTGGACTCCTAGAACACGAATCACACGTAAAGTTTCTAATTTTACGTGTGGATATTCACCCATACGGATTTTAGGGTTCAAAATGTACTTAAAATGGTAGATCCAAGGTCTTTAAGCAATGAGGGTCCATAAAGGCTACAGATCCGAGCCCTTAGAGCCCAAACATGCCTATATCCGAAGTCTCTCAACACTATAAGCTCCTAATACAAAGGTCAAGACTAAAAGAAGCCTTGAAATGGCTATCACAAGCTCTCAACAAGATAATAATGAAGGGACAGAGAGGGTTTCGAGTCCAATACCTCAAGAAGTTCTGAAATGGCACAAAGATGCTGGATCTTCTTCCTCTCCTCTTGATCTACCTTCTTCTTCTCTCCAAAACTTCAAAGAAATGCACCAAAATCACCCAAATTACTAAAAGAGGGGTTAGAGCTTCGAGAGGGAGTGTTCTGGACGCAATGGGGGCTGATATGAGGCACAAAACGTCGTTTAAATAGGGTGCAACCCCTGAAAATTAGAGTTTCATCCAACAACGGTGACTCACCGAGTCCGGAATATGGACTCGCCGAGTCGCCAACTTAAACATGTCCCGGGTCCCGTCCTTACTCGGCGAGTCGGACCTATGACTCGCCGAGTCCAAGGCTAAAAAGAAGGAAAATTCTCAATAAGATTTACATACCGGGAACCAGGTGCTACAAAAAATGGAGAAAATCCATTTTTGGAAATTAATAAAATTAATTTTCCAACAATCCCCCACATGAATGAAAATTGTTTCAACATTTTCAATTCCAAGCTGCTTTAGGAAAAATCCAGCAGTTGAATCATACACGGGACAGGAAGGTTTGACCCTTTGAACCTTCCCTTAAGATACATATTTATTTTACTAGCGGACCAGTAGACTCAATGTCCTTGAACTGTTCTGCCATTTGTTTAAATAATCAATACATGTCTCATATGATTCCATGACCTATTTATGTTCTCATTGATGTGTCCGTTATGGTCGTGGACACTTACCTAGTTCTGTAAGAGCTCTTAGGAACTTTCTCATTCAATTCCCTTTGAAGCGACCCCACTTATCTCTCACATATGTGATTATATCATAATCATTAAAAGCTAAAGCTTGATGATTTCCAACATATCATCAACTACTATAAGCTTAACATGTATCATTGTTATTTATAGGAATGGGTTGGGATTGACCCTCACATTAATCCACATATGTTATATGCAAGTAGGTTGTCCCATTGAACCTCAATCTTGGGATCTTTAGTCAAATAGCTTGGGTTTTCCTTCGCAATAACTTATTCACTCATGGGTTTTAATCCCATTATGTTTGACGATTTTGCAACTAACTCCCTGTATAACCCTTTGGTTAGCGGATCCGCAATGTTATCCTTGGACCTTATGTAGTCAATCGAGATAACTCCAGGTAAGAGTAGTCATCGAATGGTGTTGTGTCTTCGACAGATGTATCGAGACTTACCATTATACATAGCACTTTGCGCCCGTCTAATTTCCGATAGAATATCGCAATGGATTGAGATTGCAGAAACTGGTTTAGGCCATCCTGGTATATCTTCCAGAAATTATCGTAGCCATTCAACTTCTTCTCCGTTTTTATCAAGTGTTATAAATTCAGATTCCACGGTGGATCTAGCTATAACTGTTTGTTTTGAGAATTTCCATGATATAGCTCCACCTCCAAGTGTGAACAAAAATATGGTGGTTGACTTGGAGTCTTTGATGTCAGATATCCAATTTGCATCACTATACCCTTCTATCACCTCGGGATATCTTGTACAGTGCAACCCATAATTGTGAGTGTACCTTAAGTATTGTAATATTGTTTTAATACTCTTATAGTGTTCAACACTCGGATTACTGGTATATCTACTTAGTCAACTTATTGCAAAAGCTAAGTCGGATCTGGTACAACTCATAAGGTACATAAGACTACCAATAATGCTTGCATATTCGACTTGTGTAACTCCTTCATCTTTATTTTTACTTAGATGATGACTTGCATCAATTGGTGTCCTAGCTACAGTAGTATCACCGGAGTTGCACTTCTCAAGAATTTTATCCACATAATGGGTTTGATTTAAAGTAAGTCCATTTGCAGTCCTTGTGGTCTTCACACTAAGGATGACATCTGCCAAACCCATATATTTCATGTCGAATCTTGCCTTTAGCATGTTCTTTGTTGATCGAACCATTTTATCGTTACTACCAACAATAAGCATATTATCAACATAAAGGTACAAGATAACATAACCATCACTTGTGTTTTTAACATAAATACACTTATCACACTCATTAATCTTGTATCCATTTTCCTTCATCACATGGTCAAAATTTTGATGCCATTGTTTTGGGGCTTGTTTCAACCCATAAAATGACTTCACTAGTTTGCAAACCTTTGATTCTTGTATTGGGGAAACATACCCTTCTGGTTGTTCCATGTACATTTCCTTTTCTAAATCCCCATTTAGAAAAGTTGTTTTAACATCCATTTGATGTACTTCAAGATTTCTTATAGAAGCGATTGCAAGTACATATCTAATGGATGTAATACGTGTGATGGGAGAGTACGTGTCAAAGTAATCAAGTCCACTTTTCTATCTATATCCTTTTATTACTAGTCTTTCCTTATAGTTGTCAATGGTTCCATCCGCTTTCATTCTCTTCTTGAAAATCCATGTATATCCTAGTGGTTTGCAACCTAGAGTTAAATCCACTAGCTTCCAAGTATGGTTTTGCAAGATGGAATCCATTTCACTTTAATCGCCTCTTTCTATTGAGGCCCTTCAGAAGAGGTGACTGCCTCTTTGAAAGTTTGAGGCTCTTTTTCAACCATGTAAGTGTAGAAATCATCTCTAAATGAATTCTCAACTCGTGCCCTTTTACTTCTACGAGGTTCTTTTGCTTCCTCTAGCTCTTCTTCATGAGAGAATTCGTTGTGCTCGACTAATTTTGGAGCACTTGTCTCAGCCTTTGCAAGACAAGGAAACACATTCTCAAAGAACAATGCGTTTCTGTACTCCATTATTATGCCTTTAGGAATGTCTTTTATTTTTTATTCATGCAAAAGAAACCGATAAACACTATTATTTTGTGCCTATCCAATAAATATGCAATCAAAAGTCTTGGGTCCTATTTTAACTACCTAGGGTTCCGGTACCACGACCTTTGCAAGACACCCCCACACTCGAAGGAATTTGTAGGATGGTTTTAGACCCGACCATAATTCATATGGTGTTTTATTCGATTTCTTTCGTGGTACCTTATTTAAAAGGCACTTAGCCGACAATACAGCTCCCCCCCATATTGAGGGCATCAACCCATAACTTAACAACATAGCATTCATCATTTCCTTTAAGGTACTGTTTTTCCTTTCTGCGATGTCATTTTGTTGTGGTAAATAAGGTGCAGTTAACTCATGGATTATACCATTATTTGCACAAAATTCCTCAAATGATGATACATATTCACCTCCACGATCACTTCTTAGTACTTTAATTTTCTTGTTAAGTTGATTCTCAACTTCACTTTTATACACTTTAAACTTCTCTATAGCCTCAGCTTTACTTTTAAGTAAATAGACATAACATAATTTAGTGCAGTCATCAATAAAAGTGACAAAGTACTTATTTCCACCCTTAGATGGAATTGATTTCATGTCATACACATTGGTGTGAATCAATACAAGTGGTTCGATTGTCCTTTTAATGGACATGAAAGATTTTCGTGTTAATTTTGATTCAACACAAGTGTTGTATTTGTATTTTGAGTCAATGCGAAAGTGTGGTATGTGATTGAGTTTAATTAAACGACGAAGAGTATCAAAATTTACATGTCCTAATCTAGCATGCCAAATATTTGAAAACTCAAGCAAGTAAGTAGAAGAGTTATTCATTTCATTATCATTTGGCTTAAGAGCCATTACACATAGTTTGAACATACCCCTATCAGCATACCCCTTACCCACATACACACCATTTTTGGTTAACACAAATTTATCTGACTCAAACACCAAGCGAAAACCACGCTTGTTCAACAACCAACCAGACACAAGATTCTTACGAATTTCGGGTACATACAACACATCATTCAACGTCAGCTCTCTTCCCGACGTCATCTTCAACACAATCTTTCTAACACCTTGGATATAAGAAGTGGCCGAGTTTCCAATGAACAAATTGTCACCATTAACCACAACCTTGAAGTTTCTGAACCATTCCCTATTAGAGCAAACATGACGGGTAGCTCCCATATCAATCCACCACTCCCTTGGATTGGACTCCACAAGATTAACTTGAAAAATAACTGCAGCAAGATCGATGTCAGAAATATCTTTGGTTATCTTCTCCACAACATTTTCCTCCTTTTCCTTCTTTTGAAGTTTGCAATTAGTATCCCGATGACCGTGTTGGTCACAGTTGTAACGCCCGTAGATCCGAGCTAGTCAATTTAGAGATAATAGGGGCCGAAAACAACTTTTCGGCAAAAGATTATTTATAATAAATAGTCTTAACCAAGTTGTAGAATATGTCTCAAGGTTTCCGTACATATAAAGAACGCCGAAATCCGATTTATAACGAAGAAGTTATGACCCGCCGAAGTTTTACGGCAAAACCGGCACGGCACCGGGAGGCGCAAATAGTGAATTTACGATGGAGGACTTTGTAGCCTTAGTGATCTAAACAAAAGTCATAAAATATGTTAAACCGAGAAAATCCATAAAAAGAACGCCCAAATCTGACTTCGTATGAAGAAGTTATGATAATTCTAAGATTCGGCTTAGCAATGCACGACCCGAAACTCGAATTTTAGTTCGAGTGGTTTTTGGCTTATGCGACCTAAATGAGAGTTGAATATCTCATTAATAGGAACTCAACGGTAAAAAGATAGACGAAAACGGAGTCCGTATGAAGGAGTTATGAATTCTTTGCGGTTATTTAGCAGTCTAATCACCTCCTACTGTTAAATTTAAGATCGGTTGAGAATTAGCCAACGGAGTCTAAACGAAAGTTGTAGATCTTGTTTTTACCTATGTGTGGATATAAATAACATCAAAAACAGAGCTCATATGCGAAATTTACGGGGTTTAGAAGTCAGCATGGTGCTGCTGCAAAAAGGGTGACGTGGCTGAATATGGGCCAAGGCTTTCTCCCCAAGGAAAGCCATCAGGTGATGACACGTGGCACTGACTCGGCGAGTCAGTAAACCGACTCGGCAAGTCCGTCAGGATTTCACCCTATAAATAGAGGTGTCGGGTTCCCTCATTTCCTCACCCCTCAACCCTCTTCTTTCTCTCTCTAAACTCTCTCTCTCTAAGCCTCCCTAACCCCCCAAAGCCTAGGGTAACTCCCTAGCACGAGGAGAAAGCCTCGGAGCACCTGACGGATCCTATAAAAGAGCCTTTCGGCTCAGGAACGCTGCTCTAGCAAAGCCTGGTTTTCGAGAAAACCCGCTGTAAGTGAGTTGTACCTATCCTATCTTTAGTATAGCTTATGTTACAATATAGTAATGTTATTAGGACCTTATACAGAGTGTTTGGGATATTATTATGGGTTATATAAGTATTGTTTAACGCTTATATAATAATATTAATAGATAGACTATTAAGTTAGTCTCGTCAAACGTTAGACTAAACTCCAGTGGTAATGATACTAGGTTTCGTCAAGGGATAATTGTTTTAAGAGTAACAAAGTGCTGTCTGAGTGCCGAATCACCACCTTATCAAGTGAGTGCATAGTTACTTTCATCTTACACATAGATATGAAGTATTTTATATAAACTACGTGCTATGTGTGCATATTATCTGAATACTTGTTGTCTATGCTGGATGAACGTTTTATACATGTTTTAAAGGATTTAAATTGTATACGTATTTTATATATACGAATATGTTGGGTATGAGATGGGTAGATGAATGATGAGAGATATAAGATGATGTGAGTATACATTGGCAGCTATAGACTTAGTGCCTATAGGACGAACACCGGTAGCTATGGACTTAGTACCTGTTAGACGTTGGTAGCTATGGATTTAGTACCTGTTAGGAATTGGTAGCTATGGACTTAGTACCTATTAGTTAGACGCTGGTAGCTATGGATTTAGTACCTGTTAGGAATTGGTAGCTATGGACTTAGTACCTATTAGATAAACACTGGTAGCTATGGATTTAGTACCCGATGAATAAACTATAGCAGCTATGGAATTAGTGCTTTACGAACGCGCATTGGCAGCTATGGATTTAGTGCCAGTCCTATAACCCTGGAAGTAAGGGACTTCAGGATAAACGAATGCAGTATAGATGACTCTTAGGATAAATCCTTAAGAGTAAAGAAGATAATGGGGATGAGTAATTGGGTTGATTGTTTGATTGTTTAAACATAATAATTATATTATTGTGGGTTGAAAACCCTATGTACTCACCAGGTTTCCCAACCTGACCCACTCAGTTTATTTATATCATAGGTGTCGATATGAAATGACATTACACTGAGAGATTAAAGAGATGTAGATCACTAGTGTAAATAATTGTAAGTTCTGTTTATGCTTATGTTTATGTATTAACGATGACATCCCAAACGTTTTAAAATGAAATAAATACGTTTCTTCGAAAATGTTTTATTAACGTATTTATCATGTTTTTCTGGGAACAAATTCCGCAACGTTTTTATTAAAAGAAGTACTCTGATTTTTATAAAGCATAAACAAAATCGGTCTTTTCTGGCCGTGAAAATGGGGATGTCACAGTTGGTATCAAAGCATTAGTTTAAGCGAACTAGGAATATGGATTTATTTCTAGACTTAAACTTAGAATGCTAAGCGATGATTGTGAGGTGTGAGCACTAGATTATTATAGGTATTGTGCCTAAAATGCTTTTATGTGCTAAATGCTTGTGCCTGATATGTTGTTATTTGTTCGGATCTATGGTCTGTTGTCGACCGGATCTGGAAACCTTATGTGTTTAGGATTCTAAGCGTTTAACTACGATATTAGAACTAGCATGTAAACGTTTCGGAGTGATAAGGATGATTTAAAACGTCAATCCTAAGTAAAGGTCTAGATTCACCTTATTCGGTGTATAGATTACGATGACAAGAACCCATAGCGGAAACGTAAACGCAAATGGGAACAGAAACCAACCCCCAGTGGTTCAACAAATACCTGTTGTAGAAGAAGTTGTGTCTAAGCCAGTCACCATGGCTGGAGTTCAAGCCATGATTCGGGCTATGCTAGCTGAACAAAGGGAGGAAAAGAGAGAGATGCTCCACGAAAATAGGGACGAACCTACCGTACATGTTGAACTGACGGAGCCAGTTCCCGAGCAATCTGAGGAAGGGAACTACAGCCGCCACGTGAGTCAAGTAGGGACTCAAGGTGAGCAAAGGATGGCCCAGAAGGGAGAAACAACAAGGATGGGCGGATGTACAAGAATTTCTTGGGTGCGAAACCACCAAGTCTCTCAGGAAGCCCAAAGCCTGTTGAGATTATGGATTGGATCTCCGAGATGGAAATGGTGTTTGAGAGCTGCGACTGCAGCGAGAACCAGAAGACCGTCTTCGCCGTAAGACAATTGAAAACTGGAGTCTTGAGCTGGTGGAAGCTATTGGTAGACACGATGCCACGAGGAGAAGCCTTAAGGATGTCATGGGAAGAGTTCTTGGAACAGTTGAAAATGCAGTACTGCTCGGAGATAGATCTGATAGACCTAAACAACGAGTTTCAGAACCTAAAGAAAGGGAAGATGAGTGTTGATGAGTATGCCACCGCATTCACCGAGAGGATGAAGCTATTCCCCTACTTGGTGCCTACTGAACTCTCAAAGATTGATAAGTTTGCTAACTGTAACGACCCAATTTTTTTTTTTTTTTTTTTTTTTTTTTTTTTTTTTTGATATTACTTAGAAAACACTAATAAATAAAAACATTGTCTAAATAAAAAGAAACATTGTTTGTTCACACCATAACACATTGCAACCATGTTCTCAAAAGCCAAACCGTACATCCCATCAAAATATCAGAGTACAATCCCAGTAAATCTCATAAATGCGGAAACCGAAGAGTGTGTGTATGACGTGTCGCTACCGCGCCGGCTCCTTCCCCTTCGATGCAGAGGTACCTGAAAACAAAACTGTAAACGTAAGCACAAAGCTTAGTGAGTTTCCCCCAACGTACCGCATACCATACAAACACATAACATATATACTGCCAGGCTATTCTGGGGTGCCTGACTACCCGGTACGGCCATTCTGGGGTGCCGACCCACCCGTGTCAAGCCATTCTGGGGTGCCGACCTACCCGTGTCAAGCCATTCTGGGGTGCTGACTACCCATCGGTCCTAACAACCGATCCTCGGGGACTATTTCACCCCTACTACTACGATCACATATAACATAACAAGTCAGCATGCATACATATCGTCACATACTGTCAAACGTATCTGGGGTGTCTGACTACCCTTCGGTCCGAACAACCAAACTCTAATACTACCACATACAGCATATCATGCTAGCATATAACATGTCAGGTACTAGCAAACTTAGATGATATCACAAAGACAATCATCTATCATACAACTCCTACTGGTGGGTCGGCATTGTGGCCTTAGACCCACCGCTACTGGAAGGTAACTCACCTCAAAGTAGCTGCTGAACTGATCGGGAACTAACTGACTGCTGCTGCTCCGGTAGTCCTCCGGCTGCAATTTCCACGACATACTCAATCAAACACCGCTAACTGTCCTTTAGGTAAAATGACCATTTTACCCCTGGATTAACTCTAAGCCAAAGCTGGAGTCAACTTTCAGTTGACCCGACTCGCCGAGTGGATCACCACTCGCCGAGTCCCTAGCAAACCAATGTCCTGGGTCCCTGGTTCTACTCGTCGAGTCGGGCTATGACCCGACGAGTTCGCCTTCTAATTGCCATTCAACACCTTCATCCTACTCGCCGAGTTGTATGAACAACTCGTCGAGTTCATCTTTATCCGATGAACACTTTATGCTAAGACTCGCCGAGTTGTATGAACAACTCGCCGAGTCTGTTCTTGAGCTATGAAGATTGCCTTGGACTCGCCGAGTCAGGGCATTGACTCGCCGAGTCCTAACATGGGTGAGTTCAGCTCCCAACTCACCGAGTCACCCCCTGTGACTCAAGGCTCAACTCGACACATGAAGAAGGGACCAATTTGGTGACTCGCGACCAGACTCGCCGAGTCGCCTATGCGACTCGCCGAGTCGTCGCCATGCACTCCTTAAATATACCGATTTGCTCGGTTCCAGACCATGCCATTCATAGATCTGGACTTCTAGGACACGAATCACACGTAAAGTTTCCAACTTTACGTGTGGATATTCACCAAAATGGATTATAAGGCTCAAAATGTCCCAAAATGGTAGATCTAGGGCTAACAAGCCTCATGAGGCCAAAAAGCTAACAGATCTGAGCTCCTGGAGCTCAATCTTACATAGATCCAAAGGCCAAACGCCTTATTACAACATATAATGACCATGCAAACTTGGGGAATTGACCAAGAAGGACCCAAATGAAGTTTTAAGCATAGAATCAAGGGGAAAACGGGTTATACCTCAAAGGAAATGTTGAAATGACACAAGGATGGCTGATCTCCTTCTCCTCTTCTTGATCTACTCCTCTTACTCTTCAAAACCTTCAAGAACACACCAAGAACACCTCAAACTCTCAAGAAAACAAGGGAAAACGATGTAGGGGGAGTTCTGGGGGTGAATGGGGACGAGTTGGGGCGGAATGAGAGTTTAAATAGGGTGCAAACCCTTGAAACTTAGGGTTTCATCCCGCAGCGGTGACTCGCCGAGTCCAGGATATGGACTCGTCGAGTCGCCTACTTAAAACGCGTCCTGAGTCTCGTCCCTACTCGGCGAGTCGGACCCTATGACTCGCCGAGTCTAAGGCTAAATTAGGGCAATGCTCAAATAAAATTCACATACCGGAAACCAGGTGCTACAAATCTCCCCCACTTATTTTAGACTTCGTCCTCGAAGTCTGCTGCCTGATCCTGAAACAGCTCGGGGTAGTGCTCCATCATCTCGTCTACCGGCTCCTAAGTCCACTCTGAACCCTTGTGGTGCTGCCATTGCACCTTCACTAGCTCCACCCTCTTGTTCCTTAAATCCTTCGACTTCCTGTCGAGGATTGCGACTGGGCGCTCGATGTAGTTCAGGCTGTTATCAACCTGAATATCCTCCAAAGGTACTACTGCAGAATCGTCCACTAGGCACTTCCGCAACTGCGAAACATGGAAAGTGCTGTGGATCTGGCTAAGCTCGGCTGGCAGATCCAGCCTATATGCTACCTTGCCCACCCGGGCTAAGACCCTGAACGGTCCGATGAATCGCGGGCCCAACTTGCCCCGCTTCCTGAATCGGATGACGCCTTTCCACGGTGACACCTTCAGGAGGACCATATCCCCGACCTGGAACTCTAAATCAGATCGACGCTTGTCGGCATAACTTTTCTGTCGACTCTGAGCAGTCTGAAGCCTGCTCCGGACCTGCTGTATCCTCTCAGTCGTCTTGAGCACCACTTCGGTGCTTCCCATAACTCTCTGGCCAACCTCACCCCAGCATATCGGGGTCCTACACCTCCGACCGTACAACATCTCGAAGGGAGGGCGGTCGATACTCGCGTGATAGCTGTTGTTGTAGGAGAACTCAGCCAAAGGAAGATAGGTATCCCAGCTACCACCGAAATCCAGAACACACGCCCGCAACATGTCCTCCAAAGTCTGGATGGTCCGCTCACTCTGTCCATCTGTCTGCAGGTGAAAGGCGGTGCTGAAATGCAGACGAGTGCCCAACTCGTCATGGAATCTCTTCCAAAACCTGGACGTAAAACGCACATCCCTGTCCGAGATCACCGATACTGGCACCCCATGCCGTGCCACAATCTCCCTGATATAGATGTCGGCCAATTTCTCGGCCGATATGCTCTCCGGAATCGGAATAAAGTGAGCACTCTTGGTCAATCTATCCACGATGACCCAAATCGAATCCACTCCACGCGCGGTCCTGGGAAGCTTCGTGATAAAATCCATCGTGATATCTTCCCACTTCCACAGTGGAATGTCCAACGGCTGCATCTTGCCATGCGGCCTCTGATGTTCGGCCTTGACCTTCCTGCAGGTCAAGCACCGCTCGACGTACCATGCCACATCCCGCTTCATGCAGGGCCACCAATAGTCTAGACGAAGATCCCTATACATCTTCGTCGCCCCGGGATGAATAGAGAATCGGGACTTGTGCGCCTCCTCCATCAAAATCTGGCGCACGCCCCCGCGATACGGCACCCACACCCTATGGTGTAGTGTCAATAACCCTCGGCTATCATAATCGAAGGAGGAAACCTGACCTACTACGCGCTCGCTCTTCCGATGCTCCTCCTTGATAGCCTCCTGTTGAGCTTCCCGAATCTGCTCCAACAGGGGAGTCACCACAGTCATCCTCAAACATGCGTCCCTGATCGGCGCCGTCTTGCGGCTAAGCGCATCGGCCACCACATTGGCCTTTCCCGGGTGGTAAAGGATCTCGCAATCATAATCCTTCACCACATCCAACCACCGACGCTGCCTCATGTTCAGATTCGGCTGGTCCATGAGGTACCTCAAGCTCTTGTGGTCCGTGTAGATGGTACACCGAACCCCATAGAGGTAATGTCGCCAAATCTTGAGGGCAAATACCACCGCCCCCAACTCCAAATCGTGCGTCGGGTAGTTCGCCTCGTGAGGCTTGAGCTGCCTCGAAGCGTAAGCAATGACATGCCCCCTTTGCATCAGCACCGCGCCCAACCCAGAAATGGACGCATCGCAATAAACCACGAAATCCTCTACGCCCTCCGGCAGGGCTAAGATCGGCGCCTCACACAATCTCTGTCTCAGCGTCTCAAATGCAACCTGCTGCTCGGGTCCCCACCGAAAGACCACGGCTTTCTTCGTCAGCCGTGTCAGGGGCACGGCTATCTTGGAGAAATCCTGGATAAATCTCCGATAGTAGCCTGCCAATCCTAGGAAGCTCCGAATCTCAGATGGGGACTTCGGAACCTCCCATCTCATCACGGCCTCGACCTTGGCCGGATCGACTAGAATCCCGTTCTGGTTGACGAGGTGCCCCAGAAATTGCACCTCGCGCAACCAAAACTCACACTTGGAGAACTTGGCATACAAGCTCTCCCTCCTCAGGGTCTCTAACACCTCTCTCAATGCTCCTCATGTTCCTCCCGGGTCTTGGAATAAACCAAAATATCATCGATAAAGACTATCACAGACCGGTCCAGCATCGGTCTGCATACACGGTTCATGAGGTCCATGAACGCGGCAGGAGCATTGGTGAGCCCAAACGGCATCACCACAAACTCGTAATGGCCATAGCGCGTCCGAAACGCGGTCTTCTGCATATCCTCCTCCCTGACCCTCATCTGATGATAACCCGAACGCAAATCAATCTTGGAGAACCAAGATGCTCCCTGAAGCTGGTCAAAGAGGTCATCAATCCTCGGAAGCGGGTAACGGTTCTTCACCGTTACCTTGTTCAGCTCCCGATAATCTATACACATCCGATGCGACCCATCCTTCTTCTTCACAAACAGAATCGGGGCTCCCCAGGGCGAACTGCTCGGCCGAATAAATCCCTTGTCCAGCAGCTCCTGCAGCTGCGTAGACAACTCCTGCATCTCGGGAGGAGCCAACCGATACGGTGCTTTGGCTATCGGAGCCGCACCGGGAACGAGGTCAATCCTGAACTCCACCTGTCGCTCCGGAGGTATCCCAGGTAGTTCCTCCGGAAAAACATCAGCAAAATCTCGAACCACCGGGACCTCGCTCACGGTCGCCTTACCCGCCTCCCGGGTGTCCATCACGTACGCGACATAACCCGCGCATCCCTGCTGAAGGTAGCGCCTAGCCCTCGCTGCTGAACATACAGTGGGTCCACACTGCGGCCGCTCTCCATGAATCACTAACTCTCCCCCGCTAGGGGTCTTGACTCGCACTAGCTGCTGTGCGCAATCTATCACTGCCCCATTAGGGCTCAACCAATCCATACCAATAATCACCTTGTTCCCACGCAATGGAATGGGAACCAAGTCTACCAGGTAACACTCCTCAAACAGTCGCAGGACACAATCTCGAAACACCACCGATGCTCGCACCGATCGATCATCGGCAATCTCTACCTCTAACGGGCAATCTAACTCGCCTGAAGTCTCATGGAATCTCTTGCTAAGAGCAAGAGAAACGAACGATCGGGATGCACCCGAGTCGAACAATACCTGAACCGGGATGTCGTTCACATGGAACGATCCTAATACACATGTATACACACGGAGCACATATCAATATCATAACAACGTAAAATAAAAGATAGAAGGAAGGAATCATACCCGTCACCACATCGGGCGCGGCGCGTGCCTCCTCGGCAGTCAACTGAAATGCCCGACTCCTCACCACTGGAGCCTCTGCCTTGCCCTGACGGCCATCCTTGATCCGCAGGGTCGCTGGAGCTGGCGCCTTCACTGGCGCTGAAGCTGTCAACATGGGGCAATTGGCCTTCTTGTGGCCCCTCTGGTTGCAGTGGAAACACAGCAACTCCGATGTCTGAATAACGGTCGCAGGAGCAGTGCAATCCCTGCTGATATGCCCAAACTTGCCGCACTTGTAGCAGCCTGACGATCCCATCCTGCACGCCCCCTCGTGCGGCCTGCCGCACCTCCTGCAGCGGCTCGGTCCCGACTGGCCTTTCGGCCTCCCATCTGATCCCTTGGGCTTCTTCCCCGAAGCCCCCGATGACTGACCATCCTCAAGTTTCCGTTTCCGGATGTGCTCCAAATCTATCTCTCTCTCCCTAGCCCTGGCAATCATGGAGTCCAGGGTAGGGCAAGCCGAAAAACTAACATGCTCCCGAATGTCAGCTCGTAGCATATCGTGGTAACGAGTCCTCCTCATATCCTCGTCACCTGCATACTGGGGCACCAATAAAGCCCTCTCCCGAAACTTGGCGGTGATCTCCGCCACGGTCTCTGTCGTCTGCCTCATGTCTAAGAACTCCCTGGCCAGCTGCTGAAGCTCGACCGCTGGCGCAAACTCTGCCCTGAACTTAGCCACAAAGTCCGACCAGGTCATTGCCTCGATAGCCGAGGCTCCCATCGAGTCACCCACTGACTCCCACCAATCTCGGGCCCGGTCCCGAAAACACCCTGCTGCGTACCTCACCTTCGACCCCTCGGGGCAGAAGCTGATCAACTGGGCGGACTCGATATCCGCAATCCACCGCCTGGCGACAATGGGGTCCTTCACCCCATGGAAATCCGGCGCACCACTGCTCCTGAAGTCCTTGAAGGACAGTGTGCGAGATCCTGACTGGCTAGAGGCCAAGTCGCTCCTGAATGCCCGTAGGCGATCCTCCATCATCTCCACGATCCCTTCCTTGATCGACCCAAAGATGATGGGGGTCGACTCAAGGATGCCCCTAGTGATCTCCGACGTGATGAACTCACGTAGCCTCTCCTCAATCGGCTCGGTGCCGGATCCCGAACCTGACCCCTCTCCTGACCCGCCATCTGTCGGTCTCGGTCGAAGTACCACCATTCTGCAAAACATCAATAATAATCATTAGTGGTACTGCTACTTTCTGAGGGATCTCAACTACTTACAGGTTCCTTGGTCTCGTCTTGGCCTTCCTCGGCTCGGGTACGGATCCTCTGCTTTCAGTAGTACGGGCCCATACTACCTTCCACATCTATCCGTACCTTCTCCGAGGAATTCCTCGACTCCACCAACTCCCCTCTACTACTGCTACTCTCCGATATTCTCACCCTAGGCTTGCCCTAGGGAGAACTCAAGTTCATCACAACTGGTCCTCAGCTGCCGTAGGTCTCCTCATAATGCCAGTTAGCCACCACCTAAACACCACCACCTGTGATGAGGATTAGATCATCCTTCAAGTAAAAGGCCCGTCCCTACCACGGTTGGACTCAAACAAGAGCTGCGCAATAGGGCCAGTCCTAACACTTTGGGATTATTCAACCCCGATTACATGTGGTGTGACGTGTTTACCTAGTGGCTCACTCCCATTACTCAGAATCCCACCGAGCACGAAGCAAGCAGCATTCGGATAAGGAAAAACAGACTCAAGCCAAAACTGTTCTTAGAACAAGAAACGACACTTAAAATAGGATGCTAAGCTCATACTATCAGGCATAACCTAAACAGGCTACCCTACTGCTGTCTACTCAATTCTAGCATGCAATATTCAATAAGCTGATAAACATAACATAAACTTGTATGGGTACTATGGGGAATACTTACTTGAGCTCGGCCGGTCGCGCACGTCACACACTTTACTCTTTCTCGTGACTCTTTTCCGGGTTTTAAAGAATAATTTCTTTTGGAAAAATCTTTCAATCCCTCGGTTTGAGTCCAAACACTCCCGAAGGCGTGTCCGAATCCCTCAAACCAGGGCTCTGATACCAACTTGTAACGACCCAAATTTTTTTTTTTTTTTTTTTTTTTTGATATTACTTAGAAAACATTAATAAATAAAAACATTGTCTAAATAAAAAGAAACATTGTTTGTTCACACCATAACACATTGCAACCATGTTCTCAAAAGCCAAACCGTACATCCCATCAAAATATCAGAGTACAATCCCAGTAAATCTCATAAATGCGGAAACCGAAGAGTGTGTGTATGACGTGTCGCTACCGCGCCGGCTCCTTCCCCTTCGATGCAGAGGTACCTGAAAACAAAACTGTAAACGTAAGCACAAAGCTTAGTGAGTTTCCCCCAACGTACCGCATACCATACAAACACATAACATATATACTGCCAGGCTATTCTGGGGTGCCTGACTACCCGGTACGGCCATTCTGGGGTGCCGACCCACCCGTGTCAAGCCATTCTGGGGTGCCGACCTACCCGTGTCAAGCCATTCTGGGGTGCTGACTACCCATCGGTCCTAACAACCGATCCTCGGGGACTATTTCACCCCTACTACTACGATCACATATAACATAACAAGTCAGCATGCATACATATCGTCACATACTGTCAAACGTATCTGGGGTGTCTGACTACCCTTCGGTCCGAACAACCAAACTCTAATACTACCACATACAGCATATCATGCTAGCATATAACATGTCAGGTACTAGCAAACTTAGATGATATCACAAAGACAATCATCTATCATACAACTCCTACTGGTGGGTCGGCATTGTGGCCTTAGACCCACCGCTACTGGAAGGTAACTCACCTCAAAGTAGCTGCTGAACTGATCGGGAACTAACTGATTGCTGCTGCTCCGGTAGTCCTCCGGCTGTAATTTCCACGACATACTCAATCAAACACCGCTAACTGTCCTTTAGGTAAAATGACCATTTTACCCCTGGATTAACTCTAAGCCAAAGCTGGAGTCAACTTTCAGTTGACCCGACTCGCCGAGTGGATCACCACTCGCCGAGTCCCTAGCAAACCAATGTCCTGGGTCCCTGGTTCTACTCGTCGAGTCGGGCTATGACCCGACGAGTTCGCCTTCTAATTGCCATTCAACACCTTCATCCTACTCGCCGAGTTGTATGAACAACTCGTCGAGTTCATCTTTATCCGATGAACACTTTATGCTAAGACTCGCCGAGTTGTATGAACAACTCGCCGAGTCTGTTCTTGAGCTATGAAGATTGCCTTGGACTCGCCGAGTCAGGGCATTGACTCGCCGAGTCCTAACATGGGTGAGTTCAGCTCCCAACTCACCGAGTCACCCCCTGTGACTCAAGGCTCAACTCGACACATGAAGAAGGGACCAATTTGGTGACTCGCGACCAGACTCGCCGAGTCGCCTATGCGACTCGCCGAGTCGTCGCCATACACTCCTTAAATATACCGATTTGCTCGGTTCCAGACCATGCCATTCATAGATCTGGACTTCTAGGACACGAATCACACGTAAAGTTTCCAACTTTACGTGTGGATATTCACCAAAATGGATTATAAGGCTCAAAATGTCCCAAAATGGTAGATCTAGGGCTAACAAGCCTCATGAGGCCAAAAAGCTAACAGATCTGAGCTCCTGGAGCTCAATCTTACATAGATCCAAAGGCCAAACGCCTTATTACAACATATAATGACCATGCAAACTTGGGGAATTGACCAAGAAGGACCCAAATGAAGTTTTAAGCATAGAATCAAGGGGAAAACGGGTTATACCTCAAAGGAAATGTTGAAATGACACAAGGATGGCTGATCTCCTTCTCCTCTTCTTGATCTACTCCTCTTACTCTTCAAAACCTTCAAGAACACACCAAGAACACCTCAAACTCTCAAGAAAACAAGGGAAAACGATGTAGGGGGAGTTCTGGGGGTGAATGGGGACGAGTTGGGGCGGAATGAGAGTTTAAATAGGGTGCAAACCCTTGAAACTTAGGGTTTCATCCCGCAGCGGTGACTCGCCGAGTCCAGGATATGGACTCGTCGAGTCGCCTACTTAAAACGCGTCCTGAGTCTCGTCCCTACTCGGCGAGTCGGACCCTATGACTCGCCGAGTCTAAGGCTAAATTAGGGCAATGCTCAAATAAAATTCACATACCGGAAACCAGGTGCTACACTAACGGACTGCCCACTGACTTTGGCCCAATTGTCAAAATGGCAACTACCTTGAAAACAGCTGTTAGGGCAGCTAAGAACGTAGAGACCCAGATAAGAGAAAAGGTTCTAGAAAAAGATAAGGCAGGAGAGAAGCGGAAGTTTGAAGGATCTTCAAGGTCCAACAAGGAAAGCAAATTCTAAAAGATTGGAGGAGGAGATGGAGGTGAGGCGAGATGGTGTGATAAATGCAAGAAGAAGCATGGTGGGAAGTGCAACGAAGAAGTGACTTGTTACAAGTGTGGGAGGACTGGTCACTATTCCAAGGACTGCACACATAATGATAAAGTATGCTACGGATGTGGAGGCAAGGGGCACATGTCAAGAGACTGCCCAAGGAAAAATAAAGCAGCAAGACCAGAAACGCCACCAAGGCCAAGGGCATTTCACATGATCCTTGACGAAGCAGAAAGCCATGCGAGGAATCAAGGATGAGGACTTTATACTCGAAGATCAAGTTATGCAGTAGCCGTAGTATCGTATGATGTAGCCCATTAGAGGCATATTCCAGGGTGAACATGAACACATATGTAATAGTTTCGAGAAATAATAAAATCTTCATTTTGTTATCTGGTGTGTTAAATTGTTTTGTATGGTGACTTGGAAAAACTGCGAGACGATACTTGGGACGAATATGAGTAGGTGTGAATGGTAGTAGAGGCCTATACTACCGGAAGCACAGGACTCACACTTGGATCAGGGAAAGTCACAAGGTTACCAAGAAAGTAGTAATTGATTTCGTTTTATTCAAGTATGTTGTTACCATCATTCCGGTAATGACTAAAAAAAATTGTTATTCCGACCCTAGTGGTCATAGGAAATTGAGTATGACTAAGACGAGTATGTTACATGGTTCAGAGAACCAAGTCCGATGTAGTATCTGACTTAAGCTAGAAGATTGAAGTGAAAGACAATCAAAGCGATCAGTAGAGGTATCTGGATAGTTGCTTGTAGCTAGGAATGCTACCTTTTAGGATGTGATTATATCACATTAGAACATGAAGGGAGGTATATTCTATTCTGGAAATTTGACTCCAAAAGACCTGAGTCTAAGCGTTGCAACATACGATGTTAGGTCATTACAATACGAAACATCGGTCCATGGTAGTAATCCTAAGATTGTTAAGAGGAAGAAGCAGTCTCCAGTAAGGATTGAGATTGTGACTTGAAGGTCATGATTCGGAGTCCAACGTGAGATAGGGAGCGGGTCCAAGATTCGGCACCGCCTGTAGTCAGGAAATCTTAGAGTTAAATACTCGTTTGAAGAAACATCAAAGTTACGGTTATTACTTAGGATGAAGAGATAATATATGGAGTCATCATGCGAGCCCTGTTTCTTTGATGATTCTGGGACGTAATCATCCTAAGGGGGAGATAATTGTAATGCCCGTAGATCCAGGCTAGTCAATTTAGAGATAATAGGGGTCGAAAATGACTTTTCGGCAAAAGATTATTTATAATAAATAGTCTTAACCAAGTTTTAGAATATGTCTCAAGGTTTCCGTACATATAAAGAACGCCGAAATCCGATTTATAACGAAGAAGTTATGACCCGCCAAAGTTTTACGGCAAAACCGGAACGACACTGGGAGGCGTAAATAGTGAATTTACGATGGAGGACTTTGTAGCCTTAGTGATCTAAACGAAAATCGTAGAATATTTTAAACCGAGAAAATCCATAAAAAGAACGCCCAAATCTGACTTCGTATGAAGAAGTTATGATAATTCTAAGATTCGGCTTAGCAGTGCACGACCCGAAACTCGAATTTTAGTTCGAGTGGTTTTTGGCTTACGCGACCTAAATGAGAGTTGAATATCTCATTAATAGGAACTCAACGGTAAAAAGATAGACGAAAACGGAGTCCGTATGAAGGAGTTATGAATTCTTTGCGGTTATTTAGCAGTCTAATCACCTCTTACTGTTAAATTTAAGATCGGTCGAGAATTAGCCAACGGAGTCTAAACGAAAGTTGTAGATCTTGTTTTACCTATGTGTGGATATAAAGAACATCAAAAACGGAGCTCGTATGCGAAATTTACGGGGTTTAGAAGTCAGCATGGTGCTGCTGCAAAATGGGTGACGTGGCTGAATATGGGCCAAGGCTTTCTCCCCAAGGAAAGCCATCAGGTGATGACACGTGGCACTGACTCGGCGAGTCAGTAAACCGACTCGGCAAGTCCGTCAGGATTTCACCCTATAAATAGAGGTGTCGGGTTCCCTCATTTCCTCACCCCTCAACCCTCTTCTTTCTCTCTCTAAACTCTCTCTCTAAGCCTCCCTAACCCCCCAAAGCCTAGGGTAACTCCCTAGCACGAGGAGGAAGCATCGGAGCACCCGACGGATCCTATAAAAGAGCCTTTCGGCTCAGGAACGCTGCTCTAGCAAAGCCTGGTTTTCGAGAAAACCCGCTGTAAGTGAGCTGTACCTATCCTATCTTTAGTATAGCTTATGTTACAATATAGTAATGTTATTAGGACCTTATACAGAGTGTTTGGGATATTATTATGGATTATATAAGTATTGTTTAACGTTTATATAATAATATTAATAGATAGACTATTAAGTTAGTCTCGTCAAACGTTAGACTAAACTCCAGTGGTAATGATACTAGGTTTCGTCAAGGGATAATTGTTTTAAGAGTAACAAAGTGCTGTCTGAGTGCCGAATCACCACCTTATCAAGTGAGTGCATAGTTACTTTCATCTTACACATAGATATGAAGTATTTTATATAAACTACGTGCTATGTGTGCATATTATCTGAATACTTGTTGTCTATGCTGGATGAACGTTTTATACATGTTTTAAAGGATTTAAATTGTATACGTATTTTATATATACGAATATGTTGGGTATGAGATGGGTAGATGAATGATGAGAGATATAAGATGATGTGAGTATACATTGGCAGCTATAGACTTAGTGCCTATAGGACGAACACCGGTAGCTATGGACTTAGTACCTGTTAGACGTTGGTAGCTATGGATTTAGTACCTGTTAGGAATTGGTAGCTATGGACTTAGTACCTATTAGTTAGACGCTGGTAGCTATGGATTTAGTACCTGTTAGGAATTGGTAGATATGGACTTAGTACCTATTAGATAAACACTGGTAGCTATGGATTTAGTACCCGATGAATAAACTATAGCAGCTATGGAATTAGTGCTTTACGAACGCGCATTGGCAGCTATGGATTTAGTGCCAGTCCTATAACCCTGGAAGTAAGGGACTTCAGGATAAACGAATGCAGGATAGATGACTCTTAGGATAAATCCTTAAGAGTAAAGAAGATAATGGGGATGAGTAATTGGGTTGATTGTTTGATTGTTTAAACATAATAATTATATTATTGTGGGTTGAAAACCTTATGTACTCACCAGGTTTCCCAACCTGACCCACTCAGTTTATTTATATCACAGGTGTCGATATGAAGTGACATTACACTAAGAGATTAAAGAGATGTAGATCACTAGTGTAAATAATTGTAAGTTCTGTTTATGCTTATGTTTATGTATTAACGATGACATCCCAAACGTTTTAAAATGAAATAAATACGTTTCTTCAAAAATGTTTTATTAACGTATTTATCATGTTTTTCTGGGAACAAATTCCGCAACGTTTTTATTAAAAGAAGTACTCTAATTTTTATAAAGCATAAACAAAATCGGTCTTTTCTGACCGTGAAAATGGGGATGTCACAACAGTTATGGCAATTTCCTTGAAACTTTTTCTTGAAAGTTCCCTTTACATATTTGTTCTTCCTATAATTTTGACCATGTTCCACCACATTAGCTTTCTCATAAGTAGGGGTATAACTACTCTTTTGAGCTATCTTATTGTCCTCTTCAATTCAAAGGTGAACAATAAGGTCCTCAATGGACATCTCCTTTCTCTTATGTTTCAAGTAATTCTTAAAGTCAACCCAACTAGGGGGTAGCTTCTCAATCATGGAGGCAACAGAAAAGGCTCATTTAACCCCATACCCTTGGCATGTATGTCATGTAGGAGGACTTGTAGTTCTTGGACTTGGGGAATAACGTTTTTTCCATCGACCATTTTATAGTCAAGAAACTGGGAAACGAAAAATTTCTTTGTCCCGACATCTTCAGTTTTATACTTTGTGTCCAATGAGTCCCATAGTTCTTTGGTTGTCTTTGTTACACAATACACATTATAAAGTGAATCAACAAGACCATTTAGCACACAATTCCTACACAGGAAATCAGAATGTTTCCAAGCATCAATAGTAGTTAAAGCTTGCACATCTCCTTCTCCTTCGGGCATTCGAGGAGCCTATTTAGTTAAGAATCTAGCAAGATTCAATGTGATAAGATAGAAGAGCATATTTTGTTGCCATCTCTTATAGTTCAATCCAAAGAATTTCTCAGGTTTCTCAGCATGATTGACCGGCATGGTCATCATTGGAGCTCCTTGAGCATTAGGAGTACCATTAGGCTTTGGTGGTCGAGAACTTTCACTAGTAGTCATGCTACAAGAGGAAGCAAATATAAACTATTAATGATTAAATTGCAATGACAATTAAATTATTAAGTATTGTCTATTTACAGAAAACAAGTTCTGAAAAGTTGTGAAGGCAAAAGAAAGAATTTGAAAAACTGTTTTAGAAAACTATTTATGAAAACAGTAACAGATTATGGATGCAATAAACTTAAACAGTTAAATACATGTAAACAGAAAACCAGGAAAAACAGAAAAATATATTAGAAAACGATTTCTGAAAACAGATTCTGCAAGTGTGAGGGAGAACAAAAAATTTGTTTTTATAAGCACTATAAGAAGAAACATAAACATATTTTTCCCTTAAGTTCCTTTCGCACAAACGATTTGTTTTAAGTCTGTTAGGAAAATATAACCCAAAAGTTGTACGAAGTTCGAATAGATCACCAAGGATTTTATCACCACGTTACCGGAGACTGCCAAGGGTTTTAATGCCATATGGGTCATCTTGGATCGATTGACCAAGAGTACCCACTTTTTGGCAATCCGAGAGAGCTGTTCAGCCGAAAAGTTGGCCGATGTGTATGTTCGGGAGATTGTTGCTCGTCATGGGATTCTGGTCTCAATTGTTTCAAACTGAGATGTTCGATTCACTACCAGATTCTGACAGAAGTTCCACGAGGGACTGGGCACGAGGCTACATTTCAGCACTGCTTATCATCCGCATACCGACGGTCTGAGTGAGCGGACCATGTAGAAACTTGAGGATATGTTGCGGGGGGCTTGTGTCATAGATTTCGGTGAGTTAGGATTCCTACCTACCTCTTGTGGAGTTTTCCTATAACAATAGCCAGAGGTGTCGTACCCTATTTTATTAGGGGGAGGTTGGTCACAGAGACATGGGAATGACTGAGGTAGTCCTTCAAACCACGAAGCTTATACACCAGATCAGATAGTGACTGTAGACAACTCAGAGTAGGCAGAAGAGCTATGTCGACCGACGCTGATCGGAGTTGGAATTTCAGGTCGGTGATATGGTGCTGTTGAAGGTCTCACCCTAGAAGGGTGTGATACGCTTCAGGAAGAGGGGGAAATTGGCCCCCCGATATATTGGTTCGTTCTGTGTGATCGTCAAGGTAGGCATAGTGGTCTACCGATTCGATTTGCCGAGTGAGCTCAGCAAGATTCACAGCACTTTCCATGTTCCGCAGTTGCGGAAGTGTGTATTGTACGATGAGGCAATGGACACATTTGATGATATTCAGTTCGATGAGCTCCTGAATTATATTGAGAGGCCGGTAGCGATAGTGGAAAAGGAAGATGAAGATTATGCGCAGTAAATATATACATTTGGTAAAGGTTCAGTGGCAACATCAGAAAAGCAACTAGTGGACATGGGAGCCAGAGGCGGAGAAGCGGGAGCATTATCTTGAGTTGTTCTAGACGACCAACTTCGAGGACGAAGTCCAGTTCAAGTGGGGGAGAATTCTAACATCCCAATGATGAGGCACTTCTAATTTTAACCTTAATTATGATTATTATTTGTATTTTAGCCTTGTACATGGAAACTGTTGCAAAATGGCCCATAGTGGCATTGTCGTAAATATGGGAGGAACACACGTACCGTGGGTGTACAAAGTGGTACACGGGGTGTAAGGCACGTTTAAGGGAATGATGGCGTTTTGGAAGTATGCTGGGCATACGATGCGTACGTTGGGCGTACTCCATCTGGGCGAAAACCCTAATCTTGAGAGTTTGGACCTTATATATTAAACATTAAGTCTCATTTTCCCAGCCCATTTCAAGCCTCCATCATTAGAAACGTCTTCTCTTGCAAACCCTAGCCCCATTGTTGCATTTGAAGCTTGAGTGTGTGTTTTCCTGTGTTCCAAAGGAAGAAGAAGGTGGTGGTGAAGCTTGAAAGCTAGAAGCAAGCTTGGATCTGGAAGTCTTGCATTATTCTCCATCTCCAGAAGGTATAAAATTCCCACCTTGATGATTAAGTTTCTAGATCTAACATACATGGTATTAATATGATCTTTTGTCCCCAAATATGGCATTTCTTGTGCATGACATGCTATAGAACATTTGGGTTGTCCTTTTGAATGTTTTTCCATGTTTTGAGTCACAAAAACATGATCTTGGCTCTTGATATTCTTCCATGAAAGTCATTAAGAGTTTAGTGGTTAAGAAGAGTTAGGGTTTTGATGTTGAGTTTGTTCTAGGCATGTAAAACCATAAAGTTGGAAACTTTATCGTTTGGGGTATGTTTTAAGACTACATCCGAGACTTCGATGAAATGACTTAGAGGATTAAGTCCTTAACAGTTGGAATTTTAAGCCCTCACGTAAGTTGTGCATACCTAGATGTACGTTGATCGTACGCTGTTAGAAGCCCGATTAGGATCTAGAGTACGCGGGGCGTACTAGCCGAGCACTCAGGGCGTACTCGGTCTATGTTGACTTCGGAGCGTTGACTTCTTGACCTATTTTGAGGTATAGTCGAGCCTTGGTCTCTATCTGTTGAATAGGTGGCATGTAGAGCTAGTATTTGGAGCAGTTTATCGCTCAGCTTTTTGTCAGACTATGAGGTGAGTTTTCCTCACTGTACTTATGGGTCGAAGGCACCTAGTCCGGCCCATTGGATTGATATCCTAGTTTACCGTATGTTGTTATGTTGTAGTGATCTGTTAAATATGTATCCTAGTATATATAGGATGTTGTTATGCTATAGTGATCTGTTAGATCTGTATGACTACATATATATGCTAACTATTGATTGTTATGATATATGTTGATATGATATGGTCGATTGGGTTGAGTCGGTCCTGCTTTATGTTGAAGACCAAGATACCTAGGGCGGTTTGGATAGACTAAAGGCCAGCGAGGCAGACCAGTCAAGCCGAAAGCCTGGAGAGCGGTTCAGATAGGTTGTAGACCCTGCGAGGCGGTTCAGTCATGTTGAAGGATCGATATGCATGTTGTTGTTTGTATTATTTATGTGGTGGTACTTTAAGGGGAAACTCACTAAACGTTGGCTTACAACTTTAGTTTTGTTTAAGGTACCTCAGAGGACCCATAACAAGGCGAAGGCGTGTGTAACGTCCCAAAAATCACAACAAATTTAAACTTTTAAAATCAACTGATAGTCATCAAATGTTTTCAAAATCATTGTTTCCAAATTTTTATGAATATCAGAGTGTCCCAAAATCATAAATCCATAAATAGAGGATGCGTACGGTTACGCCTTCGTCTTCGTGCCATCATTAGAAGTACCTAAAAGAACAACTAAAACCGTAAGCCAAAGCTTAGTGAGTTCTTCCAAAGTACCACCACATCCAACATATCAAACAACAACATGTATAACTGAGCCTCCAGCCTAACTGGAATGCCTCTTAGGGTCTACTGACTATCTAGACTGCTCCCGAGCCTTCGGCGTGATTGCATCGCCTCACAGGGCTTACAGCCTATCCGAACCACTCTCCGGGCCTTTGGCATGACTGAACCGCGTAGCGGGGCCTATGGTCTATCCATACCACCCTAGGTATCTTGGCCTTCAGCACCAAGCAGGACCTCCTCAACCTAACCAACCATAACATGTCGACATACACATAACAAATAAACATATAACCAAGCATCATACAAACATGCAGATTCACAGATCACTACCACATCCTAACATCCTATATACCAGGATACCGATCTAACAGTTCTCTACAACATAACAACATACTATCATGTAATAGGATATCCAATCCACTGGGTCAGCCTTGGTGCCTTCGACCCGTAAGTACAGTAAGGAAGACTCACATCTCGGTCTGAGCAAGATCGCTGAACAGAACACAACTCCAAATACAACTCAATGAAATCTATTCATCAAATATTGACCAGTCTCAAATACAACTAAAAATACCAAAACTACCCCTAAGTCAAATCCTGGTCAAATTCAAAGTCAAGCCGAACCCAAAAGCCTCACAGCCAGGGGTCACATCGTGGCCCCTCCAATAGTCACGTCGTGATCCGAAAGAGTCCAAAATAGTCGAGGATCGGCATCCTCACATCGTGACACCCCAAACCCTCACGTCCTAAAGACGCTCATGTAAGAAGTTCTTAATGAAACTCTAGATCCTTTAAGACAAGCAACCAAACCTTTAATATACTCTTATTCACTCCAGAACATCATAAAAATCATGGCTTTTTGGATATGCATGTCCAATACATGTCCCAACACCAACTAGGGCACAAATAGGGAAATATGACATCAAATCTCATGCAAGAGTCATAAAACCCGACCAAATTATAGACCTAGCAACTATAACACTCAAGGGACCCTGGAGATCCATAAAGTTGGCAACTGTATGGATTCCAATCCCTAGATGATCTTCATATTCTTCTTCTTGGCTAAAAATACCACAAATGAGCTCAAAGAGCAACAATGGATGCTAGGGATTCAAAAGGTAGGGTAAGTAGGTGATGGAGGCTGAGGGTGGGCTAACCCTAGCCCTCAATTCCTTTAAGTACGGAGTGAAACTCTCAAAACTAAGGTTTTCCATACAAATCTCACATCGTGAGCTTTCCATTGCTCACACGTAAACCTCGAATAACATGTGTGTTCATTTAATTCCTCACGACGCGACAAGAAATCCCTCATCGTGAGAGCGGTCAAAATTGAAATTTTAACTTCATCGAAATAATAAAATGTGCACCTGAACCGAGCATTACAGCATGAATGTACACATCATTGGTTTTATGATTAATTTGATCTTGGGAGACTCTGTTTTGAATGATGTTTTGAATATAATGATTATGAAAATACTTATTTTTAGTAAATGAGTTATTTTAAAAAGTTTAAATTTTTTGTGATTCTTTAGACGTTACACTAAAAGTCAACTCAGTGGTTAGATATTCATACGATGGATATTCGCATGACGGTTGGTTCTTGATTTATCATGAATATCCATGGCAATGGGTTTGCAAGACATTTTAAGAAAAGCATCGAAAATGTAGTCATGCTGAAAGTTGCATAAAGAAATTAGTTTTAAATTTACACCAAATATCATTCGGTTATGGGTTCCGTTCCAGACTGTTTTACATATTCCAAATAAATTCTTTGTATTTCGTACTAGTTCTTTGTATTATGGAATACATAATTCATTATGGAATGTGTAGTGGACTCTTAGTGTTAACCTAACTATTTTGTTGGCTTTATCACATTTGATCCTTACAATTAGTATCCTTTTATTATACCATATTAATATATTTTTTTTGAACGAACCCTAATCATATTTAGATATTAAATTTTTTCTAGACTTTATATATAATTTATTTATTTATTTAATAGACAAAATAAATATCAATATATTTGATGAAAAAGTTATACTATAATCTAAAAATAGTTGTCAAAACTTTCAAAATTAAAAAATATAAAATATTACAAAACATTTTTGTTACATAATTTTTTATCGTTATTTTTATTTTTTTAACGACATGAGAAAATTCTATCATTTTTTTTTAGTTTTGGAAAAAAAAAACGTGACGAAGTTGTGCTTAACTACATATGTGAAAAGTTTACTATATTTTATAATTTTGAAAAATGATAACTTATGAGTTAACTTAACTACATATGTGAAAAGTTTACTATGTTTTATAATTTTGAAAAATGATACTTCCTGAAAATTATAGTTCATCTTTTTTTTTTTGGTTTGTCCCAAAATAATAGTCTATTTTTAAAAATAAATACTATTTTTATCAAAATACTCCTTCATTATTACTTAACCAACTAAGCATTTAATGGAACATTAAATGCAAATTAAGGACAAAACTGTTATTTTATTATGTAAAGTTAGTAATAATTAATGTTTTTCTTAATCTTTATGTTTTTTATCCGTGAACAATAATATTGGGACGGAGGTATGAGTTGGCTTAATAAACTTAATTAAAATTTAATTAAAAAGATTAATCATTGAAGAAGCTATAAGTAAAAGTATTTTATCAAATAAAAATATGTTAGAAAAATAATACATCAAAAATACTATACCATTGAAGATGCTCCTTAAAAACAAACAATGATGGGAAATGTTTAAAGATAAATTGCAACTAAATTGATTCTAATTTACGTTATATTTTATTAAGTAAAATAAGTATTTTTATTTTTAAAATATATATCTATGCATTAAGTAAAATTATAATATATTGTTAAATCGAAATCGATGTTTTATTTTTTTATCAAACCAGAAACCCTTTCAAATATATGTTCTTCCATTTTCTCCTCTCCGCCCCTCAAAACCTCTGTCAACGCACACAAAAACACTAAATTTACATGCATTCAGAAACCCTAATTCCCGATTCGACTCCTACCACCACCAATGATCATGATCATGAACATGATCACGAAAGCAACAGCAACAGCAACATCGACGTTCTAAATTCATATTCCACCGCCGACGATCATCCCGAATACAACGACGATGAAAACTCCCAAATTCACGATGAGTTTGACCATGAAGATGAAGAAAACGAGATCGCCTTAGATACTGAACCAGACGCCGGGGGTGGTTACGATAACAACCCGCCGGACTCATTCTGGGTTAGCAACAACAAAGTAACAGACTGGTTGGACAACCACACGTACATCGAACGCAAAGCTTCGGTGAAACTGGTGCAGGCTGCAAGAAAATTCGATCAGACTAAAACTCGGTCTAATCAGCGATCCGTTTCCTTTAACCAGAAACCTCAGGCAACCATCATCGGGTTCCGGCAAAAACCGCCGTCGCATAACGCCGATGGGAAAGCCAAACAGAACGATCGGCAGGACAACCCTCGGTTTTCTAAGAACCGGTCGTTGCCGGGGAAAAGCTTTTTTCAGCAGGTGGCTGAACCGAGGTCTCCGAGGGTGTCTTGTATTGGTCGGGTCGGTTCAATGAGAGGTCGTGCTAGGAGGACCGGGTTTTGGAAGACTGTGAAGACGGCTTTCTTGAGCAAGGTCCGGTCGAATAAGCTCTCGAGAAAAGATCTTTGATGCCGACGTCGGCCGGCGGAGTTGGTGGCTTGACGCCGGCGAATGAGTAAGAGCTGTTAAGCCGCCAACGATCGAGATTAGCGATAAGACCACGTTTTGTTTTTTTGAATTTTTTGCTATTTATGTTTTTTTATTAATTTTTTTTATTTTATTTTTTATGTACATGTAATGTGATATATTCTCTGAGTTGAATTTGTTTTGGTGTGTTCATGTAAAGTTGTAAACATAATTTGAAATAGTCAAAGGAATATTGCAACAATCAAAACACTTAAAACTATGATTAAATATGTAAAATATAATTTACTTGGTCTTAATTAGAAGAAAACAAATATTACTTATATATAAAAAAAAAATTGTAAGCTTAACGAAATTATTTCTATTTTTACTGAAAGATTCAAAATAAAAACAATTTTATTTATTTTTTAACAAAACGAGTCCAAATTATAACTATTTAAATTATTGATGTTACGTGTGGGTCCGTAAGTGCCGAGTCGATGGCTACAATTGAGGAGTTGGTGCCTTCGTTTTTTGGCCTTTCTGCATATAATTATTTGAATCGTATACATATAATATTAATTTTGTCATTGTTCATCATCACAATAATATAAAAACAAAAAATAGGATACCTTTTTTTGCTTAAACTTCTTATTGATTATTAACAACTAACTTACCTACAAAATTTATTAGAAACTTATTTTGTTAAGTTTTATTTTAAACCACATTTGATGTTTGTTGCACCTAGAGTTTATTCATCATTTGCGCATGGTTATGTTTTTAATGTGGAAGTCACATAAATCTTTTAATTTTGGGACAAAAACCATAGAAAATTCCTAATTTTGAACCTTCTATATAATAAGTCGAAAACTTTTTGAATCATATTCATAGTTTTTACGAAACCACAAAGACAAATTTTACAATTTTGTGAACTTTTATTGAACCTAGCAACATCTTAAAATAAAAAATAAAAAAAATTGATAAAATTAGCAAAAAGAAAAAAGTGTTGGTTTTGTCATCATTTGGTTCCGAAATAATACACTAACAGAGGTAGAGTAGAACATTTCTATTAGCTAAGGTATTTTCCCATGAATGATTTCATTAGCATAATTGTGAATATATACATATTATAATGAGAAATGGGCCTGACTAACTGGGCTATACAAAGCTGCATAAGTGGGCTACGCAATATGCAAAATAATATACACTAATAGAGAGGATCGTAGAGATATGATTAGATCTTCGATACCATATAAGGATATGTATTTTTTTCTGAATGATTTCATCATAATTGAGAATATATATCGATTACAATGAAACATGATTCTGACTAACTGGTCTATATAAAGATGTACAAATAGGCTAAGCAATATACAAAATAATATGAACTACTAATTTCAACTTTTGAAGAGCATATTATCGAAGATTTAAAGGATGGTCTAAAAAAAATGTTTAAGGATAGGTATTGTTCTCATGTTGTGTTACATTGTTTGATCAAAAGAACTCGGCGTCTCCTTCCTATCCAACTTGAGGTCCACAAAGGGTCACCTGACACCATTCTATACCCTGCATTTGTGTACAATTTTCGAGCACCCCAATCATCTTCATAAGCTCTCAACACCAGATACTTGTATCCCCAAACATTAGCCAACATTTCGCATGCCTTGAGCAATATACTTGCAACTTTTTTGCGTCTATCAATAATCAAAGTCATATGTAAAATATTTGTGAATATACAAGGTACATCTAGTAAACATGTTTGGTGTATGAAAATGATGAGTTATTCACTAAAATAATCATAATTGGTGTGAAATATACTTACCTGACCATACTTTTGTATTTAATTACATAATGACCACCTAAATAGCTAAAAACATCCCATTAATTCACAAGGTTAATTACTTTCCGACAAAGAAAAACATTTTATTGTGAAAAAGTATCGCTAGTTTTAGCTGCAAATTAGCAAATAGACTCAAATTAACGAATATTTCGCATGTAAACTCAAAACTCGAATTTTTCAAACTTGACGAAGCTAAATATTTCTAACAAACAACACCAAAAGAAAATGGGGTTGAAATGGGTATGATGTATGATCACAAAAAGGCAATTAAATGTTATTTTTATATGAGCTTCCATGTTTAAAAAGTAAATTTAATGGAATTTTAACTAGCAACCTAAATTTTGTAAATGGGAAAAGTATGCACATTAGTCATTTCGACTAGACCTTATATATGCTTAAGTTTTTCACAAATATTTATTCGCATTTTTTTTTAGTTGGGAAGTATTCGTGAATATTGAATTTGATTATATTGGCTATTCGCTACTATGCGGCTAAAGTTAGGGAAGTTTTGTTTTGTAATATCTAATATGATGTCTGATGTGTTGGAAAAAAATCAATCCTGCACATTTACGTGGTTTTTTAGCGATTTAGATGGTTATTTTGTGATTAAAAAAAAGATGATCATGTAAGTATATATCATATCAAGCAATATAGAGTCATTTTAGTATAGTAAATAGGTCTAAAATGATACTACATTAAATCAATTATATTTGTGATAAAGTATGCATTGGATACCTGAAATCAGGTAACACTGCTATTCCTGACACGTAAAGATATTCATCTGCCCCGGATAGATACCCAAGAACTGATTCATCCCTGAAAACCGTTACATCCACGACTCCTACTAATTTTTGTCTATCCTCAATTTCTCTTGTCATTGTTTCCGCAACCAAACATGCGTATCTAACATCAAAATTCGATTCAAATTTTATTAGTGAATCGGATAATAAATTTTTCATTTTAGACTTTTAAGGGTTAAATTAGTTCATTATAAATATAAACGTGAAAGAAAACTCACCTATCAGGTGGTGAATTTTTTAGTCTGTAAAGTAGTCCTGCAAGAACCTCAGCCTGAATTTTGGTACAATATTAATAATGTTCAAATTTTGTTTTGTTCGAATACAAATCAGATTATGATATCGATTCTGTTTTTCGGTTTGAAACCAACGAACCCAAATAAAAACATGATGACCCGGAACAATGTACAACATGTATTACATAAAGTACAAGTCTTTAAAGCATACCTGAAAGAACTGGAAGAACACGTCATTAAATAAAATAACTGGTTCATAAAAAGACTCAGCTTGAATATTGGCCACACTCCTCATTTCATGATCCTCTTCAACCATCTTCCTCACTTTCCATCCATACCCTTGTACTAAATTACCAAAATGCCCCGTCCCACCACCATCGGCCACCTGTTCTTGAAGTTGCTGACTAGAAGGTGATACAGAAGAACAATGGCAAAGGTGCTGACTTTTGTTGACTTTCTGCAGAAACAAGAATCTGGGGTGAAAAATATTGAATCTTGAAGGTGGGGTTGGAGTGAAACTCCATGGGAAGTGAGAGAAGAACTCCATGGAGATTGTGAAGGTGTTTAAATGGTGTAAAACAACCATTGTTTTGGCTTTGATTTTACTCAATTCAGAAGCTTCTCTTTCTTTTCATGTCTTTACTCTTTAATGGCTTGATTGCTATTTGTTGAATGTCTTTCTCTCGTTTGTGCTTTACACATGTTATAATTATTTTTGCACTGTATTTATTCATGGGTTTGTATTTGTTTATATAAATCACACGTGTACTTACTATTGAGAATGATTTTTTTTTAAAGTACATGAATCTTTTTATTAATATACGAGTTATCTCTTTCTGTATTTGATATATAAGTTAATAAAAAAATCAAGCTTCAAAGAAATGGTATACATTTTAGATGTATTTTTGCTGATAAGATTTTGTAATTTATATACCAGATTTCTACATTTTTTTAATGGAACAAGTATATAAGATGCTTGAAACTCGAAACAAACGTTATTTTTATTTATAATGTAAAAAATTTAATGCATATATTCTATATAAAGTGTCTTTCAAATGTAAATCATTACGACCACTTACATACACACTTCACTAAAATCTTTTACAAACACCCCCTTAAAATTAGTGACATTACCTTTTTAACCCTCTTTTTTCAAAATTTGGAACCTGCCTTTGTTCGAGAAACTTCCATGTGTTAAGTAAAATATTCTCTTTTTTTTTTAACTTCAGTTCTATTGTTTGTAATTTTTCTCCATAAGTCGAACGTAATTACTTACCTTTCATTGTTAACTTATATATTATATGCAGAAGACCATTCTATATTATTCATTTTTCTTGTATAAATCACAAAAAAACTGTTTTTATCATTAAATATAAGATGTCTAGGGTTTATTTTTTGGTTTGTTAATATTTTACTTTCGGTACTATATCGCTTTTATCTTTACACCATTTTGAATGAGATTTGTGTTTGTTGTTGTTTTAGATTTGTATCTAATTTATAATCGGGGGTTATTCATTACTTTTAAATAAATGGAAGCCAAGAGTGGAGTGTAGAAAACAAAAAGGACTAGCATGTAAGTTTTAACCATTTCACGAGTGGTTAACATGAAAGACACGTGTTAGGCTAGTTTTTGCTTGCTACTTATATGGCCTCACTTAAATAAAAATCTTATCCTACTTTATCCCAAATACCATCTATCAAATATTAATAGATGAGGTGGTATATGCTATATAACTTGGTATAAAATATTTTAGGATGAAATTTATGTGAGAGCGAATTTTATAGAGTTTAATTTTAAGGTAGTCCTTTGTTAAAAAAAACAACAAATTAAAATGTTAGTTCAAATTTAAACTTTGACTAAAAATCACATGGTTTAAAACCTTTATAATCTATTAGGCATTTTTGGTTTGAACTTAATGTTTTTCGTGTTAGTTAGGTTTAATCTGATTAACATCTATAAATATTATTAAAATAGAAACCTTATGAGACCATCCATTATACCCACCACATACCATATATGTGGTGGGTGCCACATCAGCATCACATTCCACTACCACTAACATGGGATACTTATCACTAAACACACCACTCCACCTTATTTTTTTATTTAAATTTAATTCAAAAATACATTAAAAATATTTTTTTAATACTAGTTTTTCCATTAAATTAAAATACCAAATTACATTAAATAAAAACTAAATTAATTGAAATTAAAAAATAAAATAAAAATAACAATCAAAATAAAAATTACATTAGTTAAATTTTAAAAAAAATTAAAAAAAAAACATTAAAAAAAAACTAAAAATTCCAACCATATATAAAATAAACTACCCCCTACGCCTACGTCGGGTTCGAACCGACTCTTTCATTGCTTGGAAAAGTTCCAAGTCTTCGCCCTCAAGGTCGTCCGCTTTCATTTTCAAGATTTCCATATCGGTTTTTGTTTGGAGTGTCTCTTGTGCCTCTTGAAATGATGTTTGTGCCTCGATCATTTTTTGTTCCATCCGAGTCATCACCTCGGCCTTCGTTTCTTGAAGTTGCACATATCGATCAAATTTATCGCCAAACATATCCATAACACTAGAATTCGAAGATGTTGACGCCGCTTTTTTTTGCTTTATTTCTTCCAACGGGCCGATGAAGAGGTTGGTCGTTTTCAAGATCTATCGGATTGTCGTTGATGTCGATGTGTGTTCGGCCATCCGATTGTTGAGAAGTTCCATCGGGGTTTCTTGAACGCTTTGAACCGGAAGATTGGGAACTTCCTTTCGTTTGCTCTTTCCATTTTGGGGCGTCTTTCAATTTTAGCCACGGTTTCATATACGGAAAAGCTTTGCGTGTTGGCGTTGTTTTTTTCAAATTGGTCCATGGCCGCCTTGAAAACATCAAAATCGTTCGAGCCGCTTTTGCGTATGTTTAGGAGATTGTTGTAGATTCCTCCAAACTCGGTGCATTTTAGTCGAATATCTCGCCATTTCGACGTAATTTGATCGGCATGTCGAGTTTGACTTTCCATTAACTCGTAAAAAATGGCTCGGACTTTTTCCCAAAAACTTCCGTTAGGCTGGCTATCTCCTACAATTGGATCTTCGGAAGCCGCCGCTTATGCCTCCGCTAACTTTTCTTCTTCTTCTTTTGTCCATGGGACCCTTTTTTGGGTGGTAGTGGGTCGGGCCGGTTTTTTTTCTTTTTTCTTTTTTGGTTGAGGTGGTGGTGAAGGTTGCGTTTCCGGAATAAAATCCGGCGAAAGTGGTGGTTGTGAGCTTGGTGGTTGTGAAATTGGTGGTTGTTGTTGTTGTGACGATTGTTGTTGGAGTTGTTGTAGTTGTTGGAATTGTTGAAATTGTTGGTATTGTTGTTGTTGGAAAGCCGGAAAAGGTTGATATTGTTGTTGGAAAAGTGGTGTTTGTTGGATAGGGGAACCACTTTGAAGTAGATTGATAAAACCGCCTTGAGGTGACTCCATAGTCGGGAATTGTCGAGGTGTTGTATCTAACGCAAAAACGTTATCGGGTTTGCGATTTCGGTAGTTTGGAGGGGTATTTTGGTTGGGATCCATGATTTTTGGTTGTGAAGATGTAGTGTGTAGTTTGTGTATAGAGAAAGAAAAGAATGGTGTAAAAAATAAGGAGTAAAAATATGGTATTTATAGGTAAATAAATTGTTTATTTATTATTTTTTTTTACAAATCTAGCCGTTTAACGGCTACATAAAAGTAAAACGGTCAAATTTTTGCATTGTAAAATCTCATTGGGCGTCCGACTTCGTTGCCCCGATAACGAGCCACAACGAACACGAGCTACCACGAGACAACGGGGTGGTGTGCACGCCCGTTGTTCGTGGCCAGCTCGACCACGAATGCATTCGTCGTAGGTATACCTGAAGGTCTGACATCATCTTAAATAATCTGAATCATTGATTGTATTTCAATCTTATTTTTGTCACCCTTAGATCAAATTGCTGACATCATCTTCCACATACGAAATGTATTTAATTTCAATAAATGTTTCCAATCGTCAACCACTAACTTACATTCGTTGAAATGGAATGTATTTAATTCCAATAAAAGCTTTTCATATTTTAAATCTTGAATTTCCGGTTATTAAGATTTTAATATGGTCAATTTTAAAAACGTATCACTAACAAACCATTTCAATCAAGGCATTAATATCCGTTTATGTTAGTAAACCATTAATATAAAATCTATTTTTATTAGGAAATCATTAATACCAAAAAATCATTTTCAAATTATCACATACATATACGATTCATCCTTGAATCCGCGGCTCACACTTATTTTCAATCGTTTCTTTTCTTCAAACCTTCTCTTATAACATTATTCTTATTGTTTATAACTTCCAACATTATTCTCTACTTCAAACATTCGTTCTTGTGCACCAGAATGTCAGTACCTTCTTTCACTTTTTATATTTTTTTATTATTTTTTTGTTCCTATATCAAATATATGAATTTATATATTTTGATTTTCTTTGTCACAAATTACATGAAATCAGTTAACTACTTTTCTGAAACTTTTCAAATAAACGGGAAAAGATATTACATACCTTTAACAAAATAGAAATTAACTATCTTGGGAACTGACATTAATTACAAAAATATTACTTTTATATATTAGAGATAATTATGGTTTTTTTTTTAATTTTTATGTCATAAGAATTCGGTTAATTTTGACATGATTTTAAAATATCATTGAAATTATTATGTTTTTGTATATCATATCAACCTACTTTTTTATCTTTATATAGTAAAAATAAAATTTATAAATTTACACAACAAATATACATATTTCAAATTTTGTAATAATATTATACCTTACAAAATACAACTCCCTCCAAAATAATTTTCGCCAGTAACTTCATCCATAATTTCACCAAATTTAAACTTGTATTTTCTTTATATAAAATTTTTTAAATTTGCCCCATTATAATTATTACTTTCCAAAAATATATCCGTTTAATGAGGAATTTAATTTAATGAAGTAAGTAAATGTTAATTAAAACGAGATATATATTCCATAATTATTACACAGGTTTATTATAAAAAAAATAATATCAAGGTGTAAGCATTAAGCATTTTTAAAGTAAAATTTTAGAATAAATACAAACGATGATGTTGTACAATGAAATATAAAATTATATAGACCGAAAAAAACTATTAAGACAACCAATCTTAAAAATAACATAGTTATGAAAAATTATAAAGTAAGATAAAAAAATTATAAGATACTAGGAGATTTGTAAAAAGTACAATTAGTAAAAGCGTTACGGTTATTAGAAAAAAATAAGACCGTTAAGATTAATAAAAATACAATAAATAAAATAAATTATCACAATAGTAATGAAATGTCATTATTTGATATTTCATATAATTGAAAGATATACCAAATTACATTGATGATATACTAAAATTATTCAAAGTTGTGCCAAAACTAATGCAAAGTTCTTGTGAACATAAAATAAATAATAACAAACATAAAAGCTAGCACTTATATTCATAATCAAATTAAAATAAACCAATCATGATTTAGAAAAGAATCTCCATTGATGATATACTAAAATTAAATTCACATAACATTTAACATTCTATAAATTATATTATATGACTTTATTTAAATAAATGAAATAGTTGACAATATTTAATGCAGTGGAAAAAACGGTATATTGGTTGTTAATATATGTTTAAATTAGGTAACTTTATTATGGAATGAACGTCTAATTAAAATGTTTATAATTATATAATAATATCATAACTATATGAGACGATGAAGGTCATTCAACTAATAAAACAAAAAATGTTGTCTATAAAGAGGTACTTCAATGATTATAGATATTTATCGATGTCAATGTTTTTTCTATACATTTCAATAATACCAATAATCATACATTTTTTTTTATAATCATTATGGAATATCTGTAGACAATTATATGTTTTTTTATGCATTTCTCGCGTTTAACGCGGGCTATAATCTAGTTTTTGTTTATATCATCTTTTTTCATTGTAATTATATTTTTTCATACAATAATAAAACCTTAACCATATTTTATCTCTATTATTCATTAATTTATATGGTATCAAAGTCGTATTCGATATATACTCTACGATTGTTTGGTATGATTTTTTGATTTGTTTTTGTATTCCTTTCTAGTTTGATTTGTTCGAATTTGTCGTTTTGAGGGTTTTAGTTATTGTTGTTATTTTGTCACTATATGGTTTGATTTGTTTGATTTTCGTCAATTTTGTGCTGCGGTTTGTGAATCTAGCGACGATTTCTGAACAGAACGATTGTTGGTTTGTCGTGGTTATTGTTTGAAGTTTAGTTTGTTCGACTATTGCCAATATTTGTCGATTTTTAGGGTTTTGTTGTTTTTTATTTATCTGTTGTTGTTCGTTATTGTTTTTGAGAGTTTGATCGATACCCATGGTTGCTTTTAATGAATATGTTTACTACACACAAAAGAACAATTAAAAGTCTTAGTACCCATTGTTATTGAACAAGGCAAAGCAGCAGCAAGACAGACCATCTAGATTGTTTCATCCATCATTCCTGTCACATAACCATTGTCCAACACATTATACTAATGTTGCACCTACAGTAGAAACTAATGTTCATGTTACCGACACGTCAACTTCTACGTTGGATCACAAGTTCTTAACCAGTTCAGATAGTTTCCTACTTACAATTATGCAACCATGTATGCATCTACATCACTTGGTGCACCTCATCATATGTCACCTTATTTTTCATCATTTGTTTCTTTGTCTCATGGATCACCTGTTACGGTCATATCTGCTAGTGATACACCTACGCATGTAAAAGGTGTTGGTTATGTTGTCACTCTTCGTATATCACTTCCTAATGTATATTATACTAGGTTATAACCTGTGGAAACCACGGTTAACAATATAAAATATTAATATTTTAAAAACATAAACATTAGATAATACTTTAAAAGAATATTGATATGTAATTTTTAATTTTATATTGGTTGATTCAAATTAATATGTAATTGCTATATGATAACTTAAAAAGTACAAATAAAATTAATTACAAATGCAAAAAATAATGAAATAGCAAAACCAAAACCCAAATCTTACCTTGTCGCCTGAGATAGTGGTTGTTCTGACGATTTTGAACAAGAGATGGTTGCTTAGTCAAGCTTAAGAATCTTTCACAAAATCAAAACACACACATACTTGCATATATAATTGGAATGTAAAACACACACAAGCTACTATAACAAGGTTTTTTGACAGAATTAATATCGTGGACACTTGCATATCATTTTTTAGATTCAAAACCAAAAATTATGCCATACAAAGGGTAAATCGGTAAAAATGACAAAATATTTTTTTCCATATAAACATATAAATGAAAGTACCTTGTTATTTCTTCCAATTAGCAGAATAAGCGAGTGGCTTATAATGGGTAAGGCTTCAATATCATTTATTAGCAAGCATGCTCCTAAACAAAAAATAGATTGAACAGTCAAACCATTAATGATCTTTTTAAACAGTCAAGCCACTTAAGTGATCCCATTAGTAAACCACCTTTAAAAGATGCATAAGTAAGAGCATATTTATAAAAAAAAAAACATTTTAAAAAGTTGCATATTAATAGGGTGCCCATTTTAAGAAACAATCATGAAAAAAAACATTTTATGAAGTGTCATATTACAATTGTATACAATCAATAACAGGTTAGACATAAAGAGCATATTTATAGAAATTCAAAACAGGGCTCATTGTTACCTCCAAAGTTCCAAGAGCATGGCAGGAACCCTATGACTTTGAAATTTACATCTCAGCCACAAATTAGAAACCTGTCAAGAGAAAGAGATAAATGATCATTGTTATTTCCTTCTTCAGTCCAATATCTTCACAAACAAATACATATAAAAGCACATGATTATACAAAAGGACACATACAAACACTAACACAACACAAATAGATAAGCACACCTACATATTTTTTGAAAATGAATACACGGACCATAGATACTTCAATAACTGTAAGTAATTTTGAAAAATATACATTAAAAAGAGAGAATTCAGAAACTAAGATTTGTATAAGCTAAAAGAATAAGAAAGCAACAGATTGAGGAGGGAAAAGGTATACCTGCTAGATCCATCAGTCTCTACGAAGCAAACACCATTTGAAATTGATGGCTTTGCTAGTATTAAGTCGTGATGGTTTTTGTTGGCAGTTGTAAATAGTGGTGGCGGCATTGAGTGGCGGTTGTGGCGGTGAATAGGGTTTATGGAGGGAAGCGACTGGCGTGGTGTGCATTTGAGTTTATGGGTGGTGGTGTAAGCGAGGGTGGACATGGATGGTGGTGGCAAACCGTAATGAGAAATACAAAAGAGTGATTGGGTTGATAACTGACAATTGAAGTCTGCATAAGAAAATGTTATTGAATTCTAGTAGGAAGACAGAAGAAATAGAGAGTGGTTGACCTAATATGAATCAAATAGATGAAGTCGGTTTGGTCTTACCTAAAGCAAAGCCAATTGGGTATCTTTTTGTTATTTTCTGGAAAAGTGGTGCAAAGGAAGATAGATGATGGAAATGGCTATCTGATGCGATTATGCTGGAGGAGTGATGACGATGAAGGCAGGTGGTGGTCCGTTGTTGGCTCCTAATTTGGGGTTTATTTCTGTTGAATGGTGTGTGATGTTTCCGGAGTCAGGTGGCAATGGTGGAGGAGAATTATGGTTAGGGTTACGGTTTTTGATGGTGAAAGGAGATGGCGGTGTTTATAACAAAGGGGGTGGTAGACTCTGGTAACTGTAGAGGATTTCTAAAGCATTGGTCGTCCATTTGAGAGGGAAGAACATCTGGTTGATGTCATAAGGGTGAAGAAGTTGGATGTAACAGAGGGCTGCCAGAGACTAAAGAGGCCAAGGAGAGAGACGAATGAGATGTGTTTTGATGGCGGCTGTTGTGTCATGTGTGTAGAGGAGATCAAGGTAACATCTAGAGAAAGAAGATAATACAGTAAAATACATTTAGGTACCGTAAGATAGATCTAGATATGTGTATATTGTAAGTAAGATTATAAGCTTAATATTATTGTACATTATGTTCAGATAGTGATACCTCTTAATTTCAAGAAACATTGAATATGCTTTATATAATAGTGTGTGTGTGTGTGTGTGTGTATATATATATATATATATATATATATATATATATATACGATTTACGGATGATTCGACTGATTTTTCCTATTTTATTATATTATAATAATCGTGAAACACATAATATTCATATAATTCTTCTTTATTACGTCAAATAGGTTACAATTGTTTGCCCTAACTATTACTTTAGTTAAGATTATTTATCCTAGATAGTCTTCTATCAAAAAAATTATTTTTAACGTCTATTATATCTTAACTAACTAGCTCGAATCTACGGGTGTTACACTCAATCCTTTAAGCACTTAACTCAAATAAGCACTAAACGAGACAACTCAAGGAGCACCAATTCTTCACAATTGACTTCAAAAAATGAGAGGAAGAAGAAGCCAAGAAGCTGCAGCTTTTGTGCTTAAATAAGAGAGAATAGAGCTTCCAAAAACTAGCTCAAAACTCATGCATAACACACTTTTGATAGTCCTATGCAAGTAAGGTCTTTACATTATAATAATATAAAGTAATCATAGCCTTTTAGAAACATGGGGGACATAAAAATAAGGTTGACAAGCAACCTCTCTTCTTTAATAAAATTTCGACCGTGCTTGGTGTAAAAAGACAAAATTTGTCTTCTAGCCATTTCAACTAACTACACCAACTAACTAACTTAATCATGGCTAATCAAAGTATCCAAAACTTTGTGCATGACTTATTAAATCGTACCATATGATATAATAACTAGTTATACTCTCTTTAATTATTATTTTCACAAAACAATAATTGATCTATAATTAAATACAAGAATTTATATTATTTATTAATAATCATATTAATAATAAATATACAAAATGTGTCAACTTGATAAAGGTGTGACTCTATATGATCATATGTTATTAGCAATATTACTCAATAATGATTCTTAAGCATATAGATCCAACAATGGATTCCATAAAGTTGGCAACTTTATGGGTCCTTGAGGTCTCTTGTCCCAAATTTGGAGAGTTATTGAGTTATGGGTTCTATGCATAAGATTTTAACCTCATTTTCATCATTTTGACCTAACTTGAGATAAAGACATGCATGTCTATAAAGAAATGATTTTTATGAAGTATTGAGAGTAAGAAAACCTTCTGGGAAGTATGAATGAGTGGCTTGAAGGATTACGAGCTTAATGCATCAAGTTGATCTGAGTAGTTTCCACGACGTAGTGGGTTGGCCACCACGACGTGGCGACGGGCATTTGTGACCGTTTTGTCCTACTGCTACCATGACGTGGCCAAAGGGTAACTACGATGTGGGGGTCGGTTGGGCCTGACTTTGACGGTTGACTTTTTGATCATTGTTGACTTTTGGTCAACTTAAGGGTTTTACAGTGTAGAGTGTAGACTGGGAGGGTGCTCCTTAACTATTTTTTATGTTTCTCGTAGTACCGACTTCACTATTTTAGAATTATTATGTCTAGCTGCTATCTGTGAGGCGAGTCTTCTTACTATACTATGTAGGATGTTAGATTGTCTTTATGACTTTTGCATGAAACACTGTGGTTGGATCACATCACTTGTATGTAAGAATGTAGTTGGATCACAACACTTGTATGGAAGACCATGGTTGGATCATGGCAGGAATGACTGTAGATGGGTTGTAGCAACTCAAGTGATTGTAAGATTATGGTTGGATCACATCATTCACTTGGGTTGAAACATACCCCTAGGGTTGGGCACTGATATGTATGGTAATGGTATTTTAGGGAATTCACTAAGCTTTGTGCTTAGGGTTTTATGTTTAAATGTTTCAGGTACTTCTAGCTCCAAAGGAAAGGGTCTGACATGATTGCATCGCATCCACTGGAGATTCTGCACTTATGGTTTTGTTATTATTTTGATGTTATTTTTAAAACACCTTTTGGTACTATAATTATCTTTTGGAAGTAATGAATGAATGATTTGGTTGATTTAAAAATGAACATTTTAGCTTGTATTTTTAGGACGTTACAAATTGAGTTTCTTATTTTTGGATTATCATATTTATAGTTATTATTTTCAATTATGATCTTGATATCACATTCATTAACTCATTAAATTTGATTTTTATAGTCTCAAAGTAGGTTACTTATCACTTTTGCAAATCTTCTATATTTCACTTATTTGTAACACTAGTTGTGAGACCCGTATGTTATACGAGTTGGATAAAACAAAAAAATTAAATATAAAAGTTTAAAGAAAAATTTATTTAAATTTAAAATTTAAAATTTGAATTTAAAATGAAACATATTCAATAATATGAGTTGTAATATTGTAATTTAATTACTATTTTCAAATAAGGCAATTAATAATTGAGGTTTAAATAAGATGTATTAATTAAAAAAAGATAAATAATACGAAAATGACACATAGAAAAAACATTTATTTAAAAATACCAAAAAATGACATGTGTCCAAGTTAATGAGAGAGTGACATGTGGCAAAATTATTTTCATTTATTAAGGAGGATTTATCTTAATCGTTTTTCTTCATGCACATGAAACTAATATATTTCCTTTAAATATTTCAAATTACAACATAGTCCAACATATGTTGCATTCAAAATGACAAAAAAATTTCCTTTTTGGCTATATTATAGTTCTTATACATACATAGTTCACTTTCATATGACCATACTAATTCAAGGACATATCTTTTAACTACTCTAACTTCCTAACTATTTGAATTTTAGGATGTTACATGAATCGAAGATTAATTGTTAAATCAATAATAGGATCATATTTCTAATGAATTAAATCATATTTTTCATCATATAAATATTTGAAAATCTTCATTAAAACCTCAAAATTCCATTAAATCTTGATAAAAAAAAATCATTTTTGACTTAATTTAAGGTTTAACATCATAATTTGAACTTTGCATAAATGATCTTATATATGAACCTTATTATTAACCTAGTTCATTGCCCTAAAATCAAATAACACAATATCAAGTGTTGAAAGAAAGTTTGTGGAAAATGTGTTTTTTGCATTACATAGGGACTAAGTGTACGTCTTTTCATAATGTTGCACAAAAATCATATGAAAATTTGTTAAATGATGTGCAAGATCTATGGAATATGTTTAAACACTTTATAAATAAAGATCGTAAGGATAACATATTGATACTGATGGATACTATTTATTTAGTCTGGATACTATTTATTTAGTCTGTTGGTGTGTATTTCAAGGAGTTGCATTTAGAGGCCTTAGTGAAAGACCAAATTCCATCAACAAAGGAAATTTTCATAAATTGTTGGATACATCCATTACATACATCCCTCTTAATTTTAGCCTTATCTCAAGTAGGATGAGACAAATGATTCTTAAGGAGATTAATGGTGGGAATTTTTTTTGGTTATTAATGAAGCATATGGTGAGTCTAACAAAGAACAAATGTATATTGTTTTGAGATTTGTAAATAAAAATGTCCTTACTATAGAGCGCTTCTTTTGGTTGTCCATCTACATGATACTAAATTACAAACTCTTTTAGAATGGAAATAATCACATAACAATCTTGATTTTAAATCAAGTCATCGTCAAGGTATAATGGTGCAAGCAATATGGGAGGTCAATTCAAAAGCTTACACACATCGATTTCAAATGATTGATCATATATGTATTATGTTCATTTCTTTAAGGAGTTACTAAATTATAAAAGTTTCTTACTCAATTGTCTTTTGATGTGTTTCACCCTTTATTGTGTTTCATCCTTTATTGAATTATAAAAATTTTTACTCAATTGTCTTTTGTTGTGTTTCACCCTTTTCTATAAACTTTTTTTTTTTTTTTTTTTTTTTTTTTTTTTTTTTGCTTTTCAAGCATGCAACCTAAAAAGGTAAGAAAATAATAATAATAAACTAGTTGGGCATTCCAAAAATAGCCTTAAGACTCTTTGAAAAATAAATTGATATAAAATCTGTCATATGTGTTCAATTATTTGACACTCCAAATTATTAACGAATTGTCCCATCTATATCTCTTAAGAAAAAAAAAAAATTAGTGCGCCATATATATTATGAGAAATTATATTTTTATTAGACACTACAAAATAAGTAACTAAAAGAAAATATTTGTCACTTTTTCATGCCTTTTTGAGTTGTGTTATTCACTTATTTTTTTTATTTTTTTATTAATAAACTAGCAATTGGACCAAGTACAAAAAATAACAAAAACATTTAAGAGGCGAAGAGCACGAGGTTGAGTATAACCAATGGGCTAAGAAGTATGCTTTTAGTGCTACAAGACAAAATCGAAATATGTCCCATGCCCTTAACTCTCTTCTTGCGAACTTCTAATTTAAATCCCCACAACTTGAACACTAAACCTCCTATATGAGAGGTATGAGAGGTAGTGCCTATATGGCTATATTGTTATCAATTACATCAATTTTATCTATTGTTTTAAACAATAAACAAGGAGGGGTGTAATTGTAACTATATAATAGTATGGGATGAAAATAGAATCGCCATAGTGAATTAATTATAATTAATAATCAATTTACAAAAATAAAATAAAATAAAATAAAAAAATTTGTTTTCTAAAGAATTAGTTTTGTCAGAAAGGGTTAGTGACGCAGTTTGTGACCTTTTATCCATAATATAAAATTAAACTCTATTGATTTCGGAGTTGTTAATAATCTCTTGGGCAAATATGTTCTTTTTTTTTGCTTGATGAATGATCATCGACACAGACAACAAGAGGTTTGCCAAAATTTAGATGGTCAAAGAGCAAAATAGAACCAAACAATTTAATTCATAACAATATCTGAGTGATCTCAAAACTTTATAATAAATTAAATGTTTTATATAAACGGTACTTTTATATGTATATTTAAAGGTTATTAGAAATTAATAAGTACAAACAGTGGTAAAAAAAAATCCATGTGAAAACTTTGCGTGGTTTAGAGATGGTAATACTAAAATATTTAACCTAATATATCAAAGCACAAAACTATTTTTAATTCCATATCGTCTCATATGTAGGAAAAAAAATGCAATTGAATTTATTTGGGCCTGATAAACAATGAGGTCGAGTGGCCCAAATCTCAAAGAGTCAAAGTTAACACCGATTTGGAGCAAAAGCTAGAGACTGAATCGGTATAGGACAGGGTAGTGTTCGAGCTTAAATCGGCTTCGAATCGTATTTATTTCTTAATCTTTTACCGAATAGATAACCCACTCTTTGTAACCATTTTTTCACTCTCTCTTTTATTCTCTCATTCTAGGATTAAAATTGGTTTTTACGTACAATTTCGGAATGAGAAGGTAGTAGTGTGTGTTGGTGGTGTGGTTTGTTCCAAACACACCATACGAGGAATGCAGCAAAGGAAACAATATAATCAAAGGAAACAACAAATCGTTTGGTAGATATTGTATATGCGGACGACGTGGAGATGTTATATTTGTTGGAAAAATAATTTGTGAACTGAAACTAATCACCAAAGTTGATGGATTGGATGGAGTATAATCGAAAAATGATGTTCAATTTTCGGTTACAACTTGTAATTAAGAACGGATATTAAATATAATGTCGGTTACGAATTTTGTTTTAATGACAATTTAGTTGTTTGTTGGTTATGATTTGTAGTATAAATACAACAGTTCTTCAACGATTTGAGACACACAAAGAGTGCAACCAAAAATCTCTTCTTCTCCATTTTTTGTCTTCTTCATTTTCTTGTTATATCAAATGTATACTCTAGACTTATTGAGGGTTCAGGTAGTCTTGAAGTGACTTCAAAGAGTTGTTTTCTGGGAAATAAACACCCGGTAGCAGACGAATTTGTTTTAAGGACAATGTGTTGAACATATGTCTCAGTTTTTTTCTATTTTCTTGTTTGTTTTCGTACATTACTGGAATATTATTCTTACAATCTTAAAACAAATTCGTTGCACGTAGCGAACTATAATTATCATAATTGAAAAAAAAAACATTTTTTATGTGATTTGTTCATGTTTGGTTTTAACGGCAAAAAAAAAACATTTTTTATGGTTCTTTATTTCTACTGCCCGTTTACAGCAAGCAATACAAAAAGATTTTTTTTTTTTTTTTCTAAAGTATTATTATGCAAGACTCAAAGGAAAAAAGAAAAACCAATTTGTGTTTGTGTCGTTTGTTTGATTTTGACGGCAAGAAAAAACCTTTTGTTTTCTAAGTTTGTATCATATTTTGACATTAAAGTGTTAACAATAGAAAGCAATTTTCCTCTTTTATCGTTGGACATTGGTGTTTGCTTACAAAACTTTAAGCTGTCAAGATTATTTTTTTAAGGAAAAGGGGGTCTGTTCCATAATTCAATTATTTAATCTGCATAATGTTGAACCTTTTGAATAGTTTTATTAACCGTTCAGTTTTAATAGTTTTGGAAATTACAACTTCTAATAGTTTTATAAATTGTTCAGCTCTAATAGTTTATAAACCGTTGGTGCAACTTTATAAACTAGTAGTTGTTAGGTTAATCGGTTTTGGTATAGGAAAGTTGCCCTTTATTAATTTCCAGTTTTTGATTAGGAGTCAAAGTCTTTTATTTTATTGTTTTAGAAGTCTGAGTAGGTTTCAATTTCTTCTAGTATAAAATAGGTGTCAAGCGTCATTAGTTTTATTTTCAATTTAAGTACTTACGTTTTAATAAAAACTTTGTGTGCAAGTCAATAACTTCTTCACCTATTTTATTCTTTGTTTCGTTTCTCCTTTATACACTAGAAATTTTTCTAGTTTATTTTTTACACTTGGTATCAGAGCGGTTTCGTTGAAGGGGGTGTGATTCGAGGTTGATTAGAAGCAACCCCGGTTTCTTTTAACCGGGCTTGTGAGAGACTAACCGGAGGCGCGGAGTAAACGAACGGGAAGACGTCAAAGCGGGTGGCTTTGATTCGGTTCGTTTTGCGGGTGACGAAAGACGGTAAAGGTGGTCGTGACCTTGTCTTGTTGTCCGGTGGGAGAGTGCTCTCGGAACAAGCTTGATTAAAGAAGTCGGGGTTAAAGAGAAAATGATGTCGTTGGTTAAAGAAGGAGGTTCGTTGACATATCAAGTTCCGGTTTTGACACCAACGAATTATCACGTGTGGGCGGTTAAAGTCAAGTCAATTATAGATGCACATGGCATATGGGAGACGGTCGAACCGAAGACGTCTGATAAAGCACCAGATCAAAAGAAATCAAAACAAGCTCTTGCTTTTTTGTTTCAAGCGATACCCGAAGACATGGTGTTGCAAATGGCGAGTTACACCGACCCAAAGCAAATGTGGGATGGGCTAAAAACACAGTATTTGAGAGTGGATCGGGTGAGAACGGCTCGACTTGCAACCTTAAAAATGGAGCTTGAAAGTTTACGCATGAAAGAGGATGAAACAGTTGATGATTTTGTGACGAAATTATCCGGTTTAGCATCAAAAGTAAGGAGTCTTGGATATGAGCTTGAAGAAGGTGATTTGGTAAAAAAGTTACTAGATTCGATGCCTAAGTCGTTTCTCCAAATCGTGGCTTCAATAGAGCAATGTTTTCGAGTTGGATTCAATGTTATTCGATGAACCGGTTGGTAGATTAAAGGCGTACGAGGAGCGTATAAGAGGAACTGAGAAAGTGGAGGACACTCAAGGTGGGTTGTTGTTGGCTAGTGACGAAAAGTCACATGTTTGTAAGCATTGTGGCAATGGACGTTCAAATCGAGATGACTTTGGACATGGCCGGGGAAGAGGTCGGGGGTCCGGGAGAAGTCGAGATGGTAATGAACGTGTCCGGGATAAAAGTCACGTTAGATGTTACAAATGTGGTGAGTTCGGTCACTATAAAAACGAGTGTCTAAAATGGGAAAAGGAAGAAGCGGGTCTAATCGAAGAGGAACCGGCATTGTTTTGAACGACGAGTGGCTCGTATGACAAATCCGATTAAGGGGGTGATTGTTGGGTTAATCGCTTTTGGTATAGGAAAGTTGCCTTTTATTAATTCCCAGTTTTAAATTAGGAGTCAAAGTCTTTTATTTTATTGTTTTAGAAGTTTGAGTAGGTTTCAGTTTCTTCTATTATAAAATAGGTGTCAAGGGTCATTAGTTTTATTTTCAATTTAAGTACTTACGTTTTAATAAAAACTTTGTGTGCAAGTCAATAACTTCTTCATCTATTTTATTCTTTGTTTCGTTTCTCCTTTATACATTAGAAATTTTTCTAGTTTATTTTTTACACTTTCATACTCATTATAACAGTTTTTTTTAATTGAAAAACTGCAAGTCATGCAACGTTCTTTGGAAAAACAACTTTAGAAGGTTTTCGATGAAAACACATTTTATTTTGCTGCAAAAGAGCTTTGGTTTTTGCTAAAATAGTCTCTTTTAACAGTTATATTGAAAAACAACTTGAATTTTTCTGAAAAAAAACAATATTTTTATCAGTTTTGCTTAAAAACAACTTTTATTTATCTCAAAAACAGCAATGGTTTTGCTGGAAAACTACATTTCTATCAATTTTTGCTAAAAACAGCTTAGGTTAAACTGTTTCGTTTTACTTAAAAACAACATCGTTTTCAAATTTCAGAATTTTCAAAAATTTAGTTTTTCAATGTATAAAATTTTAGAAACAATTTTCTGATTTTTGAATTGTTGAATATAATTCTAAAATAGATTATAGATTTTGATGATAGTTTTTGACTATTTTATAATCTGTTGAATTATGTCCAAACAAGAGGCAGAAATATATTCTAGTCCAAGCAAGAGAGGAAAATGTTTTCTTGAAATTGTAAGTTTAAACAATTACATTTGGTGTTTAAATGATTCTTAAATATCACCATCTACATTAGAATAACTTCTAAGTGAACTATATGGATGTTAACTCCATTGAATGATGAATTTGTACAGGTGCTACTCGTCATATGTGCTCAAAGAAGGAGTGTTCAAGAACTTTAAAGTGGTGTATAATCTAATGTTTTGTCCAAGTTGAGGCAGAAATTTATTCTTGAAATTGTCACTCTAAACACTTAAATCTGGTGTTTACAATCTTCCAGAAACGATATCACATATAAAAGAGCAAACACCTAATGATGTGTTTCAGAGACTTGGAAGAACTTAGTCTTTTGGATGGTTGTTGAACAGTCATGGAATTTGCTTGGTGTCTGAGTCCAATAAGTTTGTGTTAACCGGAAGTGTATGTTTGTAGGCAAGGGCTATACGGATGGTGGAATGCTCAAATTCCATGTGATGGATAATAATCCTAATATTAATGAAAATAACCATTCCACTTACTTGTTTGATTCTTATAATGTGTGGCATGCTAGACTTAGACATGTTAATTTTGACACATTAAGATGGTTAATCAAATTTGAACACATATGTATAAGTCAAAATATGGATGCTACACATATGTTGAATCAAAGTTAACATGGCAATCATTCAAGTCCATTAAAAGGACACTGAACCCCTTGGATTACTTCACACATATGTGTGTGATATGAAATCAAATCCGTCTAAAGGTGGGAATAAGTACTTAATCACTTTATTGATGATTGCATTAAACTTTGTTATGTTAATTTACTTAAAGGTAAAGATGAGGTAATATACAAGTTTAAAGTGTACAAAAATGAGGTTGAGAAGCATCTCAACAAAAAGAAGTCGTAGAACTGAATATGTAACGTCATTTAAAGAATTTTGTGCAAATCATGGTATAACACATGAGCTTATTGCACCTTATTCGCCACAACAAAATGGCATCGTGGAAACGAAAAATCACACCTTAAAGGAAATGATGAATGTCATGTTGTTAAGTTTTGGATTGTCACCCTTAATATGGGGGGAAGTTGTGTTATCATCATTACCTTTTAAATAAGGTACCCCAAAAGAAAATGAATAAAACACCATCTAAGTTATGGTTGGGTATAAAACCATCTTACAAATACATTCAAATGTGGGGATGTCTCACAAAGGTTGTTAAACCTAACCCCAAGGTTGTAAGGATTGGACACCAAATTGTTGGTTGCATCTTTAGTTGTTATGCACAAAAAAAAGTGTTTATTGTTTTCTTGTACATGACTCTAAAATAAAGGCACGATAATGGAATCAACAAATATGTAATACTTTGAAAATGTGTGCTCCAAAACAATTGGGCACAAATAATCCTCTCATGAAGAAAAATGATAGAAGAAATATATCATGATGGAGTAAAATGGTACAAGTGAAAAATCATTTGGAGATGATTTATGCATATATATGGTTGAAAGAAAGCCTCAAACTTTCAAAAAGGAATTCACTTCCTCTAAAAGACCTCAATGAAAAGAGGCAATTAAAAGAAAATAGATTTTATCTTGCCAAATCACACATGAGACTAGGCTATAAATAGACTTTCAAAAGGAAAATGAAAGTAGATAGATCCAAAGAATATGAGAATCAGTTAGAACATAATGGTATGTAACATTCCGGAATATCAAGAGTAAAGTTGAAGGGCTAAAAGAGTAATTGTGGAAGGGGAACTCGGCGAGTCCATGAGTGGACTCGACGAGTAGAGTCACGACTTGGTCGCGTGTTAAGTGGCCGACTCGACGAGTCAGTGGATGGACTCGGCGAGTAGGCGCTGAGTGGAGAAAACCCTAAATCCGGAGGATAAGCCCTATAAAAAGAACATAACATCCTTTCCCCCAGCCTCTCTACTCTCTGATAAGTCCAAAAACCCTAGTTATTGTGTGTGAGAGGATCAAAGTGCAATTGGAGGCTTAGGGAGGTGGTTATTGAAGAAATCTTGAAGGAGAAGAGGCTTGGATCAAAGGGCTTTGCAAGGATTCAGGTTAATCTTCTCTTGGAGCTTCCTTTGAGGTATTATTTCATTGTTGAGCTGTTATTTCATAGATTCATCATTTTGGGGGTGTTAGAGATCATATCTTTGGATGTATTGGAGTTTAGAGGTTAGATCTGAGGTTGCTACCTCAGATCTGGAATGGAGAAGGGTTGGAATGCATAAAAGTCCCTATTTGTGAGTGATTGATGGAGCTATCTTGTCCCAAACCCAAACCCTAGAGTGAAAATGCCTAGATCTCCTTGGACTCACGTAAAGCTTGCCACTTTACGTGATGGATGGCTTTGGGAAGGGTAGATCTATGGTTTGGATCATCTGCATGGCTTGGAAAGCCTCTATATGGATTCAGACCTGGTGGAACTCGGCGAGTCACATGGGTGGACTCGACGAGTTGCTTGAAGATGGCCTGGAACTCGGCGAGTTGGAAGAACAACTCGGCGAGTCGGTTGAAGATAGCCTTAGACTCGATGAGTCTGTTCTTGGACTCGGCGAGTCTTGTCGAAGAGTCCCAATCTTTTCTGGTTGAGCCGAGAATCGGTGAGTCAAGGGGTGACTCGGTGTGTTATGTGCGAGTGGACTCAGAGTTGTTGGACTCGGCGAGTCTCGGGGTGACTCGGCGAGTTGAGTCGCGGATTGGGGAAATTCTGAGCATCGGGTTGACTCGGCGAGTAGAGTCAGTCAGGGATTGACTTTGACTTTGACTTTGACCAAGGGTTGACCAGTGATTTCCAGGGGCATTTTGGTAATTGTTAGATATTGTTTTGAGTTCAGTGCCTTGGTGGTTGTCCAGTGGTGGAGATCGTATCAGTGATCGGAGCAGCTTGGGTTATCTGTTCCGTCGGCAGTTTCGAGGTGAGTTATCCTCACTATATCAACAGGGTCTAAGGCACCAAGGTCGGCCCTTTATCGGATTGAGATTCGGGTATCTGTTGTTATGTTACTGCTTTGATATGTTTGCATCCTGGTAGCTAGGATGGTATATGTTAGAGACCTGGTTAAGGTCGGTATCCTGGTATGTAGGGCGATGCTATGCTAGTGACCGGTTAGGTCGGTATCCTGGTTAGGATGATGATATGCTATGTGATCTGTTTGATCGGCTTGTTGACTGTGAACTGTTATATGATTGTATGTTTATGTGCACATGGTTGTTTGGACTGGAGATGGGTTGAGGCGGGTCCTGCTTTGTGCTATAGGCCAAGATACCCAGGGCGGACCGGTTGTCCTGAAGGCCCAGCGAGCGGTCCGGATAGGCTGCAGGCCCCAAGAGGGCGGACCAGACGTTCTGAGGCTCGGAGAGTGGACCAGGCCGACTGAAGGCCCGGTGCGGGCGGACCAGTCACACTGTAAACTCAGAGAGTGGACCAGGTGGATTGAAGGCCCGGTGCGGGCGGACCAATCACACTGCAGACTCAATGTATGTGGCTAGACTCGAAGGGTGGACCAGGTGGACTGTTGGCCGGTGCGGCGGACCAGTCACACAGTAGACCCGAAGTGCATGGCTGTTCTGTGATCGGATATGTTATGGCATGTTATGCGTGTATGGTATATGTGGTTGGTATTTTGGGGATATCTCACCAAGCTTTCGGGCTTACAGTTGTGGTTTTATGTTTTTCAGGTTCTTCAGGAGACCGTGGCAAGGCGAAGGCGTGATCGTACTGCTCCTCATGTTTATATGTGATGTGATTCCGGGAATACTTTAAATAAATTGTATTGAAAACCTTTTTGTAATAACTTTAATGGAATCGGGTTGTTTTTGAAAAATTTAAATTTGTTGGAATTTTTCGGTCGTTACATGGTATATGATTTCAATAGAAATATGCACCGATTTCTTGTTTGGAAATTTAGAATCACATGATACTTCTATACTCCAAGAAGCTAATTCCATTAAATCCAATAATATTTGTTGGAATTCATAAAACAAGATAAAGGTTTTGGTGAATATTAAGATATTCAATATGAAGTTGAAAAGACTATGAATGGAAATATGAGTATTCTAAATTTAGAATCATATGATCGTTTCTTAGAAGATGATATTGGATTAAGATGTAAAAACTAATAATGGTTCTATCATTTGATATATCACTACGGTTTAGCAGATATCCAAATGAGAAGTAAGGGTTGATGACATATTTGAAATATATGTTTGGATTACAAAAATAAGAATGTCTTGATTAATTTCATTTTTATGCTCTTATATTGATATGTGGTTGTAACTTCTCGAAATTTGGAAGTATATCATTATGATATGAAACTAAAACTTCTAAATATAGATTTAGAAGTATAAATCTACATGAAACTGCCAAGCAGTTATATTACCCAAGGGAAAGCAACAAAATGTGTGAGTAGTAAAGTCATTATATGATTAAAGCAAGCTTTCGAACAACGGGTATCAAAAGTTTGAATATGTCATTCAACATCAATGGATGTGATGAAATAGATCCATATAAATGGCACTTTAAAGTGCTATTCTATTTTATGACATAGTAGGATCCTTGAGATAGGATGCCTTAAGAATTTTACATGTAGATGGTTAAAGCAAGAAATTACATTGAAAAATACGATATTTGCAAGGAGACTCATGTATGGTATATTAATAATTATATTTGGCCAATGTTATTGTGAATTCACAAATACATGTAGTGCATAAACTTATCGTATTATGTTGACACAATTATGCATATTCAATAGTGGTAACTATGGTGTAGTAATAACCACATTGATAATGGTCAACATTTGTTGGAAAATATAGGAGAACAAGTTAACAAATTTATCCAAGGTTGGACAATGAACTAAAGGGCTTTGTAAGTTCTTGGGATACGTCCCATGGTGAGCCAATAACTCATATATATATATATATATATATATATATAAATATATATATATATATATATATATATATATATATATATATGTACATGATGATGTAAATAATGGTGAGTCTAGACATATTTGTCAAAGACATAACTGATAGGTTTTGAGCACTCTAACAACCTTATGGTGCAAATGCAACCCTAGATGCTTTGGATCTATGTTTTCTCTAATGATACATGAAATTTGATTTTCCAAAGCATTCGTCCTAACTAGCATACAATTGAACAAAATTACTAGTTAGATAACTTACCTCTTAATAGGACTTGTAATTCTTGGCCTTCAAAAGCTTTAGCACCTCAAATGTGATGCCTCTAATGTGTCACAAACACCAAGTGCAAAAAGAGGCTTGAGAGAATAAGATACTTAGCACAAAATCGATTCACACTCTCCAAGAATGTATGTGACAACCGATTTTAGCTCTAAGGGGCTCCTTTTATAGTGTGGCAAGTGCTAGGGTTACATCCATGTAAACCCTAATGCACCATGACTCTTCATATTACTTAGGCTCTATGGGTTAAACCTCCATGGACTATCCATGTTGGTTTAGCCTATCATAAATAACCATGGATCATTGGTCCACACTATAAGAATCGTTGATTTACCAAATCAGTCCCCATATATTTAATTAGTCTCTTTTGATCACATAATTAATTCCAAATTAATTCTTGATCAATACTAATTAAATAATATGATTTCATATGAATATATTATACTTGTAATATATTAAGAAATCACAAATAACCTTATTCTCAAAAGTCCATCCTATCAAGTTGCATTGGTGAAGGCAACCCAAAAGAACCATGCTACTCTCGGATCAAGTACATACCAATTATAGTTATGGGCTTAGACACCTAATCCAACAATAACACCATTCAACGACTCTCAAGATGACTACATAAAGTCAAAATAAGATTGCGGATCCGCTAACGAAATGTTTGGAATGAGAGGTTGTTATGAGGAATGGGACTAAAACCCATAGATCAATTAGTTATTGTGAAGGAAAACCCAACCTAGTTGACTGGATATCCCAAGATATAGGCTCAATGGGACAACCTACTTGCATATAACATTTGTGAACCACTGTGGGGGTTAACTCCAACCCATTCCTAAAACAAACAGTGATGCATGTTAAACTTATAATCGTGCATGATAAATTGGAAATCATTACGAATTAGCTTTTAATGATTATTATAGAATCACCTATGTGAGAGAGAATTGGGGTCGCTTCAGAATGAATTGTATGGGCACATTCCTAAGAGATCTTATGGAACCAGGAAAGTGTCCATAACCATAACGGACACATCAATGAGAACCTAACTAGGTGATGGAGAATCTTTTGAGACACATATTGATTATTTACACAAACGGCAAAACAGTTCAAGGACATCGAGTCTACTGGTCAGCTAGTAAAATAAATATGTATCTTAAGGTAAGGTTCAAAGGGTAACACCTACATATCTTATGCATGATTCAACTGGTAGATTTTATCTAAGTAGCTTTTAATGTTTGATCCATTTCAATTCATGTGGGGGATTGCTGTAAAATAATTGGTGAATTGAAACTAATCACCAAAATTGAGGAGTTGAATGGAGTATAATCGAAAATTGATGTTCAATTTTCGGTTACAACTCGTAATTAAGAACGATATTAAATATAATGTCGGTTATGAATTGTGTTTTAATGGCAATTTAGTTGTTTGTTGCTTATGGTTTGTAGTATAAATACAACAATTCCTTAACCATTTGAGACATACCAAGAATGCAACCAAAATCTCTTCATCTCCATTTTTGTATTCTTCATTTTCTTATTATATCGAATGTATAATCTAGGCCTATTGAGGGTTCGGATGGTCTTGAAGAGTCACTTTAAACTATTATATCCTGGGAAACAAACACCCCTGTAGCGGGTGAATTTGTTTGAAGGACAATGTGTTGAACACATGACTCAGTTTTTTCTGTTTTCTTGTTTGTTTTCATACATGACCGGAATATTATTCCTATAATATTCAGCACCAATAACACGATAACCTAACATTGGAATGTAAGTTACCGTAATTCTTAGTATGCTTTAGTAGTTTAGTTTATAAATAATTTGTTTAGTTTAATCATTTTGAATATTTAGAAGAGCAATGAGAGATAGGTTTTGGTGAAATGACATCAACACATAAAAATATTTCAAAACATTTTTATCATTTTTATGATTTCTTCAATATTCAATCAATTTGTAAATTTTAAAATTGTAATCGAGAGTATAAGCACAATCGAACTATCGATAAACTTCTGGGTAAAAATGATAATGAAATAATGGGAAATATAGCAGATTTAAAAAATTATATATATATATATATATATATATATATATATATATATATATATATATATATATATATATATATATAAAGGATGAGGTTCAATGGATAACCATTATTAACCATGGAATCAAGGAACCAATTTTTTTTTCTACTTCTAGAGCTTATTTTTTATCAAAAAAACTCAAAATATAGAAATTCATAGTTTTTTATTCTTTTTTCAATGATATCAAATTCGATAAATAAAAATTTACTTTTTTTCGTCAAATTCACAGTGTGAATCTGTACAGATTCACAATGTGAATCTAAATGCACACGGTGAATCCGAAAAATATATTTAGCCTTCACAATGTGAAATTATGAATTTAAATATATTTTTTTTTCAATATACAATAAGCTCAAAATCTTGAAAAAGTATTTGGTTCCTTGGAGAACCATTAATAATGGTTATCTATTGAATTTATATATATATATATATATATATATATATATATATATATATATATATATATATATATATATAGAGAGAGAGAGAGAGAGAGAGAGAGTTATGTTCAAATGTTTTCACTATCTATTGTGTGCATGTATGATTGATTCTAGACCAATCATTTTAGTTATTTTAAGAAAGTAGTTAATGCATATTAAATGCTGAAGATGTAATTAATATTCATTATATCTTCAACATGTAATATGAATTAATTACTTTCTTAAAATAACTAAAATGATTGGTCCAGAATCAATCATACATGCACATAATAGATAGTGAAAACAAAATAACCTAACCCTATATATATATATATATATATATGTGTGTGTGTGTGTGTGTGTGTGTGTGTGTGTGTGAACGATCATTTGAAAACTCATAGTTTCCCGAAAAGCCGAGAACTAAAAGTGGAACGTTGTATTAAAAAGGCTTAAATTGATCATGACATTATTGTAAATATGAGTCAAATTAATGTCATTTTAGGTTTTTATTAACGGATAATTGGGGTAAATTTGGTATGCCTTGCAATAAGAAAAATCAACAAATTAAACTATCGGTTAATTGAAACATTGCCACATTAGTCTCTTTCTCTCTTCTCTGACTCACGTTGAATGCTTTCTTTCGTCGTCAATGTCAACCACAACGATCACCTCCGTCTAACGCCGCCATCGAAGATCTAGGGTAAAACTAAAACGTCATTGATCTATTGATCTGGTAGATTTGAAAACAACCTTCCAACCACCATGGTTGTAAAACTCGCTACTCGGTACCTACTCGGCCGACTACCGAGTAGCGAGTACTCGATTCGGTAATTCATATAGAAATATTTTTAGGGAAATTATATATGTCAAAATCATAAGTTAACACTATAAATGAAATATATAACAAAATTAGATACATGTGAATACATAAAAACTAAAAAAACACACAATGGTCTCACTTCGTGAATAATTATTGAAAATTTAAGATATATATGTAGTAATAATCACATATGTGTGTGTTAAATAATAAATCATTAAGTATACTATACATATTAATCTTCGAATTAGCCGAGTTTTATAACAGTGTTCGCTTCAACAAGGGGCCGATCGGGGAGTACTCGGATTTTGTAACTCGCATCGGTAAGGGGCCGAGTTGCGAGTACTCGGACGAGTATTCGGCCAACTCGGCGAGTTTTACAACAATGCCAACCGCATCTATAGATCACTTCGAACTGGCGAGATCTTTTGCCATCGACGCCTTCTTTTCCAATCGCACCTCTACCGTTGTAGATTACACAATCACCGTTATATGTGGTCTCAACCTCCATAGATTGCACATCTTTCTAAATTTCAGATCTAATATCGCATAATCAATTCATCATCCATGGTACATGATTATCTTATTCATTGTAATTGATTTTTTTAATAATTGTAATTTAATTTTGATTTAAATGCTTGAGGATAAAGTAAACATCTCTAGTTAAATCTTTGATTTGGTATATAGTTTTTTGGAAAAACTTTTCCAATAGACGTTTACAAATTTTGTAAATGATATAGATTATTTTCTTGAAAATTGACATATTTCTGTTTATAAAATCGATGTAAATTAAGAACCAAAATCTTTATTTGAAATTTGATACACTAAGTGCATGGTGTCAACATTTAAGAATTTAAGGCACTTCAGGGATAAATGAAAATAAACTATTTTATATTTTTTTAATAATATTATAGTATATTTTGGTGATTGTTTCTATAAAATCTAGCCGGATAAAGATTGAAAAGGTTTTTGGGCATGCTTTTCATTGTAAGTGGAACATTTTAATGAAGATATTTGTATAAGGAGTTATCATTTTTTTTTTATCAATGAATGCATTTGTCTTTTATCGATGAATTATGTGTACATTTTGCATGAAGAATTATTGATTTCTTTATTAAATTGTTTTTTTATAATGTTTATATTTATTTAGGATCATTGTGTTTAGTGTTTTTTTTTCTTTATTTATTTCTCTTGAAGGAGAATAAAGTCAAATCAAAGCAGCAACAATGTCACACCAGCGGACCAGAACGGCGGTCCGGAATCGGGCAACTTCATTGTGTAGTATCATAACAATTGGATATAAATGAAACCTAGCAAATTCAAACATCACACATCAATATAGCAAGCTTACAATGTTTTACATCATGTTTATGTTCTCAATTTTTACACAAAAGGGACATCAGTAAGCAATTCCTAAAATACAGCAAAATAATCCTCAGTCCGCGATCCATCACCTGCTTATTGGTTTCTTGATAATACAAGTCGTTTGAAAAGTGTCAATATAAAATATGTTGGTGAGTTCATAAGCATTTTCGTATAAAACTTCGATGATAGTTTAGAAATCCGGAAAATCCAATATTTTCTTATCAAAATAGTTGTAACTCTTGTTTCAAATCGAGTATAGTTGCATGTGTGTCTTAGTTCGTCGTTTTAGAAATCATATAAAATCATTTCCTCCAGAAAATCTTATATTTTCTTATGTATAAAATAGTAGCTTTAACAAAACCATAACACTTGTGTGGAAAAGGTCTCATTTGAGGTAATCAAAACATAGTTGATTGTAAACCAAAGGTGAAATCTGTATAATTATATTTCTAATATATTCTAGTGAGTCGTTATAACCATACTAATATGACGGAGTGCCTGTTATGACGTTCTTCAGGCGTCAGTTTTGTTTAACACATTTGTCACCCTAGACTGGTCGGTCTAGCTGTGCAAACAATAAAGGTGCGGGGTGTCAACCCCGTATAGATCTATACACAAATTCCCGCTCCCCCTCCAGGAGACTCTGGTTATAACTCTTACAGGGCTTTAAGCGTACACTATTATATATAAATATATGTACTGCGAAGATTTGTCTGACTAGAATACTAACAACTTCTTGAGCAAATCGTTGAAATCCATTATTTACTAAATAAATAATAATAGTTGTACTCGTTGAATCGATATGTCGTTTCGTTTCGGTTGTTTGAAAATAATCCGCTTTGAATATTTATCCAACCGACCCAATATTAGCGAAGTCGGAAAAATAACTATTCCTATTATAAATTACTAGTGAGACCCAAATTTGTCGGAAGGTGTCAAGTTAGATTTGTATAAAACTATGACTTGTGTGAAGTTATGACAACAACTTTATGACATGCAAATATTTCTGTCATAAGGCTCTATTTTTTTATTTTCTTGATGAAATTATTTATATCAAGCATTTATAAATAATCAATAACATTTTGCAAAAAGTCATTAATATGGCATAAAGTTCCAAATTTCAAAAATTATAGAAATAGCGTCAATTTATCAAGGTCTATTTCAGCAATTTTCATTTCTAGGCATGAAATCATGGAATAAGGGAGTATGTTGGACACACTCCAAAAACTTTGGAAGGTTCTTTAGGAACAGAGTACTCTTTACGTTGAGATTAAAATATTTTCCCAACCTTAGGAAATTTGTAAAAAACTTAAGTTCATGAGAATTTATCTTTAAATAATAATATTTCAACACACACCTAAACATACAATACATGCAATTATCCAAGGATTTAGACAAGATTTGACTTGTATTCTCCCCCAAAAATAATAAAAACTTCAAAAAAGATGGGGTATGAAGCTCACATTGATTTAGCTTGCTAAGTTATTTGAAGAAGTGTTAAGGAGTTTCCAAGTTTCAACACTTGAAAGGTTCTTTGAACTTTAGAAGATCCTAAAAATAATTTTATGTGTAAACATATTGAAATCCTAGGAATAATGTGGAGAATCACTAATCAAAGAAGATGAAACACTTACAAAAAGAAATCTGGGAATTTTCTTTGAAGGAATGAGACTTGATGCTTGTATGAGTTGAGAGCACCTCTTAGGAGTTTACTGAGTAGTGAAAATGAGAAGTGGAATAGGGAAAATAAGTTCACGTATCTAAATGGAGGGATAAGAGTGACATGACACTTGCTTGGAGGACTGATGTACAAGGCTTAGTTATCCATGGATATTTTGTGTTTAACTGGGATTTGCATGGGAAATGAAGGATTTGCATCACATCATAAAGTTAAACCCCTTATCTACTTAGAATTCCTTTAAAAATCTTGGTTATTATTTTATATAAATATGTTCAAAATAATCAATTTTGGCATAAAATAGGGGTTTAAGGGGTCTAAGATATGAAAAATACGAGTTTGGAGGAATTCACGACGTCAAAATATTCTAAATTGAAGAAAAAGTCTGAAATTGACAAAAATCTGGAGTGTAGCCTTGTTCCTGCGAGGGTCCTAAGTCAGCTTCTCATTTCGGGAGTGGAATGGGTTCCGAAGCTGCTCACTAAATTCCGAAGTACTTCCTTCGGATGCGAGGCCAGCAGATCCGAACCGAGGTGCGAAGCCGGCTAGGAGTTTCCGAAGCAAGCCTTAAGCAAGACCATCCTAAGTTAAACCTTCAGGGTCATGCGAGGTTGTCCGATGTAAGAGGGGTTTCAAAGTGAACTAGGGCATTCTGAAATCCATCAGAAGCTCCGAAGTAGAAAGGGTTCTGAACCAAGAGGGTTCCAGACCAAGAAGGTTCCTTTTGGGTTTTCTCCTTATGTTTTGAACTGTTTTCGACTGATAGGGGTGCAAACGAGCCAAGCTACTCGTGAGCTACTCGAGATCGAATCGTTAAAAGCTCGACTCGAGATCGATTTTAAACGAGCCCGATCCGAGCTCGAGCTTAATATTAGGCTTGTTTATTAAACGAGCTCGAGCTCAAGCCTCTGTTACTTGGCTCGATTAGGCTCGCGAGCCTAAACGAGCCTACATATATATATAATAAAAAAATTATTTTTATTTTTATATATTAAAATAAATAATAATTTAATAAATACCATTTTAGGAAATTAGAGTATATCGTATACGAGCCGAGCCCAAATCGAGCCCGAGCCCATACAATTCTTAACGAGCCGATCTCAAGCTTTGTACCGTAAGGCTCGAACGAGCCGAGCTTGAGCTCGAGCCTATAAATAGTTAAACGAGCCGAGCCCGAGCCTGGTCAGGCTCGAGCTCGGCTCGGCTCGTTTGCAGCCCTATCGACTGAGGAAGGTACATAGAGAGATTTGAGATACATGGAGAGATTTGGGAAAGGTTTCCTATACTTGGAGAGATTCGATATACTTGGAGAGATTCGATATACTTGGAGAGATTTGGGAGAGATTTCATATACTTGGAGAGATTTGGGAGAGATTTCATATACTTGGAGAGATTTGGGAGAGATTAGATATACTTGGAGAGATTTAGGAGAGATTTCATATACTTGGAGAGATTTGGGAGAGATTCGATATACTTGCAGAGATTTGGGAGAGAGAGGCATAGAGTGGGAGAGATTTAGAGAAACTTTGTCGGGGGCCTTTATTAATGTTTTTCTTCGTAGAGCAAGGACCTTAGACTTAGTTACACCCTATTTTGAGTGTTATACACCCCCGAAGGGCATGTAATAATGTTCTGTAAAGTCATTATATCCCTCAATCTGATTAGGGTTTAGAATTTCTGAACATTTGAAACTTACAAGTGATACTTTGCGTTAAGATTTTTGAGTCATACATTAGTAAACATAAAGCAATCCCTAACATATAAACACTAGTTGAGTTGACCGGATTGACCCGTTGACCTTGACTTGACTTTGACTTGACCAGAAGCTTGTCGGTTGTCACAAACAAAGTATAATTACTAGAATAATATACTCCAGGTACGCTTATAAAACAACTTTCTACAAAAAAAAAAAAAAAAAAAAAAAAAAAAAAAAAAAAAACATTAAATAGTTAGGATTTTGATTTGCATATGTTTATATGATATAATTCTGAATTGAAAACACCTAACACCATCAGGTTTGTATAGTTATGCTCAGGTGGTGTCCACAAACTAAACTCCTTTTCACAGCATAACGAAATAGTTTGATTTGGTTAGCTCTCAGTTTCCGAATCGATTTTGGATTCATTTCACACGAAATAAATTGCTTTCAATAGGTATAAACTATAACCCATTTTTTTCTTTTAATTTTTGTTCATTCCCAAGAACAAATATTTGCACACTAGCTATTTCATTAAATGCCTAAGAGGGATTTATACATATGATTCACATGTAAATCACACGCGATTCACATGTAAATCACATGCGATACACATATGAATAACATGTAAATCACATGTGATTCACATATAAATCACATTTGATTCACATATTAATCATATTTCATTCACATGTAAATCACTTGTGATTCACATATTAATCACATATGATTCATATGAAAATCAAATGTAATTCACATATGATATCATATGTAAATGCGATTCATATGTGAATCGCATGTGATTCATATGTGAATCGCATGTGATTCAAATGTGAATCGCATTGATTTATATGTGAATCGTATGTGATTCATATGTTAATCACATTTAGATCACATATGTATTTTTGTGATTGTTTTTGCATCAATCATTTTTTTTCTTGTAAATTTTGAAGAAATTGTGGTGAATATTAAAGAGATGAAAAATGATAAATTGAAGAAAATATGGAAATATTGACATGAAGACATGAAAACCTTTGAAATTTTGTAGCATTTTTTGTTTTCTTATATTTTATTTTGTATCGAATAAAATATAGTTACTCTATTGTATTTATAGATCAGTAAATAAAAATGAGTTTTCTTATTAGTTTCTTACAAATATTATAGTATATGAAATATGAATATATGCACTTGTAAAAATATGCACATATATACCTAAAATGTTGATTTTTTTGGTTAAAAGTTATAGTGTTTTTTAAATATTCCAGTTTTTTTTTTTTTTTTTTTTTATAGATTTTTAAATGCTTTTAAAACATTACAGTTTTTTTTTAAATGATTTTCCAAAAAATAATGTTTTTTATAAAAAAAAATCAGCTTTTTTAAAAAAAAAATGAAAAATAATATTTTAAAAAAAAGGAAAACTACAACAAAGTCCTTACATAATGGTCTCATAATCGATTTAATCCTTATATCTTTTTTTATTCAATTAAGTCTCAAAAACCGGTAATCGTATTCAGTTAACGCTTTTACCCGGTCAACAGGTCATCCAACTTTCAAAATTTACATTTTTGGCCCAAATTTCAAAATTTATTACGAATTTGGTCCAAAATTTACACTTTTGCCCCTGATTTTAAATTTTATTACTAAATTGGTCTTAAAACTTACCATTTTGGCCCAAATTATAGAATTTTGTTATGAATTCATCCTAAATTTAGTTTTTTTACAACTTTTTTTCTCAAAATTTTGTTTCGAATATGTTTTTTCTTTATAAAATCATATTTATACAAAACAAAAAATATTTTCACATAAAAAAATCTAATATTTTCTATATAAAAACTTTTTTTGTATACGAACACATATTTCATAGTAAACGTGTGTGTGTGTGTGCATATATATATATATATATATATATATATATATATATATATATATATATGTTTTTACAAAAGAATTGTGTACGTTTACTATAAAATAGATGTGTGTGTGTGTGTGTGTGTGTATATATATATATATATATATATATATATATATATATATATATAGGGGAGGGTTCATGCAAAAATGCAAATAATTTGCGAAAACGTGAAAATAAGAAAAACCTATGATATTGTGTCACCTCAACATAATATTTTGGAAAATAATTCGTCCAAACTTTGAAATACATGATGATAATCGATGATAGATAAGAAATTGTTTCATATTTGCAAAGTATATTTTTAACATTTTTATTACGAAAACATGAATTTAAAAATGATTAAGGACGTGAAAAAAATAATAATTATTAAAACCGTTTTTAAATCTATATTACCATAACACCATCCAATGTAAACTTACTATCTTTAATTTATTGCTAATAAATTTATTTTTTTATAGTACATATGTTTGATTTTTTTAAGATAAAATCTGTTTTCGCGTTTTCGCAAGATATTTATGTTTTCGCATGAACCTACTTCTATATATATATATATATATATATATATATATATATATATATATATATATATATATATGTGTGTGTGTGTGTGTGTGTGTACAAATGTATAATAAAATAAGTGTTTTTATATAGAAAATATAAGATCTTTTATGTGAAAATATGTTTTTTTTTGTATAAATAAGATTTTATAAAGAAAAAACATATTAGAAAAAAAAATGTTGAGAAAAAAAGTTGTAAAAAACAAAATTTAGGATGAACTCATACCAAAATTCTAAAATTTGGGCCAAAGGGTACTTTTGGACCAAATTTGTAATAAAATTTAAAATATGGACAAAAAATGTAAATTTTTGACCAAATTTGAAATAATTTTTGAATTCTAGGCCAAAAATGTAATTTTTGAAAGTAGGATAACCTGTTGTCCGGGTAAAAGGGTTAAATTGAGTACGATTACCGGTTTTTAGGACTTAATTGAATAAAAAAAAGATGTAAGGACTAAATCGATTATGAGAGCAATACGAAATAACTTTATTGTAGTTTTACCTTTAAAAAATCCGTAAATTTGATTTATTATGTAAATTTTAGATATTTCTATTAATATTTCCAATAACACAAAAAATTAAACATTAAATGAGATTGGTAAAATGACGATCATGTCCTTAATGAATTAATTTTGATTTAACACTCCCCTTTTAGTTCTCGGGTTCTTGGGAAACGATGAGTTCTCAGAGCATCCACAATGGAAAGTTTAATGGAAGAGTTGAATGAGGTGTCATGCCTACTTGTCATTCAATGGATACAACTCCACCATTGTGAAATGCCGCTTTGGCATTCAATGGATTTGGAGTTCAATGGTCATTGAACTCATCAATAGGAAAAAGAAAAGTCTTTAAATCTTTAAATAAATATTTTTTTTTAATATGTTCCATTGAACTTGTAGAGTTTAATGCATTGTAGGATAAAAATGAATAGAGCTGTATGGAATAGTGAATGATGATGTGACACTTCATTGAACTCTATAGAGTCAATGCATTATGAATGCCCTCAGCCGATCAAACACACACACACACACACACACACACACACACACACACATATATATATATATATATATATATATATATATATATATATATATATATATATATATATGAAACTGAATAATCGTGCATCACTACCTATATTACGAGGTCACCGAATCATTAAACTATTTCTTCTTCAAGATCACTTACACATTTTATTAGTATTGAAAACTCATGGTTAACGAATTTTCAAGAGCACCCACATATACTTATATAAATTATAAGTATGACACCTTATGGTTTAAGTACAAAAACATGTATGTTGATGTATGAATGAGTGCAAATGTGTGTAATACTTAAAGACTATTATGATTCGATTGAGAGAAGACAACGTATTTAGATCTTAAAGAAGGCTTAACTCACGATGGACCATGAGATTTTGGAAGACAAAAGTTAAAGGAGGTCAGCGAAAGTGTCACCATATACTAACACTGATATTGAAAAAAAATGATGAAGACTTCATTGGCGATACTCACGAAGGAAGTACAAATTATGCAGCAAATACACCATCCAACGTCATCCTCAACAGAAAATACACGTATAGTGACGACAACTTTAATTTTCGGATTTTCTGAGAATATGTTTTTTCTCTGTTATTTTGTGTTTTAAACTAATGTGATATTATGAAAATTTTTTGAATTATTTTTTCGTATAAATGGAGTATTTAAATTTTTTATATTAATGTTATGAAAACACACCTAAACATATTTTGGATCGAAAAAAGACCAAAATCGGCTGGTATTTAAGTTAAATATTCATGCACGGTCCGACGACCAAAAAAGACTATTTGTGAACTGGTCTACACCAAACCAATACTAATGATTGTCCTAGATTGGTTCCCCAAAGATAAGAAAAAAATTAGACCGGTGTGAGACCAATATAAGACTAATTTTCTTCTTATCTAGTTAAAACTAAAGGTCCAAATTGATTTTTTTTTTTAAATTAACATTGGTTTTCCTTTTTTCTGTAGTGTTCAAAACCGCCTTGAAGCAAAACCAATTCGAATCAAACATGATTTCTTGGTAAAAAAATTCAAACCCATATGGTTATGGGTGAATTCAGTTTGCAAAACCTATGTTTTGCCAATTTTAACATTTGTTTAACTTAATTTCAACACCAAAATCTAATAATACAATGTGCTTAATTTGCGGTACAATAACAACAATTTTGGCCATTCAAGATCGTTTAGTATTCAATATAACATTTGTCTAGTTGTAGTATTTAGAAAAGTGTTTTTTGGTCATTCAAGATCATACAAGGGTGAAAACTAGTATTGGGAAACCTCTAATACCTTGTATTAACAACAATTTGAAGAAATAATTAACAAAAATTATATTTTTCTACTCTATGGAAATCAAATTGTTTAAGGTCTAAAACTTGTTTGCACCCGATTCCAACATTCCATATGGTAAACTAACCCCAAACTGCATGATGAGTTTCAAACTAGTTTCTCAATATCATGACTCGTCGTTTCTCAACAAAAACTTGGTTATCTATGATGGGTTTGAGCCATAAGAACTTTCCTATGTGCACATGCAAACCCTAATGCTTGGATCTAGGTTTCTCTAATTGAACATGCAATGTATCCAAGACTTATATTGATAGATCTAGTGTAAACATTCAAATCATAACATATGAAATCAGATCTAAAGGAATACCTTGGGTTGCTTGCTTGAATCTTCTTGTCTTTGGAGCTTAGAGTCACAATTGTAACTCCTCTAATGGCTTACAAACACCAACTAGCAAGAGGATGATAATAGAGAGAGAGAGGAGGATGAGAAAATCGGCTCTAGGGTTTCTTGAGATGCAAGAGTGCGGATTTCCTCCACCCAAAGGGTCTATATATACTATTGGCTACTAGGGTTACACCTTAAACCCTAATTGAATTACTTAGGCCCTAAGCAATCCAATAATCCCTATAGACTAGGCCTTGGACGATTTCTAGGCTCTTCCAACCCCTAAAATCGTCCACCCTCTCATCCATACGGATCTATAGCCCAAAATCCAAGTATCACACATTTGACAGTTTATGCCCCTTTATTTAATTAATCTCTTTAAGTCACCAAATTAATTCCTAATTAATTTATGACTTATATTAATCAAATAACAATATTATTATTCCTTATATTATTCTCATAATATATTAATAATATTTCTTCTCTCATTATAAATCATCTTGTCAAGTTGCTATGGTGAAGGCAACCCAAAAGGACCATGCTCAACCGGGTCAAATATTTGCCAAATATAGTTATAGCCTTAGACACTATTCCAACAATCTACACCTTCAACGAATTGTCATCAAAATTTGATTACCTTTCTATCCACATTAAACATATATACCCTTACCCTACATTCTTGAATACCAACTCTATGATTATCCTTGAAGAATAGAGAATAAACCATGCTCTTTATCTCCATGTATCACATCTAACCACTCAACCTCTCTTATGGTCTTGGAAACCGAGAATTCGAGTACTATCCATCAATCCCAATGTATGCAAGGTTGCCAAGGTGTATAGCTAGAGACAAAATTGATGCAACTATTGATAGCAATCGGCCAGAAAACCGACAATAAAAACAATTGTTGTTGCATTAGAATTTGTTAACACCAAAATTAAGGTAGGGGTGGACCTTATCCTCTTGACGTATCTCGTTATGTGTTATCTGTAGCTACATCGTTGGCACTAATAATGGCTCCAAGTTCCTATTCGACTTTTAAAGATGGATTTTCAATCGCGAGGAGGTCATACACTCAACGACAAGTAGTATGACTTCATATCTAAGTACATTTTTGTGTTGATTAGATGAATGGAGTATAATGATTGGTGCGATTTTTCATGAGAAGATCCATGATATCCCTAAACTTTCTCACCTAAATTAAAAATTGAAAAATATTCAACTCTTTGTTGTCATCCTCAAAGACTACTGCACTTGTTCAAACTTTCATCTTTAATATTTTCATCTGCCAAGGATTTAACATGGGTTATCACACACTCAACCTTTTTTTTTCTTTCATATTCTTCTTGGCATATCACATTCATATTAACTTATGTGTCATAGCATAATCTCACGAGCTTATCCAAAATTGTAGCTGACCTTAGAGTTGATGTCATGTTCAAGATAAGGATATTAGCACACATAGACCAATATCAACCCCTCCTCTCGAACCAAAGTTTCATCATCTTCCACAACTAAAGAAACAAGAACAAAGTTAAATACTACTAAGGGCGTGTTTGGCACGGAGCTTTTGGAAGCGTTTGGGAGCTTTTAGCTTTTGACAAAATGGTCTAGTTTAAACAAAAAGCTTCGTTTGGCAATACGATCGTTTAGCTTTTAGTTTAAACAAAACGCTCCAAATCTTAAAGCTACTTCATATAGCATTTAACAAAACGCTACTGAGCTTTTGAAATCAATTTCCATAATTACCCTTAAAAATATATTTATATATTTATTTATTTTAATCAGTTGTTCTTTTATGTAAATTTATATATTTCAAAAGCTTCCAACTACTTTTGCCAAACACTAATATAACAAATAAAAACTACAGCTTCCCGCTACACACTATCCGCTAACCGTTTCCAGCTAACAGTTACTTTTGTCAAACACGCCCTAATTCAAAAATTAAAGTTATTTTTTCAAGAAAAAATGTGTTTACTTTTCTAAAGAATATCTTATAAGTTCAAATGCCATGATTATGTACATAATCGGCAGATTTTTGACAAACAAGTAATGTAACATAAAACATAACTTGACTTGTTACAAACCATTTCGCAAAATATCTATACATCGATAAATAACTCTACAAGTAAATTACAAGATGATAACAATATCAAACTAAAGTATATAGCAAGAGCATATTTTGGTTGTATAAATCATCATATTATTAGCAATCAAGTAACAAACCAAAACACTCAAGTTTATAGTAATAGCATATTTTGATTGTTTTAGCAATCATCTCTTTATTTTGTATCAACTACAATTATTTTTATACACAAAATATGATATCTATAATTTCAATAATTATTTCAAATGTAATTAAACAAATGAAGATTGGAACTACAACTAAAAATCGACAATATATGATAAGCATGTTTGTTGATATCTATTAGAGCTTATGATCCTATAAACATCAATATATGATAAGCATGTTTGTTGATATCTATTAGAGCTTATGATCATATGATCTATTCTAAAACAAGACATATATTATGATTTTAGGATCTCGACTAGTATCATAAGATCATATCTCACTTTAATCCCACATTCGTATATTATTTTCTATAGTCGGTTTATAATCTTTAAATCCTAGAAAATTCGTCATTTGTTTTTAAAAAAACTCACATAGAACTTAAAAAATATTATTTCAACTTGAACGTAAAAAATTGTGCATTCAACTCAATAATCACACTTCTCTTTCTGCTTAAGATACATATTCTTCATAATTGTTGTCCTTTGAATCTACAAATTCTACACCCATTATTATTGATTAAAGATTTAATGTTGATTTCATTGATGTTTTAATCAACATAATGGTACCACACAAACAAAATTCAAAATAAATTTATCTTGATAGGATCTTGTGATCTCAATATGAATTTTATAAAGCATAAAACAAATATAATCACGAACTTCTGATGTTCCAAAACCATTTAATTTCATTTCTGCGGATTAAAAAACCTAATCATTCAAATGTAAAAATCTTCATATCCAAATGATCAAAGTTAATTATTACAATATTACAACATACAGTTTGTTTATATCTCACTAATAAAAGGAACCTTTTACCTTTTTAGATCGATAACAGAAAATATAAAATATACATTGGGTGCTATTTTTTCTAAAGTAAAAAATCTTTTTAAATTTAAAGCAATATGTTTGTTATCAATTTTAATTTTGAGAAAAGGTCCACATGTGGGGGCCAAAACTGCAAAATCTAATAATTAGGGAGCATGAAATGACAAGTTATAAGAGTTGCAGGGGTGTAAGGTCCACACTGATCCAATTCAAATGACCGGCCTTGTTTGTCACCATCACTTTATAGTTTTATACTTATTTAAGCCTCATTTATTACGGTTCAGATTATTTTTCCATATCGTTTACCTCGTTTCTTACTATTCTTTATTAAAAATAATAGTAATAATAAAAATAAAAAGAAAAAATTTCACATATACCCTTGCAAACATTAAGAATTTCGTATATATCCTTTCAAAGTTCGAAATTACCTATATATCCTTCTTAACATATTAAATTCTCATATATATCCAATCCTATAATTTAATGAAATATTAATCAAATTACTATCAAAAAATATATTTAAAAATGATAAATACAAATAAATTTACCAAAATACCCTTTACATATTATATTCAAATTAAATGTCATTCTTTTTTTTTTCTAGAAATCGTAAATCAATAAACAAAAATGATTCCCTGAACCTCGATCAATCCATCCCAGATTGACCTTTCTCCTCCCCAAAAAATCGAGCTCATCTCCCCTTCCTCCTATCTTCCGGTCTCCCTCACAGCGTCACCCTCTTCCCTTTTAACCTTCTTCCCTCTTAGCTCTCTACCGGCTACCACCACCGGCAAGCTACATTGCCGTCCTTCACGCCCTGAAAATTCCTAACCATGTTCTTCACGACAGAAAAATCTTCATCCACACATCCCCCCTCCTCTTATCACCGATGACCATCAATTGAAGTGTCAATCCTCAATTTCAAGTATGTGGGAGCATCAATCCTCAATTTCAAGTATAAGTAAGTATTGAATTCATGTCTAATTTTGTATGTGTTATTCGCTTATTAATTAGGGATTCGTTGTGAATAAGCTAATGTGTATAGATTAGATTGCTTATTATTGAATACGCCGACACACCGATTTATGATTTTGATAAGCCGATATTTGGAATGTCGAAAGCGACTTTGAATTCTTCTGATTCACTGAACCATATTACACACCGGTGTTCAATTTTTTATTCGGAGTATTATAATTGGGTATATAATACTCCATTTGAAATCATCTTCTACAACGTTTGTTTGTGTAGTCCGTACCACTATTTCAATTTGTGATTTCTACAAAGTCTCTACGTACCACTCTAGCACTAACATGTACATATACCTACAAATACATACTAAATTCCATCATCCAAATCTGTTCTACATTCCTATTCTTCTCCTTTGCCATTCTTCTTATTCTTCTTCAGTTTTTGTTCTATTTTTATTTCACATGATTAAAATTTAGAAGAAATATTGTTGGCCAAATCTTTGACTTTTTCTATGTTTTTCGTCTTGATGTTGACTTACAGAAGCAAAAAAACAAGTGATGGATGCAAATGAGAGATTGGATGGCCAATTTAGTCCCCATTTTCATTCAAAGTACACATGGTTCATATATTCTTTTCCATCTTCAATTTGATGTAGTTACAATATAGATGTTTATTATTAGATTACTTGAATAATTATGCAAAATCTTCAGAAAATTATATTGATTTTTTGTCAAATATCTTATAAAAAGGTCGTGTGGACCCAAATCAATACTATCAGTTTCCATAAAACTATTTTTGGAAGGGAATATATGTTTTCTGCTAGTAAGTTAACGAGTATCTACACTTCCCATGAATGCAAATATGATTATGCATCAAAGCATGGAGCCAAAGATGGTCTTTTTATCCTTATACTTGTATGGTTGGTCCATATTGTAACAAAAAGTAAGAAATTAAAAATACACTTATAATATTGTTTTATTGTTACAATGATATGGCTTATCGATAGTGCAGATACTAATATTTTTTTCTTATGTTTAGTGAGACTAAATGAATCATTATACGGTGTTAAGAGTTTTGGATAAATATATTTGTCGACGAAGGAATGGTGGACACCTTATATTGTTTTGGGTCGTGAGAACATCAAATATCCAAATGCAAATTGGAAATCAAAGAGCTCTGGTAACAAGGTGGAAAATGAGGTTGACTTATCACTAAGATCTCATCTACATGAAATTCTGGTAGAAAGAGAGCTAATGAAGCCAACCCCAAAATTAAAGTAAAAAAATTAGTAGGGTGTTATTTCTTTAGGAATTAGGAAGTTGTCTCATAAGTGGAGTGTTATTTTGGTGGTGTTGTTGTTGTCTTGTCAAAGTAAAGTGTTATTGTTTTAGAATTTTATTTTGTTTATATTGTAACTTTCCCAGCATCATATCATGCTGATTTTTCTATTTAATGCATTTGGTAACATGTTGGATATGTTGCTTTTGCAAAAATACATTACATAACTGTTCGTATGGCATAATATCGTTACAAAATGCTCCTTGTGGAAGAAATACATTATAGAAACAATCCCTATGGCTGAAAATACATTATAGAAACAGTCACTATTGCAGAAATAGTCCCTATGTCATAATATCCTTACAAAATGGTCCTTGTGGTAGAATTACATTACAGAAACAGTCCCTGTTGCAGAAATACATTACATTATCAGTCCCTATGGCATAATATCTTCACAAAATGGTCCTTATGCCCAATAACAATTACATACTTGGTCCATGTTTCATAAAAACATTTAAAAATGGTCCTTGTGCACAAAAATATTACAGATTTGGTCCATGTTCCAGAAAAAAAAAAAACATTACACATATGGTCCCGGTGCACAAAAATATTACAGAAACAATCCCTGTGGCATAAATTCATTAAACAAATGGTCCCAAAATAAATATATATTTATCTAATCAAATTTTAAATGTTTTGTCTAATGAAAATTCTACCGAACAACAAAATTAACAAATTAAACAATCCTTGCAGAAAAATTAAAGTACTAAAATGTAATGAAACTCATAACAAAAACTCATGATCTTTTGTGTTCTTTCCTCTTGCTAGAGGATGCTTCATCAAAACGTTGAGACACAGGATTTTTGCAAGTCCTTTGATGGTGTCCATATAAACCACAACGGGGACATTTGTGTCTTTTCTTGGGCTCATCATGTGGTATAATTCTATTCTTTTTAGGTCGTCCAGGCGGTCGTTTTATAATAGGAGGGTATATCTTATCGACTGTCTCTATATTCACCCATTGATCTTTTCCGGGCATCGGACCAATTTCTAAAGCATATGCTTCTTTAAACTTGTCGACTGTGAAATATGTATCAACATATTTGTCCCAACTTGGCTCCCTTTGTGAAAGCAATAAAAGCAGCTGCATGCACACATGGAAGGCCTGTAACTTGCCATTTTCGACAACTACATTTTTTCTCATCCAATACAACATCCCAACGATATCCTTTGAACTTCACTTCTGCTTTATTATCACTGCTTCTATAAACTTGATATTCACCCAAGTTCTACATGAGAAAATAAAACAAGAACAAACTAATATTAGGAAAAATATATATGTTTAATGCAAAAACAATTATGTATGTATATAGTTCCTTAACTTGCCTTAGTGATTGTTTTGAGATACTTCTTTGCTTTTGGAACTAATGGTCCTTTCCATTTTTTCACCTTACTCCTTTTCTTGTCAAATCGTTCCATAAGCTTTTCTCTAATTGCATCAAGGAGATCAAGCACCGGTTTATAACGTATGTCACCTACCCAGGAGTTAAAACTTTCTGAAATATTGTTGGTAATGTAATCACACTTAACAAGTGTGCCAAACTTACTTCTACTCCATATCTTTTTATGGTTCTCGTTCAAATATGAAATTGCATCTGCACATTTAGTAGCAATTTCATTTAACAATCTATCATGCTTACTAACAGAGTAGGTATTTGCAGCCTCCCATAACTTGCTCATGAAAAAGTCACCTCGAAAATGTTTCTTGAAGTTGCTACATAAATGTCTTATGCATTATCGATGCTCAATATTAGGATAAACCTGTGTAATAGCTAATTCCAACCCCTTTTGCATGTCAGAGGAGATAACAAGACCATTTGGTGTACCAATCGCTTTTTGTAGTGATGTGAGAAACCAAGTCCATGATTTTGTATTCTCTGCCTCAAGCACACCATAGGCTACTGGAAACATACCATTGTTACCATCAATACTTGTGGCAGCGGCTAACACACCATTAAATTTCCCTTTCAAATGACAAGCATCAAGCGCAATGTAAGGACGACAACCAGCAAGAAACCCCTTAGAGCATGCTGTTAATGATATAAAAAAGCGTAAGAAATGTTTCTTTTCACCCACTATTTGCAAATCAATCTCCATCACACTTCCTGGGTTTCTCTTTTCAAGTTCTTGTTTGAAATCATATATATTTACATAAGAATCATCCCACTTGCCATACATATCAGTATAAGCTTGCTCTCTTCCTCTAAAGACTCTCATATATGGTACTTCAACATTGTAGGTATGCATAAGCCACTTTTTTAGGTCGGCGGGAGAGACATCGCCTTCAGATTTCAACTTGTCGGTGACAACATCAGCAATCCATCCTTGAGTGGCATGTTTGTTACCACTCTTGTTGCTTCGAGTACAAGAATGAATTTCTACAAATTTCTTTACCTACAAAATTGCAAAAAAAAACATATAATTATGTTAACATAATAACAATGTCGAAGAATTTAGTATTTCTCAAATTTAATACTTACTTCAAAAGCAACCCCATCTTGTGTAAGAGAAGCATGAATTCTCCACTTGCACTATTTATCTCCACAACATGCTGTAAGTCTTGTCAAATCACTTTTCTCAATGACATACTCAAATTCATTTATTAGTGCATAATTGTTTAATGCTCTTCTAAAAGCAATTACACTTGGGAATTTAGAATTCACTTTCATAAATGGATTCATCTTACTATATGCATAAGTTTCACCATAATTTAAAAGCTCATATTCGTTATCAGAACTATGAAGACTATGATAGCTTTCTTGACTTGGACAAACCGAGTCTGTCTCATTTTCATCATCAGACTCATCAATAACTTTATCTTGACAACTTAATGGTTTAGGGTTATACCTTAATTTTTCGGTTGTCGCATAAAATGTTACTTCTTTATTCTCATTATACATGTTTAGCATTACCATGAAGGTCTTATCATTATCAAGTTCAATAAAGCATTGCTCTTTTGCATATTTGTCAACAAATACTATTGACAAAACAATATCGCTTTGTGACGGATAGTGGCTTTTCACCTCTTCAACTAGATGATTTAAGTTGTATGAAAATGTGTCTATATAGAGACACTTTGTAGATCCAAAGCAATACACTTGCCTACATGAGTTCCTAGCTAACCGAAAGAAGCCTCCATATTTCAATTTAAACTTGAATTCCGATATTACTTGTCTGATAACCACAACGAAAAAAAAAACAATTAATAAAATTGAAGGGAAACATAAAATATCATCCATTGTTGATAAAAACTTACTCAATTACGGGTGAGTGAGCACTTATGTCCCATCTTGGTGCATTAACCTCATTATCCATCAAAGAGGAGGACAATAATCTGTCTATTGCAAACCAAATAATTGAATACAGAACCAAAAATTAATCGAATGCAAAAAGTTAATTAAAACCAAAATTAATCGAAGGAAGAATAACATTAACCTGATATGAAGAAATAATGTGATTTACTACTATTATTCTAGCAGCGATATTCCAAGAAACGATGGAGAAATTCTCACGGCTTGTAGAAGAAAAAACGTGATGAAAAAGTTAGGAGATTTCACGTTCGAAAAACATATGCTAACTGGATTTTTGCTGAAGAACATATTTGAAACATGTAAATGTCTAAAAACATATTAGAAACAGAAGTATAGAAGTATGTTATTTCTCTGGTTTTGTAATTAAAACATTTTTTTACAAAAATCATGAAGATAATAATTTTCAAAAATCATGAACTAGTTCAAAAAGTGTGAAGAGCTTCAGAATTTTATACAATAAATTTTAAAAAATGATTAACTGGTTCAAAATTTTAGAGCGTGTTTGAAATTCATTTGATTGAAAATTATGAACTTCTTCTACATTTTGTTAATCTTCTGTTTGCCTATCATGTCTATCATGTCATAGACATAGGCAACTGAACTACTAACGATAATGAAAGTTAGGGGTATTGGACAATCTGTTTGCCGACATTCCTCACCAATCTTGGCATTGTCATTTGGTAAAAGATCATCCCATCTAATCTGCAACCGTCGTCGAAGATATGTATAATCTGAGTAATAGATAAGATCCATAAGACACTTGAAAACAATATTGTTTTCTATTTCTTGTTTTGATAATCTTTCATGTGAAAGTGTGTCTAAAACTAAACGTTCATGTGAATGATTATTGAAACAATAGATAGAAATGCATTCCTTGTTTTTAGTGTAAAATAATTTAATGTATATGGAAATTTTGAGGTATTATGTAATGAAAGTATGAAACATTAAAATAAATAAAATGATCTATCATGTAAATTATTGTATTCCTTTTAATTGATGTTATTTTTTGTTAGCAATAGTAACTCATATCTTAAAAAAACAAATAAAAAAACATCATCTCTAATAAATAAAGAACTTTTAGCCACATGAGTCTTACACCTAGTATTTAATATATGAAAGGCAAAAATATATCTCACAAAGCCGAACAAATGTTTACATCTTACAATAACTTCCATAATATCAATTTCTTCTAAAATATAGGAGTAGATAGTTACCTCTTAAACGATGAAAACTCGTGTAACGCCTCATTCCTGGTATGTAATTTAATTAAAGTATCTTCATTTCTTAAGGGGTACTCGACGAGTCTGTAGCCCGACTTGTCGAGTAGAAGCGGGATGATCACGCGATTTAAGTTGGCTACTCGGTGAGTCCATATGCTGGGACTCGGCGAGTCTGTCTGTCTGGATGAAACCCTAATTTCAAGGGTTTACACCTTATTTAAACACATTTATGCGCCCCAAACCAGCCTCCATCACCCTTAGAGCGTCCCTTACTAAACCACAGCCTCCCTTTAAGTTTTTTTTTTTTTTGAGTATTTCTCATCTTGTGAAGGATTTTTGGTGTATTTTAAAGTTAGAAGAATAAGAGAGAAGAGAGGTTTTCAAGAGGAGCAAAGGAGATCTGGGTTTCTTGTGTCATTCCAGCCTCCATTAAGGTATAAAGCTCAAATTTTGACTTGTCATCATCTAGATCTTCTTAAAGCTTGCTAGTGTTGCTTTTGAGCCATTTGCTAGACATTGAGGTCGATTTATGGGAAGTTAAGATGAATGAGTTCGGATCTAAGCATTTCTGGACTCCTTGAGCTCAAGGTTGCCACCTTTATTGAGCTAAACACCAATTCCAAACCTAGATCTCCTCTTTTAGCTTCTTATTGGGCATTTTAGCTTATTTTGAGCATGCATGAACATAAAGTTAAAAGAGAAACTTTACGTGTGAAATCAGTCCTAGAAACCTAGATCTATGAATTGGATGCGTTGGAATTGAGAAAAATCGTCTGTATCGTAATGGCATGCTTGGGACTCGGCAAGTTGTTCTTTAGACTCGGCGACTCGAGTCGCGAGTCCTCGGTTTTCCCCGATTTGAGAGCTTAGGGTGAATCAGTGAGCAGAGTAAGGACCCAGTGAGTTAAAACTTGGATTTGGAAGTAGTTGGACTCGACGAGTTGTTCATACGACTCGGCGAGTCAAAGACTGGGTGTGTTCTTCTATTGAAAGGGAACTCGACGAGTTGTTCATACAACTCAGCGAGTCGGATGAAGATTAGATTCGATGTTAGTATAGAAGAAGAACTCATCAAGTCTTTTCGAAACTCGACGAGTAGAAGCGAGTAAAGGATTAAAATGGATGTCGGGGACTCGGCGAGTTGGCGGTCCAACTCGGCGAGTCTGGTCAACTGAAAGTTGACTTAGACCTGGAGGTTGACTTGTCCAGGGTAAATAGTCATTTTACCCTGAGATTTGTTATCAGTATTTGATTAAGTGTTTATGGGATTTGTAGCCGCAGAGTTCCGGAGCACCGGTCAGCCAGTTTTAGAGCCAGTATCTCAGCAGCCAGTGTTATGAGGTGAGTTTCCTTCTAGTAGGAATGGGTCTACGGCCACAATGCCGACCCGTCTAGTTAGCAGTAGTTCCGGACTTCGATCCGATGCAGTAGTTCAGTGTGCTTGATGTCTTTGTGATTCAAGCATGTCTTTGTGTTATGTGTTCTGGATTTTGGTCCGATACAATATGCATAATATATGTTTATGCTAAGTAGTTATGATTATGCTACGCCATGTTCAGTCAGTTTCAGGAACTTCGGTCCGATGCAGAGGGCAAGGCCCTGGTTAGTTCCGGACTTCGGTCCGATGCAGAGGGTAAGGCCCTAGTTAGTTTCCGGACTTCGGTCCGATGCAGAGGGCAAGGCCCTAGTTAGTTCCGGACTCCGGTCCGATGCAGTTTCCGTACTTCGGTCTGATGCAGTGGGCAAGACCCAATATGTTTTTATATGTTGTTGTATGGTATGTGGTAGTTTGGGGGAGCTCACTAAACTTCGTGATTACAGTTTCAGTTTTGGTTTCAGGTACTTCTGCTAGCAAGGGGAAGAGCTCAGGTTGATGGCATCGCACCCACCACAACTTCAGTTTTATCCTGGGAGTTATATTCAGATATTTTGTTATGATTGATACAGCCTTGTTTTGACACAGTTACTATGACTTTTGATTTACTCGTTCCATGGTTTTATTATATATGACATTCGATGATGTGACTTTTAGTATTATTAAAACAAAATTTTTTTGGGTCGTATTTTGGGTTGTTTCAACTCGTGTAAAAGATTCGCCTTTGATATGCATTTTCTCACTATACTTAACATCGAACCAATAAGTAGATAAGAATTCCTAAATATTTGGTCTCTTGTTATCTCCTCTACCATCCGTCTAGATCAAGTCAGCTTTTACTAGACGTTTCTTGACATTTAGGCATATTTTAACTATTGACCAAACCATAGGTGAGAATCAATCCAAAAATCAAATATTCCACATAACTCTTTCATTAAATGAAGGTTCAACAATAAGTGATTATGGTATTGTAGTTTGTGATTCTGACATTGTATATTACATGTTACGATTCAAAGAATTGAATCGGCCTCGAAAAATCGATGCCAAACAAGTCTATTATTAAGATCGAGTTTCACGTTCTCATGAGGTAGTTGTTTAGATTGTGTCATCCCATGCGACTTGTGACTCGTTTTAGCTTATTTCTTTTCCTTCTTCCAAGTTCGGTATAAATAAACATGTGCCTTAGCAGTAAAGATACATGTGCTCTTAATTCATTTTTTTCACCATATTTCTTTTCGAATTCTACCATCTAAGATACCTATGTGAAATATAGTGTGTGTATATATATATATATATATATATATATATATAGTATATATATATATATATATATATATATATATATGCACACACACATACATATATATTAATTGAGGTCTTGTGAACAACTGTTACAAGAAGGATCTGGAATAGGGAAAGAAAAAGTAAGTCGTTCCTCTAGGAGGGAATCCAAGGGAAAACGCACCAATGCTCAAGTTAGGGAATTGAGAGAGGATGATAGTTTGAGAGTATGAGTGAGAGATAACTTATCATTTCCTGGTGGATGAGTGGGGCATTTTATAGTTAGGCCTCATGGTCGGTCCATATCGGAGACAATGTCGTCAAATCCGACAAGGTTCGAAGACATTGATTGAATGATCGTGTTCTCTTCTTTGTCAGAGCTTGTGATTGATCCAGGCGGTAATGCTTTAAGCATTACCTTTGTCGTCTTCCTAGAGGCGTTGCCTTTTTTCACAAGATGATAGTATTCGTTAGAGGACAAAACCGATGTAAACATGCTAGCACGGAGCAAGTCACTGTGAGTCGGAGCTTGGCCGCTTTCCAACTAGTGTTGGAAGAGGTTTAGTGACATAGTGGTCACCAGTAGGGATGTTAGTCGGGTCAACCCAGTCAGGTTTTGGGTTAATCAGGTCGGGTTAGTCGGGTTTTCACAATAAATAATTTAACCTGACACCCAACCCCATTAAGGTATGGATTGGTCGGGTTCAGGTTAATCGGGTTTTGGGTTAATAGGGTTGGGTTAGTCGGGTTAATACACTAAACAATTAATTTAAACATAATATATATGGTTTTTTCAAGAGTGCAATCTAATATAAACCCAAACCATTTTTTTTACTATTTTCTTAACATCAAGAATGCATACAAATTGAAATACATTAAAAATAAAAGATCATGGACCTCATGGTTGTTACAACATACGAGAAAGCATGCATACCACAATAGCTAAAAGATTTATTCCATTATAAATATTAAATAGATGAACTTTCAATCTCTAGTTAATGATCAACACCATGTAGTTTATGTTGGATAAGGTGTCTAAGTCCATAACTTATTTGGTATATACTTGACCCGACCCAACATGGTCCATTTGGGTTGCACTTCACCCGAACAATTATTATAGATAATCTTATGAGAATAGTATGGTTATGATTTATTAATATATTATAAGTTATAATATATTAATATGAAATCATATTGTTGAATTAGTATTGATCTTAAATTAATTATGAATTAATTTAGTGATCAAAAGGTGACTAATTAAACATGGGCTATTGCATTTTATATAATGAGGGCTTACACTCATTAGGAATGGGCTAAGCATGCATGGGGTTCTATGGATGATCCATGGAGCTTTTAACCCATGGATCCTTGGAAAGGAAAAGACATGGGTTATTAGGGTTTGCCCTAATCCTCCACACTATATAAAGATGCTTGTGATGCTTAAAATGACAACTAGTTGTGTGAGAACTAAGGGTGGCCGATTTCAAGAAGCAATATACTATTCTTTCAAGTTTCCAATGTCTGTGGTGATTTGTGATTCCACTTGAGGCATTCACACTATTGGTTCTAGGCTCTCAAACTCCAAGCAATCAATCACAATCAAAAGGTATGTCTTTCTACTATTAGTTTTATGATTCAAGATCCTTATGCTATGCTAGTTAGGAAGTAACCTTGGAAATCATTATTTGCATGTATTTAGAGAAAACATAGATCCAAGGTTATTAGGGTTTCATGTACACCTTAGGAGTGTTAGAATGCTCAAAACCCAGCAGTGGTATCAGAGCCTAGGCTTGTTTTCTTAAATACTTGATGCAAATTGCTGAAAATCGAAGTTTTTTTGTTGTCTGCACAGCAGACTCGCCGAGTCCATGAAGGGAATCGACGAGTCCAAGGCAAAATGCATCCAACTCGTCGAGTTTGTTCATGCACTCGACGATTTGGACCCCCTGACAGCATATATTCGATTGTTTTGGCTGGAATTGGTCTAGAATCACTACCATAAACTGTTTTTGAATTGTAAAACCTGTTTTTGATGTGGTAATGATTGTGGTAAACCAATTTCAAGGATAATATCAAAATTCCAAGTTTTATATGTGTTCATATGATTCTTGAAATTGTTGATATGAATGTTCATGTTCTTATGAGTGTTGTTAGATCATAGGAATTATATGTAAATTGTTTGTTAGTTAATTCTTGATCTTAATGTGTTTTAATGGAATCTATAATTTGTCCTTAAGTTATGGATCACCAAAAGTCTTTTTTCTTTTAGAAGTCCATTAAAAACATAGGTTACATAAGTTGAAGAGTCTTTTTCATAATAAATGGTTTTATGGACTCCATAACTTGTCCTCATGTTATGGATGTCCAAGAGTCTCTTCATTAAAAGTTTTAAACACTTAATTAAAACTTATAAGTTATGAATATCCAAAAGTTTTTGAATTGTTCAAAACTTGCCCTCAAGTTTTGGAATTTGTAAAGTCTCACACAAACTTTAGTTCCATACCCTAGAAGTTTTAAAAGTTAAAATTCAACCTTATACTATTATAAGATTAATTGTTAATAATTATATATATATATATGTATTAGAACAAGTCGTTTTACCGTTAGTAGGCCTCATTCACGAAGCCGGTCTATAAGGGGGGTATAAGGTTGTTGCCTATAAAATGGCAGCTTAATGGGTGTCCACTCTCACCCACCGCTTCCTTGATCGGTAGAGGGTTGTCAGCCGAACGGGTAGAACAATGACTTTAAAACTCTCATTAAAAGTATAATGATTATTATAAAGTAACTAAATATTTTTTAATTCCCAATCTTAGTTACTTTAGGAAAAATGTGAACATGGTGCTAACCCATGAAATTCACACTTTGTACCTTACCAAGTCGTCGGTGGAGCGTGTGTGGTTAACCGACACACTAACGTGTACTAGTAAGGATCACGAAGGGTGACTTAATGTTTATCATAGATCGGTGGAGCGCGTGTGGTTAACCGACACATTGATTAGGTTATAATATTAAGGGTACCAAGTGAATTTGCATGGTTATTCACACCTTATTTTGTGATCCTCGGCATCCCAGTCACAAAATTTGAGAGGGCACACTCGAGATTGAAACATGCCATTGAAAAGTTCAATGAATCTCAAAAGATCTAGGAGTTTCAAATCCAATTAAAACCTAATTTTTTTTGTTTTTGTAGTGGAAATTGGTGAATCGTCATTCGCCTACCTTCAAATATTTTATGGCTTGGATTACGGCATCCCTCTTCCAAGTTATAAAATATTGTGTTGGGTCCTAGCCTTAATATTTCATATTGGGTGTTATGTTAAGAACTTGAATCAACTAACTTGATTTTCTCCCATTGTGAATGTCTGGTTTAGACAACTATGACCTACCCAAATCTCTTGAATATGGTGTCCCTCAACATCATGCTTCATTTCCTCCACCTCCTCCAATTATTCTCCCTAGCCCACAAGTTTAAGGTCACTCAAGCCCTATTGACAAGCAAGATCTATGTGTGATCACATCTTGGTGATGAAGTCACATATTGACAAGCCGGGAGAGTTGGGTGTCAAAGTCTTGTGAAAGTTGGATCTTCAGTCACTTTCTTGGTAACATAGTGAGTCCCTTTGGGACTACTATGAGACAGACTATGACGTGACCCTTAATGATCTTATTTATTTGCTTGGTGCTGCGGAATCAGCAATGATTTGGAACACTAGTAAAGCAAATTTTATTAGAATATCAACTTCTCAAACCTTAAATGGACATTGACAATGGTAGAATTGGATATCTAGAAAATGATTTCTCTTCCCAATGGAAAAGGATCGACCATAGTCAACTCGGTTGACCAAATGGTAAAGAGAAAGGCTAAGTCTGAGATAGTCTCATGTGCCATTACCAAAGGGTCCATATGTTTTATTGCCAAAGGGAGGGACACTGATTGCGAAGCTGCCATATTTACCTGAAAGATCATAAGGTTGATCAAGTCAAGAAGTTTGACTCTACTTTAGTTAAACTCCACTGACTAACTCTATCAAGTTCCTATTTGGATATTCCTATTACATAATGTGAATGGGTCACATGTTGATGTTTTTAAGAATCAAAGAAAAGATAGGAAGCTTAAAGGAAGTATATGCTGATTCTGATTGCGAAGATGGGTTTCGATTACATGGTTCGGTGATCAGAATTTTGAGTTGTTGCTTAAGAGTTATGCTATATTACTTAGGAATACATAACAACAAGGTTTTCATATGGATTGTAAGGATAAGTTTTTCCTTAAAGTTTTTAAAATAAAAAAAGGTTTTAATTTTATTTATTTTAAAAATATACTTACAATGGCCTTTGTGAAAAATTGTTGCTTATATGTTTCCAGTAATAGCAATATTGGAAAGTGGATTTGATTCTTTCATTTGTGGTAGTGTGTGAATTTACCAAATGAGGAAAGATTCTCATCACCCAAGTTTCAATTGGACCGAAACTTGGAATCATACAAGCTGTATTGTATGATGGATGAGAATTTTCATCTTTGGAAAATTAAGACTAATTCCTTATGTGAACAAGGATAGGACTAAAGGGATCGAGTACACGTGCTTGTGCACTGGTCAAGTCCACCATAAAGATTGATAAGACTATTCGTCATGATTTGCTAAAGCTTAGTAAATATGGTTATACTTACAAGTTTAAGTATAATTCTGAAGCATTGAAAAGTTTTCAATGTGTGATAGAATGAATGGGAAAGAATCAAATTAGGCAGAAAGATAAAAAGTTTCTCAAATCTGAAAAGATGGGAGAGTACTTTAGTATCGTGTTTTATGATCATCTTAATGATTAAGATACCATATCATAATTGATTCTCTAAGGACATCTTAGTGCATTCTTATGGCTAAGAAGAGGAGTCATGAATTGTTGGATTGGTTAAAATCAATAAGATGAATCATACTTCGTTCCAAAACAACTCTTAGAGTAATACTCCAAGATTATAACCTTGAGTGACATAGAGTAAGGTTTAAAACACTATTCACATGTAAGAGTAAAATGTTTTCTACTCTTATACATTTGAAATTGGTAAGTTGTGATGTTTTGGATAAGACAAAGACCAACTAAGACCAAATGTGTGAAGTGTGTATCTTGATAAGAATCCGCACTCGATCTTGAATATTTGTTTGTTTGTCAAGGAATGGTTCTTGACAAAGAGAAACTTATATGTCAAGAGGACAGTGGGAGTCTTAAAGGTCTTGAAAGTTTCAAGAGCTAATCAAGGATAAAAAACTATAATTTATCACTAGCACACGACTTGAGGTTTTTAACTTATCGTGTTGACATAACTCTTGTTTCTGTGACTATTCCGATAAAGTTGAGTATGTATATGAGTTCTGTGAGTTCTCAATTGTGTGCATAACAACTTGGAAGCAATGGTGGGCCCTTATGCTACCAAGTGACAAAAAATTAAGATTTAACAAGTTCAATCCATGTTAGGCCGAATTTGTCACTAACCTTGTCTTGTGATTATGGTTTTGACAAATTCACATGGATAGGAACTCATACACCATAAGATCTAAGTATCATAAGGTTTCTCTCCGATTCATGAGAATGATGGTAAGGAGACGCTTTCATTAAGTAGATTTTAAGTCAATAGCAATTGTGTTATTTGCATTTTCAAAAGTCGTTAGTGGAGCGTGTGTGGTTAACCGGCACACTAACATGGACTTGTGAGAAATGGAAAAGGTATAAACAATTGAGACTATGATTACGGCATCCCTTTTCACAGGTCTAAACAATGTGAGTTATCTAAGAAGAGGTGTATGAATCTAAATTTCAGAAGTCCAGCTGATTTCTGGAAACATGTCAAAGCTAGTGGGAGCATAAGTGTTATGCTAATAATCATCATGTTATTGGGAGCATGATAATTATGATTATTATTATTGCAAGCTAGCAATGTTAATGATAGAAAAACAGAAGTTTCAATTCGTAAAGTTGCAGGTGTTGAAAAATTGTTTTGCTATAATTAAGGGAGACGAAATTATACTTCAATTCAATTCTAAAAGGTTAGATTGAAATTTTAATCATCTTTAGTCAAGGATATATATATATATATATATATATATATATATATATATATATATATATGTATTTTATGTTGGAATGGTTCAACTTAAGAAAATTTTATATATATTGCGTTCTCAAAATTCGATTATGATTACGACAACCCTCTTCATAGTTAAATTTTGAAAACATGGCAAATAAAATAAAAATATTGTAGCAAAAGACTGGTCTAGTATCATGTCTTTATGTGAGACATCATGAATCGTGTCCCATATGCTTCAGACATAGGATCGATTGGATGTGCTATAATATTCATCCTTTCTAAATTTTCCAAATGCTTAGGTGGAAGTTATTCAATCTGTGTAAGATTAGAAAACCTTAATGCAAGAAGGATGTTCAAAGAAATGTACTTTGAATATGAGACTTCGTTTCCATAGAGTTGATCTCCTTTGGAATACTCTGTAATGATTGTTGACAGGTTTTGTGACTATGTGCATAATCATTACAAGAGGAACATTGCATAAAAGTTTAAAATCTAACAGATTTTTGGTAAATGGTAGGAATTAGGAATTCTTACATTTACAATAAGGATTTGGGATTGTGAAATGAGCATCATTGGAATCATGTTCAATTGATCTATTTCACAAAAGTAAAGATCATAGACAAACATAGTGTGCATACTTGGAGTATGGCATAACAATTGTTTTGAAAAACAAGGTGTACATGTTAGGAGCATGGGACGACTGTTGTTTTTATTCAAGTATTAAGTTAATTATTTGAAACATTATACAATGAATAATGTGTAATCAATATGGTGATAAATAAAAGGTGGTTCTATTTATATTCAAGGGTTCTGAGACCATATTTGATTCGATTATTATTGTGTTTCACTTTGCATGTTTTTACTTCCAGAATAGCTAGGTTATTCTTTCCGAATGACTAAGTTATTTAAACACTCCACAGTCGTTCATATGTTGGAAGTAGGTATGAATTAAGACCGTCATGACTCGAGGTTGTAGATGGCTAAATGTGTTTAGACATAGCAATGGTTGCTACAACATTCATGTGTGCTCATAAGTTATGAGTATTGGAATTAACCCACGCTCACTTGTATCACTTCATGGAATTTATCTCGAGTGATCGTGAGACGGTAATATCATATAAGTCTTCAAACCGAGAGATATGAGTTGTTGCCTATGAGTTGGTTGTGCATTGATTGCACGAAAACGCTTCAGTAACTTGATGTTATAAAACGTGCCTTTGTGTACAATTCAACAAGTAGTAGAACAAGCATATGAGTCGAAGTTTATCTGTTCCTTCTAGAAATAGAAGCGATATCTGGGCCCCTCGATGATTTGGTTTTGACCTATGTGTCGGGCCCGGTCAGAACTAAGTTGATGTGTTCAATTAAGTTCTTTGTCAAACAAATCGGAAATCGGGAAACAAACTGGACAATAAGTACGACATTGTTCCATGTATTTGTCTGGTTGATATCATGAGAACAGAGGATTATATGATCACTTATCTAAAATGACGCTTCATAGTTCAACAGAGTTTTCGAGAGCTACGATTGCTGGTTGGTTCCTGAAGTAATATAGGCAAATATAGTTATTAGACTTATCCAAGTGGGAGACTGTTGGATAAGGTGTCTAAGTCCATAACTTATTTGGTATATACTTGAGCCGACCCGGCATGGTCCATTTGGGTTGCACTTCACCCGAACAATTATAATGGATAATCTTATGAGAATAGTACGGTTATGATTTATTAATATATTATAAGTTATAATATATTAATATGAAATCATATTGTTTAATTAGTATTGATCTTAAATTAGTTATGAATTAATTTAGTGATCAAAATGTAACATCCCAAAATTTAAGCCCAAAAATTTCATTTTTGATTAATTAATTCATAAAACATTCATTAGGAAATATTGTATAAACACGTCATCTCAAAACCAAGTATCATGTCTGAAACCCACAACCATGAATAAATGATATATCATAGTACAATCCTAGAAAACACTGTGCGGAAATCATATGTGAGTGTGTGTGATGCCATGCTACGCCGCCGGCTCCTTCCCCTTGGATGAAGAGGTACTTGAAACCAAAAACTGAAACCGTAAGCACAAAGCTTAGTGAAATCCCCCCATCATACCACATACCATACAATACCATCGGTATCTTTCAGCCGGTAATCCTCATAGGTATCTTTCAACCGGTAATCCTCATCGGTATCTTTCAATCGGTAATCATCATCGGTATCTTTCAACCGGCAATTGGGGACTATTCCACCCCTACCACTAGCATACAATAGCAAGATATAAGCATGCATTCAGACATATCCGGGTACTGACCTACCCCTTGGTCCTACGGACCACTATCAGGGAATCTATCCCTATCGTGCAACATATCATACAGATACAACACATAACTAAACGCATTCCAAACCAAGATAGATTATCACAAAGACAATCATCTTCTAAATACTCCTCAATGGTGGGCCGACATTGTGGCCTTAGACCGACCCCTACTGGAAGGTAACTCACCTCATATCTGCTGAACTATGCGGGAATCCTCTGACTGCTGCTGCGGCTGCTCCGGAAGTCCTCCGGCTAAAATTCCCACAAAACACTTAGTCAGAAACTGACATCTACCCTTAGGGTAAAATGACCATTTTACCCCTTGACCATGTCAAAGTCAAAGTCAACTTCCAGTTGACCTGACTCGCCGAGTTGACTCGTCAACTCGCTGAGTCCCTATCTTTTCATCAGACCTCATACCCGTCTCTACTCGTCGAGTTAGGCGATGACTCGACGAGTTTTCCTTCTAAATAAACACCGACTGAATCCACATCCGACTCGCCGAGTTGTATGAACAACTCGTCGAGTTCATCATCGACTGATACTCATGTCCTGACTTGACTCGCCAAGTTGTATGAACAACTCGTCGAGTTACTCTTCATCCTATGAACACGTTCTGTCCTCGACTCGCCGAGTTGATGAACAACTCGTCGAGTTCCATGAAGATTGCCTTGGACTCGCCGAGTCCGTTCATGCACTCGCCGAGTACCATGAATTCCCAGAATACTTTGCTTAGTCCAGAACGTTGGGTCACTCCCCGGGACTCCCTAAAACCCTCCCATACTCAACTAGTCCTTACGACCTTCACTAATATGGGACCAAACTCTTGGACTCGCCGAGTCTAACATATTCCTTACTAAGAACCTTGATTTCTGATGTACAACACTTAACCAAATGATAGATCCAGGCCCCTAAACTCGATCTAGCACGTAAAGTTACAAACTTTACATGCATGCATGGGACATTAGAGCTTAAAAGGCTCTAGAATGGTTCTTTTGTTGCATGGGGCCTTCTTTGGTGCAAAAAGCATCCTAGATCTGACTTGTGGCTCATAAAATGACATGCTACAGAAGCCCAAACCCCCAACCATGTTTGAAAACATAGTTGGCCACCAAAAATGGCTCATAAAAGCCCTAAATCACCCCAAAAAGGGATCTAACAAAAGAATGAGCAAGGATCAGACTTTATACCTTCCAAATACTGAAAATGATGAACCAAACTCGAATCCTTCAGTCCCCTCTTGATCCTTCTATGCTCTTCCTTCTTCCTTGAGACCAAACTCACAAGAATCACTCAAAAAGCCTTAGATCTTCACAAAAACGGCTAGGGTTTGCTATGTGGAGTGTTTGGAGCATAAAGGGAAAAGGAGGCTACATAAGGTCGTTTAAATAGGGTGCAAACCCCTAGATTAGGGTTTTTGTCCAAACAGCGGCTACTCACCGAGTCCGCCACCTAAATCCCGCGCCTCATCCCACTTCTGCTCGGCGAGTCAGTCCTTCGACTCGCCGAGTCCAGGACCAAAAGTGCAAAAAAATAAAATAAAGAAGATTAATTACAAAACACATACCAATAACCAGGTGCTACACAAAAGGTGACTAATTAAACATGGGCTATTAGATTTTATATAATGTGGGCTTACACTCATTAGGAATGGGCTAAGCATGCATGGGGGTCCATGGATGATCCATGGAGCTTTTAACCCATGGATCCTTGGAAAGGAAAAGACACGGGCTATTAGGGTTTGCCCTAATCCTCCACACTATATAAAGATGCTCGTGATGCTTGAAATGACAACTAGTTGTGTGAGAACTAAGGGTGGCCGATTTCAAGAAGCAATATATTATTCTTTCAAGTTTCCAAAGTTTGTGGTGATTTGTGATTCCACTTAAGGCATTCACACTATTGGTGCTAGGCTCTCAAACTCCAAGCAATCAATCACAATAAAAAGGTATGTCTTTCTACTAGTAGTTTTATGATTCAAGATCCTTATGCTATGCTAGTTAGGAAGTAACCTTGGAAATCATTATTTGCATGTATTTAGAGAAAACATAGATCCAAGGTTATTAGGGTTGCATGTACAACTTAGGAGTGTTAGAATGCTCAAAACCCAACAGTTTATTCATGTTTACAGTTAATTTAACGTAGAAATAACTATCAAAATAAAATCTTTACTTTCTCAGTCGCTCCAATACTTTTGAGATGTAGAGGTTTTATATCTTTTTGGACTTCAACTTCACAAATGGGAGTTACTTGACGCTCGTATGCTTCTAGAATCACAAAAATTTACATTTTCAAAGGGTTTGTAGTCTTTTTGTACTGTTCAAGTAGAGAGTAGTGGAATATGTAAAAGGTTGTGAATTCCTAAACGGGTTATTCGGGTTGACCCGAAACTTGATTTTTTTGTAACAATCAACCCTAAACCCGACCCTAACTAAAAATCAGGTTTGTCGGGTTAAACCGAATAACCCGATTTGGAATTCTAACCCTATTGAACCCGACCCTAATTACCTTATTTGGGTTAGGGTCAGGTCGAGTTAATCGGGTTCGGGTTTTTTTGACACCCCTAGTCTCCAAGATGTCTTGTTAGGTGTTTTTCCGCCGTTTCTTGGACGTGCTCCAAGTAGGGATGAGCAAAGGAACCGGCCCGGGAACCGAACTTGGTGAAAAATAGGAACCGAACCGGACCGCTAGTTCTACCGGTCCTGGTTCTATCGGTTCTTGTCGTGTCTTCAAATGCTGGAACCGATTCTCAAGAAATAGCAACATACGATTCCGGTTTTTGTCGGTTCTACCGGTTTCCGGTTCCAAAAATCCACAAAAATATCGTCACAGTCCCGACCCGATCGGTTCCAGCTGGTTCCCCGGTCCATATGTCCATCCCTAGCTCCAAGGGATACGACATCAATTATGTGTCATAAGTAACCAGGATGTCTTGATAATGTTGGAAGAGGTTATATATATATATATATATATATATATATATATATATATATATATATATATATATATATATATATATATATATATATATATATATATATATATATATATATATATAAACCAATTATATCTCATAAGTACCAATTAAGTATCGTAAATTAATTTTTTTTTTGAATGGTATTAGTTAATTATTTAAAAGTTGAAGAGTTATAGTATTAAAATAAATTAATATTATAATTAATTAGTAGTTAAATTTTTAAATAAATACATTTCGAGATAAAAGATATCGTCTAGAAAGAATATAAATTATTTATAATGATATGTTTTTGAAAAATATATATGACATTCCTCTCGTCAAGATAAATGAAAAAGTGATGACCAGCTTTTACACGGAAAAAAAGTCATTTCACAATAATAAGCAAAGATCTTTGTTATAGAATATTTGTAATTAATTTGTGGACCAACACTCCATCAAAGCTTTGTTGGTTTATAGGACAACATAACTATATTAAATAATAAGGGCACCTTCGATCCGTATCTATAAAGGAGGAAGTAAGTTTATTTAGTGTACATAACAATTTTTTTATACATAACTAATAATTTATGTTTTATCTTCTCTGATAAATGAAAATAATTTTGTCACATGTCATTCTCTCATTAACTTAGATACATGTCGTTTTTTGGTATTTTTAAATAAATGTTTTTTTCATTTGTCATTTTCTCATTTTTTTTTATCTTTTTTTAATTAACACCTCATATTTACACCTCAATTAATAATTTACTTAATTAAAAATAATCAATAAATTACAATATTACAACTGATATAGTATTTAATGCATTTTCATTTAAATTCAAATTTTAAATTTTAAATTTCAAATCTAAAATTTCAAAACCTTCATATTTAATTTTTTGTTTTTTCCAACCCGTATAATATACGGGTCTCACAACTAGTATAATTATATGTTATAATATTTTAAACATAAATGTAGGAATGACAACGGGGTGGGTTCGGGGCGGGGCGGCATATCCCATACCCGAACCCGATATTTATATTTGTTCCCGAAACCCGACGGGTTTCTTATCGGGGCGCCCCGTCGGGGCTAAAAATATCCCCGAATCTGACCCTAAACCCGAAACCCGATATAGACCTGAAAATGGTGGCAGAAAAAATTAGGAAAACTACAATGAAACAATTGTGAAATTAAAACCTTACAAATGCTTAAAATACAAATAAGTTCTTCACATAAGTGAACCAAATAAAAATTACTAAAGTCTAATATCGTAACTAAATTCATCACAATAGTGAGAAATTGGGAATACGTGATGGGATTGAAGGTTAGAGTATTCGGGTGGCTGAAATGGGTAAGAGGGATGAAATCTCATTATATATATATATATATATATATATATATATATATATATATATATATATATATATAAATTTTCGGGTCGGGGCGGGTCGGGGCATGCATACCCCACTCCCTGACCCGAACCCGAACTAAAAACCCGATAATAATCCGAAACCTGACCCGATACCCGATAAAAGTGACCCGACCCGCCCCAAAATCTTCGGGGTTCGGGTTTTCCCGTCGGGTTCGGGTTTTTTTGCCATCCCTACATAAATGGTTGTAGATGTACAAATCTTACTCCTATAAAATAGAGTTAACTTTATATATTATATAGAAAGTAATGAATATTGTTATAATAAATTTTAGTAATGCAATTTATTTATATTATAAATAGAGTTTAACTTTTAGTTGTTATATTTCAGTACTTCAAATTTAAGTTTATATAAATTTGGGTTTTTAATTTTTTTTTTTAAGTTTATCTATTTTGAGTTTGTTTAATTGTATTATTAAATCTAAGTGTGATAATTTTTTGAAATATATTTAAAAGTTTAATACTTTTTGATAATTTATAGACTGATAACATATTTAATAAAATTTCAAATTGACATATATAAAGATTTCAACATTTTTTTACTCAATATAAACGCATTAAAGACAAAAAAAAACTACTTCGATATACGAAATGCATTAACTAATAATTTAAAGGAAATATATTTTTACACATAAATGTGTAATATTTCTTTAAATGTGTAACATCCCGATGTTGAGGTAATTCCAAATTTTAACATTAAGAATGAAGATTGTTGCATTTTATCCTTTTTGTATGAGGAATGTTCCAAAATGACCCATAGTGACATTTTTGTAATTATCGGGCGTGGGACACGTACGCTGGGCGTATGTGGAAGGATCATATTAGGGTTTAGACCCCTATTTAATCGTCTTTATGGCCTCCAAGCCTCTTCTCTCATCAACCTCCATCACTCCATTCGACCTCAGCAAACCTTAGTTCCTTGTTTGGGTATTCTTGACCTTTGGTGTGCATTTTAGTGGCCTTGAAGGAGAAGAAAAGAAGTAAAACCACCTTGGAAGCTTGAAGAAGCTTTGGATCTGGAATCCTTATCTACCTAGCAACCTCCAAGAGGTATAAAGTTTTGAACTTGGCTTGCATTTCTTTAGATCTTGTTAGTTCTTGATTCATGAAGCATTTTGGTCCCAAGTATTGACCTTTATGAGCATGGCATACTCCAACCCACATAAGATGTCCTTTCAAACGTTTTGAGAGGTCTAGAGGCATAAAAATATGATCTTGGCTATTAGTTCTTCCCCATGCATGTGCTAGGATGTCTTAATAGATTAAGAAGTTAGTGTTTGTTGGTATTAAGCACTTCTAGCCATGCAAAGTCATAAAGTTGGAAACTTTATGACATATAATGATATTTTGGGCTTAGATCTGGATTTAGACGCAAGGAATTGATGTATTAAGCTCATAATAAGAAATTGAGGTGACCGGGTGCGTACGATGGGCATTCCAAATGATATGTTGTGTGTACGCGGTCAAAGCCCCAACTTCTTGGTCAAGCGAAGTACGCCCCACGTACAGCTGAGTACGCCTAACATACTCGGCTGTTTGTTGACCTTGACCTTGTGACCTAGGTTGGATATTTTAGTTCTTTTGGGATTATTAACTAAGCTTAGGCCGTCGGTTTGGTTTAGGTGATCAGTAGAGTTAGTGTTGGAGTTGTACTTGGTGTTGTGTACTTTTCTGCTACTTGTTGGACTAAAATGTGAGTTTTCCTCACTGTACTTGTGGGTCGAAGGCACCAACGTTGGCCCATTAGATTATGTATCCTGATTATAGGATAGTAATATGCTAGTATATGACTGATTAGTAAATATGTATGATTATCTGTATTTTTTGGTTTCGTGTTTATGTTAATATGTTACATATGTCGACATATTATGGTTGGGTTGAGGCGATCATGCTTTGAGTTGAAGGCCAAGACACCCGGCGTGGTCTGGATAGGCTGTAGGCCCTGCGAGGCGGTCCAGTCAGGCCAAAGGCCTGTAGGGCGGTCCAGATAGGATTTAGGCCCTGTGAGGCGGTCCAATCAGGCTGAAGGCTCATATTTGCATGCTTTTGTTTGTTATATTATGTGATGGTACTTTGAGGAAACTTATTAAGCTTTGGCTTACAGTTTAAGTTTATTGTTTCAGGTACTTTAGAGGATCGTGGGAAATCGAAGGCTTGATCGTGCACATCTTCCTAATTTCATGATATTTACTTTCGGAACACTCGAATATGATTTTACTCTCGAAACAATCGCTTTTCTTGTAAACAATTATGGATAATGGTTGTTTTTGAAAATTTTAAATTTATTTGATTTTTGGTATGTTACAAAATGCATGTATAATATTCCTATAAACAAACGTGTATATGTATTTTTAGAGAAAATTACATAAATAGTCATTGTGTTTTACAAAAAGTCGCAAGTTTTGTGCCTAACTTTTTTTCATGAGTATGGTATAGTGGTTTCTAAAATTTGCATGGAAGGTCATTTTTTATTACGATGTTTGTTTTGAATCATTACCCCTACACATGTGCCCGATATTTCATCTTTTCAGTTTTGGCGCCCGATTGAACGAGACTAAATTTCATAAGCAGTCCTTAATAACCGGGATATCGTCCCTCTTAAGAAACCTCGTTCGCATTCTTATCTTCCTAAATTTCACTATAAAAATAGATGTGCATATTGAACCTAACATCTCATATGAAAGTCGAATCTTTAAGAGGGTTTATGTTTTTTTGGGTGCACCTCAGGATTCAAGGCTAAAAATATGGATTTCCTTGGTCTAGATGGGACTTTCTTGAAGGGCCCGTTGTTGGATTTTATTTAAAAATTGTTTCAAAAACACATGATTAGCAACGGAAGACTTTAATTTTGAACAACATAAAACTAGTTTTATTCCCACCAAAGGATCTACTTGCAAGGATTGGAAAGAAAACAACAACCATAAAGGAGTTAAAAGACGAAAAACATTTGAAGTCCTTTAAGTCCTCAAGGGGAGGCTTGATAGTTTATGGAAAAGGCAAAGATCCAAGCAAGAATCTCTCTATACGTATCCACCCAACAAGTTACCAAAGCCACCAACGGATGCTATCCTTAACTTGTATGGAGATGATCTTAAACCTTTAATACTTATATAAAATAAGCCTTCAAAGGAGAACAGACTCAAGCACCAAAAACTAGCAACTAACTTTGCACGAAAGAGGATGAAATGGGTGAAGTTGCTCTAGACCTTTTATCGTAAAAAAGAAAAAGAGAAAACTAGCTAGTTTAGTCTTTCTCTCTCTCTCTCTCTCTCTCTCTATATATATATATATATATATATATATATATATATATATATATATATATATATCTTTACTATCTTATAAAAGAAATCCTACTATTTCTAAAAATAGATTGAATATAATAATATTATTTTTTTAAGTCGTTCAAATCATTAACATAATAGTACAAGTAGTCATCAATAAAATAATATTAAATTTTAACTTGTGTTTTGAATCCTTATATTTCTCAACAAATTCTATCTTCTTCCCTAAATTTCGGATAATTCAAAATTTGAAACCATCAGAAAATACATGTTGATTCAAATATCCCTCCTGCAGATGGCTCTTTCTTAACAGGTTTTTGTTTTAATCCTTACTTGTAATTGATTTCTTCATTTTTAACTTTTTGTATTTTAATCTTATAAATATATTGGGTGAAGACTTTATTATGTCAGGTTTGTTCCTAAAAAGGTTTTTACTATGTTTCTTTAATGTGTTGGCTTTGCAAGTTCAAAGAACTCAACCAAGAGGGCCAGTTAGAGCATTGTATTATCATTAGTTTGTATATTTTAGCATCCTACTTTTGCAATAAAGAACGGTTAAACACAAGATTTGACATGATTAAGGTAGTTTGTATATTTTTCATCTTGTTTAGTCTAAAAATGGAACCTTTTTCATCATTGGTCCTTATAATATCAAGTTTCATCACATGGACTTCCTGATTACGGTGATTATTGTCCTTATTATAAGGTTCTATATAGATTTTGTTCAATATTTTAAGGTTCCGAGAACCTAAATCAATATGAATCCTTGAATTACATATCATCGTTGAAAATGTTTTAATTTGTGACCAAACTTGGTTTAAAATCACAATGAACAAGTTGACACCTGAGTATTTTGGCCTTCTCAAAGGCCTATTTATCGACTTTTGAATCACAACATCTGATATTCTAAAGGTTTATTTTTATAAACTATTATTTATATATTTTAGCATTTTACTTAGTAGGACATTAAATTAATAAAGGAATTAAGGAAAACGAAAAAAAAAAAAAAGGACGATAAACAGTACAAGTGGTTTGGGTATGTATAAATGGAAGTAATAACCATTTAGGGGGTGTTTGGCAAAAAAAAAATTTGCTTATTAGTTTATTAGCTTATAAGTTAATAAGTAAGTGTAGGGCAACTTATGAAAAAATGACGTATTAGAGGTTCCCCACCGGAATAAGTTATTTTAATCCAAACACTTTTTTAACTTATAGTGATGTGGAACCTAATAAGTTGTTTTAAAAAAGCTTAGCCAAACACCCCATTTATATGATATGGTAATGCTCTTGAAAAATAGATGTCATTTAATATTCATTTCTCGAAGTGAACCCAAAATGGTTTTAACTCTAAAGAGATCAAATTATTCGCCGCCCGCCGCTTTGCGCGGGTAGACGGCTAGTATATATATATATATATATATATATATATATATATATATATATATATATATATATATATATATATATATATATATATATATTGTGACATCCCCAAAATCTCGGCCAGAAAAAACCGGTTTCATTTATGCTTTTTAAACATTTTCAGAATAAATCCTTTTGATTTTTAAAAGAGATGCGAAATTTGTTCCCCAAAACAAAACGTGATAAAATAGATTTTTATCAAAACATTTCATAAAGAAATATGATTTCATTTCATAATCAAAAATCGGGATGTTATATTCCGATACAGATCATAAAGCATAAACGATAACATTACAAGTCATTCAACAAATATTTACATATACAGACTTGTAAACAAAACAACTTGATGATTCATCCATCTTATGCCCTTGCGCCACTTCCTGTAATACAAATAAACTGAGTGGGTCAGGCTTGGGAGCCTGGTGAGCATATAGGGTTTTCAACTCACAATAAATAATTATATTTAATTTCAACAATCAACAATAACCCGATTACCCATTCCCGTTATCCTCACTTTACGTCCCTAAAACAACATCTACTATAAGGAACTTAATTTAGGATTTTCATCGGGACAGACATTACTGCAGAGGGGCTTCCTTAACAATAAGTGTCCTAAGGCAACCATGTGGGGGATAGAGTACACCAGTGAACACGTCGTTCACAACACCTACAGGTTATGAGCCTGCTAGTGTTCCACACGACTGTCTAGAATAGTCTGTGGTCGTCATCCATACTCTGCTGAATGACTAGAATAACACCAATAACGAGGCCTCTCATTAATTTATTTCATTGCGCACCAACTGTCTACCCATGTTCTACCCAACATGTTAGTAGATAAAAATATACATGTTTTATACATAATTTTTAAAAGAAAAACTGTATAGCATGCTCTTTTAATACTCCATCCAAATAGCAAGTAATACGTAAACATATAACAAGAAATTTCAAGGAAAGTCATATAAGTCTATGTGTTAGAAGGTAATAATAATACCCTCGCACAACCCGTATTCTTAAATACATTCAACAATTACTTGTATAATATCGTGTATTGAAAGGGACTATACACTCACTTGATCAGAAGATGATCGGGCAGCACTACGGCTTGCAGAAGTAGTGTTTCTCCGTAGATCTGGAAGATCTTCACAAAAACCGGGCTCCTCGCGGGCAGGGCTTCGGCTCGAAAATCTCACTTTTCGGGATCCTTGGGGCTTCGGATCTTGCTTCGGGGCTCGGGAATAATACCGGGGCTTCGGGGTATAAATGGCATGCAAATCGAGGCAAAAGCTAGAGAGAGAATAAGAAGTTTGCAAAAGAAATTGGCTGCCCTTGCATGCCCCTTTTCTAGGGCTGAACCCTCACATTACGTTGGGTGTACTGCTTCGGTACGCTGGGCGTAATGCCAAAAGCGTCACTGCATGCGTCATCGGAGCACTCGAGTATTGGTAAGACAACTTGCACTCCTCTGAGTACGCTAGGCGTACTCAAATTACGCTCGGCGTAATTTGACTCAACAAACTTCTAAATTGCGTAAATTTCGCATACGAGCTCCGTTTTCGACGTTCTTTATATCCACGCGTAGGTCATACCATACTCTACAACTTTCATTTAGACTCCATCGGCTAATTTTGACTTTTATTTTTATTATTTATTTTTAGAAGGCCAAGACAGAAAAACTTCGTTAGAAATTCATAACTTCTTCGTCTGACATCCGTTTTCGTCCGTCTTTTCACCAACGCACTACTATCAACGAGATCTTCGATTCTCGTTTAGATTGTTTTGGCTCGATCTCAATTCGAACTTTTGGGCTGTCTACTGCTAAGCTGAAACTTCAGAAAATCATAACTTCCTCATACGAAGTCAGATTTAGGCGTTCTTTTTATGCACGCTCTCGGTTTAACATTATCTACGTCTTTCGTGGTGATCACTAAGGCTAAATATCACTCCTTCGTAATTTCACTATTTACGTCACGCTGTGCCACACTGGTTTTGTCACGAAACTTCGACATGTCATAACTTCTTCGTTATAACTCGGATTTCGGCATTCAATATATCTCCGGAATCCTTGTTTCAACCACTACATCTTCATGCAAAGATATCGGGCATATCTCACACTTTAAGTTTGACGCTTATTTTATTCTTAATTCATCAAATTATAATAATTAAGAAAAATAAACACATAATTCACATAATTCGCAAATAATACATTCTTTTATTTCAAATTGGGTTACAAAGGTTAACCTAGACTATTAAATTGCTAAAAAAAATGGCAAGCCCAGAAACACGGGCGTTACATATATATATATATATATATATATATATATATATATATATATATATATATATATATCCCCCTCTCTCTTATTTTATATACATATTTTGCAACTCATACCTTCCTTAAATGAATAAAATACTTGTAAGTAACCATAACATGTAAGGAGAAGAAAGCCAAGACAAGCAACCTCCATGTCTTTCATGATATGGACGGTTTTAGGCAAATGGAAAGAGAGTGAGTAGATGCCACATCACCTCTCATATAACTTGTACACAACTTATATTAATGGTCTACCATAGTTCCAATATTATGTGCATAACATTTTAATCATATAATATGATTCAAATGTAATTTGTTATACTCTTTATAATTATTATTTTAATAAAACAATAATTTCCTGTTGGGTATTTGATGTTGCGTCACATGGGCCTTTTGCTTAGTCGTTTTGTATTATCCAGTTGGGCCTGTCCACTCATTATTTATTCTAGGGTTAGAGTATTTAAGATGCATGCATGCATCATATTTTAGTTAACTCTTATCTTTTACTTTGTAACCTTAAACACGCCTCTACAGTAGCAATTCTTCATAGATTTATTCTGAGGCGTGACGATTAATCATTCGACTTTCTTGAATCGTTATTGTGTTCATTGTTTATATGTTCTTGAATCTTATCAATCATTAAGGATTTTTATCCTAACAATTGGCATAAGAGCAAGAGACTGTGTAATCTATATGCATCTCTTCTTTTTACAGAATTTTAGGGTTTTCGTTAATATAGGATCTAGTTCAGCCGTCTTCATTGTCTCATTGACGGCTTAAAGTGATATTGATATTACCCTACAAACAATCTTATTTTACACGTCTGATTCTTTACAGGTATCAAAGAATATATCATCATGCAGCACGACGATTCCAACATCAACTCTATAAATATCTCAAGCAGTATTGGATCTACAACAAGGATCCCGATTCTCTTTCCTCTTGAATATGAAGTTTGGGCGCTCAACTTTGAAGATTATGTTCTAGGTTCATACGACAATGGTTATTTGATATGGGAAGCCATTACTTTAGGTCCATTCGTTCAAACTAAAACCAAAAGGACCATCAAAACTCAGAAGGAATACAACCAATTGTGTCACACCTGTGAACCAGACGGCGGAAACCTCTGAGGGATTGCACGCGACTTCATCCGTGTAGTATCATCACATAGTATATAATTGAAACATAACATCATCATCATCATCAAACATGTAATATAACAACATACATTTTTTACACCGAGTATTGTGTTTGAATATTACATGCCAAAATAGTTAAAGTACGATGAAACAAAATATTCATTAGTTTGTTCTGCCCAACTTGCTTTAACGGTTTCCTGAGACTACAAGTTAATTTAAAAAGATCAACATAAAAATGTTGGTGAGTTCATAAGCATGTTTGAGAAAAAGATTTGTATAACTTTGTAACCACCAGAAAATCCTATATTTTTTTAAAACAGTTTAGTATGTTTGTGTCAGATCTTGTAGTAATGCATGTGTATTAATGTTATTAGATTGTATCAAGATAATGCGGAAAACGTAAAGAGAATGTAAATAGAATGCCCCCAGACATCCCTATGTTGTCTGTAAAAGAGAATGCTGTCATACCAACCCCCAAGGTCGAGTACCAGTGCAAGTATGTATCCGAGTAATCAAAAGAAGAAAAGAAAGGATGGTCTCCCGTAAATTTCATAATGTTAATTCCTCTAAGTGAGTCGTTATAACCATACTAAATAATGACAATTTCGCCTGTCTTGGCGTTTAAGGACGCCGACGGAAAATAGAATAAGGTTGTCATCACCCTAGACTGGTGTAGTCTAACTGTAACGAACAACTCAAGTGTGGGGTGTCATCCCCGTATAGATCTATACATAAAACCCCACTCTCCCTCCAATCAGTATTGGATCTACAACAAGGACCCCGATTCTCTTTCCTTTTGAATATGAAGTTTGGGCGCTCCACTTTGAAGATTATGTTCTAGGTTCAGAAGACAATGGTTATTTGATATGGGAAGCCATTACTGTAGGTCCATTTGTTCACACTGAAACCAAAAGGACCATCAAAACTCAGAAGGAATACAACCAATTGTGTCACACCCGCGAACTAGACGGCGGAAACGTCCGAGGGAATGCACGTGACTTTATCCTTGTAGTATCATCACATAGTATACAATTGAAACATAACATCATCATCATCATCATCACACATGTAATATAACAACGTACATTGTTTACATCGAGTATTGTGTTTGAATATTACATGCCAAAATAGTTAAAGTACGATGAAACAAAATACGACAAAATATCCATTAGTTTGTTCTGCCCAACCTGCTTTAACGGTTTCCTGAGAATACAAGTTAATTTAAAAATATCAACATAAAAATGTTGGTGAGTTCATAAGCATGTTTGAGAAAAAGATTTGTATAACTTTGTAACCACCAGAAAATCCTATATTTTCTGAAAATAGTTTAGTATGTTTGTGTTAGATCTTGTAATAATGCATGTGTGTTAATGTTATTAGATTGTATCAAGATAATGCAAAAAACATAAAGAGAATGTAAATAGAATGCCCCCAGACAACCATATGTTGTCTGTAAAAGAGAATGTTGTCATAACAACCCCCAAGGTTGAGTACCAGTGCGAGTATGTATCCGAGTAATCAAAAGAAGAAAAGAAAGGATGGTCTCACGTAAATTTCATAATGTTAATTCCTCTAAGTGGATCGTTATAACCATACTAAATAATGACAATTTCGCCTGTCTTGGCGTTTAAGGACGCCGATGGAAAATAGAATAAGGTTGTCGTCACCCTAGACTGATGTAGTTTAACTGTAGCGAACAGCTCAGGTGTGGGGTGTCATCCCCGTATAGATCTATACACAAAACCTCGTTCTCCCTCCAAGAGACTCTAATTATAACTACAAGCTACGATCGTACACTCAATAGATGTCAACCGACATGTTTCACTAGATCCTTAATCGAATTTTACGCGAAGAGAAACATATAAACTCTTTTCGGGCCCAATGAACCATGTTTGCGGACCACTGAGTCTCACTGAATGCGGGAGTCATTTTCAGGCCCGAAAGAAATGAGATAATATAACATGGGCCCAAAATATATGTAAAATGACAACTAAGGCCCATTTCACATGTAAGGTATTTATAGGTCCAAATAGCACGCAAATAGTATCCAAGGTCCGTCGCGCATGTAAATGGGTCAGCGAAGCCTAATAAACAAATAAATAGTATTCAGGACCTATCAAACATATTAATGGGTCACTAAGGCCGAATAAAAATGAAAATGACCTAATTAGCCCTTTTGTTATAATATTGCTAGTTTTAGCTCAATTATTTACTAAAATGATATAAAATGCCCACTTTTTGTAAAAATGACACTCTTGGCCCATTAAGCCAAAAATTTACACTTAAGGCCCAATTTTAGTAAAAATAACATTTTAGGGCCTTTCAAAGACCAAGACTTGCATCCAACACAAGTCTAAATACTTTTAGTGAGTTAAAAACAAATTTCTGGTTTTTGGTTTTTCAGTCCCTGTTGTTAGAAAACTTGTATAAAAATCATCGTATGTCGAATTTTGGATCCGTAAACTCTGGAAGTTTGAAAATTTTGTCTACTTTGTTCACAATTTTTCCCATAATTTTTAATGACCTCAAACCAGTGTGAAATTGCTCACCTTCACAGGTTGGTCCGAGATTATTTCAAGTATGATAGGCAGTTTCGTAAAATTCGCCAAAAATTGTAGAAAAATTGTATGGAAACGTGAGGGTAGTCATTTTTAAGGTATAAACCTAAACTTATTTCATATAAAACATTTTTGAAAAAATATTACGATTAAGGTGGTCAAAAGAGTCCAAAACTAGACCAAAACTTTTCTGTCAAAGGCTGATTTTTGAGTTTAAGTTATCCATGTTTGTACACAACACTTATTTTTGCTAGTTTAAGTGTATAAATCCCAGATCTACAAGTTTACATGTAATATGTAATGCCCGTAGATCTGGGCTAGTCAAGTTAGAGACGATAAGCATCAAAAATGACTTTTTGATGGAAGATTATTTAGAAGGATTAATATTAACTAAGTTGTAGTTTATGTTACAAGGATTCCGTACATATAAAGAATGCTGAAATCCAAGTTATAACGAAGAAATTATGACCTGTCGAAGTTTCGCGACAGAATCGGCACGACACCGCGCGACGTAAATAGTGAATTTACGAAAGAGCGATATTTAGCCTTAGTGATCTAAACGAAAGTCTTAGAATACGTTAAACTGAGAGTGTCCATATAAAGAACGTCTAAATCTGACTTCGTATGAGGAAGTTATGATTTTTCTAAGTTTCGACTTAGCAGTATGCAACCTGAAACTTGAATTTTAGATTGAGTGATTGTTAGTTGAAACAATCTAAACGAGAATCGAATATCTCGTCGATAGTAGTCTAACAGTGAAAAGACAGACGAAAACGGACGTCATATGAAGAAGTTATGAATTTTTAACGGACTTTTCATGTCCCGTCATGTTAAAAATATAATTATAAAAATAAATTCAAAATTAGCCGACGGAGTCTAAATGAAAGTTGTAGAACATAGTCTCACCAAAACGTGGATATAAAGAACGTCAAAAACGGAGCTCGTATGCGAAAGATATTAATTTTAGAAGTTTGGAAATGCGGAGTACGCCCAACGTACTCATGGTTCATGGTCTGGATTGGGCCACGTCGCCCTAATCCACCACTCGAGTGCTACAGGTCCGTAAGCAGTGACGCATTCAGTCTGATCCACTTAGTACGCCCAACGTACTCGATGTACGCCCAACTTACTGCTTGTAAAGGGAGTATGCCCAACATACTCTGAAGTTACGTCCAACGTAATCGCAGGGATCAGCCCCTATAAATAGATGTCGTGGGCTGCCGAGTTTTAGTGCTCAAATTCTTCTCTCTCACTTGTTATTGCCTCATTTTGCGCGCAAGTTATACCCCGAAGCCCCGATATCATTCGCGAGACCCGAAGCAAGTCCCGAAGCCCCGAGGATCCCAAGAAGTAAAGTTTCCAAGCCAAAACTCTGCCCGCGAGAAGCCCGGTTTTCAAGAAAACATCCCGGATTTATCGGAAACGATTGTTTTAAGAGACGAGGTGTTGTCCGATCATCGTCTTATCATGTGATTGTATAGTCACTTTCATAAACACAATTTTAATACAAGTATTATTTGAATGTATTAAGTATATGTTTTGTGTAAGTGTGTAGTCCCTTTCTTCTAACATATAAATATAAAGTATTTGCTATGAAATACGTGCTACGTGTTTATATATTGTTGTTTATTTGAGATAAGTTTGGACTGGATGTTTTATATAATTTTTAAATGAGTTAAACTGTATATGTATTTTATATCTACAAATATGTTGGGTAGAACACGGGTAGATGAGATAGTTGGTGTGTGATAAAAGATGAGTTAGATAATGAGATAAAAGGTGATATAGATCTTGAGATGAGGGTGACAGGTGAAAAATGAGCGAAACCTTTACCCAAGCGATGGCCCAGTCATTCAGCAGAGTAAGGATGACAACCACGGACTATTCTAGACAGTCCAGTGGAACACTAGCAAGCTCGCAACTTGTAGGTGTTGTGAACTTAATGTTCACCAGTGTACTCTAAAAACCCATTGACATGTATTGCGAGAAGGGTCTCGAAAATGATAATGTCGATAAACGACAAAAAAACTTTGGTAGCTACGGATTAAGACATAGTTATTTGTTATTAGTTTGGGAGTATGGATTAGGTAAGGAGGTAAAATTTAGATATGAGAGTATAGATCACGTCGTTGTGGGGGATCGACGGGGTGGGGTAAGAGTTGCTTATATATGGTGAAGTTGTATGAGTTTGTGAATCATAAAATATATATATGATATAATATTGTGGTTTGAAAACCCTATATGCTTAATAGGCTCCCAAGCCCGACCCACTCAATTTTCTTTGTATCACATGTAGTGGCACAAGAGCATAAGTTGGTTGACATGATAAGCGATTTTGGATTATAGATCAATATTATAAATAACTGTTGTAAGGTCTATTTTATACTGTTTATGCTTTTGGACTGTATCGGAACATGACATCCCAAGATTTTGTTATTTAATGAAAATACATTTCTTTAAAGAAATGCTTTGATAAATTCTTATCACATTTTGTTTCGGGAACATGTAGTGGCACAAGAGCATAAGTTGGTTGACATGATAAGCGATTTTGGATTATAGATCAATAGTTATAAATAACTGTTGTAAGGTCTATTTTATACTGTTTATGCTTTTGGACTGTATCGGAACATGACATCCCAAGATTTTGTTATTTAATGAAAATACATTTCTTTAAAGAAATGCTTTGATAAATTCTTATCACATTTTGTTTCGGGAACAAATTCCGCAGCCGTTTTCTTTAAACGATTACTTTGATTTTAAAACAAAACATAAACAAACCGGTCTTTTCTGGCCGTGAAATTTGGGGATGTCACATAATATATGAGATAACACATACTTTTCTCAAGGTTTTATGAAGATCCAAGTGCTAAACTTCAAGTTCAAGTAAAACTCCAAAAGTAAGACACATATCATAACATATATCATGAAAACACACAAATCATGCATACACACATAGATCTACACAACACAGCTTGTATTCTCCCCCAAAACATTATGAAAATAAAAAAGAAGGGGTATGAACTCACATTGAGGTTTGGATTCGGTTTTTGGTGAAGATGAGAGAAGATCTCGACCCTAGCAAGCTCCTTGAGAACTTTTCGAACTTAGATGGTTCAAGAGTGTGAAAGACTTGATGAAAGCTCTTTGAAATACACCCACAACTCATGAAATTTTTGAGGAGAAGAGTAAGTTCTTGAGAGGATTTTTGGAGTGTTTGAAAATGGAAATGTGTGTGGGTGTGTGGTGCTCTCGGCTATAAGTAAAGAGGAAAAAGAGAGAGACTCAAAAATGGATAATACATGATGGATTACACCTAGAAACATGTGGGTTAATCACTTGGGTTACCACTAAATAATAGTGAGGTGTCACCTCTTAATTCCATGAAGTTTTCTCTTTTTTTTTTTTGTTGAGCCGAGAGGGAGAAAGAGGATAAGAAAGGAGAAGTGGTTTGGGCCTTTAGTGTTTGATTTCGTTATTATGAGGCCCAATTGGATGGTTCTCGGCCTATTGGGCCCTTATGAGGGTTCACGGCCCAATAAGATAAAAGAACTTGAGTTTATGGCCCATTAGGGCTCATTAAATCGTTTTGGGCCCAAATGACCTGAAATGTTATAGTTTCATGAATTGGGTCCAAATTAGAACCTAATTAGGGTTTTCTTGGCCCCAAAATAGACAACTTAAATGTTTATGGGTCCATTAGGCCCAATAAGAGGATCCTATTCCATATTAACTTGGGCTGGGATTTATAGGGTTTGCAACCCATAGTTGAATATGTGAGATGTATTGTATTAGATTTTGAACTTATCTCAAGAGTTTTGATTCAATTAGATGATTTTGATTGGGCTTAGAGTATGATATCCACTTAGAGTACAAGTCTTAGAATAGTTGATGTTTACATGAAAACAAAATTTCCTAGCTAAAAATGCTAGTTGTGACAAGTTGCTTCTTGATGTGAAGGATGTTCCTCAAGACGAGAGAGATAAACTGATCAGCAACGTCAAGGCAACGAGGATCATTAGATTCGCTTTGTAGGCAAATACTTTTCATCTAGTTAGTTCTTGTGTCAGGCTCGATGATGCAAACGGCGGCTGAGGAGGGATCATATGGTGGCGGCGGCGACCGGAGGTGAAGAAGGAGGTGGCGGCTGATTGTGTTCAATTAGGGTTAGGGTTTGAGGGCAATGGAACAGTTAAATACCCGGTGTCCTATCAAACCTCATTCCATAATGGCAGGAATGGTCCCTCTCCATGAAAATCTTTTCGAAATAGCTCCCATATCTACCCGTTACACCCCTGCTCCTATAATTCCTTTCATTTTAAGTCCAACAGTTACCTAACAACCCCTCATTTACAAATTATTTTCAATTAAAGTCCATATGTTACCATTCAGCCCCTAAGTCTCCAAAATCTCTTCAAATTAAGTCCCAATAATTTACCAAGTAGTCCCTACCTTCATAACTATTTACGAAACCAATCCGGAACTTACACTTCTAACCCCCGACTTCTAAAATCGAGACAATTAGATCCTCGAGAACAACACCTTGCTATACAATTATTGATTTTAGGGCTATTATTTGATCATGTATTTGTTTATTTATTTGTTAAATAAACGGGGTGTTACAAGTCCTTTTGGTGGATCGTGCACTACTAGAGGTTGCATGCTATTGGTGCAGAAGCACAATGGATAACGCTTTGAGCGGCACACTTGTCGCTCTGGGAAGTGACCAACTATGTTTTGGCTTATCATAGACCGGAGATTGTCGTCTGGAATTGGACCTGGGCGCGAGAGAGCCAAGTACCAAGATCCTAGTGCGAGACCATGAGGGTGAGGGTCCGAGTCAGGTGCTAGGCTGGGTAGCGACCGTTAACTAGGTCGTCCTAAAGATAGTAGTTATGTTATCTTTAATGTATACCTAGAGGGATACATTAACAACACCCATTTAATGACTTTCTCCTATATTTTGTTAATACTTATTTGTCATGTTCATAGAACACACAACATAAGGTCTAGTACACTTCATAGCATGCATGATGGATTCAACTATCGAAACATATGAAACATCTTTCATCTTGTATACCTTAGTCTTTGTGCTAGGTTATTGAGACGAACTTAGTATTGTGCCATGTCTCATTGGTACATATCCTCTCTTAGAGTTATCCATATTAAATCGCTTCAAGATTTTGCCAATGTATGTACTTCGGCTTAACTCTAATAATCATTTAGATCTATCTTTGTAGATTTTAATACCAAGAATGTATGTTTACTCACCTAGATCCTTCATTGAAAAGCACTTTACAGGCTAAGACTTTATATCTTGTAAAGCCGGAATGTGATTTCCAATGATAAGTATGTCATCTACATATAGAAACAGGAAGGTCACCGAGCTCCCACTATTTTTCATGTAAATGCAAGATTCATCTTTGTTTATGATAAAACCATACTTTGTGATTTCATCGTCAAAATGTTGATTCCAGTTTCGTGATGATTTTTTAACCCACAAATGCATATCTTGAGCTTACACACTTTATTAGGATGCTATATATCAACAAAACCTTCATGTTAAACCATATACACATATTCTTCTAAGTGACCATTTAGAAAAGAGGTTTTAATATCCATTTGCAATATCTCATAGTCATAATATGCGACTATGACAAATAGTATCCTAATAGATTTAATCATAGCGACTGCTGAAAAGGTTTCATCATAATCAACTCCTTGAGTTTTAGTGAATCCTTTTGCAACAAGTCTTGCTTTGAATGTGTGTATATTTTCATTAATGTCAATCTTCTTCTTGAAGACTTACTTACTCCTAACAGTCTTATAATGGGGAGGAAGCTCAAACAAATCCCAAACTTGGTTTTTGTAACATCCAGAATTCCGGGTATGATAGTTTGCGTTTCAATTATTGAGGATTTAGGAGGGACTCGACGAGTCGAAGGTCTGACTCGCCGAGTCACGTCGAGGTGATCACGTGGATTTAATGAGCAGACTCGACGAGTCCAAGGACAGACTCGCCGAGTAGGCTCTGGGCAGAGAAAACCCTAAGTTTCCGGGGTTGGGCCTATTTAAGGGAACTTATGACCTTAAGTGCACCTCATACCTCCTGTGAGAAGCCCTAAATCGCCATTGGAGCCATGAGAGAGTTCTTATGATGAAATCAAGTAATTTAGTGGGTCTTATGGAGGGAAAAAAGCATGATTCAAGCAAGAAGCGAGATGGGGGCTGTGGATCTAGCATTTCTTCACGTGGAACTGCTGTGGAAGGTATAAACTTGCATCCTTTTCATCTATTTTGGTTAGATTTCACGATCTTGGGAGTTTTAGGATTTTACTCCCCTTCTTTTGTGCCTATGAGCTAATCGAGACATGATCTGAGGATGGAAAGCTCATATCTAAACCTTGTGAGGTCCTTGAAGACTAGATGTCCCAACTTTAGTTGTCCAAATGAGGGTTGATGTGCTAAATCTTTTATGGAGGGCATGTAATGACATTTTTAAGCAATAACATCATGCATGAACGTAAAGATTGAAGCTTTACGTGATTATTGAGCCTTTAGATGATATATCTATAGTTTAGAGTGATAGATCTGAGTGAAATCGTTTGAATGAGAAAAGGGCTGGATAGACTCGCCGAGTCCATGAGCCGACTCGACGAGTCAGTTAGGGTTTTCCTGGTTAAGCTGAATCGCATACTAACTCGACGGGTCAACTCGATGAGTTGATCTGAATCTTTGCGAAACTTCGTAGAAAGTGAGTGGACTCGACGAGTCACAAGGGTGCACTCGCCGAGTCAGGTCAGATCTAGACTGTGGACTCAAATTTGACTACGATTGACTCTAGGGTTGGGTCAACCATGTGTGATGGAAGCCATGGAGGGGTAAAATCGTCTTTTACCCACTTCAAGAGTTAGACAAAGAAAGAGAATATCATAGGGTGCATTTGAGTATGAGTAAGTATGGCTAAGAGATGTTTATCCTATGTGTTAGGAGGAAGCTAGGTCGAGATTTCTGAGTGCGAGGCTGTCACTTGGTTGCTTTCAAGGTGAGTCTTCTCACTATACCTTACCAAGAGTGGTAATTATGTGTGACCAGAAGGTCTTATGTGTTATGAGGAGTATGTGATATATGTTTCGATGTGATATGTATGTGTTATGATATGTTATGAGTAGTATGGTATGGACCGGAAGGTCATCCTGGTAATAGGTATGTGTTATGATATGTTATGAGTAGTGTGATATGGACCGGAAGGTCAATAGGGTATGGACCTGAAGGTCAATATGGTACGGACCGAAAGGTCGGCAGAGTAGGACCGGAATGTCATCATGAGTAGGATCGGAAGGTCTACCAGGATTGTGGGACCGGAAGGCCCCTGAGACATATTGACTAGAAGGTCTCGTAGAGTTATAGCCTTGAGTGGCTAATTGTATGTACATGGTATTTTGGGGAACTCACTAAGCATGCGTGCTTACTGTGTTATGTGATATGTGTTTTAGGTTCTTATTAGGATCGCGGGAAGGTGGCGACTCGATTGTTCACACAAGAGAAAAAAGTCATGAATGAGGATCCTGGATTTTGATAATTACTTTTGAAAAATATTTCGAAATACGTTATGACATCGACACTCAAGATTTTGTGAATTGTTATATGTGACGTTGGTAATTTAAAATTGAAAAATTTGTTTGAAAATTTTCGGTGTTACAGTTTTCTCTCATGGATTGCATCTCTGCGTTTATGGCTTCAACCCAATTTTCAGATTTAGGATCAGCCATTGCATATTGATGGCTGATGGGCTCATCAGCATTCATCATCATGAAGCACTCATCAATGAGAAATCCATATCTCTCAGGTTCTTGACGAGTCCTACCAGATCTGTGAACGCTTTGTGTTTGCGTAGGTTGAAGAACAATAATTTCTTCATCCATTTGAAACTTGTTTTCTATGAATTCAACTTTTCATGAAATAAAGATCTTATTCTCACTAGGGACGTAGAAGTAATATCCTAAACAATCTTTGGGGTATCCTACAAAGATGCATTTGGTATATCTAAGTTTGAGTCTGCTTGAAGTTTCCTGTCTAACATATGCTTCACTACCCAAAACCTTCAAATAAGATAAAGGTGAAGCTTTTCCATACCAAATCTCATATGGTGTTTTGTCTACCTTCTTAGATGGTGCCATATTCAAGATACAGGTTGCGGTGAGTAAGACATAACTCCAAAGTGATAAAGGAAGAGTACTTATGCTCATCATAGATCGAACCATATCAAGTAAGCCTGATCTCTTCTCTCAGACACACCATTAAGTTGTGGTGTTTTGGATGGAGTAAGCTGTGAGATTATTCTGCGACTTCTAAGATGATATTGGAACTCTTGGTTCAAGTACTCGCCACTTCTATCCGAACGAAAAATTTTGATTGTCGTGTTGAGTTGATTTTCAACTTTACTTTGAAACAATTTGAACTTTTCAAATGCTTCATGTTTATCTTTCATCAAATAAACCTAACCAAAACATTTTTTTATTGTGTTTATATTTTTGTATGATTCATGATGAGTTAAATAAACTATATGTTTATTTTATATTTTTCGTGTTTATCATGTTTTTTATTGTGTCAGTAAAGCAAAGCACAACGTTGTATCGTGTCATCTTCGTGTTATATAAAAAAATATTGTGTCGTGTCCAATAAAAATACGACAAGACCGTCCGAAATTAGAATATTTAGCTATTAAAAAATGATTGAAGAAGTTATATGTTTGGCCAAAGTTATAAAGTATAAACACGTTAAAAGCAACTACAACAAAAGTTTTTGTGATTTTTCCGAACAAAAAATCTCATGAAATTCGAAAACATTATTGTATTTGTTTTTTCAAACCATAAATTTTTTCAAAAATACCTATGTTATTTATTAAGGGGGTGTTTGGATAGAGAAAAAAATAGACTGCTTATTGCTTATTGCTTAATCTCACTGCAATAAGCAAATTTAAGTGTTTGGATAGGAGTCTTTAAAAATCAGTTTATTGCGGTAGGAATAAACAAAATTAGCTGATTTTAATAAGCAAGGAGGGGAATGCTTATTGCTTATTGGTCATTTTACTCATATAAGCTGTTTTATTTTGCCAAACACTTAAATGCTTATTGTTTATTATTTATTCCCACCGCAATAAGCTAATCCAAACACATTTTAAAAAAATGCTTATTCTCACCACATTAAGCAAATAAACAATAAACTAATAAGCTAAAAACTATTTATTCAAACACCCCCTAAATTCTTATCATGAGTTTTAGATAAGCTCACATATATTTTCAATCAACTGTAAATAAATTTTTTATAAAACAATCTATAAAAAAATAAATTGCAAAAAACTCTCACAAGTTTATTCATTTTAAACCATCTATATAACAAGTTTTTTCGTTTTAAGTTTTTCTCATGAAAAACTCCACCAAAAAAGAAGGCCGAAAAGACTTTACACAATGTGTGGGGAGTCTATGTGATAATTTTACATACTTGAGGGTCTAAAGTAAAAAATTCGTCCGCGTTTGGGAAGTAGGCTATGGGGAAATATACCCAATTACACAAATGAAGAAACACCATAGAGTTCGCTAATGGAGTAAATGCTCTAAAATTCTGCCCAGTCCAGGTCATCTCTCTTCCGCCATTGCTAATCACTGAAGCTCAAACTTTCACTTCTTCATTCTCTTCCTTAACTCTCCATCCGAGACTTCAAGCGGAGATTTCAATTTTAAAGAGGCTTAAATCTGAAAGCAGCAAAAACAAGAAGGTTATTGGGGATTTAGAAGAAGATCTGCACAGAAAACTTACGTTTCGGCGCATGCTATATGCGGATTTAGGTAAAATTCGTGATACTTTACAGTTCATATTACATGAGTTGTTTTTATTGTATGTAACAATACAGTAGAAATCGGAAAAAACTCACTGGAAGTTACATCTAACTAGGCTACAATGCGACGTTTGAAATTGAGTATTTTTTTTTCCAAAAATTCTGTTTAGTTACTCCCAAGGTTCCTAAAAAGGAGCCGCGCTTCGTTTTCGATGGCAGACCTAGTAATTTGAAATGCAAATTTGATCGAGATTCGATCCGAACTTTTAATCTGTCTGTCAAAATCATCAACGCACTGAGTTTTTTTTTTCTTCGTTTTGAAGTTGAGAAGCAAGCGTGACATTCGAAAACGAAGTGTAGCGTTGATTTTTTTGACAGGAATTTGTAGTTGAGCCGCGTGTTGACGCTTGCTGAAACTTGCATTTGAGTTTGAACAGGTCTTGATGAAGTACACGAATTGCGGAATATTGTTTTGTCAAGTTATGTTCGTTTTCTTTCTTCTTTGATCTTCCTGGCTTTAATATTAGGGTTTTTTTTGCTTGTCTATTACAGTTCTGACATGGCAGACTCAAGCTCAGTGAACGTCATACTTGAATTTCTGCGAAGTAATAAGTTTGCTAAAGCTGAGGCTGCATTGCGCTCTGAGATAGGTAACCAGACTGATTTAAATGGGTTTATGCAAGGTCTTAAGCTTGAAGGGAAGGACATAGGAGGGAAGTTAGTAGATGAAGACAGTAGGTCAAAACCTGGTGTGAGTGATGAAGTATCAAAAGAGGAGCTTGTTGTGAAGGAAATAACAAGGAATGGATCAGATAGTAAATGGAAAAATGTTGCCTTTGTTGAAGAGCAAAGTAAAGCGGGAGAGTCAATTGGAACAAGGGATAAAAATTATATGTTATCTAATAATTCAGAAGAAACTGTGATTGATTTATATTCAAGAAAGTTTAATTCCAGTAATGGATCGGTTGATCTCTACCAAAATGATGCTGCTTCAATCAGAGCAAATGATGCAAAAGAGTATCTGGTTTCTTCTCAATCAAAGATTCATCCATCTGAATTAGCTGATAAAGATAGAGTTATGGACAACCCTTGGTCAAGAACTGATGAAATTAAATATAGTTCATCAGATGTATGGAAAGATTGTTCTGTTAAAACAGTGTTTCCATTCCCCAAGGGAGCTGCATCAACTAGTTATGATGCTAATTCAGGTATAGGAGAAAAAGAAGATAGAAAACGGGGTGTTGACAACAACATTAGGGCAGCAATCAAAGAGCAAGTGGACGAGGTTGGAAAATCTTTGTATTTTTCAACAACTCAAGGGAATAATGAATCAAAAGCTTTTGGTGGGTTGAGTTTTCCAGTTATCTCAGAGAAACATAAGGAAGAATTACCTAGGTTGCCACCTGTCAAACTCAAGTCAGATGAGAAAGCATCAAATATAACTTGGGAGGAGAAGTATCAACGTGATGGGCCTTGTTCAAAGACTATTAATGCTGATACTAGTTTTCTTATAGGCTCATTTCTTGATGTTCCTATTGGTCAAGAAATAAGCTCTTCAGGTCAGTACTCACTAGTATATATTATATAACTATATGTATGATTTTTATTTTTTGTTAAAAGCTATGCTGTTCAAGATGTAACTAGGGAAGTAGGGATGTTATTTGATCTTACCTTCTACTCCTTTAATGATTTAGGTGGAAAAAGGCCTCCAGGTGGCAATTGGTTTTCTGTAAGCCAGGGAATCACTGAGGACACTTCTGATTTAGTATCTGGTTTTGCAACAATTGGTGATGGAATGAGTGAATCCATTGATTACCCAAATGACTATTGGGATTCAGATGAGTATGATGATGATGATGATGTTGGCTACATGAGACAACCAATTGAAGATGAAACCTGGTTTCTAGCTCATGAAATTGACTACCCAAGTGACAATGAAAAGAAAACAGATCATGAAAACAATCGGGACCCACAAGAAATATCTCCAGAAAAAAACGAAGATGACAATCAGTCGTTTGCTGATGAGGATTCATATTTATCAGGTGACCAATTTTTTCATTCAAAAAGTATGGATCCAGTTATTGCTCAGTATGATGGGGAGCTCATGGATGAAGAGGAGTTGAATTTGATGCGTGCAGAGCCTGTGTGGAAAGGGTTTGTGACACAAACAAATGAGCTTATCATGTTAAGTGAAGGGCAAGTCTTGGAAAAGACTAAAATGCCCCTGTTGGATGATCTTTGTGTAGATGAAGAACAACATGGTTCTGTGAGATCAATTGGTGTTGGAATCAACAGTGAT